>NW_027466102.1:2500-602500 GCF_046127955.1 Nelusetta ayraudi
AACCCTAACCCTAACCCTAACCCTAACCCTAACCCTAACCCTAACCCTAACCCTAACCCTAACCCTAACCCTAACCCTAACCCTAACCCTAACCCTAACCCTAACCCTAACCCTAACCCTAACCCTAACCCTAACCCTAACCCTAACCCTAACCCTAACCCTAACCCTAACCCTAACCCTAACCCTAACCCTAACCCTAACCCTAACCCTAACCCTAACCCTAACCCTAACCCTAACCCTAACCCTAACCCTAACCCTAACCCTAACCCTAACCCTAACCCTAACCCTAACCTATTGATAAGCCAAACTTAAGTTTGGCCTCCCAATTTCAGTTAATTCTTTAAACCTAACCTTAGCCTTAACCCTAATCTGAACCAGTTTGACCTTAACGCCTAAACTTAAGTTTGGCTTCCCAATTTCAGTTAATTCTTTAACCCTAACCTTAGCCTTAACCCTAATCTGAACCAGTTTGATTTTAACGCCTAAACTTAAGTTTCAACTCTTTAACCCTAACCCTAATATGACAGTTTCACCTGCGCCTAAACTTAAAGTCTTATTAACCCTAATTAGTGGTATTTAGCTCAACCCTAATTTTCTATCTTAAATTAGTTTTATTTACCTCCTGTAATTGTGCCACTGTAGCCATCTCTTTGTCCTGTTTGTTATACTTAAAATTTTAAAGATTGATATTTGAGTGCCATGGTTGCCTTGTAAACACAATTTTTGTAAACAACGGTACAAACTGTATTCTGTTTCTTTTCTTGGGTTTTCGATCTTCATGTTGTATCTCTCAAATTCCCACAGAGGGCACCATTGTACTTTCTTTGCAAAGCACGTTCTTCATGACACCTTGTTAACAACACTAGTCACGTGACTTTTCAGGGCGGTCTCATGAGCCCTATATAACTTTACTTCACTCTGCTCACTTCAGAAACGCTCTACCTCTTTAGACGCACTTTGTCTTGCCCCGCCTGAAGAAGTTGTATTTTTTTCGAAACGTCGCGACGGGCTTTATACATAATTTTTGTATATTTGTATTTTACTTGAGCGTTTACTCACCTGCTTTTATTTACATTTTGTTTTCTTTTTGGCCATTCTGCCTTATTGACTGACTTTGTCAATTGTATTTGCACTGGAAACTTCTTTTTGCAAATAAATGAGAAAGATTTTTCAACAACTATTCCACTTTGCAAAGACCTTTCTTCATTCTGGATTAATTTTGCTCCTCATGGAACGCCAGCTTGGGTGACGTCACATTCCAGACGCACGTTGAGAACCGACACCAGAGTAAAGGTACCGACACGGGGGATGGCTAGTGCCCTTTCCGGTTTCTCCTGGCGGAGTTACCGGAACCTCAACCCAAATCCTAACCGGCGAATACCTCCTCCGTTCCGTTCCTATGACTCTGGTCGTCAAAGAAACTATTCCCACACTCACCGTTCCAGACGCTCCGTGAGTCTTGATGCACACGATGATGACTTTGATTTTTATTATGATCGATCCCACCGTGATTACCGGTCACGCCGAAACAACTGTCGCCCTGGCCGCCACCGTGACCACCTTCCCGAGAGACGCGGAGATGACCGCTTTGCTGATCGCCCGACTCACACGCGCGGCGCGGAGCACTTGGATCACAGGCACGTTGATGACCCACTCCGGGAACCTGCACCTGACGAAAATTTTGCACAACTTATACGGATTTTTTATAACATAATCACAATAACTCACCATTTGCACAATGTGTCTTTTGCGGACGGCAATAGGTGCCCCATCACCATTCGCCGCGCTATTGACCACTTGTGTGATTTAATTCGACCTGCAATGCCGAACTCATCCACTATGCTCGCGCTGGAGGGCAATGCACGCCAGTGGAGTGTGATCGCACGGGAGATTTTAATTCAACACTATGATGAATGCCTCATTGGTTTGACGACCAAACTCTACAACAGAGACTTACAGGACTGGAGAGCCCCCTTCAAGGTGGCCGCTAGATGGGCTTCCAGAAAGTTTCCACGACTGAAACAGTCCATCATTAAACGAGCAGAGGATTTTATTCTTTCACAGATTGAGGAATCTACTTCTGACTTTAATGAAGATAGTGGTGATGAGGGCTCTTCCTGCCCCCCTCCTCCTCCCTCTCAATCTCCTGCAGTTCCTGCTCCCCCTCCTCCCCCTCCTCCTAAAGAGCCGCCACCTCACCGTGCCACAGCGACTTCAAAGATGGAGCCCAACGACCCTCGCACCCCTCCCTCGCCTCCTGTGCAACCAGCCTCCACTTCTTCCTCCAGGCCTTTGAAGCGCAGGATCAACACAACCTGCCTGTCAATCACACCTCTCACTGCTGTGGCCCCTCCTCATGCAGGCCCACACCACCAGAAGATCTCACGGGATTTTCCACCTTTCCCTTTGTCTGGATCTAGGTCAAAGGTGACCAATTCTTCCACTCAGCAAACAGCTGAAGACCCCAACTTTTTGTTGACGGCCCAGACGGATACAGTGGAGTATATTCAACCTGAACACAGAACTCCTTCTTCTAAAGATGAGGACCCGGTCGGTCCCCTTGAACCAGAAGTACTGGTGGATTTTACAGACACTGACTGTCATGAATCGGATTACAATGCAGATTCTCAGGAGACAGAAGATGCAGACTTTGCTGATGCCTCTGATGACCCGCTCCTTCTGGTCACTGATTCAGGGAACTCTCACCTGTCGATTCATCAGCCTCCATCTTCACTCAGGGGTCAGGTCAATGTGCACCCTTCCACACATCGCAAGATGCCCGACTGGACTTTGACTATGCACATTAAAAAATTGCTCATCGGGGACTTTAATGTGTCACGCTTCTCTCCATTTGAATGTAGATGACCTACAGGTTGATGGACTTTAACGCCTAATCTTAATTTTGGCTTCTTATTTTTATTTTATTCTTTAACTTTAACTTTGGCCTTAACCCTAATCTGAACCAGTTTTATTTTAACGCCTAAACTTAAGTTTGACTTCTCAATTTTAGTTAATTCTTTAAACCTAACCTTAGCCTTAACCCTAATCTGAACCAGTTTGATTTTAACGCCTAAACTTAAGTTTGGCCTCCCAATTTCAGTTAATTCTTTAAACCTAACCTTAGCCTTAACCCTAATCTGAACCAGTTTGACCTTAACGCCTAAACTTAAGTTTGGCTTCCCAATTTCAGTTAATTCTTTAACCCTAACCTTAGCCTTAACCCTAATCTGAACCAGTTTGATTTTAACGCCTAAACTTAAGTTTCAACTCTTTAACCCTAACCCTAATATGACAGTTTCACCTGCGCCTAAACTTAAAGTCTTATTAACCCTAATTAGTGGTATTTAGCTCAACCCTAATTTTCTATCTTAAATTAGTTTTATTTACCTCCTGTAATTGTGCCACTGTAGCCATCTCTTTGTCCTGTTTGTTATACTTAAAATTTTAAAGATTGATATTTGAGTGCCATGGTTGCCTTGTAAACACAATTTTTGTAAACAACGGTACAAACTGTATTCTGTTTCTTTTCTTGGGTTTTCGATCTTCATGTTGTATCTCTCAAATTCCCACAGAGGGCACCATTGTACTTTCTTTGCAAAGCACGTTCTTCATGACACCTTGTTAACAACACTAGTCACGTGACTTTTCAGGGCGGTCTCATGAGCCCTATATAACTTTACTTCACTCTGCTCACTTCAGAAACGCTCTACCTCTTTAGACGCACTTTGTCTTGCCCCGCCTGAAGAAGTTGTATTTTTTTCGAAACGTCGCGACGGGCTTTATACATAATTTTTGTATATTTGTATTTTACTTGAGCGTTTACTCACCTGCTTTTATTTACATTTTGTTTTCTTTTTGGCCATTCTGCCTTATTGACTGACTTTGTCAATTGTATTTGCACTGGAAACTTCTTTTTGCAAATAAATGAGAAAGATTTTTCAACAACTATTCCACTTTGCAAAGACCTTTCTTCATTCTGGATTAATTTTGCTCCTCATGGAACGCCAGCTTGGGTGACGTCACATTCCAGACGCACGTTGAGAACCGACACCAGAGTAAAGGTACCGACACGGGGGATGGCTAGTGCCCTTTCCGGTTTCTCCTGGCGGAGTTACCGGAACCTCAACCCAAATCCTAACCGGCGAATACCTCCTCCGTTCCGTTCCTATGACTCTGGTCGTCAAAGAAACTATTCCCACACTCACCGTTCCAGACGCTCCGTGAGTCTTGATGCACACGATGATGACTTTGATTTTTATTATGATCGATCCCACCGTGATTACCGGTCACGCCGAAACAACTGTCGCCCTGGCCGCCACCGTGACCACCTTCCCGAGAGACGCGGAGATGACCGCTTTGCTGATCGCCCGACTCACACGCGCGGCGCGGAGCACTTGGATCACAGGCACGTTGATGACCCACTCCGGGAACCTGCACCTGACGAAAATTTTGCACAACTTATACGGATTTTTTATAACATAATCACAATAACTCACCATTTGCACAATGTGTCTTTTGCGGACGGCAATAGGTGCCCCATCACCATTCGCCGCGCTATTGACCACTTGTGTGATTTAATTCGACCTGCAATGCCGAACTCATCCACTATGCTCGCGCTGGAGGGCAATGCACGCCAGTGGAGTGTGATCGCACGGGAGATTTTAATTCAACACTATGATGAATGCCTCATTGGTTTGACGACCAAACTCTACAACAGAGACTTACAGGACTGGAGAGCCCCCTTCAAGGTGGCCGCTAGATGGGCTTCCAGAAAGTTTCCACGACTGAAACAGTCCATCATTAAACGAGCAGAGGATTTTATTCTTTCACAGATTGAGGAATCTACTTCTGACTTTAATGAAGATAGTGGTGATGAGGGCTCTTCCTGCCCCCCTCCTCCTCCCTCTCAATCTCCTGCAGTTCCTGCTCCCCCTCCTCCCCCTCCTCCTAAAGAGCCGCCACCTCACCGTGCCACAGCGACTTCAAAGATGGAGCCCAACGACCCTCGCACCCCTCCCTCGCCTCCTGTGCAACCAGCCTCCACTTCTTCCTCCAGGCCTTTGAAGCGCAGGATCAACACAACCTGCCTGTCAATCACACCTCTCACTGCTGTGGCCCCTCCTCATGCAGGCCCACACCACCAGAAGATCTCACGGGATTTTCCACCTTTCCCTTTGTCTGGATCTAGGTCAAAGGTGACCAATTCTTCCACTCAGCAAACAGCTGAAGACCCCAACTTTTTGTTGACGGCCCAGACGGATACAGTGGAGTATATTCAACCTGAACACAGAACTCCTTCTTCTAAAGATGAGGACCCGGTCGGTCCCCTTGAACCAGAAGTACTGGTGGATTTTACAGACACTGACTGTCATGAATCGGATTACAATGCAGATTCTCAGGAGACAGAAGATGCAGACTTTGCTGATGCCTCTGATGACCCGCTCCTTCTGGTCACTGATTCAGGGAACTCTCACCTGTCGATTCATCAGCCTCCATCTTCACTCAGGGGTCAGGTCAATGTGCACCCTTCCACACATCGCAAGATGCCCGACTGGACTTTGACTATGCACATTAAAAAATTGCTCATCGGGGACTTTAATGTGTCACGCTTCTCTCCATTTGAATGTAGATGACCTACAGGTTGATGGACTTTAACGCCTAATCTTAATTTTGGCTTCTTATTTTTATTTTATTCTTTAACTTTAACTTTGGCCTTAACCCTAATCTGAACCAGTTTTATTTTAACGCCTAAACTTAAGTTTGACTTCTCAATTTTAGTTAATTCTTTAAACCTAACCTTAGCCTTAACCCTAATCTGAACCAGTTTGATTTTAACGCCTAAACTTAAGTTTGGCCTCCCAATTTCAGTTAATTCTTTAAACCTAACCTTAGCCTTAACCCTAATCTGAACCAGTTTGACCTTAACGCCTAAACTTAAGTTTGGCTTCCCAATTTCAGTTAATTCTTTAACCCTAACCTTAGCCTTAACCCTAATCTGAACCAGTTTGATTTTAACGCCTAAACTTAAGTTTCAACTCTTTAACCCTAACCCTAATATGACAGTTTCACCTGCGCCTAAACTTAAAGTCTTATTAACCCTAATTAGTGGTATTTAGCTCAACCCTAATTTTCTATCTTAAATTAGTTTTATTTACCTCCTGTAATTGTGCCACTGTAGCCATCTCTTTGTCCTGTTTGTTATACTTAAAATTTTAAAGATTGATATTTGAGTGCCATGGTTGCCTTGTAAACACAATTTTTGTAAACAACGGTACAAACTGTATTCTGTTTCTTTTCTTGGGTTTTCGATCTTCATGTTGTATCTCTCAAATTCCCACAGAGGGCACCATTGTACTTTCTTTGCAAAGCACGTTCTTCATGACACCTTGTTAACAACACTAGTCACGTGACTTTTCAGGGCGGTCTCATGAGCCCTATATAACTTTACTTCACTCTGCTCACTTCAGAAACGCTCTACCTCTTTAGACGCACTTTGTCTTGCCCCGCCTGAAGAAGTTGTATTTTTTTCGAAACGTCGCGACGGGCTTTATACATAATTTTTGTATATTTGTATTTTACTTGAGCGTTTACTCACCTGCTTTTATTTACATTTTGTTTTCTTTTTGGCCATTCTGCCTTATTGACTGACTTTGTCAATTGTATTTGCACTGGAAACTTCTTTTTGCAAATAAATGAGAAAGATTTTTCAACAACTATTCCACTTTGCAAAGACCTTTCTTCATTCTGGATTAATTTTGCTCCTCATGGAACGCCAGCTTGGGTGACGTCACATTCCAGACGCACGTTGAGAACCGACACCAGAGTAAAGGTACCGACACGGGGGATGGCTAGTGCCCTTTCCGGTTTCTCCTGGCGGAGTTACCGGAACCTCAACCCAAATCCTAACCGGCGAATACCTCCTCCGTTCCGTTCCTATGACTCTGGTCGTCAAAGAAACTATTCCCACACTCACCGTTCCAGACGCTCCGTGAGTCTTGATGCACACGATGATGACTTTGATTTTTATTATGATCGATCCCACCGTGATTACCGGTCACGCCGAAACAACTGTCGCCCTGGCCGCCACCGTGACCACCTTCCCGAGAGACGCGGAGATGACCGCTTTGCTGATCGCCCGACTCACACGCGCGGCGCGGAGCACTTGGATCACAGGCACGTTGATGACCCACTCCGGGAACCTGCACCTGACGAAAATTTTGCACAACTTATACGGATTTTTTATAACATAATCACAATAACTCACCATTTGCACAATGTGTCTTTTGCGGACGGCAATAGGTGCCCCATCACCATTCGCCGCGCTATTGACCACTTGTGTGATTTAATTCGACCTGCAATGCCGAACTCATCCACTATGCTCGCGCTGGAGGGCAATGCACGCCAGTGGAGTGTGATCGCACGGGAGATTTTAATTCAACACTATGATGAATGCCTCATTGGTTTGACGACCAAACTCTACAACAGAGACTTACAGGACTGGAGAGCCCCCTTCAAGGTGGCCGCTAGATGGGCTTCCAGAAAGTTTCCACGACTGAAACAGTCCATCATTAAACGAGCAGAGGATTTTATTCTTTCACAGATTGAGGAATCTACTTCTGACTTTAATGAAGATAGTGGTGATGAGGGCTCTTCCTGCCCCCCTCCTCCTCCCTCTCAATCTCCTGCAGTTCCTGCTCCCCCTCCTCCCCCTCCTCCTAAAGAGCCGCCACCTCACCGTGCCACAGCGACTTCAAAGATGGAGCCCAACGACCCTCGCACCCCTCCCTCGCCTCCTGTGCAACCAGCCTCCACTTCTTCCTCCAGGCCTTTGAAGCGCAGGATCAACACAACCTGCCTGTCAATCACACCTCTCACTGCTGTGGCCCCTCCTCATGCAGGCCCACACCACCAGAAGATCTCACGGGATTTTCCACCTTTCCCTTTGTCTGGATCTAGGTCAAAGGTGACCAATTCTTCCACTCAGCAAACAGCTGAAGACCCCAACTTTTTGTTGACGGCCCAGACGGATACAGTGGAGTATATTCAACCTGAACACAGAACTCCTTCTTCTAAAGATGAGGACCCGGTCGGTCCCCTTGAACCAGAAGTACTGGTGGATTTTACAGACACTGACTGTCATGAATCGGATTACAATGCAGATTCTCAGGAGACAGAAGATGCAGACTTTGCTGATGCCTCTGATGACCCGCTCCTTCTGGTCACTGATTCAGGGAACTCTCACCTGTCGATTCATCAGCCTCCATCTTCACTCAGGGGTCAGGTCAATGTGCACCCTTCCACACATCGCAAGATGCCCGACTGGACTTTGACTATGCACATTAAAAAATTGCTCATCGGGGACTTTAATGTGTCACGCTTCTCTCCATTTGAATGTAGATGACCTACAGGTTGATGGACTTTAACGCCTAATCTTAATTTTGGCTTCTTATTTTTATTTTATTCTTTAACTTTAACTTTGGCCTTAACCCTAATCTGAACCAGTTTTATTTTAACGCCTAAACTTAAGTTTGACTTCTCAATTTTAGTTAATTCTTTAAACCTAACCTTAGCCTTAACCCTAATCTGAACCAGTTTGATTTTAACGCCTAAACTTAAGTTTGGCCTCCCAATTTCAGTTAATTCTTTAAACCTAACCTTAGCCTTAACCCTAATCTGAACCAGTTTGACCTTAACGCCTAAACTTAAGTTTGGCTTCCCAATTTCAGTTAATTCTTTAACCCTAACCTTAGCCTTAACCCTAATCTGAACCAGTTTGATTTTAACGCCTAAACTTAAGTTTCAACTCTTTAACCCTAACCCTAATATGACAGTTTCACCTGCGCCTAAACTTAAAGTCTTATTAACCCTAATTAGTGGTATTTAGCTCAACCCTAATTTTCTATCTTAAATTAGTTTTATTTACCTCCTGTAATTGTGCCACTGTAGCCATCTCTTTGTCCTGTTTGTTATACTTAAAATTTTAAAGATTGATATTTGAGTGCCATGGTTGCCTTGTAAACACAATTTTTGTAAACAACGGTACAAACTGTATTCTGTTTCTTTTCTTGGGTTTTCGATCTTCATGTTGTATCTCTCAAATTCCCACAGAGGGCACCATTGTACTTTCTTTGCAAAGCACGTTCTTCATGACACCTTGTTAACAACACTAGTCACGTGACTTTTCAGGGCGGTCTCATGAGCCCTATATAACTTTACTTCACTCTGCTCACTTCAGAAACGCTCTACCTCTTTAGACGCACTTTGTCTTGCCCCGCCTGAAGAAGTTGTATTTTTTTCGAAACGTCGCGACGGGCTTTATACATAATTTTTGTATATTTGTATTTTACTTGAGCGTTTACTCACCTGCTTTTATTTACATTTTGTTTTCTTTTTGGCCATTCTGCCTTATTGACTGACTTTGTCAATTGTATTTGCACTGGAAACTTCTTTTTGCAAATAAATGAGAAAGATTTTTCAACAACTATTCCACTTTGCAAAGACCTTTCTTCATTCTGGATTAATTTTGCTCCTCATGGAACGCCAGCTTGGGTGACGTCACATTCCAGACGCACGTTGAGAACCGACACCAGAGTAAAGGTACCGACACGGGGGATGGCTAGTGCCCTTTCCGGTTTCTCCTGGCGGAGTTACCGGAACCTCAACCCAAATCCTAACCGGCGAATACCTCCTCCGTTCCGTTCCTATGACTCTGGTCGTCAAAGAAACTATTCCCACACTCACCGTTCCAGACGCTCCGTGAGTCTTGATGCACACGATGATGACTTTGATTTTTATTATGATCGATCCCACCGTGATTACCGGTCACGCCGAAACAACTGTCGCCCTGGCCGCCACCGTGACCACCTTCCCGAGAGACGCGGAGATGACCGCTTTGCTGATCGCCCGACTCACACGCGCGGCGCGGAGCACTTGGATCACAGGCACGTTGATGACCCACTCCGGGAACCTGCACCTGACGAAAATTTTGCACAACTTATACGGATTTTTTATAACATAATCACAATAACTCACCATTTGCACAATGTGTCTTTTGCGGACGGCAATAGGTGCCCCATCACCATTCGCCGCGCTATTGACCACTTGTGTGATTTAATTCGACCTGCAATGCCGAACTCATCCACTATGCTCGCGCTGGAGGGCAATGCACGCCAGTGGAGTGTGATCGCACGGGAGATTTTAATTCAACACTATGATGAATGCCTCATTGGTTTGACGACCAAACTCTACAACAGAGACTTACAGGACTGGAGAGCCCCCTTCAAGGTGGCCGCTAGATGGGCTTCCAGAAAGTTTCCACGACTGAAACAGTCCATCATTAAACGAGCAGAGGATTTTATTCTTTCACAGATTGAGGAATCTACTTCTGACTTTAATGAAGATAGTGGTGATGAGGGCTCTTCCTGCCCCCCTCCTCCTCCCTCTCAATCTCCTGCAGTTCCTGCTCCCCCTCCTCCCCCTCCTCCTAAAGAGCCGCCACCTCACCGTGCCACAGCGACTTCAAAGATGGAGCCCAACGACCCTCGCACCCCTCCCTCGCCTCCTGTGCAACCAGCCTCCACTTCTTCCTCCAGGCCTTTGAAGCGCAGGATCAACACAACCTGCCTGTCAATCACACCTCTCACTGCTGTGGCCCCTCCTCATGCAGGCCCACACCACCAGAAGATCTCACGGGATTTTCCACCTTTCCCTTTGTCTGGATCTAGGTCAAAGGTGACCAATTCTTCCACTCAGCAAACAGCTGAAGACCCCAACTTTTTGTTGACGGCCCAGACGGATACAGTGGAGTATATTCAACCTGAACACAGAACTCCTTCTTCTAAAGATGAGGACCCGGTCGGTCCCCTTGAACCAGAAGTACTGGTGGATTTTACAGACACTGACTGTCATGAATCGGATTACAATGCAGATTCTCAGGAGACAGAAGATGCAGACTTTGCTGATGCCTCTGATGACCCGCTCCTTCTGGTCACTGATTCAGGGAACTCTCACCTGTCGATTCATCAGCCTCCATCTTCACTCAGGGGTCAGGTCAATGTGCACCCTTCCACACATCGCAAGATGCCCGACTGGACTTTGACTATGCACATTAAAAAATTGCTCATCGGGGACTTTAATGTGTCACGCTTCTCTCCATTTGAATGTAGATGACCTACAGGTTGATGGACTTTAACGCCTAATCTTAATTTTGGCTTCTTATTTTTATTTTATTCTTTAACTTTAACTTTGGCCTTAACCCTAATCTGAACCAGTTTTATTTTAACGCCTAAACTTAAGTTTGACTTCTCAATTTTAGTTAATTCTTTAAACCTAACCTTAGCCTTAACCCTAATCTGAACCAGTTTGATTTTAACGCCTAAACTTAAGTTTGGCCTCCCAATTTCAGTTAATTCTTTAAACCTAACCTTAGCCTTAACCCTAATCTGAACCAGTTTGACCTTAACGCCTAAACTTAAGTTTGGCTTCCCAATTTCAGTTAATTCTTTAACCCTAACCTTAGCCTTAACCCTAATCTGAACCAGTTTGATTTTAACGCCTAAACTTAAGTTTCAACTCTTTAACCCTAACCCTAATATGACAGTTTCACCTGCGCCTAAACTTAAAGTCTTATTAACCCTAATTAGTGGTATTTAGCTCAACCCTAATTTTCTATCTTAAATTAGTTTTATTTACCTCCTGTAATTGTGCCACTGTAGCCATCTCTTTGTCCTGTTTGTTATACTTAAAATTTTAAAGATTGATATTTGAGTGCCATGGTTGCCTTGTAAACACAATTTTTGTAAACAACGGTACAAACTGTATTCTGTTTCTTTTCTTGGGTTTTCGATCTTCATGTTGTATCTCTCAAATTCCCACAGAGGGCACCATTGTACTTTCTTTGCAAAGCACGTTCTTCATGACACCTTGTTAACAACACTAGTCACGTGACTTTTCAGGGCGGTCTCATGAGCCCTATATAACTTTACTTCACTCTGCTCACTTCAGAAACGCTCTACCTCTTTAGACGCACTTTGTCTTGCCCCGCCTGAAGAAGTTGTATTTTTTTCGAAACGTCGCGACGGGCTTTATACATAATTTTTGTATATTTGTATTTTACTTGAGCGTTTACTCACCTGCTTTTATTTACATTTTGTTTTCTTTTTGGCCATTCTGCCTTATTGACTGACTTTGTCAATTGTATTTGCACTGGAAACTTCTTTTTGCAAATAAATGAGAAAGATTTTTCAACAACTATTCCACTTTGCAAAGACCTTTCTTCATTCTGGATTAATTTTGCTCCTCATGGAACGCCAGCTTGGGTGACGTCACATTCCAGACGCACGTTGAGAACCGACACCAGAGTAAAGGTACCGACACGGGGGATGGCTAGTGCCCTTTCCGGTTTCTCCTGGCGGAGTTACCGGAACCTCAACCCAAATCCTAACCGGCGAATACCTCCTCCGTTCCGTTCCTATGACTCTGGTCGTCAAAGAAACTATTCCCACACTCACCGTTCCAGACGCTCCGTGAGTCTTGATGCACACGATGATGACTTTGATTTTTATTATGATCGATCCCACCGTGATTACCGGTCACGCCGAAACAACTGTCGCCCTGGCCGCCACCGTGACCACCTTCCCGAGAGACGCGGAGATGACCGCTTTGCTGATCGCCCGACTCACACGCGCGGCGCGGAGCACTTGGATCACAGGCACGTTGATGACCCACTCCGGGAACCTGCACCTGACGAAAATTTTGCACAACTTATACGGATTTTTTATAACATAATCACAATAACTCACCATTTGCACAATGTGTCTTTTGCGGACGGCAATAGGTGCCCCATCACCATTCGCCGCGCTATTGACCACTTGTGTGATTTAATTCGACCTGCAATGCCGAACTCATCCACTATGCTCGCGCTGGAGGGCAATGCACGCCAGTGGAGTGTGATCGCACGGGAGATTTTAATTCAACACTATGATGAATGCCTCATTGGTTTGACGACCAAACTCTACAACAGAGACTTACAGGACTGGAGAGCCCCCTTCAAGGTGGCCGCTAGATGGGCTTCCAGAAAGTTTCCACGACTGAAACAGTCCATCATTAAACGAGCAGAGGATTTTATTCTTTCACAGATTGAGGAATCTACTTCTGACTTTAATGAAGATAGTGGTGATGAGGGCTCTTCCTGCCCCCCTCCTCCTCCCTCTCAATCTCCTGCAGTTCCTGCTCCCCCTCCTCCCCCTCCTCCTAAAGAGCCGCCACCTCACCGTGCCACAGCGACTTCAAAGATGGAGCCCAACGACCCTCGCACCCCTCCCTCGCCTCCTGTGCAACCAGCCTCCACTTCTTCCTCCAGGCCTTTGAAGCGCAGGATCAACACAACCTGCCTGTCAATCACACCTCTCACTGCTGTGGCCCCTCCTCATGCAGGCCCACACCACCAGAAGATCTCACGGGATTTTCCACCTTTCCCTTTGTCTGGATCTAGGTCAAAGGTGACCAATTCTTCCACTCAGCAAACAGCTGAAGACCCCAACTTTTTGTTGACGGCCCAGACGGATACAGTGGAGTATATTCAACCTGAACACAGAACTCCTTCTTCTAAAGATGAGGACCCGGTCGGTCCCCTTGAACCAGAAGTACTGGTGGATTTTACAGACACTGACTGTCATGAATCGGATTACAATGCAGATTCTCAGGAGACAGAAGATGCAGACTTTGCTGATGCCTCTGATGACCCGCTCCTTCTGGTCACTGATTCAGGGAACTCTCACCTGTCGATTCATCAGCCTCCATCTTCACTCAGGGGTCAGGTCAATGTGCACCCTTCCACACATCGCAAGATGCCCGACTGGACTTTGACTATGCACATTAAAAAATTGCTCATCGGGGACTTTAATGTGTCACGCTTCTCTCCATTTGAATGTAGATGACCTACAGGTTGATGGACTTTAACGCCTAATCTTAATTTTGGCTTCTTATTTTTATTTTATTCTTTAACTTTAACTTTGGCCTTAACCCTAATCTGAACCAGTTTTATTTTAACGCCTAAACTTAAGTTTGACTTCTCAATTTTAGTTAATTCTTTAAACCTAACCTTAGCCTTAACCCTAATCTGAACCAGTTTGATTTTAACGCCTAAACTTAAGTTTGGCCTCCCAATTTCAGTTAATTCTTTAAACCTAACCTTAGCCTTAACCCTAATCTGAACCAGTTTGACCTTAACGCCTAAACTTAAGTTTGGCTTCCCAATTTCAGTTAATTCTTTAACCCTAACCTTAGCCTTAACCCTAATCTGAACCAGTTTGATTTTAACGCCTAAACTTAAGTTTCAACTCTTTAACCCTAACCCTAATATGACAGTTTCACCTGCGCCTAAACTTAAAGTCTTATTAACCCTAATTAGTGGTATTTAGCTCAACCCTAATTTTCTATCTTAAATTAGTTTTATTTACCTCCTGTAATTGTGCCACTGTAGCCATCTCTTTGTCCTGTTTGTTATACTTAAAATTTTAAAGATTGATATTTGAGTGCCATGGTTGCCTTGTAAACACAATTTTTGTAAACAACGGTACAAACTGTATTCTGTTTCTTTTCTTGGGTTTTCGATCTTCATGTTGTATCTCTCAAATTCCCACAGAGGGCACCATTGTACTTTCTTTGCAAAGCACGTTCTTCATGACACCTTGTTAACAACACTAGTCACGTGACTTTTCAGGGCGGTCTCATGAGCCCTATATAACTTTACTTCACTCTGCTCACTTCAGAAACGCTCTACCTCTTTAGACGCACTTTGTCTTGCCCCGCCTGAAGAAGTTGTATTTTTTTCGAAACGTCGCGACGGGCTTTATACATAATTTTTGTATATTTGTATTTTACTTGAGCGTTTACTCACCTGCTTTTATTTACATTTTGTTTTCTTTTTGGCCATTCTGCCTTATTGACTGACTTTGTCAATTGTATTTGCACTGGAAACTTCTTTTTGCAAATAAATGAGAAAGATTTTTCAACAACTATTCCACTTTGCAAAGACCTTTCTTCATTCTGGATTAATTTTGCTCCTCATGGAACGCCAGCTTGGGTGACGTCACATTCCAGACGCACGTTGAGAACCGACACCAGAGTAAAGGTACCGACACGGGGGATGGCTAGTGCCCTTTCCGGTTTCTCCTGGCGGAGTTACCGGAACCTCAACCCAAATCCTAACCCTAACCCTAACCCCCTAACCCTAACCCTAACCCTAACCCTTACCCTAACCCTAACCCTAACCCTAACCCTAACCCTTACCCTAACCCTAACCCTAACCCTAACCCTAACCCTAATTTCTGCCCTAATCCTAACCCTAGCTCTATTTCCTAACCCTAACCCTGTTTCTTTTCTATGCCTAAACCTAACCCTAATTTCTGCCCTAATCTTAACCCTAGCTCTATTTCCTAACCCTAACCCTGTTTCTTTTCTATGCCTAAACCTAACACTAATCTCTGCCCTAATCTTAACCCTAGCTCTATTCTTAAACCTAACTCTGTTTCTTCCTAACCCTAACTTAAATTCTATTATTTTTTTTTTTTTTTTTTATTTTATTTTTTTTTTTTTATTTTTTTTATTTTTTTTTTATTTATTTATTTATTTATTTATTTATTTTTTTTTTTTCCTATAAGTAAATAAATAATTAAACTCTTAAAAACATTAAAAACATTAAAAAAATAAAAAAATATAAAAATAACAAAAAAATTTAAAAAATTCTTTTCTTAAAAACACCAAAAAAATCTAAAAAAAACACCTTAAAAACTATTTAAAAGGTTAAAAACACCAAAAAAAGTTAAAAACTATGAAAATCTACAATAAAAAGTTAAAAAATGAAAAATGTTGAAAAAAACAATTTAAAATTATTAAAAGCTATTAAAAATTTAAATATTGATTAAAAACAATAAAAAGTTTGATTATTACGTTAATTAAAACCAAGAAATCATTCACAGTTCATTTTATTTAAAAAGTTAAAGAAAAGCGAGAGTTCGGAAAAAAAAGCGAGGGTATAAATTCACTTGCAGCTCAGCTCTCCTTGTCATTCCTCCTCCAGCGATCGAGGAGGTTACAACTTTTTTTGTGTGCTCTCAATTTCTTTTCACCTGAGGAAGACTCATAAGAGTTGAAACGTCGTGAATTTTTTTGTTTTAGCACACCTTCTTTTGTTGTTTGTTTTTTATTTTTGTTATTTTTTTATTATTTTTTTATATTTTATTATTAATAAATACATACAAATAAATAAATAAATAAATAAATTACACAAGCATACACACATTCATACAATAAATAATTAAAAAAACAATTTGGGATGGGGGACGGCTGGACTACGGTCCACTATGGCCGCCCCAGGGGTCAGCCCCCCAATTCATCCCGAGGGGACTGGTGGGGTGGACGTCGCGAAGGGCGGAGGGCCCGTGCACCTCCTCCCTCCTACGGGAGGGAGGCTTTTTTCAGAAAACCTAACCCTAACCCTACCCTAACCCTAACCCTAACCCTTACCCTAACCCTAACCCTTACCCTAACCCTAACCCTAACCCTACCCTAACCCTAACCCTAACCCTAACCCTAATCCTAACCCTAACCCTAATCCCCGCCCAATTCCTGAACCCTAAACCTAACCACTCCCCTCTGACGCTGAAGGAAAAAGGAAGGAGGAGGAGGAAAGGTCAAAGGTCAAGAGGAAACGGAAAGGAAACGGACGACAGGAAGAGAAAAGGAAAGAGGAAAGAGAAAGACAAAGGGACTAAATTACTTACCTTACCTACCAAACCGGCTTCGTCCTGGGCACGACGTAAAACTGCAACCTGTGGGAGAAATAAATAACACATAATTAGGCATAATTGGCACACAAATACAAAACATAAAATACAACACATAAGTACTACATAACAATTAGTGATGGGACAAATTGGGATAAAAACAAGGGAATTTAATAAAATCTAAATTGATAATTACAAAGGACATACAAGGGTACATAAGAAAAACGCACATGAGCGAAAAACAACAAAGAACAGAACAAGCGAAAAGCAGAGCGAGAGGGATGAAGTGTGAGGACGGAAGAATGGAGGCGAGAGAGGGAGCTGCCACAGCCCCAAAGAGCAGTCAATATGCCACAATCGGCAGTCTGCTCCAAGCCCCAAGACCGGTGAGCGCCTGAGGAAGACCTCAACTGGTCGAAACGTTGCGCCACGACCCGATCTTCATTTTTCACGGCATTTATGTCCAATTTTTGCATCCCCCACCACCTTCGGGTGGTGGGAAAAACCAAAGGGCGGGGAGCCTAGGCCTGGCATGGCTCCCGGAAGGACCGTGCCTTTCCTAACCATGGCTTACCATGTACAGGGTCCATTTTGTCTTCACCTAACCCTAACTCTAACCCTTACCCTTACCCTAACCCTTCTGCAGCTGCTGGCGTTGCTGATGCTGCTTCTGCTTCTTGAATAACACTCAATTTACTGGGGAACACTAAAAAAGATATAAAAAAAAAACTCTTTATGAACACAGGAGGAGCAGAAAATATTTTTTTTATGCCATGACTGATGACAGACCACTGTTGGTCTGAGAGGGAGGGGCACTGTGTGTATTCCATTGCTTAATGTACACTGACCTGGTGTATTGTCAGTTTAATTTGAATCTTTGTTTTGCTATGTTTATTCCTTCAGGCTCATGTGTATGAATGAGTGTTCAAGTGTAAAGCTGTGTGCAGCTGTGTGCAGCTGTTGTCTTGCATGGAGACTTTCATTCAGCTCAGAAACAGGAGAAACAGAGTTCTTTCAGAGTAAGTCAGCACAGATATAACAGCTGCTCCTTCAAAAAAAAAGACAACATCTCAACTTGTTGAGATAAGGCCCATAACCACAATAAAAAAAGAAATCCAAGTGGTTGAATGAGTTTTCTTTTCAAAATCTGTATGCGACTGTTTACTTTCATAGATGTCTTGATTCAGCTCAGGAACAAGAGAGAAAAAAAAAATCCAACCTGTTATTCCACACAGAATACAATTTGCTCAATAAAAAAAATGCTGCTGTTTGAAGAAAACAGACATCAAAGTGATGGAATGCGTGTGCAAACATTTTTAAAAACTTTGAAGTCTGAAGTTGTTTGTAAACAGACTGTTAGGTCTGATGATCAAAGCCGTTCAAACACTTTGAAGTCTGAAGTTGTTTGTAAACAGACTTGTAAGTCTGATTACAAACCAATTAAAGTGCTTCTGCAGCTGCTGGCGTTGCTGATGCTGCTTCTGCTGCTTGAATAACACTCAATTTACTGGGGAACACTAAAAAAGATATAAAAAAAAAACTCTTTATGAACACAGGAGGAGCAGAAAATATTTTTTCACGCCATGACTGATGACAGACCTCTGTTGGTCTGAGAGGGAGGGGCACTGTGCGTATTCCGTTGCTTAATGTACACTGACCTGGTGTATTGTCAGTTTCATTTGAATCTTTGTTTTGCTATGTTTATTCCTTCAGGCTCATGTGTATGAATGAGTGTTCAAGTGCAAAGCTGTGTGCAGCTCTGTGCAGCTGTTGTCTTGCATTGAGACTTTCATTCAGCTCAGAAACAGGAGAAACAGAGTTCTTTCAGACTAAGTCAGCACAGATATCACAGATGCTCCTTCAAAAAAAAAGACAACATCTCAACTTGTTGAGATAAGGCCCATAACCACAATAAAAAAAGAAATCCAAGTGGTTGAATGAGTTTTCTTTTCAAAATCTGTATGCGACTGTTTACTTTCATAGATGTCTTGATTCAGCTGAGGAACAAGAGAGAGAAAAAAAAATCCAACCTGTTATTCCACACAGAATACAATTTGCTCAATAAAAAATGCTGCTGCTTGAAGAAAACAGACATCAAAGTGATGGAATGCGTGTTCAAACATTTTCAAAAACTTTGAAGTCTGAAGTTGTTTGTAAACAGACTTTTAGGTCTGATGATCAAAGCCGTTCAAACGCTTTGAAGTCTGAAGTTGTTTGTAAACAGACTTGTAAGTCTGATTACAAACCAATTAAAGTGCTTCTGCAGCTGCTGGCGTTGCTGATGCTGCTTCTGCTGCTCGGATAACACTCAATTTACTGGGAAACATTAAAAAAGATATATAAAAAAACTCTTTATGAACACGGGAGGAGCAGAAAATATTTTTTCACGCCATGACTGATGACAGACCTCTGTTGGTCTGAGAGGGAGGGGCACTGTGCCTATTCCGTTGCTGAATGTACACTGACCTGGTGTATTGTCAGTTTCATTTGAATCTTTGTTTTGCTATGTTTATTCCTTCAGGCTCATGTGTATGAATGAGTGTTCAAGTGCAAAGCTGTGTGCAGCTCTGTGCAGCTGTTGTCTTGCATGGAGACATTCATTCAGCTCAGAAACAGAAGAAACAGAGTTCATTCAGAGTAAGTCAGCACAGATATCACAGCTGCTCCTTCAAAAAAAAAGACAACATCTCAACTTGTTGAGATAAGGCCCATAACCACAATAAAAAAAGAAATCCAAGTGGTTGAATGAGTTTTCTTTTCAAAATCTGTATGCGACTGTTTACTTTCATAGATGTCTTGATTCAGCTGAGGAACAAGAGAGAAAAAAAAAATCCAACCTGTTATTCCACACAGAATACAATTTGCTCAATAAAAAATGCTGCTGCTTGAAGAAAACAGACATCAAAGTGATGGAATGCGTGTTCAAACATTTTCAAAAACTTTGAAGTCTGAAGTTGTTTGTAAACAGACTTTTAGGTCTGATGATCAAAGCCGTTCAAACGCTTTGAAGTCTGAAGTTGTTTGTAAACAGACTTGTAAGTCTGATTACAAACCAATTAAAGTGCTTCTGCAGCTGCTGGCGTTGCTGATGCTGCTTCTGCTGCTCGAATAACACTCAATTTACTGGGGAACACAAAAAAAGATATAAAAAAAAACTCTTAATGAACACCGGAGGAGCAGAAAATATTTTTTCACGCCATGACTGATGACAGACCTCTGTTGGTCTGAGAGGGAGGAGCACTGTGCGTATTCCGTTGCTGAATGTACACTGACCTGGTGTATTGTCAGTTTCATTTGAATCTTTGTTTTGCTATGTTTATTCCTTCAGGCTCATGTGTATGAATGAGTGTTCAAGTGCAAAGCTGTGTGCAGCTCTGTGCAGCTGTTGTCTTGCATGGAGACATTCATTCAGCTCAGAAACAGAAGAAACAGAGTTCATTCAGAGTAAGTCAGCACAGATATCACAGCTGCTCCTTCAAAAAAAAAGACAACATCTCAACTTGTTGAGATAAGGCCCATAACCACAATAAAAAAAGAAATCCAAGTGGTTGAATGAGTTTTCTTTTCAAAATCTGTATGCGACTGTTTACTTTCATAGATGTCTTGATTAAGCTGAGGAACAAGAGAGAAAAAAAAATCCAACCTGTTATTCCACACAGAATACAATTTGCTCAATAAAAAATGCTGCTGCTTGAAGAAAACAGACATCAAAGTGATGGAATGCGTGTTCAAACATTTTCAAAAACTTTGAAGTCTGAAGTTGTTTGTAAACAGACTTGTAGGTCTGATAATCAAAGCCGTTCAAACGCTTTGAAGTCTGAAGTTGTTTGTAAACAGACTTGTAAGTCTGATTACAAACCAATTAAAGTTCTTCTGCAGTTGCTGGCGTTGCTGATGCTGCTTCTGCTGCTTGAATAACACTCAATTTACTGGGGAACACTAAAAAAGATATAAAAAAAAACTCTTTATGAACACCGGAGGAGCAGAAAATATTTTTTCACGCCATGACTGATGACAGACCTCTGTTGGTCTGAGAGGGAGGGGCACTGTGCGTATTCCGTTGCTGAATGTACACTGACCTGGTGTATTGTCAGTTTCATTTGAATCTTTGTTTTGCTATTTTTATTCCTTCAGGCTCATGTGTATGAATGAGTGTTCAAGTGTAAAGCTGTGTGCAGCTCTGTGCAGCTGTTGTCTTGCATGGAGACTTTCATTCAGCTCAGAAACAGGAGAAACAGAGTTCTTTCAGAGTAAGTCAGCACAGATATCACAGCTGCTCCTTCAAAAAAAAGGACAACATCTCAACTTGTTGAGATAAGGCCCATAACCATAATAAAAAAAGAAATCCAAGTGGTTGAATGAGTTTTCTTTTCAAAATCTGTATGCGACTGTTTCCTTTCATAGATGTCTTGATTCAGCAGAGGAAAAGAGAGAAAAAAAAATCCAACCTGTTATTCCACACAGAATACAATTTGCTCAATAAAAAATGCTGCTGCTTGAAGAAAACAGACATCAAAGTGATGGAATGCGTGTTCAAACATTTTCAAAAACTTTGAAGTCTGAAGTTGTTTGTAAAGAGACTTTTAGGTCTGATGATCAAAGCTGTTCAAACGCTTTGAAGTCTGAAGTTGTTTGTAAACAGACTTGTAAGTCTGATTACAAACCAATTAAAGTGCTTCTGCAGCTGCTGGCGTTGCTGATGCTGCTTCTGCTGCTCGGATAACACTCAATTTACTGGGAAACATTAAAAAAGATATAAAAAAAAACTCTTTATGAACACGGGAGGAGCAGAAAATATTTTTTCACGCCATGACTGATGACAGACCTCTGTTGGTCTGAGAGGGAGGGGCACTGTGCCTATTCCGTTGCTGAATGTACACTGACCTGGTGTATTGTCAGTTTCATTTGAATCTTTGTTTTGCTATGTTTATTCCTTCAGGCTCATGTGTATGAATGAGTGTTCAAGTGCAAAGCTGTGTGCAGCTCTGTGCAGCTGTTGTCTTGCATGGAGACATTCATTCAGCTCAGAAACAGAAGAAACAGAGTTCATTCAGAGTAAGTCAGCACAGATATCACAGCTGCTCCTTCAAAAAAAAAGACAACATCTCAACTTGTTGAGATAAGGCCCATAACCACAATAAAAAAAGAAATCCAAGTGGTTGAATGAGTTTTCTTTTCAAAATCTGTATGCGACTGTTTACTTTCATAGATGTCTTGATTAAGCTGAGGAACAAGAGAGAAAAAAAAATCCAACCTGTTATTCCACACAGAATACAATTTGCTCAATAAAAAATGCTGCTGCTTGAAGAAAACAGACATCAAAGTGATGGAATGCGTGTTCAAACATTTTCAAAAACTTTGAAGTCTGAAGTTGTTTGTAAACAGACTTGTAGGTCTGATAATCAAAGCCGTTCAAACGCTTTGAAGTCTGAAGTTGTTTGTAAACAGACTTGTAAGTCTGATTACAAACCAATTAAAGTGCTTCTGCAGCTGCTGGCGTTGCTGATGCTGCTTCTGCTGCTTGAATAACACTCAATTTACTGGGGAACACTAAAAAAGATTAAAAAAAAAACTCTTTATGAACACAGGAGGAGCAGAAAATATTTTTTCACGCCATGACTGATGACAGACCTCTGTTGGTCTGAGAGGGAGGGGCACTGTGCGTATTCCGTTGCTTAATGTACACTGACCTGGTGTATTTGTCACTTGTTTTCTTTCACAAATTCCTGAATTCACTAATTCAGTGCCCCCACTCCCCCCACACACACTGTTTAAAGCAGATAATTTTTGACATCTTTTTGTTGTTTTTTTTTTAATAAAATTATTCCAGTTATTGATGAAACATTTTCTCTCTTGTTTCAGTGGTGTCAATTCATTTGCATGGTTGATTTGTTCTAATGCGTTTGGTGATGTGCAGTGGCACCATTACGCCTCTGGGTGGAGACACAGACCGTGTGATGAATATCAGGTGACGATCGAACACAGTCGACTCTCTGTTGGTCTGAGAGGGAGGGGCACTCTGCGTATTCCGTTGCTTAATGTACACTGACCTGGTGTATTGTCAGTTTCATTTGAATCTTTGTTTTGCTATTTTTATTCCTTCAGGCTCATGTGTATGAATGAGTGTTCAAGTGTAAAGCTGTGTGCAGCTCTGTGCAGCTGTTGTCTTGCATGGAGACTTTCATTCAGCTCAGAAACAGGAGAAACAGAGTTCTTTCAGAGTAAGTCAGCACAGATATCACAGCTGCTCCTTCAAAAAAAAGGACAACATCTCAACTTGTTGAGATAAGGCCCATAACCATAATAAAAAAAGAAATCCAAGTGGTTGAATGAGTTTTCTTTTCAAAATCTGTATGCGACTGTTTCCTTTCATAGATGTCTTGATTCAGCAGAGCAAAAGAGAGAAAAAAAAATCCAACCTGTTATTCCACACAGAATACAATTTGCTCAATAAAAAATGCTGCTGCTTGAAGAAAACAGACATCAAAGTGATGGAATGCGTGTTCAAACATTTTCAAAAACTTTGAAGTCTGAAGTTGTTTGTAAAGAGACTTTTAGGTCTGATGATCAAAGCCGTTCAAACGCTTTGAAGTCTGAAGTTGTTTGTAAACAGACTTGTAAGTCTGATTACAAACCAATTAAAGTGCTTCTGCAGCTGCTGGCGTTGCTGATGCTGCTTCTGCTGCTCGGATAACACTCAATTTACTGGGAAACATTAAAAAAGATATAAAAAAAAACTCTTTATGAACACGGGAGGAGCAGAAAATATTTTTTCACGCCATGACTGATGACAGACCTCTGTTGGTCTGAGAGGGAGGGGCACTGTGCCTATTCCGTTGCTGAATGTACACTGACCTGGTGTATTGTCAGTTTCATTTGAATCTTTGTTTTGCTATGTTTATTCCTTCAGGCTCATGTGTATGAATGAGTGTTCAAGTGCAAAGCTGTGTGCAGCTCTGTGCAGCTGTTGTCTTGCATGGAGACATTCATTCAGCTCAGAAACAGAAGAAACAGAGTTCATTCAGAGTAAGTCAGCACAGATATCACAGCTGCTCCTTCAAAAAAAAAGACAACATCTCAACTTGTTGAGATAAGGCCCATAACCACAATAAAAAAAGAAATCCAAGTGGTTGAATGAGTTTTCTTTTCAAAATCTGTATGCGACTGTTTACTTTCATAGATGTCTTGATTCAGCTGAGGAACA
The DNA here is from genome assembly GCF_046127955.1 of Nelusetta ayraudi. Classification (NCBI taxonomy): domain Eukaryota; kingdom Metazoa; phylum Chordata; class Actinopteri; order Tetraodontiformes; family Monacanthidae; genus Nelusetta; species Nelusetta ayraudi. The sequence continues at coordinate 26,492 of NW_027466102.1, forward strand.
AGAGAGAAAAAAAAAATCCAACCTGTTATTCCACACAGAATACAATTTGCTCAATAAAAAATGCTGCTGCTTGAAGAAAACAGACATCAAAGTGATGGAATGCGTGTTCAAACATTTTCAAAAACTTTGAAGTCTGAAGTTGTTTGTAAACAGACTTTTAGGTCTGATGATCAAAGCCGTTCAAACGCTTTGAAGTCTGAAGTTGTTTGTAAACAGACTTGTAAGTCTGATTACAAACCAATTAAAGTGCTTCTGCAGCTGCTGGCGTTGCTGATGCTGCTTCTGCTGCTCGGATAACACTCAATTTACTGGGAAACATTAAAAAAGATATAAAAAAAAACTCTTTATGAACACGGGAGGAGCAGAAAATATTTTTTCACGCCATGACTGATGACAGACCTCTGTTGGTCTGAGAGGGAGGGGCACTGTGCCTATTCCGTTGCTGAATGTACACTGACCTGGTGTATTGTCAGTTTCATTTGAATCTTTGTTTTGCTATGTTTATTCCTTCAGGCTCATGTGTATGAATGAGTGTTCAAGTGCAAAGCTGTGTGCAGCTCTGTGCAGCTGTTGTCTTGCATGGAGACATTCATTCAGCTCAGAAACAGAAGAAACAGAGTTCATTCAGAGTAAGTCAGCACAGATATCACAGCTGCTCCTTCAAAAAAAAAGACAACATCTCAACTTGTTGAGATAAGGCCCATAACCACAATAAAAAAAGAAATCCAAGTGGTTGAATGAGTTTTCTTTTCAAAATCTGTATGCGACTGTTTACTTTCATAGATGTCTTGATTCAGCTGAGGAACAAGAGAGAAAAAAAAAATCCAACCTGTTATTCCACACAGAATACAATTTGCTCAATAAAAAATGCTGCTGCTTGAAGAAAACAGACATCAAAGTGATGGAATGCGTGTTCAAACATTTTCAAAAACTTTGAAGTCTGAAGTTGTTTGTAAACAGACTTTTAGGTCTGATGATCAAAGCCGTTCAAACGCTTTGAAGTCTGAAGTTGTTTGTAAACAGACTTGTAAGTCTGATTACAAACCAATTAAAGTGCTTCTGCAGCTGCTGGCGTTGCTGATGCTGCTTCTGCTGCTCGAATAACACTCAATTTACTGGGGAACACAAAAAAAGATATAAAAAAAAACTCTTAATGAACACCGGAGGAGCAGAAAATATTTTTTCACGCCATGACTGATGACAGACCTCTGTTGGTCTGAGAGGGAGGAGCACTGTGCGTATTCCGTTGCTGAATGTACACTGACCTGGTGTATTGTCAGTTTCATTTGAATTTTTGTTTTGCTATGTTTATTCCTTCAGGCTCATGTGTATGAATGAGTGTTCAAGTGCAAAGCTGTGTGCAGCTCTGTGCAGCTGTTGTCTTGCATGGAGACATTCATTCAGCTCAGAAACAGAAGAAACAGAGTTCATTCAGAGTAAGTCAGCACAGATATCACAGCTGCTCCTTCAAAAAAAAAGACAACATCTCAACTTGTTGAGATAAGGCCCATAACCACAATAAAAAAAGAAATCCAAGTGGTTGAATGAGTTTTCTTTTCAAAATCTGTATGCGACTGTTTACTTTCATAGATGTCTTGATTAAGCTGAGGAACAAGAGAGAAAAAAAATCCAACCTGTTATTCCACACAGAATACAATTTGCTCAATAAAAAATGCTGCTGCTTGAAGAAAACAGACATCAAAGTGATGGAATGCGTGTTCAAACATTTTCAAAAACTTTGAAGTCTGAAGTTGTTTGTAAACAGACTTTTAGGTCTGATAATCAAAGCCGTTCAAACGCTTTGAAGTCTGAAGTTGTTTGTAAACAGACTTGTAAGTCTGATTACAAACCAATTAAAGTGCTTCTGCAGCTGCTGGCGTTGCTGATGCTGCTTCTGCTGCTTGAATAACACTCAATTTACTGGGGAACACTAAAAAAGATTTAAAAAAAAACTCTTTATGAACACAGGAGGAGCAGAAAATATTTTTTCACGCCATGACTGATGACAGACCTCTGTTGGTCTGAGAGGGAGGGGCACTGTGCGTATTCCGTTGCTTAATGTACACTGACCTGGTGTATTTGTCACTTGTTTTCTTTCACAAATTCCTGAATTCACTAATTCAGTGCCCCCACTCCCCCCACACACACTGTTTAAAGCAGATAATTTTTGACATCTTTTTGTTGTTTTTTTTTTAATAAAATTATTCCAGTTATTGATGAAACATTTTCTCTCTTGTTTCAGTGGTGTCAATTCATTTGCATGGTTGATTTGTTCTAATGCGTTTGGTGATGTGCAGTGGCACCATTACGCCTCTGGGTGGAGACACAGACCGTGTGATGAATATCAGGTGACGATCGAACACAGTCGACTCTCTGTTGGTCTGAGAGGGAGGGGCACTCTGCGTATTCCGTTGCTTAATGTACACTGACCTGGTGTATTGTCAGTTTCATTTGAATCTTTGTTTTGTTATGTTTATTCCTTCAGGCTCATGTGTATGAATGAGTGTTCAAGTGCAAAGCTGTGTGCAGCTCTGTGCAGCTGTTGTCTTGCATGGAGACTTTCATTCAGCTCAGAAACAGGAGAAACAGAGTTCTTTCAGACTAAGTCAGCACAGATATCACAGATGCTCCTTCAAAAAAAAAGACAACATCTCAACTTGTTGAGATAAGGCCCATAACCACAATAAAAAAAGAAATCCAAGTGGTTGAATGAGTTTTCTTTTCAAAATCTGTATGCGACTGTTTACTTTCATAGATGTCTTGATTCAGCTGAGGAACAAGAGAGAAAAAAAAATCCAACCTGTTATTCCACACAGAATACAATTTGCTCAATAAAAAATGCTGCTGCTTGAAGAAAACAGACATCAAAGTGATGGAATGCGTGTTCAAACATTTTCAAAAACTTTGAAGTCTGAAGTTGTTTGTAAAGAGACTTTTAGGTCTGATGATCAAAGCCGTTTAAACGCTTTGAAGTCTGAAGTTGTTTGTAAACAGACTTGTAAGTCTGATTACAAACCAATTAAAGTGCTTCTGCAGCTGCTGGCGTTGCTGATGCTGCTTCTGCTGCTTGAATAACACTCAATTTACTGGGGAACACTAAAAAAGATATAAAAAAAAACTCTTTATGATCACCGGAGGAGCAGAAAATATTTTTTCACGCCATGACTGATGACAGACCTCTGTTGGTCTGAGAGGGAGGGGCACTGTGCGTATTCCGTTGCTTAATGTACACTGACCTGGTGTATTGTCAGTTTCATTTGAATCTTTGTTTTTCTATGTTTATTCCTTCAGGCTCATGTGTATGAATGAGTGTTCAAGTGCAAAGCTGTGTGCAGCTCTGTGCAGCTGTTGTCTTGCATGGAGACTTTCATTCAGCTCAGAAATAGGAGAAACAGAGTTCATTCAGAGTAAGTCAGCACAGATATCACAGCTGCTCCTTCAAAAAAAAAGACAACATCTCAACTTGTTGAGATAAGGCCCATAACCACAATAAAAAAAGAAATCCAAGTGGTTGAATGAGTTTTCTTTTCAAAATCTGTATGCGACTGTTTACTTTCATAGATGTCTTGATTCAGCTGAGGAACAAGAGAGAAAAAAAAATCCAAGCTGTTATTCCACACAGAATACAATTTGCTCAATAAAAAATGCTGCTGCTTGAAGAAAACAGACATCAAAGTGATGGAATGCGTGTGCAAACATTTTCAAAAACTTTGAAGTCTGAAGTTGTTTGTAAACAGACTTGTAGGTCTGATAATCAAAGCCGTTCAAACGCTTTGAAGTCTGAAGTTGTTTGTAAACAGACTTGTAAGTCTGATTACAAACCAATTAAAGTTCTTCTGCAGCTGCTGGCGTTGCTGATGCTGCTTCTGCTGCTTGAATAACACTCAATTTACTGGGGAACACTAAAAAAGATATAAAAAAAAACTCTTTATGAACACCGGAGGAGCAGAAAATATTTTTTCACGCCATGACTGATGACAGACCTCTGTTGGTCTGAGAGGGAGGGGCACTGTGCGTATTCCGTTGCTGAATGTACACTGACCTGGTGTATTGTCAGTTTCATTTGAATCTTTGTTTTGCTATTTTTATTCCTTCAGGCTCATGTGTATGAATGAGTGTTCAAGTGTAAAGCTGTGTGCAGCTCTGTGCAGCTGTTGTCTTGCATGGAGACTTTCATTCTGCTCAGAAACAGGAGAAACAGAGTTCATTCGGAATAAGTCAGCACAGATATCACAGCTGCTCCTTCAAAAAAAAAGACAACATCTCAACTTGTTGAAATAAGGCCCATAACCACGATAAAAAAAGAAATCCAAGTGGTTGAATGAGTTTTCTTTTCAAAATCTGTATGCGACTGTTTACTTTCATAGATGTCTTGATTAAGCTGAGGAACAAGAGAGAAAAAAAAAATCCAACCTGTTATTCCACACAGAATACAATTTGCTCAATAAAAAATGCTGCTGCTTGAAGAAAACAGACATCAAAGTGATGGAATGCGTGTTCAAACAATTTCAAAAACTTTGAAGTCTGAAGTTGTTTGTAAAAAGACTTTTAGGTCTGATGATCAAAGCCGTTCAAACGCTTTGAAGTCTGAAGTTGTTTGTAAACAGACTTGTAAGTCTGATTACAAACCAATTAAAGTGCTTCTGCAGCTGCTGGCGTTGCTGATGCTGCTTCTGCTGCTCGAATAACACTCAATTTACTGGGGAACACTAAAAAAGATTAAAAAAAAAACTCTTTATGAACACAGAAGGATAGAAAATATTTTTTCACGCCATGACTGATGACAGACCTCTGTTGGTCTGAGAGGGAGGGGCACTGTGCGTATTCCGTTGCTGAATGTACACTGACCTGGTGTATTGTCAGTTTCATTTGAATCTTTGTTTTGCTATGTTTATTCCTTCAGGCTCATGTGTATGAATGAGTGTTCAAGTGCAAAGCTGTGTGCAGCTCTGTGCAGCTGTTGTCTTGCATGGAGACATTCATTCAGCTCAGAAACAGAAGAAACAGAGTTCATTCAGAGTAAGTCAGCACAGATATCACAGCTGCTCCTTCAAAAAAAAAGACAACATCTCAACTTGTTGAGATAAGGCCCATAACCACAATAAAAAAAGAAATCCAAGTGGTTGAATGAGTTTTCTTTTCAAAATCTGTATGCGACTGTTTACTTTCATAGATGTCTTGATTCAGCTGAGGAACAAGAGAGAAAAAAAAATCCAACCTGTTATTCCACACAGAATACAATTTGCTCAATAAAAAATGCTGCTGCTTGAAGAAAACAGACATCAAAGTGATGGAATGCGTGTTCAAACATTTTCAAAAACTTTGAAGTCTGAAGTTGTTTGTAAAGAAACTTTTAGGTCTGATGATCAAAGCCGTTCAAACGCTTTGAAGTCTGAAGTTGTTTGTAAACAGACTTGTAAGTCTGATTACAAACCAATTAAAGTGCTTCTGCAGCTGCTGGCGTTGCTGATGCTGCTTCTGCTGCTTGAATAACACTCAATTTACTGGGGAACACGAAAAAAGATATAAAAAAAAAACTCTTTATGAACACCGGAGGAGCAGAAAATATTTTTTCACGCCATGACTGATAACAGACCTCTGTTGGTCTGAGAGGGAGGGGCACTGTGCGTATTCTGTTGCTTAATGTACACTGACCTAGTGTATTGTCAGTTTCATTTGAATCTTTGTTTTGCTATTTTTATTCCTTCAGGCTCATGTGTATGAATGAGTTTTCAAGTGTAAAGCTGTGTGCAGCTCTGTGCAGCTGTTGTCTTGCATGGAGACTTTCATTCAGCTCAGAAACAGGAGAAACAGAGTTCATTCAGAATAAGTCAGCACAGATATCACAGCTGCTCCTTCAAAAAAAAAGACAACATCTCAACTTGTTGAGATAAGGCCCATAACCACGATAAAAAAAGAAATCCAAGTGGTTGAATGAGTTTTCTTTTCAAAATCTGTATGCGACTGTTTACTTTCATAGATGTCTTGATTAAGCTGAGGAACAAGAGAGAAAAAAAAATCCAACCTGTTATTCCACACAGAATACAATTTGCTCAATAAAAAATGCTGCTGCTTGAAGAAAACAGACATCAAAGTGATGGAATGCGTGTTCAAACATTTTCAAAAACTTTGAAGTCTGAAGTTGTTTGTAAAAAGACTTTTAGCTCTGATGATCAAAGCCGTTCAAATGCTTTGAAGTCTGAAGTTGTTTGTAAACAGACTTGTAAGTCTGATTACAAACCAATTAAAGTGCTTCTGCAGCTGCTGGCGTTGCTGATGCTGCTTCTGCTGCTCGAATAACACTCAATTTACTGGGGAACACTAAAAAAGATTTAAAAAAAAACTCTTTATGAACACAGGAGGAGCAGAAAATATTTTTTCACGCCATGACTGATGACAGACCTCTGTTGGTCTGAGAGGGAGGGGCACTGTGCGTATTCCGTTGCTGAATGTACACTGACCTGGTGTATTGTCAGTTTCATTTGAATCTTTGTTTTGCTATGTTTATTCCTTCAGGCTCATGTGTATGAATGAGTGTTCAAGTGCAAAGCTGTGTGCAGCTCTGTGCAGCTGTTGTCTTGCATGGAGACATTCATTCAGCTCAGAAACAGAAGAAACAGAGTTCATTCAGAGTAAATCAGCACAGATATCACAGCTGCTCCTTCAAAAAAAAAGACAACATCTCAACTTGTTGAGATAAGGCCCAATAACCACAATAAAAAAAGAAATCCAAGTGGTTGAATGAGTTTTCTTTTCAAAATCTGTATGCGACTGTTTACTTTCATAGATGTCTTGATTCAGCTGAGGAACAAGAGAGAAAAAAAAAATCCAACCTGTTATTCCACACAGAATACAATTTGCTCAATAAAAAATGCTGCTGCTTGAAGAAAACAGACATCAAAGTGATGGAATGTGATGTTCAAACATTTTCAAAAACTTTGAAGTCTGAAGTTGTTTGTAAAGAAACTTTTAGGTCTGATGATCAAAGCCATTCAAACGCTTTGAAGTCTGAAGTTGTTTGTAAAGAGACTTTTAGGTCTGATGATCAAAGCCGTTCAAACGCTTTGAAGTCTGAAGTTGTTTGTAAACAGACTTGTAAGTCTGATTACAAAACAATTAAAGCGCTTCTGCAGCTGCTGGCGTTGCTGATGCTGCTTCTGCTGCTTGAATAACACTCAATTTACTGGGGAACACTAAAAAAGATATATAAAAAAAACTCTTTATGAACACAGGAGGAGCAGAAAATATTTTTTCACGCCATGACTGATGACAGACCTCTGTTTATTCCTTCAGGCTCATTTGTATGAATGAGTGTTCAAATGTAAAGCTGTGCAGAGCTCTTTGCAGCTGTTTTTTGCATAGAGACTTTAATTCAGATCAGAAACAGGAGACACAAAGTTCATTCAGAGTAAGTCAGCACAGATATCACTGCTGCTCCTTTATAAAAAAAAAAAAAAACAACCTCTCAAATCGTTGAGATAAGGCCAATAAACACAATAAAAAATGACATCCTGACGTCTGAATGAGTTTTCATGTTAAATTCAGAATTCACCTGTTTCCTTATTGGGGAACCTACAATGTACTGAGGAACAACATGAGAGATGTTTCCCTCATGTATTCCAACAGAGAATAACAATTCCATCCCTACCCGAACCCTACTTTCAGCCTTATCCTTAACCCTCATTCAATGCAAGTCTATGGGGTGAAATTTCAACTTTGTCCTAGAGACATGCCACTTGTTATTTCATCAAGAGCCCCAAAGAAGCGCCCACGCCAAATTTGGGGCTTCTAGTACTTGAGGAACGCAGAAACCCTAACCCTAATTTCAACTAACCCTAACCCTAACCCTAGTTTCAGCCTTATTGTTAACCCTAATTCAATTCAAGTCTGATGGGGTGAAAACTCATTCAGACAGTGGGATGTCATTTTTTATTGCTCTATTGTGCTTCTCTCGCTGAGTTATGCGCAGTGTGAGCAGAAAGGGTGAACTTGAGTGGAATTGTTATTTTCTGCTGAAATACATGAGGGAAACATCTCTCCTGTTGTTCCTTAGTACATTGTAGGTTCCCCCACAAGGAAATAGTTGAATTCTCAATTTAACATGAAAACTCATTCAGACAGTGGGATGTCATTTTTTATTGCTCTATTGTGCTTCTCTCGCTGAGTTATGCGCAGTGTGAGCAGAAAGGGTGAACATGAGTGGAATTGTTATTTTCTGCTGAAATACATGAGGGAAACATCTGTCCTGTTGTTCCTCAGTACATTGTAGGTTCCCCCATAAGGAAATAGTTGAATACTCAATTTAACATGAAAACTCATTCAGACAGTGGGATGTCATTTTTTATTGCTCTATTGTGCTTCTCTCGCTGAGTTATGCGCAGTGTGAGCAGAAAGGGTGAACTTGAGTGGAATTGTTATTTTCTGCTGAAATACATGAGGGAAACATCTCTCCTGTTGTTCCTCAGTACATTGTAGGTCCCCCCATAAGGAAATAGTTGAATTCTCAATTTAACATAAAAACTCATTCAGACAGTGGGATGTCATTTTTTATTGCTCTATTGTGCTTCTCTCGCTGAGTTATGCGCAGTGTGAGCAGAAAGGGTGAACTTGAGTGGAAGTGTTATTTTCTGCTGAAATACATGAGGGAAACATCTCTCCTGTTGTTCCTGAGTACATTGTAGGTCCCCCCATAAGGAAATAGTTGAATTCTCAATTTAACATGAAAACTCATTCAGACAGTGGGATGTCATTTTTTATTGCTCTATTGTGCTTCTCTCGCTGAGTTATGCGCAGTGTGAGCAGAAAGGGTGAACTTGAGTGGAATTGTTATTTTCTGCTGAAATGCATGAGGGAAACATCTCTCCTGTTGTTCCTGAGTACATTGTAGGTCCCCCCATAAGGAAATAGTTGAATTCTCAATGTAACATAAAAACTCATTCAGACAGTGGGATGTCATTTTTTATTGCTCTATTGTGCTTCTCTCGCTGAGTTATGCGCAGTGTGAGCAGAAAGGGTGAACTTGAGTGGAATTGTTATTTTCTGCTGAAATACATGAGGGAAACATCTCTCCTGTTGTTCCTCAGTACATTGTAGGTTCCCCCATAAGGAAATAGTTGAATTCTCAATTTAACATGAAAACTCATTCAGACAGTGGGATGTCATTTTTTATTGCTCTATTGTGCTTCTCTCGCTGAGTTATGCGCAGTGTGAGCAGAAAGGGTGAACTTGAGTGGAATTGTTATTTTCTGCTGAAATACATGAGGGAAACATCTCTCCTGTTGTTCCTCAGTACATTGTAGGTTCCCCCATAAGGAAATAGTTGAATTCTCAATTTAACATGAAAACTCATTCAGACAGTGGGATGTCATTTTTTATTGCTCTATTGTGCTTCTCTCGCTGAGTTATGCGCAGTGTGAGCAGAAAGGGTGAACTTGAGTGGAATTGTTATTTTCTGCTGAAATACATGAGGGAAACATCTCTCCTGTTGTTCCTGAGTACATTGTAGGTCCCCCCATAAGGAAATAGTTGAATTCTCAATTTAACATGAAAACTCATTCAGACAGTGGGATGTCATTTTTTATTGCTCTATTGTGCTTCTCTCGCTGAGTTATGCGCAGTGTGAGCAGAAAGGGTGAACTTGAGTGGAATTGTTATTTTCTGCTGAAATACATGAGGGAAACATCTCTCCTGTTGTTCCTGAGTACATTGTAGGTCCCCCCATAAGGAAATAGTTGAATTCTCAATTTAACATGAAAACTCATTCAGACAGTGGGATGTCATTTTTTATTGCTCTATTGTGCTTCTCTCGCTGAGTTATGCGCAGTGTGAGCAGAAAGGGTGAACATGAGTGGAATTGTTATTTTCTGCTGAAATACATGAGGGAAACATCTCTCCTGTTGTTCCTCAGTACATTGTAGGTTCCCCCATAAGGAAATAGTTGAATACTCAATTTAACATGAAAACTCATTCAGACAGTGGGATGTCATTTTTTATTGCTCTATTGTGCTTCTCTCGCTGAGTTATGCGCAGTGTGAGCAGAAAGGGTGAACTTGAGTGGAATTGTTATTTTCTGCTGAAATACATGAGGGAAACATCTCTCCTGTTGTTCCTGAGTACATTGTAGGTCCCCCCATAAGGAAATAGTTGAATTCTCAATTTAATATGAAAACTCATTCAGACAGTGGGATGTCATTTTTTATTGCTCTATTGTGCTTCTCTCGCTGAGTTATGCGCAGTGTGAGCAGAAAGGGTGAACTTGAGTGGAATTGTTATTTTCTGCTGAAATACATGAGGGAAACATCTCTCCTGTTGTTCCTCAGTACATTGTAGGTTCCCCCATAAGGAAATAGTTGAATACTCAATTTAACATGAAAACTCATTCAGAAAGTGGGATGTCATTTTTTATTGCTCTATTGTGCTTCTCTCGCTGAGTTATGCGCAGTGGGAGCAGAAAGGGTGAACTTGAGTGGAATTGTTATTTTCTGCTGAAATACATGAGGGAAACATCTCTCCTGTTGTTCCTCAGTACATTGTAGGTTCCCCCATAAGGAAATAGTTGAATACTCAATTTAACATGAAAACTCATTCAGACAGTGGGATGTCATTTTTTATTGCTCTATTGTGCTTCTCTCGCTGAGTTATGCGCAGTGTGAGCAGAAAGGGTGAACTTGAGTGGAATTGTTATTTTCTGCTGAAATGCATGAGGGAAACATCTCTCCTGTTGTTCCTGAGTACATTGTAGGTCCCCCCATAAGGAAATAGTTGAATTCTCAATTTAACATGAAAACTCATTCAGACAGTGGGATGTCATTTTTTATTGCTCTATTGTGCTTCTCTCGCTGAGTTATGCGCAGTGTGAGCAGAAAGGGTGAACATGAGTGGAATTGTTATTTTCTGCTGAAATACATGAGGGAAACATCTCTCCTGTTGTTCCTCAGTACATTGTAGGTTCCCCCATAAGGAAATAGTTGAATACTCAATTTAACATGAAAACTCATTCAGACAGTGGGATGTCATTTTTTATTGCTCTATTGTGCTTCTCTCGCTGAGTTATGCGCAGTGTGAGCAGAAAGGGTGAACTTGAGTGGAATTGTTATTTTCTGAAGAAATACATGAGGGAAACATCTCTCCTGTTTTTCCTGAGTACATTGTAGGTCCCCCCATAAGGAAATAGTTGAATTCTCAATTTAACATGAAAACTCATTCAGACAGTGGGATGTCATTTTTTATTGCTCTATTGTGCTTCTCTCGCTGAGTTATGCGCAGTGTGAGCAGAAAGGGTGAACATGAGTGGAATTGTTATTTTCTGCTGAAATACATGAGGGAAACATCTCTCCTGTTGTTCCTCAGTACATTGTAGGTTCCCCCATAAGGAAATAGTTGAATACTCAATTTAACATGAAAACTCATTCAGACAGTGGGATGTCATTTTTTATTGCTCTATTGTGCTTCTCTCGCTGAGTTATGCGCAGTGTGAGCAGAAAGGGTGAACTTGAGTGGAATTGTTATTTTCTGAAGAAATACATAAGAGAAACATCTCTCCTGTTTTTCCTGAGTACATTGTAGGTCCCCCCCATAAGGAAATAGTTGAATTCTCAATTTAACATAAAAACTCATTCAGACAGTGGGATGTCATTTTTTATTGCTCTATTGTGCTTCTCTCGCTGAGTTATGCGCAGTGTGAGCAGAAAGGGTGAACTTGAGTGGAATTGTTATTTTCTGCTGAAATACATGAGGGAAACATCTCTCCTGTTGTTCCTGAGTACATTGTAGGTCCCCCCATAAGGAAATAGTTGAATTCTCAATTTAACATGAAAACTCATTCAGACAGTGGGATGTCATTTTTTATTGCTCTATTGTGCTTCTCTCGCTGAGTTATGCGCAGTGTGAGCAGAAAGGGTGAACTTGAGTGGAATTGTTATTTTCTGCTGAAATACATGAGGGAAACATCTCTCCTGTTGTTCCTGAGTACATTGTAGGTCCCCCCATAAGGAAATAGTTGAATTCTCAATTTAACATGAAAACTCATTCAGACAGTGGGATGTCATTTTTTATTGCTCTATTGTGCTTCTCTCGCTGAGTTATGCGCAGTGTGAGCAGAAAGGGTGAACATGAGTGGAATTATTTTCTGCTGAAATACATGAGGGAAACATCTCTCCTGTTGTTCCTCAGTACATTGTAGGTTCCCCCATAAGGAAATAGTTGAATACTCAATTTAACATGAAAACTCATTCAGACAGTGGGATGTCATTTTTTATTGCTCTATTGTGCTTCTCTCGCTGAGTTATGCGCAGTGTGAGCAGAAAGGGTGAACTTGAGTGGAATTGTTATTTTCTGCTGAAATACATGAGGGAAACATCTCTCCTGTTGTTCCTGAGTACATTGTAGGTCCCCCCATAAGGAAATAGTTGAATTCTCAATTTAACATAAAAACTCATTCAGACAGTGGGATGTCATTTTTTATTGCTCTATTGTGCTTCTCTCGCTGAGTTTTGCGCAGTGTGAGCAGAAAGGGTGAACTTGAGTGGAATTGTTATTTTCTGCTGAAATACATGAGGGAAACATCTCTCCTGTTGTTCCTGAGTACATTGTAGGTCCCCCCATAAGGAAATAGTTGAATTCTCAATTTAACATGAAAACTCATTCAGACAGTGGGATGTCATTTTTTATTGCTCTATTGTGCTTCTCTTGCTGAGTTATGCGCAGTGTGAGCAGAAAGGGTGAACTTGAGTGGAATTGTTATTTTCTGCTGAAATACATGAGGGAAACATCTCTCCTGTTGTTCCTCAGTACATTGTAGGTTCCCCCATAAGGAAATAGTTGAATTCTCAATTTAACATGAAAACTCATTCAGACAGTGGGATGTCATTTTTTATTGCTCTATTGTGCTTCTCTCGCTGAGTTATGCGCAGTGTGAGCAGAAAGGGTGAACTTGAGTGGAATTGTTATTTTCTGCTGAAATACATGAGGGAAACATCTCTCCTGTTGTTCCTCACTACATTGTAGGTTCCCCCATAAGGAAATAGTTGAAATCTTTTTTTTGAAGGAGCAGCAGTGATATCTGTGCTGACTTACTCTGAAATAACTCTTTTTCTCCTGTTTCTGAGCTGAATTAAAGTCTCTATGCAAGAAAACAGCTGCACAGAGCTGCACACAGCTTTACACTTGAACACTCATTCATACTCATCAGCATGGAGGAATAAACAATGCAAAACAAAGATTCAAATGAGACTGACAATAGAGGAAAAACAGGAAAGTTTTTTTCCTTATTTTTTTCAGCAGAGAATTACAATTCCATTCAAGTTCACCTTTTATGCTCGCAATGAGCATAAAGCACTTGTTTTCTTTCACAAATTCCTGAATTCACTAATTCAGTGCCCCCACTCCCTCCACACACATTGATTAAAGCAGATAACTATTGAAATATATATATATATTTTTTAATAATAACATTATTCCAGTTATTGATGAAACAATTTCTCTCTTGTTTCAGTGGTGTCGATTCATTTACATGGTTGATTTGTTCTTATGCGTTTGGTGATGTGCAGTGGCACCATTTCGCCTGTGGGTGGAGACACAGACCGTATGATGAATATCAGGTGACGATCGTTCACAGTCGACTCTCTGTTGGTCTGAGATTGATGAACACTGACCTGGTGTATTGTCAGTTTCATTTGAATCTTTGTTTTGCTATGTTTATTTCTCCAGGCTCATGTGTATGAATGAGTGTTCAAGTGTAAAGCTGTGTGCAGCTCTGTGCAGCTGTTGTCTTGCATGGAGACTTTCATTCAGCTCAGAAACAAGAGAAACAGAGTTCTTTCAGAGTAAGTCAGCACAGATATCACAGCTGCTCCTTCAAAAAAAAGACAACATCTCAACTTGTTGAGATAAGGCCCATAACCACAATAAAAGAAGAAATCCAAGTGGTTGAATGAGTTTTCTTTTCAAAATCTGTATGCGACTGTTTACTTTCATAGATGTCTTGATTCAGCTGAGGAACAAGAGAGAAAAAAAAATCCAACCTGTTATTCCACACAGAATACAATTTGCTCAATAAAAAATGCTGCTGCTTGAAGAAAACAGACATCAAAGTGATGGAATGCGTGTTGAAACATTTTCAAAAACTTTGAAGTCTGAAGTTGTTTGTAAACAGACTTTTAGGTCTGATGATCAAAGCCGTTCAAACGCTTTGAAGTCTGAAGTTGTTTGTAAACAGACTTGTAAGTCTGATTACAAACCAATTAAAGTACTTCAGCAGCTGCTGGTGTTGCTGATGCTGCTTCTGCTGCTTGAATAACACTCAATTTACTGGGGAACATTAAAAAAGATATAAAAAAAAAACTCTTTATGAACACAGGAGGAGCAGAAAATATTTTTTCACGCCATGACTGATGACAGACCTCTGTTTATTCCTTCAGGCTCATGTGTATGAATGAGTGTTCAAGTGTAAAGCTGTGTGCAGCTGTGTGCAGCTGTTGTCTTGCATGGAGACTTTCAATTCAGCTCAGAAACAGGAGAAACAGAATTCTTTCAGAGTAAGTCAGCACAGATATCACTGCTGCTCCTTTAAAAAAAAAAAAAAAAAACAACCTCTCAAATCGTTGAGATAAGGCCAATAAACACCATAAAGAATGACATCCTGACGTCTGAATGAGTTTTCATGTTAAATTCAGAATTCACCTTTTTCCTTGTTGGGGAACCTAAAATGTACTGAGGAACAACATGAGAGATGTTTCCCTCATGTATTCCAGCAGAGAATAACAACTCCATCCCTACCCTAACCCTACTTTCAAGCCTTATCCTTAACCCTCATTCAATGCAAGTCTATGGGTTGACATTTCAACTTTGTCATAGAGACTTGGGGCCACTTGCTATTTCATCAAGAGCCCCAAAGAAGCGCCCACGCCAAATTTGGGTCTTCTAGTACTTGAGGAACGCAGAAACCCTAACCCTAATTTCAGCTAACCCTAACCCTAACCCTAGTTTCAGCCTTATCGTTAACCCTAATTCAATTCAAGTCTGATGGGGTGAAAACTCATTCAGACAGTGGGATGTCATTTTTTATTGCTCTATTGTGCTTCTCTCGCTGAGTTATGCGCAGTGTGAGCAGAAAGGGTGAACTTGAGTGGAATTGTTATTTTCTGCTGAAATACATGAGGGAAACATCTCTCC
Source organism: Nelusetta ayraudi (assembly GCF_046127955.1). Lineage (NCBI taxonomy): Eukaryota > Metazoa > Chordata > Actinopteri > Tetraodontiformes > Monacanthidae > Nelusetta > Nelusetta ayraudi. The sequence goes on from NW_027466102.1 coordinate 41,663, forward strand.
TGTTGTTCCTGAGTACATTGTAGGTCCCCCCATAAGGAAATAGTTGAATACTCAATTTAACATGAAAACTCATTCAGACAGTGGGATGTCATTTTTTATTGCTCTATTGTGCTTCTCTCGCTGAGTTATGCGCAGTGTGAGCAGAAAGGGTGAACTTGAGTGGAATTGTTATTTTCTGAAGAAATACATGAGGGAAACATCTCTCCTGTTTTTCCTGAGTACATTGTAGGTCCCCCCCATAAGGAAATAGTTGAATTCTCAATTTAACATAAAAACTCATTCAGACAGTGGGATGTCATTTTTTATTGCTCTATTGTGCTTCTCTCGCTGAGTTATGCGCAGTGTGAGCAGAAAGGGTGAACTTGAGTGGAATTGTTATTTTCTGCTGAAATACATGAGGGAAACATCTCTCCTGTTGTTCCTCAGTACATTGTAGGTTCCCCCATAAGGAAATAGTTGAATACTCAATTTAACATGAAAACTCATTCAGACAGTGGGATGTCATTTTTTATTGCTCTATTGTGCTTCTCTCGCTGAGTTATGCGCAGTGTGAGCAGAAAGGGTGAACTTGAGTGGAATTGTTATTTTCTGAAGAAATACATGAGGGAAACATCTCTCCTGTTTTTCCTGAGTACATTGTAGATCCCCCCAATAAGGAAATAGTTGAATTCTCAATTTAACATAAAAACTCATTCAGACAGTGGGATGTCATTTTTTATTGCTCTATTGTGCTTCTCTCGCTGAGTTATGCGCAGTGTGAGCAGAAAGGGTGAACTTGAGTGGAATTGTTATTTTCTGCTGAAATGCATGAGGGAAACATCTCTCCTGTTTTTCCTGAGTACATTGTAGGTCCCCCCATAAGGAAATAGTTGAATTCTCAATTTAACATAAAAACTCATTCAGACAGTGGGATGTCATTTTTTATTGCTCTATTGTGCTTCTCTCGCTGAGTTATGCGCAGTGTGAGCAGAAAGGGTGAACCTGAGTGGAATTGTTATTTTCTGCTGAAATACATGAGGGAAACATCTCTCCTGTTGTTCCTCAGTACATTGTAGGTTCCCCCATAAGGAAATAGTTGAATACTCAATTTAACATGAAAACTCATTCAGACAGTGGGATGTCATTTTTTATTGCTCTATTGTGCTTCTCTCGCTGAGTTATGCGCAGTGTGAGCAGAAAGGGTGAACTTGAGTGGAATTGTTATTTTCTGCTGAAATGCATGAGGGAAACATCTCTCCTGTTGTTCCTCAGTACATTGTAGGTTCCCCCATAAGGAAATAGTTGAATTCTCAATTTAACATGAAAACTCATTCAGACAGTGGGATGTCATTTTTTATTGCTCTATTGTGCTTCTCTCGCTGAGTTATGCGCAGTGTGAGCAGAAAGGGTGAACTTGAGTGGAATTGTTATTTTCTGCTGAAATACATGAGGGAAACATCTCTCCTGTTGTTCCTGAGTACATTGTAGGTCCCCCCATAAGGAAATAGTTGAATTCTCAATTTAACATGAAAACTCATTCAGACAGTGGGATGTCATTTTTTATTGCTCTATTGTGCTTCTCTCGCTGAGTTATACGCAGTGTGAGCAGAAAGGGTGAACTTGAGTGGAATTGTTATTTTCTGCTGAAATACATGAGGGAAACATCTCTCCTGTTGTTCCTCAGTACATTGTAGGTTCACCCCATAAGGAAATAGTTGAATACTCAATTTAACATGAAAACTCATTCAGACAGTGGGATGTCATTTTTTATTGCTCTATTGTGCTTCTCTCGCTGAGTTGTGCGCAGTGGGAGCAGAAAGGGTGAACTTGAGTGGAATTGTTATTTTCTGCTGAAATACATGAGGGAAACATCTCTCCTGTTGTTCCTCAGTACATTGTAGTTTCCCCCATAAGGAAATAGTTGAATACTCAATTTAACATGAAAACTCATTCAGACAGTGGGATGTCATTTTTTATTGCTCTATTGTGCTTCTCTCGCTGAGTTATGCGCAGTGTGAGCAGAAAGGGTGAACTTGAGTGGAATTGTTATTTTCTGCTGAAATACATGAGGGAAACATCTCTCCTGTTGTTCCTCAGTACATTGTAGGTCCCCCCATAAGGAAATAGTTGAATTCTCAATTTAACATGAAAACTCATTCAGACAGTGGGATGTCATTTTTTATTGCTCTATTGTGCTTCTCTCGCTGAGTTATGCGCAGTGTGAGCAGAAAGGGTGAACTTGAGTGGAATTGTTATTTTCTGCTGAAATACATGAGGGAAACATCTCTCCTGTTGTTCCTGAGTACATTGTAGGTCCCCCCATAAGGAAATAGTTGAATTCTCAATTTAACATAAAAACTCATTCAGACAGTGGGATGTCATTTTTTATTGCTCTATTGTGCTTCTCTCGCTGAGTTATGCGCAGTGTGAGCAGAAAGGGTGAACTTGAGTGGAATTGTTATTTTCTGCTGAAATACATGAGGGAAACATCTCTCCTGTTGTTCCTCAGTACATTGTAGGTTCCCCCATAAGGAAATAGTTGAATACTCAATTTAACATGAAAACTCATTCAGACAGTGGGATGTCATTTTTTATTGCTCTATTGTGCTTCTCTCGCTGAGTTATGCGCAGTGTGAGCAGAAAGGGTGAACTTGAGTGGAATTGTTATTTTCTGCTGAAATACATGAGGGAAACATCTCTCCTGTTGTTCCTGAGTACATTGTAGGTCCCCCCATAAGGAAATAGTTGAATTCTCAATTTAACATAAAAACTCATTCAGACAGTGGGATGTCATTTTTTATTGCTCTATTGTGCTTCTCTCGCTGAGTTATGCGCAGTGTGAGCAGAAAGGGTGAACTTGAGTGGAATTGTTATTTTCTGCTGAAATACATGAGGGAAACATCTCTCCTGTTGTTCCTCAGTACATTGTAGGTCCCCCCATAAGGAAATAGTTGAATTCTCAATTCAACATGAAAACTCATTCAGACAGTGGGATGTCATTTTTTATTGCTCTATTGTGCTTCTCTCGCTGAGTTATGCGCAGTGTGAGCAGAAAGGGTGAACTTGAGTGGAATTGTTATTTTCTGCTGAAATACATGAGGGAAACATCTCTCCTGTTGTTCCTCAGTACATTGTAAGTTCCCCCAGAAGGAAATAGTTGAATTCACAATTTAACATAAAAACTCATTCAGACAGTGGGATGTCATTTTTTATTGCTCTATTGTGCTTCTCTCGCTGAGTTATGCGCAGTGTGAGCAGAAAGGGTGAACTTGAGTGGAATTGTTATTTTCTGCTGAAATACATGAGGGAAACATCTCTCCTGTTGTTCCTCAGTACATTGTAGGTCCCCCCAGAAGGAAATAGTTGAATTCTCAATTTAACATGAAAACTCATTCAGACAGTGGGATGTCATTTTTTATTGCTCTATTGTGCTTCTCTCGCTGAGTTATGTGCAGTGTGAGCAGAAAGGGTGAACTTGAGTGGAATTGTTATTTTCTGCTGAAATACATGAGGGAAACATCTCTCCTGTTGTTCCTCAGTACATTGTAGGTTCCCCCATAAGGAAATAGTTGAATACTCAATTTAACATGAAAACTCATTCAGACAGTGGGATGTCATTTTTTATTGCTCTATTGTGCTTCTCTCGCTGAGTTATGCGCAGTGTGAGCAGAAAGGGTGAACTTGAGTGGAATTGTTATTTTCTGCTGAAATACATGAGGGAAACATCTCTCCTGTTGTTCCTGAGTACATTGTAGGTCCCCCCATAAGGAAATAGTTGAATTCTCAATTTAACATAAAAACTCATTCAGACAGTGGGATGTCATTTTTTATTGCTCTATTGTGCTTCTCTCGCTGAGTTATGCGCAGTGTGAGCAGAAAGGGTGAACTTGAGTGGAATTGTTATTTTCTGCTGAAATACATGAGGGAAACATCTCTCCTGTTGTTCCTCAGTACATTGTAGGTCCCCCCATAAGGAAATAGTTGAATTCTCAATTCAACATGAAAACTCATTCAGACAGTGGGATGTCATTTTTTATTGCTCTATTGTGCTTCTCTCGCTGAGTTATGCGCAGTGTGAGCAGAAAGGGTGAACTTGAGTGGAATTGTTATTTTCTGCTGAAATACATGAGGGAAACATCTCTCCTGTTGTTCCTCAGTACATTGTAAGTTCCCCCAGAAGGAAATAGTTGAATTCACAATTTAACATAAAAACTCATTCAGACAGTGGGATGTCATTTTTTATTGCTCTATTGTGCTTCTCTCGCTGAGTTATGCGCAGTGTGAGCAGAAAGGGTGAACTTGAGTGGAATTGTTATTTTCTGCTGAAATACATGAGGGAAACATCTCTCCTGTTGTTCCTCAGTACATTGTAGGTCCCCCCAGAAGGAAATAGTTGAATTCTCAATTTAACATGAAAACTCATTCAGACAGTGGGATGTCATTTTTTATTGCTCTATTGTGCTTCTCTCGCTGAGTTATGTGCAGTGTGAGCAGAAAGGGTGAACTTGAGTGGAATTGTTATTTTCTGCTGAAATACATGAGGGAAACATCTCTCCTGTTGTTCCTCAGTACATTGTAGGTCCCCCCATAAGGAAATAGTTGAATTCTCAATTTAACATGAAAACTCATTCAGACAGTGGGATGTCATTTTTTATTGCTCTATTGTGCTTCTCTCGCTGAGTTATGTGCAGTGTGAGCAGAAAGGGTGAACTTGAGTGGAATTGTTATTTTCTGCTGAAATACATGAGGGAAACATCTCTCCTGTTGTTCCTCAGTACATTGTAGGTCCCCCCATAAGGAAATAGTTGAATTCTCAATTTAACATGAAAACTCATTCAGACAGTGGGATGTCATTTTTTATTGCGCCATTGTGCTTCTCTCGCTGAGTTATGTGCAGTGTGAGCAGAAAGGGTGAACTTGAGTGGAATTGTTATTTTCTGCTGAAATACATGAGGGAAACATCTCTCCTGTTGTTCCTGAATACATTGTAGGTCCCCCCATAAGGAAATAGTTGAATTCTCAATTTAACATGAAAACTCATTCAGACAGTGGGATGTCATTTTTTATTGCTCTATTGTGCTTCTCTCGCTGAGTTATGCGCAGTGTGAGCAGAAAGGGTGAACTTGAGTGGAATTGTTATTTTCTGCTGAAATACATGAGGGAAACATCTCTCCTGTTGTTCCTCAGTACATTGTAGGTCCCCCCATAAGGAAATAGTTGAATTCTCAATTTAACATAAAAACTCATTCAGACAGTGGGATGTCATTTTTTATTGCTCTATTGTGCTTCTCTTGCTGAGTTATGCGCAGTGTGAGCAGAAAGGGTGAACTTGAGTGGAATTGTTATTTTCTGCTGAAATACATGAGGGAAACATCTCTCCTGTTGTTCCTCAGTACATTGTAGGTTCCCCCATAAGGAAATAGTTGAATACTCAATTTAACATGAAAACTCATTCAGACAGTGGGATGTCATTTTTTATTGCTCTATTGTGCTTCTCTCGCTGAGTTATGCGCAGTGTGAGCAGAAAGGGTGAACTTGAGTGGAATTGTTATTTTCTGAAGAAATACATGAGGGAAACATCTCTCCTGTTTTTCCTGAGTACATTGTAGGTCCCCCCCATAAGGAAATAGTTGAATTCTCAATTTAACATAAAAACTCATTCAGACAGTGGGATGTCATTTTTTATTGCTCTATTGTGCTTCTCTCGCTGAGTTATGCGCAGTGTGAGCAGAAAGGGTGAACTTGAGTGGAATTGTTATTTTCTGCTGAAATACATGAGGGAAACATCTCTCCTGTTGTTCCTCAGTACATTGTAGGTTCCCCCATAAGGAAATAGTTGAATACTCAATTTAACACAAAAACTCATTCAGACAGTGGGATGTCATTTTTTATTGCTCTATTGTGCTTCTCTCGCTGAGTTATGCGCAGTGTGAGCAGAAAGGGTGAACTTGAGTGGAATTGTTATTTTCTGCTGAAATACATGAGGGAAACATCTCTCCTGTTGTTCCTCAGTACATTGTAGGTCCCCCCATAAGGAAATAGTTGAATTCTCAATTCAACATGAAAACTCATTCAGACAGTGGGATGTCATTTTTTATTGCTCTATTGTGCTTCTCTCGCTGAGTTATGCGCAGTGTGAGCAGAAAGGGTGAACTTGAGTGGAATTGTTATTTTCTGCTGAAATACATGAGGGAAACATCTCTCCTGTTGTTCCTCAGTACATTGTAAGTTCCCCCATAAGGAAATAGTTGAATTCACAATTTAACATAAAAACTCATTCAGACAGTGGGATGTCATTTTTTATTGCTCTATTGTGCTTCTCTCGCTGAGTTATGCGCAGTGTGAGCAGAAAGGGTGAACTTGAGTGGAATTGTTATTTTCTGCTGAAATACATGAGGGAAACATCTCTCCTGTTGTTCCTCAGTACATTGTAGGTCCCCCCAGAAGGAAATAGTTGAATTCTCAATTTAACATGAAAACTCATTCAGACAGTGGGATGTCATTTTTTATTGCTCTATTGTGCTTCTCTCGCTGAGTTATGTGCAGTGTGAGCAGAAAGGGTGAACTTGAGTGGAATTGTTATTTTCTGCTGAAATACATGAGGGAAACATCTCTCCTGTTGTTCCTCAGTACATTGTAGGTCCCCCCATAAGGAAATAGTTGAATTCTCAATTTAACATGAAAACTCATTCAGACAGTGGGATGTCATTTTTTATTGCTCTATTGTGCTTCTCTCGCTGAGTTATGTGCAGTGTGAGCAGAAAGGGTGAACTTGAGTGGAATTGTTATTTTCTGCTGAAATACATGAGGGAAACATCTCTCCTGTTGTTCCTCAGTACATTGTAGGTCCCCCCATAAGGAAATAGTTGAATTCTCAATTTAACATGAAAACTCATTCAGACAGTGGGATGTCATTTTTTATTGCGCCATTGTGCTTCTCTCGCTGAGTTATGTGCAGTGTGAGCAGAAAGGGTGAACTTGAGTGGAATTGTTATTTTCTGCTGAAATACATGAGGGAAACATCTCTCCTGTTGTTCCTCAGTACATTGTAGGTTCCCCCATAAGGAAATAGTTGAATTCTCAATTTAACATGAAAACTCATTCAGACAGTGGGATGTCATTTTTTATTGCTCTATTGTGCTTCTCTCGCTGAGTTATGCGCAGTGTGAGCAGAAAGGGTGAACTTGAGTGGAATTGTTATTTTCTGAAGAAATACATGAGGGAAACATCTCTCCTGTTTTTCCTCAGTACATTGTAAGTTCCCCCAGAAGGAAATAGTTGAATTCACAATTTAACATAAAAACTCATTCAGACAGTGGGATGTCATTTTTTATTGCTCTATTGTGCTTCTCTCGCTGAGTTATGCGCAGTGTGAGCAGAAAGGGTGAACTTGAGTGGAATTGTTATTTTCTGCTGAAATACATGAGGGAAACATCTCTCCTGTTGTTCCTCAGTACATTGTAGGTCCCCCCAGAAGGAAATAGTTGAATTCTCAATTTAACATGAAAACTCATTCAGACAGTGGGATGTCATTTTTTATTGCTCTATTGTGCTTCTCTCGCTGAGTTATGTGCAGTGTGAGCAGAAAGGGTGAACTTGAGTGGAATTGTTATTTTCTGCTGAAATACATGAGGGAAACATCTCTCCTGTTGTTCCTCAGTACATTGTAGGTCCCCCCATAAGGAAATAGTTGAATTCTCAATTTAACATGAAAACTCATTCAGACAGTGGGATGTCATTTTTTATTGCTCTATTGTGCTTCTCTCGCTGAGTTATGCGCAGTGTGAGCAGAAAGGGTGAACTTGAGTGGAATTGTTATTTTCTGAAGAAATACATGAGGGAAACATCTCTCCTGTTTTTCCTGAGTACATTGTAGGTCCCCCCCATAAGGAAATAGTTGAATTCTCAATTTAACATAAAAACTCATTCAGACAGTGGGATGTCATTTTTTATTGCTCTATTGTGCTTCTCTCGCTGAGTTATGCGCAGTGCGAGCAGAAAGGGTGAACTTGAGTGGAATTGTTATTTTCTGGTGAAATACATGAGGGAAACATCTCTCCTGTTGTTCCTCAGTACATTTTAGGTCCCCCCAGAAGGAAATAGTTGAATTCTCAATTTAACATGAAAACTCATTCAGACAGTGGGATGTCATTTTTTATTGCTCTATTGTGCTTCTCTCGCTGAGTTATGTGCAGTGTGAGCAGAAAGGGTGAACTTGAGTGGAATTGTTATTTTCTGCTGAAATACATGAGGGAAACATCTCTCCTGTTGTTCCTCAGTACATTGTAGGTCCCCCCATAAGGAAATAGTTGAATTCTCAATTTAACATGAAAACTCATTCAGACAGTGGGATGTCATTTTTTATTGCTCTATTGTGCTTCTCTCGCTGAGTTATGTGCAGTGTGAGCAGAAAGGGTGAACTTGAGTGGAATTGTTATTTTCTGCTGAAATACATGAGGGAAACATCTCTCCTGTTGTTCCTCAGTACATTGTAGGTCCCCCCATAAGGAAATAGTTGATTTTACAATTTAACATGAAAACTCATTCAGACAGTGGGATGTCATTTTTTATTGCTCTATTGTGCTTCTCTCGCTGAGTTATGCGCAGTGTGAGCAGAAAGGGTGAACTTGAGTGGAATTGTTATTTTCTGCTGAAATACATGAGGGAAACATCTCTCCTGTTGTTCCTCAGTACATTGTAGGTCCCCCCAGAAGGAAATAGTTGAATTCTCAATTTAACATGAAAACTCATTCAGACAGTGGGATGTCATTTTTTTTATTGCTCTATTGTGCTTCTCTCGCTGAGTTATGTGCAGTGTGAGCAGAAAGGGTGAACTTGAGTGGAATTGTTATTTTCTGCTGAAATACATGAGGGAAACATCTCTCCTGTTGTTCCTCAGTACATTGTAGGTCCCCCCATAAGGAAATAGTTGAATTCTCAATTTAACATGAAAACTCATTCAGACAGTGGGATGTCATTTTTTATTGCTCTATTGTGCTTCTCTCGCTGAGTTATGTGCAGTGTGAGCAGAAAGGGTGAACTTGAGTGGAATTGTTATTTTCTGCTGAAATACATGAGGGAAACATCTCTCCTGTTGTTCCTCAGTACATTGTAGGTCCCCCCATAAGGAAATAGTTGAATTCTCAATTTAACATGAAAACTCATTCAGACAGTGGGATGTCATTTTTTATTGCGCCATTGTGCTTCTCTCGCTGAGTTATGTGCAGTGTGAGCAGAAAGGGTGAACTTGAGTGGAATTGTTATTTTCTGCTGAAATACATGAGGGAAACATCTCTCCTGTTGTTCCTCAGTACATTGTAGGTTCCCCCATAAGGAAATAGTTGAATTCTCAATTTAACATGAAAACTCATTCAGACAGTGGGATGTCATTTTTTATTGCTCTATTGTGCTTCTCTCGCTGAGTTATGCGCAGTGTGAGCAGAAAGGGTGAACTTGAGTGGAATTGTTATTTTCTGAAGAAATACATGAGGGAAACATCTCTCCTGTTTTTCCTGAGTACATTGTAGGTCCCCCCCATAAGGAAATAGTTGAATTCTCAATTTAACATAAAAACTCATTCAGACAGTGGGATGTCATTTTTTATTGCTCTATTGTGCTTCTCTCGCTGAGTTATGCGCAGTGCGAGCAGAAAGGGTGAACTTGAGTGGAATTGTTATTTTCTGGTGAAATACATGAGGGAAACATCTCTCCTGTTGTTCCTCAGTACATTTTAGGTCCCCCCATAAGGAAATAGTTGAATTCTCAATTTAACATGAAAACTCATTCAGACAGTGGGATGTCATTTTTTATTGCTCTATTGTGCTTCTCTCGCTGAGTTATGCGCAGTGTGAGCAGAAAGGGTGAACTTGAGTGGAATTGTTATTTTCTGCTGAAATACATGAGGGAAACATCTCTCCTGTTGTTCCTCAGTACATTGTAGGTTCCCCCATAAGGAAATAGTTGAATACTCAATTTAACATGAAAACTCATTCAGACAGTGGGATGTCATTTTTTATTGCTCTATTGTGCTTCTCTCGCTGAGTTATGCGCAGTGTGAGCAGAAAGGGTGAACTTGAGTGGAATTGTTATTTTCTGCTGAAATACATGAGGGAAACATCTCTCCTGTTGTTCCTCAGTACATTGTAGGTTCCCCCATAAGGAAATAGTTGAATACTCAATTTAACATGAAAACTCATTCAGACAGTGGGATGTCATTTTTTATTGCTCTATTGTGCTTCTCTCGCTGAGTTATGCGCAGTGTGAGCAGAAAGGGTGAACTTGAGTGCAAGTGTTATTTTCTGCTGAAATACATGAGGGAAACATCTCTCCTGTTGTTCCTGAGTACATTGTAGGTTCCCCCATAAGGAAATAGTTGAATTCTCAATTTAACATGAAAACTCATTCAGACAGTGGGATGTCATTTTTTATTGCTCTATTGTGCTTCTCTCGCTGAGTTATGTGCAGTGTGAGCAGAAAGGGTGAACTTGAGTGGAAGTGTTATTTTCTGCTGAAATACATGAGGGAAACATCTCTCCTGTTGTTCCTGAGTACATTGTAGGTTCCCCCTCAAGGAAATAGTTGATATCACAATTTAACACAAAAAGTCATTCAGACAGTGGGATGTCATTTTTTATTGCTCTATTGTGCTTCTCTCGCTGAGTTATGCGCAGTGTGAGCAGAAAGGGTGAACTTGAGTGCAATTGTTATTTTCTGCTGAAATACATGAGGGAAACATCTCTCCTGTTGTTCCTGAGTACATTGTAGGTCCCCCCATAAGGAAATAGTTGAATTCTCAATTTAACATGAAAACTCATTCAGACAGTGGGATGTCATTTTTTATTGCTCTATTGTGCTTCTCTCGCTGAGTTATGTGCAGTGTGAGCAGAAAGGGTGAACTTGAGTGGAATTGTTATTTTCTGCTGAAATACATGAGGGAAACATCTCTCCTGTTGTTCCTCAGTACATTGTAGGTCCCCCCATAAGGAAATAGTTGAATTCTCAATTTAACATGAAAACTCATTCAGACAGTGGGATGTCATTTTTTATTGCTCTATTGTGCTTCTCTCGCTGAGTTATGCGCAGTGTGAGCAGAAAGGGTGAACTTGAGTGGAATTGTTATTTTCTGTTGAAATACATGAGGGATACATCTCTCCTGTTGTTCCTCAGTACATTGTAGGTTCCCCCACAAGGAAATAGTTGATTTCACAATTTAACATGAAAACTCATTCAGACAGTGGGATGTCATTTTTTGATTGCTCTATTGTGCTTCTCTCGCTGAATTATGCGCAGTGTGAGCAGAAAGGGTGAACTTGAGTGGAATTGTTATTTTCTGCTGAAATACATGAGGGAAACATCTCTCCTGTTGTTCCTCAGTACATTGTAGGTTCCCCCATAAGGAAATAGTTGAATTCTCAATTTAACATGAAAACTCATTCACACAGTGGGATGTCATTTTTTATTGCTCTATTGTGCTTCTCTCGCTGAGTTATGCGCAGTGTGAGCAGAAAGGGTGAACTTGAGTGGAATTGTTATTTTCTGCTGAAATACATGAGGGAAACATCTCTCCTGTTGTTCCTCAGTACATTGTAGGTCCCCCCATAAGGAAATAGTTGAATTCTCAATTTAACATAAAAACTCATTCAGACAGTGGGATGTCATTTTTTATTGCTCTATTGTGCTTCTCTCGCTGAGTTATGCGCAGTGTGAGCAGAAAGGGTGAACTTGAGTGGAATTGTTATTTTCTGCTGAAATACATGAGGGAAACATCTCTCCTGTTGTTCCTCACTACATTGTAGGTTCCCCCATAAGGAAATAGTTGAATTCTCAATTTAACATGAAAACTCATTCAGACAGCGGGATGTCATTTTTTATTGCTCTATTGTGCTTCTCTCGCTGAGTTATGCGCAGTGTGAGCAGAAAGGGTGAACTTGAGTGGAATTGTTATTTTCTGCTGAAATACATGAGGGAAACATCTCTCCTGTTGTTCCTCAGTACATTGTAGGGTCCCCCATAAGGAAATAGTTGATTTTACAATTTAACATAAAAACTCATTCAGACAGTGGGATGTCATTTTTTATTGCTCTATTGTGCTTCTCTCGCTGAGTTATGCGCAGTGCGAGCAGAAAGGGTGAACTTGAGTGGAAGTGTTATTTTCTGCTGAAATACATGAGGGAAACATCTCTCCTGTTGTTCCTGAGTACATTGTAGGTCCCCCCATAAGGAAATAGTTGAATTCTCAATTTAACATGAAAACTCATTCAGACAGTGGGATGTCATTTTTTATTGCTCTATTGTGCTTCTCTCGCTGAGTTATGTGCAGTGTGAGCAGAAAGGGTGAACTTGAGTGGAATTGTTATTTTCTGCTGAAATACATGAGGGAAACATCTCTCCTGTTGTTCCTCAGTACATTGTAGGTCCCCCCATAAGGAAATAGTTGAATTCTCAATTTAACATGAAAACTCATTCAGACAGTGGGATGTCATTTTTTATTGCTCTATTGTGCTTCTCTCGCTGAGTTATGCGCAGTGTGAGCAGAAAGGGTGAACTTGAGTGGAATTGTTATTTTCTGTTGAAATACATGAGGGAAACATCTCTCCTGTTGTTCCTCAGTACATTGTAGGTTCCCCCACAAGGAAATAGTTGATTTCACAATTTAACATGAAAACTCATTCAGACAGTGGGATGTCATTTTTTGATTGCTCTATTGTGCTTCTCTCGCTGAATTATGCGCAGTGTGAGCAGAAAGGGTGAACTTGAGTGGAATTGTTATTTTCTGCTGAAATACATGAGGGAAACATCTCTCCTGTTGTTCCTCAGTACATTGTAGGTTCCCCCATAAGGAAATAGTTGAATTCTCAATTTAACATGAAAACTCATTCACACAGTGGGATGTCATTTTTTATTGCTCTATTGTGCTTCTCTCGCTGAGTTATGCGCAGTGTGAGCAGAAAGGGTGAACTTGAGTGGAATTGTTATTTTCTGTTGAAATACATGAGGGATACATCTCTCCTGTTGTTCCTCAGTACATTGTAGGTTCCCCCACAAGGAAATAGTTGATTTCACAATTTAACATGAAAACTCATTCAGACAGTGGGATGTCATTTTTTGATTGCTCTATTGTGCTTCTCTCGCTGAATTATGCGCAGTGTGAGCAGAAAGGGTGAACTTGAGTGGAATTGTTATTTTCTGCTGAAATACATGAGGGAAACATCTCTCCTGTTGTTCCTCAGTACATTGTAGGTTCCCCCATAAGGAAATAGTTGAATTCTCAATTTAACATGAAAACTCATTCACACAGTGGGATGTCATTTTTTATTGCTCTATTGTGCTTCTCTCGCTGAGTTATGCGCAGTGTGAGCAGAAAGGGTGAACTTGAGTGGAATTGTTATTTTCTGCTGAAATACATGAGGGAAACATCTCTCCTGTTGTTCCTCAGTACATTGTAGGTCCCCCCATAAGGAAATAGTTGAATTCTCAATTTAACATAAAAACTCATTCAGACAGTGGGATGTCATTTTTTATTGCTCTATTGTGCTTCTCTCGCTGAGTTATGCGCAGTGTGAGCAGAAAGGGTGAACTTGAGTGGAATTGTTATTTTCTGCTGAAATACATGAGGGAAACATCTCTCCTGTTGTTCCTCACTACATTGTAGGTTCCCCCATAAGGAAATAGTTGAATTCTCAATTTAACATGAAAACTCATTCAGACAGCGGGATGTCATTTTTTATTGCTCTATTGTGCTTCTCTCGCTGAGTTATGCGCAGTGTGAGCAGAAAGGGTGAACTTGAGTGGAATTGTTATTTTCTGCTGAAATACATGAGGGAAACATCTCTCCTGTTGTTCCTCAGTACATTGTAGGGTCCCCCATAAGGAAATAGTTGATTTTACAATTTAACATAAAAACTCATTCAGACAGTGGGATGTCATTTTTTATTGCTCTATTGTGCTTCTCTCGCTGAGTTATGCGCAGTGCGAGCAGAAAGGGTGAACTTGAGTGGAAGTGTTATTTTCTGCTGAAATACATGAGGGAAACATCTCTCCTGTTGTTCCTGAGTACATTGTAGGTCCCCCCATAAGGAAATAGTTGAATTCTCAATTTAACATGAAAACTCATTCAGACAGTGGGATGTCATTTTTTATTGCTCTATTGTGCTTCTCTCGCTGAGTTATGTGCAGTGTGAGCAGAAAGGGTGAACTTGAGTGGAATTGTTATTTTCTGCTGAAATACATGAGGGAAACATCTCTCCTGTTGTTCCTCAGTACATTGTAGGTCCCCCCATAAGGAAATAGTTGAATTCTCAATTTAACATGAAAACTCATTCAGACAGTGGGATGTCATTTTTTATTGCTCTATTGTGCTTCTCTCGCTGAGTTATGCGCAGTGTGAGCAGAAAGGGTGAACTTGAGTGGAATTGTTATTTTCTGTTGAAATACATGAGGGAAACATCTCTCCTGTTGTTCCTCAGTACATTGTAGGTTCCCCCACAAGGAAATAGTTGATTTCACAATTTAACATGAAAACTCATTCAGACAGTGGGATGTCATTTTTTGATTGCTCTATTGTGCTTCTCTCGCTGAATTATGCGCAGTGTGAGCAGAAAGGGTGAACTTGAGTGGAATTGTTATTTTCTGCTGAAATACATGAGGGAAACATCTCTCCTGTTGTTCCTCAGTACATTGTAGGTTCCCCCATAAGGAAATAGTTGAATTCTCAATTTAACATGAAAACTCATTCACACAGTGGGATGTCATTTTTTATTGCTCTATTGTGCTTCTCTCGCTGAGTTATGCGCAGTGTGAGCAGAAAGGGTGAACTTGAGTGGAATTGTTATTTTCTGCTGAAATACATGAGGGAAACATCTCTCCTGTTGTTCCTCAAGTACATTGTAGGTCCCCCCATAAGGAAATAGTTGAATTCTCAATTTAACATAAAAACTCATTCAGACAGTGGGATGTCATTTTTTATTGCTCTATTGTGCTTCTCTCGCTGAGTTATGCGCAGTGTGAGCAGAAAGGGTGAACTTGAGTGGAATTGTTATTTTCTGCTGAAATACATGAGGGAAACATCTCTCCTGTTGTTCCTCAGTACATTGTAAGTTCCCCCATAAGGAAATAGTTGAATTCTCAATTTAACATAAAAACTCATTCAGACAGTGGGATGTCATTTTTTATTGCTCTATTGTGCTTCTCTCGCTGAGTTATGCGCAGTGTGAGCAGAAAGGGTGAACTTGAGTGGAATTGTTATTTTCTGCTGAAATACATGAGGGAAACATCTCTCCTGTTGTTCCTCACTACATTGTAGGTTCCCCCATAAGGAAATAGTTGAATTCTCAATTTAACATGAAAACTCATTCAGACAGCGGGATGTCATTTTTTATTGCTCTATTGTGCTTCTCTCGCTGAGTTATGCGCAGTGTGAGCAGAAAGGGTGAACTTGAGTGGAATTGTTATTTTCTGCTGAAATACATGAGGGAAACATCTCTCCTGTTGTTCCTCAGTACATTGTAGGGTCCCCCATAAGGAAATAGTTGATTTTACAATTTAACATAAAAACTCATTCAGACAGTGGGATGTCATTTTTTATTGCTCTATTGTGCTTCTCTCGCTGAGTTATGCGCAGTGTGAGCAGAAAGGGTGAACTTGAGTGGAATTGTTGTTATTTTCTGCTGAAATACATGAGGGAAACATCTCTCCTGTTGTTCCTCACTACATTGTAGGTTCCCCCATAAGGAAATAGTTGAAATCTTTTTTTTGAAGGAGCAGCAGTGATATCTGTGCTGACTTACTCTGAAATAACTCTTTTTCTCCTGTTTCTGAGCTGAATTAAAGTCTCTATGCAAGAAAACAGAGCTGCACACAGCTTTACACTTGAATACTCATTCATACTCATCAGCCTGGAGGAATAAACAAAGCAAAACAAAGATTCAAATGAGACTGACAATAGAGGAACAACAGGAAAGATTTTTTCCTTATTTTTTTCAGCAGAGAATTACAATTCCATTCAAGTTCACCTTTTATGCTCGCAATGAGCATAAAGCACTTGTTTTCTTTCACAAATTCCTGAATTCACTAATTCAGTGCCCCCACTCCCCCCACACACATTGATTAAAGCAGATAACTATTGAAATATATATATATATATATATATTTATATTTTTAATAAAATTATTCCAGTTATTGATGAAACAATTTCTCTCTTGTTTCAGTGGTGTCGATTCATTTACATGGTTGATTTGTTCTTATGCGTTTGGTGATGTGCAGTGGCACCATTACGCCTGTGGGTGGAGACACAGACCGTATGATGAATATCAGGTGACGATCGTTCACAGTCGACTCTCTGTTGGTCTGAGATTGAGGGGCACTGTGCGTATTCCGTTGCTTGATGAACACTGACCTGGTGTATTGTCAGTTTCATTTGAATCTTTGTTTTGCTATGTTTATTCCTCCAGGCTCATGTGTATGAATGAGTGTTCAAGTGTAAAGCTGTGTGCAGCTCTGTGCAGCTGTTGTCTTGCATGGAGACTTTCATTCAGCTCAGAAACAGGAGAAACAGAGTTCTTTCAGAGTAAGTCAGCACAGATATCACAGCTGCTCCTTCAAAAAAAAGACAACATCTCAACTTGTTGAGATAAGGCCCATAACCACAATAAAAGAAGAAATCCAAGTGGTTGAATGAGTTTTCTTTTCAAAATCTGTATGCGACTGTTTACTTTCATAGATGTCTTGATTCAGCTGAGGAACAAAAGAGAAAAAAAAATCCAACCTGTTATTCCACACAGAATACAATTTGCTCAATAAAAAATGCTGCTGCTTGAAGAAAAAAGACATCAAAGTGATGGAATGCGTGTTGAAACATTTGCAAAAGCTTTGAAGTCTGAAGTTGTGTTTGTAAACAGACTTTTAGGTCTGATGATCAAAGCCGTTCAAACGCTTTGAAGTCTGAAGTTGTTTGTAAACAGACTTGTAAGTCTGATTACAAACCAATTAAAGTGCTTCAGCAGCTGCTGGCGTTGCTGATGCTGCTTCTGCTGCTTGAATAACACTCAATTTACTGGGGAACATTAAAAAAGATATAAAAAAAAAACTCTTTATGAACACAGGAGGAGCAGAAAATATTTTTTCACGCCATTGACTGATAACATACCTCTGTTTATTCCTTCAGGCTCATGTGTATGAATGAGTGTTCAAGTGTAAAGCTGTGTGCAGCTGTGTGCAGCTGTTGTCTTGCATGGAGACTTTCATTCAGCACAGAAACAGGAGAAACAGAGTTCTTTCAGAGTAAGTCAGCACAGATATCACAGCTGCTCCTTCAAAAAAAAAGACAACATCTCAACTTGTTGAGATAAGGCCCATAACCACAATAAAAAAAAGAAATCCAAATGGTTGAATGAGTTTTCTTTTCAAAATCTTTATGCGACTGTTTACTTTCATAGTTGTCTTGATTCAGCTGAGGAACAAGAGAGAAAAAAAAATCCAACCTGTTATTCCACACAGAATACAATTTGCTCAATAAAAAATGCTGCTGCTTGAAGAAAACAGACATCAAAGTGATGGAATGCGTGTTGAAACATTTTCAAAAACTTTGAAGTCTGAAGTTGTTTGTAAACAGACTTTTAGGTCTGATGATCAAAGCCGTTCAAACGCTTTGAAGTCTGAAGTTGTTTGTAAACAGACTTGTAAGTCTGATTACAAACCAATTAAAGTACTTCAGCAGCTGCTGGTGTTGCTGATGCTGCTTCTGCTGCTTGAATAACACTCAATTTACTGGGGAACATTAAAAAAGATATAAAAAAAAAACTCTTTATGAACACAGGAGGAGCAGAAAATATTTTTTCACGCCATGACTGATGACAGACCTCTGTTTATTCCTTCAGGCTCATGTGTATGAATGAGTGTTCAAGTGTAAAGCTGTGTGCAGCTGTGTGCAGCTGTTGTCTTGCATGGAGACTTTCAATTCAGCTCAGAAACAGGAGAAACAGAATTCTTTCAGAGTAAGTCAGCACAGATATCACTGCTGCTCCTTTAAAAAAAAAAAAAAAAACAACCTCTCAAATCGTTGAGATAAGGCCAATAAACACCATAAAGAATGACATCCTGACGTCTGAATGAGTTTTCATGTTAAATTCAGAATTCACCTTTTTCCTTGTTGGGGAACCTAAAATGTACTGAGGAACAACATGAGAGATGTTTCCCTCATGTATTGCAGCAGAGAATAACAACTCCATCCCTACCCTAACCCTACTTTCAGCCTTATCCTTAACCCTCATTCAATGCAAGTCTATGGGTTGACATTTCAACTTTGTCCTAGAGACAATGGGGCCACTTGCTATTTCATCAAGAGCCCCAAAGAAGCGCCCACGCCAAATTTGGGGTTTCTAATACTTGAGGAACGCAGAAACCCTAACCCTAATTTCAGCTAACCCTAACCCTAACCCTAGTTTCAGCCTTATCGTTAACCCTAATTCAATTCAAGTCTGATGGGGTGAAAACTCATTCAGACAGTGGGATGTCATTTTTTATTGCTCTATTGTGCTTCTCTCGCTGAGTTATGCGCAGTGTGAGCAGAAAGGGTGAACTTGAGTGGAATTGTTATTTTCTGCTGAAATACATGAGGGAAACATCTTTCCTGTTGTTCCTCAGTACATTGTAGGTTCCCCCATAAGGAAATAGTTGAATTCTCAATTTAACATGAAAACTCATTCAGACAGTGGGATGTCATTTTTTATTGCTCTATTGTGCTTCTCTCGCTGAGTTATGCGCAGTGTGAGCAGAAAGGGTGAACTTGAGTGGAATTGTTATTTTCTGCTGAAATACATGAGGGAAACATCTCTCCTGTTGTTCCTGAGTACATTGTAGGTTCCCCCATAAGGAAATAGTTGAATTCTCAATTTAACATGAAAACTCATTCAGACAGTGGGATGTCATTTTTTATTGCTCTATTGTGCTTCTCTCGCTGAGTTATGCGCAGTGTGAGCAGAAAGGGTGAACTTGAGTGGAATTGTTATTTTCTGCTGAAATACATGAGGGAAACATCTCTCCTGTTATTCCTGAGTACATTGTAGGTCCCCCCATAAGGAAATAGTTGAATTCTCAATTTAACATAAAAACTCATTCAGACAGTGGGATGTCATTTTTTATTGCTCTATTGTGCTTCTCTCGCTGAGTTATGCGCAGTGTGAGCAGAAAGGGTGAACTTGAGTGGAATTGTTATTTTCTGCTGAAATACATGAGGGAAACATCTCTCCTGTTGTTCCTCAGTACATTGTAGGGTCCCCCATAAGGAAATAGTTGATTTTACAATTTAACATGAAAACTCATTCAGACAGTGGGATGTCATTTTTTATTGCTCTATTGTGCTTCTCTCGCTGAGTTATGCGCAGTGTGAGCAGAAAGGGTGAACTTGAGTGGAATTGTTATTTTCTGCTGAAATACATGAGGGAAACATCTCTCCTGTTGTTCCTCAGTACATTGTAGGTTCCCCCATAAGGAAATAGTTGAATTCTCAATTTAACATGAAAACTCATTCAGACAGTGGGATGTCATTTTTTATTGCTCTATTGTGCTTCTCTCGCTGAGTTATGCGCAGTGTGAGCAGAAAGGGTGAACTTGAGTGGAATTGTTATTTTCTGCTGAAATACATGAGGGAAACATCTCTCCTGTTATTCCTGAGTACATTGTAGGTCCCCCCATAAGGAAATAGTTGAATTCTCAATTTAACATGAAAACTCATTCAGACAGTGGGATGTCATTTTTTATTGCTCTATTGTGCTTCTCTCGCTGAGTTATGCGCAGTGTGAGCAGAAAGGGTGAACTTGAGTGGAATTGTTATTTTCTGCTGAAATACATGAGGGAAACATCTCTCCTGTTGTTACTCAGTACATTGTAGGGTCCCCCATAAGGAAATAGTTGAATACTCAATTTAACATGAAAACTCATTCAGACAGTGGGATGTCATTTTTTATTGCTCTATTGTGCTTCTCTCGCTGAGTTATGCGCAGTGTGAGCAGAAAGGGTGAACTTGAGTGGAATTGTTATTTTCTGCTGAAATACATGAGGGAAACATCTCTCCTGTTATTCCTGAGTACATTGTAGGTCCCCCCATAAGGAAATAGTTGAATTCTCAATTTAACATGAAAACTCATTCAGACAGTGGGATGTCATTTTTTATTGCTCTATTGTGCTTCTCTCGCTGAGTTATGCGCAGTGTGAGCAGAAAGGGTGAACTTGAGTGGAATTGTTATTTTCTGCTGAAATACATGAGGGAAACATCTCTCCTGTTATTCCTGAGTACATTGTAGGTCCCCCCATAAGGAAATAGTTGAATTCTCAATTTAACATAAAAACTCATTCAGACAGTGGGATGTCATTTTTTATTGCTCTATTGTGCTTCTCTCGCTGAGTTATGCGCAGTGTGAGCAGAAAGGGTGAACTTGAGTGGAATTGTTATTTTCTGCTGAAATACATGAGGGAAACATCTCTCCTGTTGTTCCTCAGTACATTGTAGGGTCCCCCATAAGGAAATAGTTGATTTTACAATTTAACATGAAAACTCATTCAGACAGTGGGATGTCATTTTTTATTGCTCTATTGTGCTTCTCTCGCTGAGTTATGCGCAGTGTGAGCAGAAAGGGTGAACTTGAGTGGAATTGTTATTTTCTGCTGAAATACATGAGGGAAACATCTCTCCTGTTGTTCCTCAGTACATTGTAGGTCCACCCATAAGGAAATAGTTGAATTCTCAATTTAACATGAAAACTCATTCAGACAGTGGGATGTCATTTTTTATTGCTCTATTGTGCTTCTCTCGCTGAGTTATGCGCAGTGTGAGCAGAAAGGGTGAACTTGAGTGGAATTGTTATTTTCTGCTGAAATACATGAGGGAAACATCTCTCCTGTTATTCCTGAGTACATTGTAGGTCCCCCCATAAGGAAATAGTTGAATTCTCAATTTAACATGAAAACTCATTCAGACAGTGGGATGTCATTTTTTATTGCTCTATTGTGCTTCTCTCGCTGAGTTATGCGCAGTGTGAGCAGAAAGGGTGAACTTGAGTGGAATTGTTATTTTCTGCTGAAATACATGAGGGAAACATCTCTCCTGTTGTTCCTCAGTACATTGTAGGTTCCCCCATAAGGAAATAGTTGAATTCTCAATTTAACATGAAAACTCATTCAGACAGTGGGATGTCATTTTTTATTGCTCTATTGTGCTTCTCTCGCTGAGTTATGGCAGTGTGAGCAGAAAGGGTGAACTTGAGTGGAATTGTTATTTTCTGCTGAAATACATGAGGGAAACATCTCTCCTGTTGTTCCTCAGTACATTGTAGGGTCCCCCATAAGGAAATAGTTGATTTTACAATTTAACATGAAAACTCATTCAGACAGTGGGATGTCATTTTTTATTGCTCTATTGTGCTTCTCTCGCTGAGTTATGCGCAGTGTGAGCAGAAAGGGTGAACTTGAGTGGAATTGTTATTTTCTGCTGAAATACATGAGGGAAACATCTCTCCTGTTGTTCCTCAGTACATTGTAGGTTCCCCCATAAGGAAATAGTTGAATTCTCAATTTAACATGAAAACTCATTCAGACAGTGGGATGTCATTTTTTATTGCTCTATTGTGCTTCTCTCGCTGAGTTATGCGCAGTGTGAGCAGAAAGGGTGAACTTGAGTGGAATTGTTATTTTCTGCTGAAATACATGAGGGAAACATCTCTCCTGTTGTTCCTCAGTACATTGTAGGTTCCCCCATAAGGAAATAGTTGAATTCTCAATTTAACATGAAAACTCATTCAGACAGTGGGATGTCATTTTTTATTGCTCTATTGTGCTTCTCTCGCTGAGTTATGCGCAGTGTGAGCAGAAAGGGTGAACTTGAGTGGAATTGTTATTTTCTGCTGAAATACATGAGGGAAACATCTCTCCTGTTATTCCTGAGTACATTGTAGGTCCCCCCATAAGGAAATAGTTGAATTCTCAATTTAACATAAAAACTCATTCAGACAGTGGGATGTCATTTTTTATTGCTCTATTGTGCTTCTCTCGCTGAGTTATGCGCAGTGTGAGCAGAAAGGGTGAACTTGAGTGGAATTGTTATTTTCTGCTGAAATACATGAGGGAAACATCTCTCCTTTTGTTCCTCACTACATTGTAGGTTCCCCCATAAGGAAATAGTTGAATTCTCAATTTAACATGAAAACTCATTCAGACAGCGGGATGTCATTTTTTATTGCTCTATTGTGCTTCTCTCGCTGAGTTATGCGCAGTGTGAGCAGAAAGGGTGAACTTGAGTGGAATTGTTATTTTCTGCTGAAATACATGAGGGAAACATCTCTCCTGTTGTTCCTCAGTACATTGTAGGGTCCCCCATAAGGAAATAGTTGATTTTACAATTTAACATAAAAACTCATTCAGACAGTGGGATGTCATTTTTTATTGCTCTATTGTGCTTCTCTCGCTGAGTTATGCGCAGTGTGAGCAGAAAGGGTGAACTTGAGTGGAATTGTTATTTTCTGCTGAAATACATGAGGGAAACATCTCTCCTGTTGTTCCTCAGTACATTGTAGGTTCCCCCATAAGGAAATAGTTGAATACTCAATTTAACATGAAAACTCATTCAGACAGTGGGATGTCATTTTTTATTGCTCTATTGTGCTTCTCTCGCTGAGTTATGCGCAGTGTGAGCAGAAAGGGTGAACTTGAGTGGAATTGTTGTTATTTTCTGCTGAAATACATGAGGGAAACATCTCTCCTGTTGTTCCTCACTACATTGTAGGTTCCCCCATAAGGAAATAGTTGAAATATTTTTTTTGAAGGAGCAGCAGTGATATCTGTGCTGACTTACTCTGAAATAACTCTTTTTCTCCTGTTTCTGAGCTGAATTAAAGTCTCTATGCAAGAAAACAGAGCTGCACACAGCTTTACACTTGAATACTCATTCATACTCATCAGCCTGGAGGAATAAACAAAGCAAAACAAAGATTCAAATGAGACTGACAATAGAGGAACAACAGGAAAGATTTTTTCCTTATTTTTTTCAGCAGAGAATTACAATTCCATTCAAGTTCACCTTTTATGCTCGCAATGAGCATAAAGCACTTGTTTTCTTTCACAAATTCCTGAATTCACTAATTCAGTGCCCCCACTCCCCCCACACACATTGATTAAAGCAGATAACTATTGAAATATATATATATATATATATATATATATATATATATATATATATTTATATTTTTAATAAAATTATTCCAGTTATTGATGAAACAATTTCTCTCTTGTTTCAGTGGTGTCGATTCATTTACATGGTTGATTTGTTCTTATGCGTTTGGTGATGTGCAGTGGCACCATTACGCCTGTGGGTGGAGACACAGACCGTATGATGAATATCAGGTGACGATCGTTCACAGTCGACTCTCTGTTGGTCTGAGATTGAGGGGCACTGTGCGTATTCCGTTGCTTGATGAACACTGACCTGGTGTATTGTCAGTTTCATTTGAATCTTTGTTTTGCTATGTTTATTCCTCCAGGCTCATGTGTATGAATGAGTGTTCAAGTGTAAAGCTGTGTGCAGCTCTGTGCAGCTGTTGTCTTGCATGGAGACTTTCATTCAGCTCAGAAACAGGAGAAACAGAGTTCTTTCAGAGTAAGTCAGCACAGATATCACAGCTGCTCCTTCAAAAAAAAGACAACATCTCAACTTGTTGAGATAAGGCCCATAACCACAATAAAAGAAGAAATCCAAGTGGTTGAATGAGTTTTCTTTTCAAAATCTGTATGCGACTGTTTACTTTCATAGATGTCTTGATTCAGCTGAGGAACAAAAGAGAAAAAAAAATCCAACCTGTTATTCCACACAGAATACAATTTGCTCAATAAAAAATGCTGCTGCTTGAAGAAGAAAGACATCAAAGTGATGGAATGCGTGTTGAAACATTTGCAAAAGCTTTGAAGTCTGAAGTTGTGTTTGTAAACAGACTTTTAGGTCTGATGATCAAAGCCGTTCAAACGCTTTGAAGTCTGAAGTTGTTTGTAAACAGACTTGTAAGTCTGATTACAAACCAATTAAAGTGCTTCAGCAGCTGCTGGCGTTGCTGATGCTGCTTCTGCTGCTTGAATAACACTCAATTTACTGGGGAACATTAAAAAAGATATAAAAAAAAACTCTTTATGAACACAGGAGGAGCAGAAAATATTTTTTCACGCCATTGACTGATAACAGACCTCTGTTTATTCCTTCAGGCTCATGTGTATGAATGAGTGTTCAAGTGTAAAGCTGTGTGCAGCTGTGTGCAGCTGTTGTCTTGCATGGAGACTTTCATTCAGCACAGAAACAGGAGAAACAGAGTTCTTTCAGAGTAAGTCAGCACAGATATCACAGCTGCTCCTTCAAAAAAAAAGACAACATCTCAACTTGTTGAGATAAGGCCCATAACCACAATAAAAAAAAGAAATCCAAATGGTTGAATGAGTTTTCTTTTCAAAATCTTTATGCGACTGTTTACTTTCATAGTTGTCTTGATTCAGCTGAGGAACAAGAGAGAAAAAAAAATCCAACCTGTTATTCCACACAGAATACAATTTGCTCAATAAAAAATGCTGCTGCTTGAAGAAAACAGACATCAAAGTGATGGAATGCGTGTTGAAACATTTTCAAAACCTTTGAAGTCTGAAGTTGTTTGTAAACAGACTTTTAGGTCTGATGATCAAAGCCGTTCAAACGCTTTGAAGTCTGAAGTTGTTTGTAAACAGACTTGTAAGTCTGATTACAAACCAATTAAAGTACTTCAGCAGCTGCTGGTGTTGCTGATGCTGCTTCTGCTGCTTGAATAACACTCAATTTACTGGGGAACATTAAAAAAGATATAAAAAAAAAACTCTTTATGAACACAGGAGGAGCAGAAAATATTTTTTCACGCCATGACTGATGACAGACCTCTGTTTATTCCTTCAGGCTCATGTGTATGAATGAGTGTTCAAGTGTAAAGCTGTGTGCAGCTGTGTGCAGCTGTTGTCTTGCATGGAGACTTTCAATTCAGCTCAGAAACAGGAGAAACAGAATTCTTTCAGAGTAAGTCAGCACAGATATCACTGCTGCTCCTTTAAAAAAAAAAAAAAAAACAACCTCTCAAATCGTTGAGATAAGGCCAATAAACACCATAAAGAATGACATCCTGACGTCTGAATGAGTTTTCATGTTAAATTCAGAATTCACCTTTTTCCTTGTTGGGGAACCTAAAATGTACTGAGGAACAACATGAGAGATGTTTCCCTCATGTATTGCAGCAGAGAATAACAACTCCATCCCTACCCTAACCCTACTTTCAGCCTTATCCTTAACCCTCATTCAATGCAAGTCTATGGGTTGACATTTCAACTTTGTCCTAGAGACAATGGGGCCACTTGCTATTTCATCAAGAGCCCCAAAGAAGCGCCCACGCCAAATTTGGGGTTTCTAATACTTGAGGAACGCAGAAACCCTAACCCTAATTTCAGCTAACCCTAACCCTAACCCTAGTTTCAGCCTTATCGTTAACCCTAATTCAATTCAAGTCTGATGGGGTGAAAACTCATTCAGACAGTGGGATGTCATTTTTTATTGCTCTATTGTGCTTCTCTCGCTGAGTTATGCGCAGTGTGAGCAGAAAGGGTGAACTTGAGTGGAATTGTTATTTTCTGCTGAAATACATGAGGGAAACATCTTTCCTGTTGTTCCTCAGTACATTGTAGGTTCCCCCATAAGGAAATAGTTGAATTCTCAATTTAACATGAAAACTCATTCAGACAGTGGGATGTCATTTTTTATTGCTCTATTGTGCTTCTCTCGCTGAGTTATGCGCAATGTGAGCAGAAAGGGTGAACTTGAGTGGAATTGTTATTTTCTGCTGAAATACATGAGGGAAACATCTCTCCTGTTGTTCCTCAGTACATTGTAGGTTCCCCCATAAGGAAATAGTTGAATTCTCAATTTAACATGAAAACTCATTCAGACAGTGGGATGTCATTTTTTATTGCTCTATTGTGCTTCTCTCGCTGAGTTATGCGCAGTGTGAGCAGAAAGGGTGAACTTGAGTGGAATTGTTATTTTCTGCTGAAATACATGAGGGAAACATCTCTCCTGTTATTCCTGAGTACATTGTAGGTCCCCCCATAAGGAAATAGTTGAATTCTCAATTTAACATAAAAACTCATTCAGACAGTGGGATGTCATTTTTTATTGCTCTATTGTGCTTCTCTCGCTGAGTTATGCGCAGTGTGAGCAGAAAGGGTGAACTTGAGTGGAATTGTTATTTTCTGCTGAAATACATGAGGGAAACATCTCTCCTGTTGTTCCTCAGTACATTGTAGGGTCCCCCATAAGGAAATAGTTGATTTTACAATTTAACATGAAAACTCATTCAGACAGTGGGATGTCATTTTTTATTGCTCTATTGTGCTTCTCTCGCTGAGTTATGCGCAGTGTGAGCAGAAAGGGTGAACTTGAGTGGAATTGTTATTTTCTGCTGAAATACATGAGGGAAACATCTCTCCTGTTGTTCCTCAGTACATTGTAGGTTCCCCCATAAGGAAATAGTTGAATTCTCAATTTAACATGAAAACTCATTCAGACAGTGGGATGTCATTTTTTATTGCTCTATTGTGCTTCTCTCGCTGAGTTATGCGCAGTGTGAGCAGAAAGGGTGAACTTGAGTGGAATTGTTATTTTCTGCTGAAATACATGAGGGAAACATCTCTCCTGTTGTTCCTCAGTACATTGTAGGTTCCCCCATAAGGAAATAGTTGAATTCTCAATTTAACATGAAAACTCATTCAGACAGTGGGATGTCATTTTTTATTGCTCTATTGTGCTTCTCTCGCTGAGTTATGCGCAGTGTGAGCAGAAAGGGTGAACTTGAGTGGAATTGTTATTTTCTGCTGAAATACATGAGGGAAACATCTCTCCTGTTATTCCTGAGTACATTGTAGGTCCCCCCATAAGGAAATAGTTGAATTCTCAATTTAACATAAAAACTCATTCAGACAGTGGGATGTCATTTTTTATTGCTCTATTGTGCTTCTCTCGCTGAGTTATGCGCAGTGTGAGCAGAAAGGGTGAACTTGAGTGGAATTGTTATTTTCTGCTGAAATACATGAGGGAAACATCTCTCCTGTTGTTCCTCAGTACATTGTAGGGTCCCCCATAAGGAAATAGTTGATTTTACAATTTAACATGAAAACTCATTCAGACAGTGGGATGTCATTTTTTATTGCTCTATTGTGCTTCTCTCGCTGAGTTATGCGCAGTGTGAGCAGAAAGGGTGAACTTGAGTGGAATTGTTATTTTCTGCTGAAATACATGAGGGAAACATCTCTCCTGTTGTTCCTCAGTACATTGTAGGTTCCCCCATAAGGAAATAGTTGAATTCTCAATTTAACATGAAAACTCATTCAGACAGTGGGATGTCATTTTTTATTGCTCTATTGTGCTTCTCTCGCTGAGTTATGCGCAGTGTGAGCAGAAAGGGTGAACTTGAGTGGAATTGTTATTTTCTGCTGAAATACATGAGGGAAACATCTCTCCTGTTGTTCCTCAGTACATTGTAGGTTCCCCCATAAGGAAATAGTTGAATTCTCAATTTAACATGAAAACTCATTCAGACAGTGGGATGTCATTTTTTATTGCTCTATTGTGCTTCTCTCGCTGAGTTATGCGCAGTGTGAGCAGAAAGGGTGAACTTGAGTGGAATTGTTATTTTCTGCTGAAATACATGAGGGAAACATCTCTCCTGTTGTTCCTCAGTACATTGTAGGTTCCCCCATAAGGAAATAGTTGAATTCTCAATTTAACATGAAAACTCATTCAGACAGTGGGATGTCATTTTTTATTGCTCTATTGTGCTTCTCTCGCTGAGTTATGCGCAGTGTGAGCAGAAAGGGTGAACTTGAGTGGAATTGTTATTTTCTGCTGAAATACATGAGGGAAACATCTCTCCTGTTATTCCTGAGTACATTGTAGGTCCCCCCATAAGGAAATAGTTGAATTCTCAATTTAACATGAAAACTCATTCAGACAGTGGGATGTCATTTTTTATTGCTCTATTGTGCTTCTCTCGCTGAGTTATGCGCAGTGTGAGCAGAAAGGGTGAACTTGAGTGGAATTGTTATTTTCTGCTGAAATACATGAGGGAAACATCTCTCCTGTTGTTACTCAGTACATTGTAGGGTCCCCCATAAGGAAATAGTTGAATACTCAATTTAACATGAAAACTCATTCAGACAGTGGGATGTCATTTTTTATTGCTCTATTGTGCTTCTCTCGCTGAGTTATGCGCAGTGTGAGCAGAAAGGGTGAACTTGAGTGGAATTGTTATTTTCTGCTGAAATACATGAGGGAAACATCTCTCCTGTTATTCCTGAGTACATTGTAGGTCCCCCCATAAGGAAATAGTTGAATTCTCAATTTAACATGAAAACTCATTCAGACAGTGGGATGTCATTTTTTATTGCTCTATTGTGCTTCTCTCGCTGAGTTATGCGCAGTGTGAGCAGAAAGGGTGAACTTGAGTGGAATTGTTATTTTCTGCTGAAATACATGAGGGAAACATCTCTCCTGTTATTCCTGAGTACATTGTAGGTCCCCCCATAAGGAAATAGTTGAATTCTCAATTTAACATAAAAACTCATTCAGACAGTGGGATGTCATTTTTTATTGCTCTATTGTGCTTCTCTCGCTGAGTTATGCGCAGTGTGAGCAGAAAGGGTGAACTTGAGTGGAATTGTTATTTTCTGCTGAAATACATGAGGGAAACATCTCTCCTGTTGTTCCTCAGTACATTGTAGGGTCCCCCATAAGGAAATAGTTGATTTTACAATTTAACATGAAAACTCATTCAGACAGTGGGATGTCATTTTTTATTGCTCTATTGTGCTTCTCTCGCTGAGTTATGCGCAGTGTGAGCAGAAAGGGTGAACTTGAGTGGAATTGTTATTTTCTGCTGAAATACATGAGGGAAACATCTCTCCTGTTGTTCCTCAGTACATTGTAGGTCCACCCATAAGGAAATAGTTGAATTCTCAATTTAACATGAAAACTCATTCAGACAGTGGGATGTCATTTTTTATTGCTCTATTGTGCTTCTCTCGCTGAGTTATGCGCAGTGTGAGCAGAAAGGGTGAACTTGAGTGGAATTGTTATTTTCTGCTGAAATACATGAGGGAAACATCTCTCCTGTTATTCCTGAGTACATTGTAGGTCCCCCCATAAGGAAATAGTTGAATTCTCAATTTAACATGAAAACTCATTCAGACAGTGGGATGTCATTTTTTATTGCTCTATTGTGCTTCTCTCGCTGAGTTATGCGCAGTGTGAGCAGAAAGGGTGAACTTGAGTGGAATTGTTATTTTCTGCTGAAATACATGAGGGAAACATCTCTCCTGTTGTTCCTCAGTACATTGTAGGTTCCCCCACAAGGAAATAGTTGAATTCTCAATTTAACATGAAAACTCATTCAGACAGTGGGATGTCATTTTTTATTGCTCTATTGTGCTTCTCTCGCTGAGTTATGGCAGTGTGAGCAGAAAGGGTGAACTTGAGTGGAATTGTTATTTTCTGCTGAAATACATGAGGGAAACATCTCTCCTGTTGTTCCTCAGTACATTGTAGGGTCCCCCATAAGGAAATAGTTGATTTTACAATTTAACATGAAAACTCATTCAGACAGTGGGATGTCATTTTTTATTGCTCTATTGTGCTTCTCTCGCTGAGTTATGCGCAGTGTGAGCAGAAAGGGTGAACTTGAGTGGAATTGTTATTTTCTGCTGAAATACATGAGGGAAACATCTCTCCTGTTGTTCCTCAGTACATTGTAGGTTCCCCCATAAGGAAATAGTTGAATTCTCAATTTAACATGAAAACTCATTCAGACAGTGGGATGTCATTTTTTATTGCTCTATTGTGCTTCTCTCGCTGAGTTATGCGCAGTGTGAGCAGAAAGGGTGAACTTGAGTGGAATTGTTATTTTCTGCTGAAATACATGAGGGAAACATCTCTCCTGTTATTCCTGAGTACATTGCAGGTCCCCCCATAAGGAAATAGTTGAATTCTCAATTTAACATAAAAACTCATTCAGACAGTGGGATGTCATTTTTTATTGCTCTATTGTGCTTCTCTCGCTGAGTTATGCGCAGTGTGAGCAGAAAGGGTGAACTTGAGTGGAATTGTTATTTTCTGCTGAAATACATGAGGGAAACATCTCTCCTTTTGTTCCTCACTACATTGTAGGTTCCCCCATAAGGAAATAGTTGAATTCTCAATTTAACATGAAAACTCATTCAGACAGCGGGATGTCATTTTTTATTGCTCTATTGTGCTTCTCTCGCTGAGTTATGCTCAGTTTGAGCAGAAAGGGTGAACTTGAGTGGAATTGTTATTTTCTGCTGAAATACATGAGGGAAACATCTCTCCTGTTGTTCCTCAGTACATTGTAGGGTCCCCCATAAGGAAATAGTTGATTTTACAATTTAACATAAAAACTCATTCAGACAGTGGGATGTCATTTTTTATTGCTCTATTGTGCTTCTCTCGCTGAGTTATGCGCAGTGTGAGCAGAAAGGGTGAACTTGAGTGGAATTGTTATTTTCTGCTGAAATACATGAGGGAAACATCTCTCCTGTTGTTCCTCAGTACATTGTAGGTTCCCCCATAAGGAAATAGTTGAATACTCAATTTAACATGAAAACTCATTCAGACAGTGGGATGTCATTTTTTATTGCTCTATTGTGCTTCTCTCGCTGAGTTATGCGCAGTGTGAGCAGAAAGGGTGAACTTGAGTGGAATTGTTGTTATTTTCTGCTGAAATACATGAGGGAAACATCTCTCCTGTTGTTCCTCACTACATTGTAGGTTCCCCCATAAGGAAATAGTTGAAATCTTTTTTTTGAAGGAGCAGCAGTGATATCTGTGCTGACTTACTCTGAAATAACTCTTTTTCTCCTGTTTCTGAGCTGAATTAAAGTCTCTATGCAAGAAAACAGAGCTGCACACAGCTTTACACTTGAATACTCATTCATACTCATCAGCCTGGAGGAATAAACAAAGCAAAACAAAGATTCAAATGAGACTGACAATAGAGGAACAACAGGAAAGATTTTTTCCTTATTTTTTTCAGCAGAGAATTACAATTCCATTCAAGTTCACCTTTTATGCTCGCAATGAGCATAAAGCACTTGTTTTCTTTCACAAATTCCTGAATTCACTAATTCAGTGCCCCCACTCCCCCCACACACATTGATTAAAGCAGATAACTATTGAAATATATATATATATATATATATATATTTATATTTTTAATAAAATTATTCCAGTTATTGATGAAACAATTTCTCTCTTGTTTCAGTGGTGTCGATTCATTTACATGGTTGATTTGTTCTTATGCGTTTGGTGATGTGCAGTGGCACCATTACGCCTGTGGGTGGAGACACAGACCGTATGATGAATATCAGGTGACGATCGTTCACAGTCGACTCTCTGTTGGTCTGAGATTGAGGGGCACTGTGCGTATTCCGTTGCTTGATGAACACTGACCTGGTGTATTGTCAGTTTCATTTGAATCTTTGTTTTGCTATGTTTATTCCTCCAGGCTCATGTGTATGAATGAGTGTTCAAGTGTAAAGCTGTGTGCAGCTCTGTGCAGCTGTTGTCTTGCATGGAGACTTTCATTCAGCTCAGAAACAGGAGAAACAGAGTTCTTTCAGAGTAAGTCAGCACAGATATCACAGCTGCTCCTTCAAAAAAAAGACAACATCTCAACTTGTTGAGATAAGGCCCATAACCACAATAAAAGAAGAAATCCAAGTGGTTGAATGAGTTTTCTTTTCAAAATCTGTATGCGACTGTTTACTTTCATAGATGTCTTGATTCAGCTGAGGAACAAAAGAGAAAAAAAAATCCAACCTGTTATTCCACACAGAATACAATTTGCTCAATAAAAAATGCTGCTGCTTGAAGAAAAAAGACATCAAAGTGATGGAATGCGTGTTGAAACATTTGCAAAAGCTTTGAAGTCTGAAGTTGTGTTTGTAAACAGACTTTTAGGTCTGATGATCAAAGCCGTTCAAACGCTTTGAAGTCTGAAGTTGTTTGTAAACAGACTTGTAAGTCTGATTACAAACCAATTAAAGTGCTTCAGCAGCTGCTGGCGTTGCTGATGCTGCTTCTGCTGCTTGAATAACACTCAATTTACTGGGGAACATTAAAAAAGATATAAAAAAAAAACTCTTTATGAACACAGGAGGAGCAGAAAATATTTTTTCACGCCATTGACTGATAACAGACCTCTGTTTATTCCTTCAGGCTCATGTGTATGAATGAGTGTTCAAGTGTAAAGCTGTGTGCAGCTCTGTGCAGCTGTTGTCTTGCATGGAGACTTTCATTCAGCTCAGAAACAGGAGAAACAGAGTTCTTTCAGAGTAAGTCAGCACAGATATCACAGCTGCTCCTTCAAAAAAAAAGACAACATCTCAACTTGTTGAGATAAGGCCCATAACCACAATAAAAAAAAGAAATCCAAATGGTTGAATGAGTTTTCTTTTCAAAATCTTTATGCGACTGTTTACTTTCATAGTTGTCTTGATTCAGCTGAGGAACAAGAGAGAAAAAAAAATCCAACCTGTTATTCCACACAGAATACAATTTGCTCAATAAAAAATGCTGCTGCTTGAAGAAAACAGACATCAAAGTGATGGAATGCGTGTTGAAACATTTTCAAAACCTTTGAAGTCTGAAGTTGTTTGTAAACAGACTTTTAGGTCTGATGATCAAAGCCGTTCAAACGCTTTGAAGTCTGAAGTTGTTTGTAAACAGACTTGTAAGTCTGATTACAAACCAATTAAAGTACTTCAGCAGCTGCTGGTGTTGCTGATGCTGCTTCTGCTGCTTGAATAACACTCAATTTACTGGGGAACATTAAAAAAGATATAAAAAAAAAACTCTTTATGAACACAGGAGGAGCAGAAAATATTTTTTCACGCCATGACTGATGACAGACCTCTGTTTATTCCTTCAGGCTCATGTGTATGAATGAGTGTTCAAGTGTAAAGCTGTGTGCAGCTGTGTGCAGCTGTTGTCTTGCATGGAGACTTTCAATTCAGCTCAGAAACAGGAGAAACAGAATTCTTTCAGAGTAAGTCAGCACAGATATCACTGCTGCTCCTTTAAAAAAAAAAAAAAAAACAACCTCTCAAATCGTTGAGATAAGGCCAATAAACACCATAAAGAATGACATCCTGACGTCTGAATGAGTTTTCATGTTAAATTCAGAATTCACCTTTTTCCTTGTTGGGGAACCTAAAATGTACTGAGGAACAACATGAGAGATGTTTCCCTCATGTATTGCAGCAGAGAATAACAACTCCATCCCTACCCTAACCCTACTTTCAGCCTTATCCTTAACCCTCATTCAATGCAAGTCTATGGGTTGACATTTCAACTTTGTCCTAGAGACAATGGGGCCACTTGCTATTTCATCAAGAGCCCCAAAGAAGCGCCCACGCCAAATTTGGGGTTTCTAATACTTGAGGAACGCAGAAACCCTAACCCTAATTTCAGCTAACCCTAACCCTAACCCTAGTTTCAGCCTTATCGTTAACCCTAATTCAATTCAAGTCTGATGGGGTGAAAACTCATTCAGACAGTGGGATGTCATTTTTTATTGCTCTATTGTGCTTCTCTCGCTGAGTTATGCGCAGTGTGAGCAGAAAGGGTGAACTTGAGTGGAATTGTTATTTTCTGCTGAAATACATGAGGGAAACATCTTTCCTGTTGTTCCTCAGTACATTGTAGGTTCCCCCATAAGGAAATAGTTGAATTCTCAATTTAACATGAAAACTCATTCAGACAGTGGGATGTCATTTTTTATTGCTCTATTGTGCTTCTCTCGCTGAGTTATGCGCAATGTGAGCAGAAAGGGTGAACTTGAGTGGAATTGTTATTTTCTGCTGAAATACATGAGGGAAACATCTCTCCTGTTGTTCCTCAGTACATTGTAGGTTCCCCCATAAGGAAATAGTTGAATTCTCAATTTAACATGAAAACTCATTCAGACAGTGGGATGTCATTTTTTATTGCTCTATTGTGCTTCTCTCGCTGAGTTATGCGCAGTGTGAGCAGAAAGGGTGAACTTGAGTGGAATTGTTATTTTCTGCTGAAATACATGAGGGAAACATCTCTCCTGTTATTCCTGAGTACATTGTAGGTCCCCCCATAAGGAAATAGTTGAATTCTCAATTTAACATAAAAACTCATTCAGACAGTGGGATGTCATTTTTTATTGCTCTATTGTGCTTCTCTCGCTGAGTTATGCGCAGTGTGAGCAGAAAGGGTGAACTTGAGTGGAATTGTTATTTTCTGCTGAAATACATGAGGGAAACATCTCTCCTGTTGTTCCTCAGTACATTGTAGGGTCCCCCATAAGGAAATAGTTGATTTTACAATTTAACATGAAAACTCATTCAGACAGTGGGATGTCATTTTTTATTGCTCTATTGTGCTTCTCTCGCTGAGTTATGCGCAGTGTGAGCAGAAAGGGTGAACTTGAGTGGAATTGTTATTTTCTGCTGAAATACATGAGGGAAACATCTCTCCTGTTGTTCCTCAGTACATTGTAGGTTCCCCCATAAGGAAATAGTTGAATTCTCAATTTAACATGAAAACTCATTCAGACAGTGGGATGTCATTTTTTATTGCTCTATTGTGCTTCTCTCGCTGAGTTATGCGCAGTGTGAGCAGAAAGGGTGAACTTGAGTGGAATTGTTATTTTCTGCTGAAATACATGAGGGAAACATCTCTCCTGTTGTTCCTCAGTACATTGTAGGTTCCCCCATAAGGAAATAGTTGAATTCTCAATTTAACATGAAAACTCATTCAGACAGTGGGATGTCATTTTTTATTGCTCTATTGTGCTTCTCTCGCTGAGTTATGCGCAGTGTGAGCAGAAAGGGTGAACTTGAGTGGAATTGTTATTTTCTGCTGAAATACATGAGGGAAACATCTCTCCTGTTATTCCTGAGTACATTGTAGGTCCCCCCATAAGGAAATAGTTGAATTCTCAATTTAACATAAAAACTCATTCAGACAGTGGGATGTCATTTTTTATTGCTCTATTGTGCTTCTCTCGCTGAGTTATGCGCAGTGTGAGCAGAAAGGGTGAACTTGAGTGGAATTGTTATTTTCTGCTGAAATACATGAGGGAAACATCTCTCCTGTTGTTCCTCAGTACATTGTAGGGTCCCCCATAAGGAAATAGTTGATTTTACAATTTAACATGAAAACTCATTCAGACAGTGGGATGTCATTTTTTATTGCTCTATTGTGCTTCTCTCGCTGAGTTATGCGCAGTGTGAGCAGAAAGGGTGAACTTGAGTGGAATTGTTATTTTCTGCTGAAATACATGAGGGAAACATCTCTCCTGTTGTTCCTCAGTACATTGTAGGTTCCCCCATAAGGAAATAGTTGAATTCTCAATTTAACATGAAAACTCATTCAGACAGTGGGATGTCATTTTTTATTGCTCTATTGTGCTTCTCTCGCTGAGTTATGCGCAGTGTGAGCAGAAAGGGTGAACTTGAGTGGAATTGTTATTTTCTGCTGAAATACATGAGGGAAACATCTCTCCTGTTGTTCCTCAGTACATTGTAGGTTCCCCCATAAGGAAATAGTTGAATTCTCAATTTAACATGAAAACTCATTCAGACAGTGGGATGTCATTTTTTATTGCTCTATTGTGCTTCTCTCGCTGAGTTATGCGCAGTGTGAGCAGAAAGGGTGAACTTGAGTGGAATTGTTATTTTCTGCTGAAATACATGAGGGAAACATCTCTCCTGTTGTTCCTCAGTACATTGTAGGTTCCCCCATAAGGAAATAGTTGAATTCTCAATTTAACATGAAAACTCATTCAGACAGTGGGATGTCATTTTTTATTGCTCTATTGTGCTTCTCTCGCTGAGTTATGCGCAGTGTGAGCAGAAAGGGTGAACTTGAGTGGAATTGTTATTTTCTGCTGAAATACATGAGGGAAACATCTCTCCTGTTATTCCTGAGTACATTGTAGGTCCCCCCATAAGGAAATAGTTGAATTCTCAATTTAACATGAAAACTCATTCAGACAGTGGGATGTCATTTTTTATTGCTCTATTGTGCTTCTCTCGCTGAGTTATGCGCAGTGTGAGCAGAAAGGGTGAACTTGAGTGGAATTGTTATTTTCTGCTGAAATACATGAGGGAAACATCTCTCCTGTTGTTACTCAGTACATTGTAGGGTCCCCCATAAGGAAATAGTTGAATACTCAATTTAACATGAAAACTCATTCAGACAGTGGGATGTCATTTTTTATTGCTCTATTGTGCTTCTCTCGCTGAGTTATGCGCAGTGTGAGCAGAAAGGGTGAACTTGAGTGGAATTGTTATTTTCTGCTGAAATACATGAGGGAAACATCTCTCCTGTTATTCCTGAGTACATTGTAGGTCCCCCCATAAGGAAATAGTTGAATTCTCAATTTAACATGAAAACTCATTCAGACAGTGGGATGTCATTTTTTATTGCTCTATTGTGCTTCTCTCGCTGAGTTATGCGCAGTGTGAGCAGAAAGGGTGAACTTGAGTGGAATTGTTATTTTCTGCTGAAATACATGAGGGAAACATCTCTCCTGTTATTCCTGAGTACATTGTAGGTCCCCCCATAAGGAAATAGTTGAATTCTCAATTTAACATAAAAACTCATTCAGACAGTGGGATGTCATTTTTTATTGCTCTATTGTGCTTCTCTCGCTGAGTTATGCGCAGTGTGAGCAGAAAGGGTGAACTTGAGTGGAATTGTTATTTTCTGCTGAAATACATGAGGGAAACATCTCTCCTGTTGTTCCTCAGTACATTGTAGGGTCCCCCATAAGGAAATAGTTGATTTTACAATTTAACATGAAAACTCATTCAGACAGTGGGATGTCATTTTTTATTGCTCTATTGTGCTTCTCTCGCTGAGTTATGCGCAGTGTGAGCAGAAAGGGTGAACTTGAGTGGAATTGTTATTTTCTGCTGAAATACATGAGGGAAACATCTCTCCTGTTGTTCCTCAGTACATTGTAGGTCCACCCATAAGGAAATAGTTGAATTCTCAATTTAACATGAAAACTCATTCAGACAGTGGGATGTCATTTTTTATTGCTCTATTGTGCTTCTCTCGCTGAGTTATGCGCAGTGTGAGCAGAAAGGGTGAACTTGAGTGGAATTGTTATTTTCTGCTGAAATACATGAGGGAAACATCTCTCCTGTTATTCCTGAGTACATTGTAGGTCCCCCCATAAGGAAATAGTTGAATTCTCAATTTAACATGAAAACTCATTCAGACAGTGGGATGTCATTTTTTATTGCTCTATTGTGCTTCTCTCGCTGAGTTATGCGCAGTGTGAGCAGAAAGGGTGAACTTGAGTGGAATTGTTATTTTCTGCTGAAATACATGAGGGAAACATCTCTCCTGTTGTTCCTCAGTACATTGTAGGTTCCCCCACAAGGAAATAGTTGAATTCTCAATTTAACATGAAAACTCATTCAGACAGTGGGATGTCATTTTTTATTGCTCTATTGTGCTTCTCTCGCTGAGTTATGGCAGTGTGAGCAGAAAGGGTGAACTTGAGTGGAATTGTTATTTTCTGCTGAAATACATGAGGGAAACATCTCTCCTGTTGTTCCTCAGTACATTGTAGGGTCCCCCATAAGGAAATAGTTGATTTTACAATTTAACATGAAAACTCATTCAGACAGTGGGATGTCATTTTTTATTGCTCTATTGTGCTTCTCTCGCTGAGTTATGCGCAGTGTGAGCAGAAAGGGTGAACTTGAGTGGAATTGTTATTTTCTGCTGAAATACATGAGGGAAACATCTCTCCTGTTGTTCCTCAGTACATTGTAGGTTCCCCCATAAGGAAATAGTTGAATTCTCAATTTAACATGAAAACTCATTCAGACAGTGGGATGTCATTTTTTATTGCTCTATTGTGCTTCTCTCGCTGAGTTATGCGCAGTGTGAGCAGAAAGGGTGAACTTGAGTGGAATTGTTATTTTCTGCTGAAATACATGAGGGAAACATCTCTCCTGTTATTCCTGAGTACATTGCAGGTCCCCCCATAA
This sequence comes from Nelusetta ayraudi, assembly GCF_046127955.1. Taxonomy (NCBI): domain Eukaryota; kingdom Metazoa; phylum Chordata; class Actinopteri; order Tetraodontiformes; family Monacanthidae; genus Nelusetta; species Nelusetta ayraudi. The sequence continues at coordinate 79,793 of NW_027466102.1, forward strand.
GGAAATAGTTGAATTCTCAATTTAACATAAAAACTCATTCAGACAGTGGGATGTCATTTTTTATTGCTCTATTGTGCTTCTCTCGCTGAGTTATGCGCAGTGTGAGCAGAAAGGGTGAACTTGAGTGGAATTGTTATTTTCTGCTGAAATACATGAGGGAAACATCTCTCCTTTTGTTCCTCACTACATTGTAGGTTCCCCCATAAGGAAATAGTTGAATTCTCAATTTAACATGAAAACTCATTCAGACAGCGGGATGTCATTTTTTATTGCTCTATTGTGCTTCTCTCGCTGAGTTATGCTCAGTTTGAGCAGAAAGGGTGAACTTGAGTGGAATTGTTATTTTCTGCTGAAATACATGAGGGAAACATCTCTCCTGTTGTTCCTCAGTACATTGTAGGGTCCCCCATAAGGAAATAGTTGATTTTACAATTTAACATAAAAACTCATTCAGACAGTGGGATGTCATTTTTTATTGCTCTATTGTGCTTCTCTCGCTGAGTTATGCGCAGTGTGAGCAGAAAGGGTGAACTTGAGTGGAATTGTTATTTTCTGCTGAAATACATGAGGGAAACATCTCTCCTGTTGTTCCTCAGTACATTGTAGGTTCCCCCATAAGGAAATAGTTGAATACTCAATTTAACATGAAAACTCATTCAGACAGTGGGATGTCATTTTTTATTGCTCTATTGTGCTTCTCTCGCTGAGTTATGCGCAGTGTGAGCAGAAAGGGTGAACTTGAGTGGAATTGTTGTTATTTTCTGCTGAAATACATGAGGGAAACATCTCTCCTGTTGTTCCTCACTACATTGTAGGTTCCCCCATAAGGAAATAGTTGAAATCTTTTTTTTGAAGGAGCAGCAGTGATATCTGTGCTGACTTACTCTGAAATAACTCTTTTTCTCCTGTTTCTGAGCTGAATTAAAGTCTCTATGCAAGAAAACAGAGCTGCACACAGCTTTACACTTGAATACTCATTCATACTCATCAGCCTGGAGGAATAAACAAAGCAAAACAAAGATTCAAATGAGACTGACAATAGAGGAACAACAGGAAAGATTTTTTCCTTATTTTTTTCAGCAGAGAATTACAATTCCATTCAAGTTCACCTTTTATGCTCGCAATGAGCATAAAGCACTTGTTTTCTTTCACAAATTCCTGAATTCACTAATTCAGTGCCCCCACTCCCCCCACACACATTGATTAAAGCAGATAACTATTGAAATATATATATATATATATATATATATTTATATTTTTAATAAAATTATTCCAGTTATTGATGAAACAATTTCTCTCTTGTTTCAGTGGTGTCGATTCATTTACATGGTTGATTTGTTCTTATGCGTTTGGTGATGTGCAGTGGCACCATTACGCCTGTGGGTGGAGACACAGACCGTATGATGAATATCAGGTGACGATCGTTCACAGTCGACTCTCTGTTGGTCTGAGATTGAGGGGCACTGTGCGTATTCCGTTGCTTGATGAACACTGACCTGGTGTATTGTCAGTTTCATTTGAATCTTTGTTTTGCTATGTTTATTCCTCCAGGCTCATGTGTATGAATGAGTGTTCAAGTGTAAAGCTGTGTGCAGCTCTGTGCAGCTGTTGTCTTGCATGGAGACTTTCATTCAGCTCAGAAACAGGAGAAACAGAGTTCTTTCAGAGTAAGTCAGCACAGATATCACAGCTGCTCCTTCAAAAAAAAGACAACATCTCAACTTGTTGAGATAAGGCCCATAACCACAATAAAAGAAGAAATCCAAGTGGTTGAATGAGTTTTCTTTTCAAAATCTGTATGCGACTGTTTACTTTCATAGATGTCTTGATTCAGCTGAGGAACAAAAGAGAAAAAAAAATCCAACCTGTTATTCCACACAGAATACAATTTGCTCAATAAAAAATGCTGCTGCTTGAAGAAAAAAGACATCAAAGTGATGGAATGCGTGTTGAAACATTTGCAAAAGCTTTGAAGTCTGAAGTTGTGTTTGTAAACAGACTTTTAGGTCTGATGATCAAAGCCGTTCAAACGCTTTGAAGTCTGAAGTTGTTTGTAAACAGACTTGTAAGTCTGATTACAAACCAATTAAAGTGCTTCAGCAGCTGCTGGCGTTGCTGATGCTGCTTCTGCTGCTTGAATAACACTCAATTTACTGGGGAACATTAAAAAAGATATAAAAAAAAAACTCTTTATGAACACAGGAGGAGCAGAAAATATTTTTTCACGCCATTGACTGATAACAGACCTCTGTTTATTCCTTCAGGCTCATGTGTATGAATGAGTGTTCAAGTGTAAAGCTGTGTGCAGCTCTGTGCAGCTGTTGTCTTGCATGGAGACTTTCATTCAGCTCAGAAACAGGAGAAACAGAGTTCTTTCAGAGTAAGTCAGCACAGATATCACAGCTGCTCCTTCAAAAAAAAAGACAACATCTCAACTTGTTGAGATAAGGCCCATAACCACAATAAAAAAAAGAAATCCAAATGGTTGAATGAGTTTTCTTTTCAAAATCTTTATGCGACTGTTTACTTTCATAGTTGTCTTGATTCAGCTGAGGAACAAGAGAGAAAAAAAAATCCAACCTGTTATTCCACACAGAATACAATTTGCTCAATAAAAAATGCTGCTGCTTGAAGAAAACAGACATCAAAGTGATGGAATGCGTGTTCAAACATTTTCAAAAACTTTGAAGTCTGAAGTTGTTTGTAAACAGACTTTTAGGTCTGATGATCAAAGCCGTTCAAACGCTTTGAAGTCTGAAGTTGTTTGTAAACAGACTTGTAAGTCTGATTACAAACCAATTAAAGTACTTCAGCAGCTGCTGGTGTTGCTGATGCTGCTTCTGCTGCTTGAATAACACTCAATTTACTGGGGAACATTAAAAAAGATATAAAAAAAAAACTCTTTATGAACACAGGAGGAGCAGAAAATATTTTTTCACGCCATGACTGATGACAGACCTCTGTTTATTCCTTCAGGCTCATGTGTATGAATGAGTGTTCAAGTGTAAAGCTGTGTGCAGCTGTGTGCAGCTGTTGTCTTGCATGGAGACTTTCAATTCAGCTCAGAAACAGGAGAAACAGAATTCTTTCAGAGTAAGTCAGCACAGATATCACTGCTGCTCCTTTAAAAAAAAAAAAAAAAACAACCTCTCAAATCGTTGAGATAAGGCCAATAAACACCATAAAGAATGACATCCTGACGTCTGAATGAGTTTTCATGTTAAATTCAGAATTCACCTTTTTCCTTGTTGGGGAACCTAAAATGGACTGAGGAACAACATGAGAGATGTTTCCCTCATGTATTGCAGCAGAGAATAACAACTCCATCCCTACCCTAACCCTACTTTCAGCCTTATCCTTAACCCTCATTCAATGCAAGTCTATGGGTTGACATTTCAACTTTGTCCTAGAGACATGGGGCCACTTGCTTTTTCATCAAGAGCCCCCAAAGAAGCGCACACGCCGAATTTGGGTCTTCTAGTACTTGAGGAACGCAGAAACCCTAACCCTAATTTCAACTAACCCTAACCCTAACCCTAGTTTCAGCCTTAACGTTAAACCCTAATTCAATGCAAGTCTATGGGGTGAAATTTCAACTTTGTCCTAGAGACATGGGACCATTTGCTTTTTCATCAGGAGCCCCCAAGAAGTGTCCACGCAAAATTTGGGGTTTCTAATACTTGAGGAAGGCAGAAACCCTAACCCTAATTTCAACTAACCCTAACCCTAACCCTAGTTTCAGCCTTAACCTTAACCCTCATTCAATGCAAGTCTATGGGTTGACATTTCAACTTTGTCCTAGAGACATGGGGCCACTTGCTTTTTCATCAAGAGCCCCCAAAGAAGCGCACACGCCGAATTTGGGTCTTCTAGTACTTGAGGAACGCAGAAACCCTAACCCTAATTTCAACTAACCCTAACCCTAACCCTAGTTTCAGCCTTAACGTTAAACCCTAATTCAATGCAAGTCTATGGGGTGAAATTTCAACTTTGTCCTAGAGACATGGGACCATTTGCTTTTTCATCAGGAGCCCCCAAGAAGTGTCCACGCAAAATTTGGGGTTTCTAATACTTGAGGAAGGCAGAAACCCTAACCCTAATTTCAACTAACCCTAACCCTAACCCTAGTTTCAGCCTTAACGTTAACCCTAATTCAATGCAAGTCTATGGGGTGAAATTTCAACTTTGTCCTAGAGACAATGGGGCCACTTGCTATTTCATCAAGAGCCCCAAAGAAGCGCCCACGCCAAATTTGGGGTTTCTAATACTTGAGGAACGCAGAAACCCTAACCCTAATTTCAGCTAACCCTAACCCTAACCCTAGTTTCAGCCTTATCGTTAACCCTAATTCAATTCAAGTCTGATGGGGTGAAAACTCATTCAGACAGTGGGATGTCATTTTTTATTGCTCTATTGTGCTTCTCTCGCTGAGTTATGCGCAGTGTGAGCAGAAAGGGTGAACTTGAGTGGAATTGTTATTTTCTGCTGAAATACATGAGGGAAACATCTCTCCTGTTATTCCTGAGTACATTGTAGGTCCCCCCATAAGGAAATAGTTGAATTCTCAATTTAACATGAAAACTCATTCAGACAGTGGGATGTCATTTTTTATTGCTCTATTGTGCTTCTCTCGCTGAGTTATGCGCAGTGTGAGCAGAAAGGGTGAACTTGAGTGGAATTGTTATTTTCTGCTGAAATACATGAGGGAAACATCTCTCCTGTTGTTCCTCAGTACATTGTAGGTTCCCCCATAAGGAAATAGTTGAATTCTCAATTTAACATGAAAACTCATTCAGACAGTGGGATGTCATTTTTTATTGCTCTATTGTGCTTCTCTCGCTGAGTTATGCGCAGTGTGAGCAGAAAGGGTGAACTTGAGTGGAATTGTTATTTTCTGCTGAAATACATGAGGGAAACATCTCTCCTGTTGTTCCTCAGTACATTGTAGGTTCCCCCATAAGGAAATAGTTGAATTCTCAATTTAACATGAAAACTCATTCAGACAGTGGGATGTCATTTTTTATTGCTCTATTGTGCTTCTCTCGCTGAGTTATGCGCAGTGTGAGCAGAAAGGGTGAACTTGAGTGGAATTGTTATTTTCTGCTGAAATACATGAGGGAAACATCTCTCCTGTTATTCCTGAGTACATTGTAGGTCCCCCCATAAGGAAATAGTTGAATTCTCAATTTAACATAAAAACTCATTCAGACAGTGGGATGTCATTTTTTATTGCTCTATTGTGCTTCTCTCGCTGAGTTATGCGCAGTGTGAGCAGAAAGGGTGAACTTGAGTGGAATTGTTATTTTCTGCTGAAATACATGAGGGAAACATCTCTCCTGTTGTTCCTCAGTACATTGTAGGTTCCCCCATAAGGAAATAGTTGAATTCTCAATTTAACATGAAAACTCATTCAGACAGTGGGATGTCATTTTTTATTGCTCTATTGTGCTTCTCTCGCTGAGTTATGCGCAGTGTGAGCAGAAAGGGTGAACTTGAGTGGAATTGTTATTTTCTGCTGAAATACATGAGGGAAACATCTCTCCTGTTATTCCTGAGTACATTGTAGGTCCCCCCATAAGGAAATAGTTGAATTCTCAATTTAACATAAAAACTCATTCAGACAGTGGGATGTCATTTTTTATTGCTCTATTGTGCTTCTCTCGCTGAGTTATGCGCAGTGTGAGCAGAAAGGGTGAACTTGAGTGGAATTGTTATTTTCTGCTGAAATACATGAGGGAAACATCTCTCCTGTTATTCCTGAGTACATTGTAGGTCCCCCCATAAGGAAATAGTTGAATTCTCAATTTAACATAAAAACTCATTCAGACAGTGGGATGTCATTTTTTATTGCTCTATTGTGCTTCTCTCGCTGAGTTATGCGCAGTGTGAGCAGAAAGGGTGAACTTGAGTGGAATTGTTATTTTCTGCTGAAATACATGAGGGAAACATCTCTCCTGTTGTTCCTCAGTACATTGTAGGTTCCCCCATAAGGAAATAGTTGAATTCTCAATTTAACATGAAAACTCATTCAGACAGTGGGATGTCATTTTTTATTGCTCTATTGTGCTTCTCTCGCTGAGTTATGCGCAGTGTGAGCAGAAAGGGTGAACTTGAGTGGAATTGTTATTTTCTGCTGAAATACATGAGGGAAACATCTCTCCTGTTGTTACTCAGTACATTGTAGGGTCCCCCATAAGGAAATAGTTGAATTCTCAATTTAACATGAAAACTCATTCAGACAGTGGGATGTCATTTTTTATTGCTCTATTGTGCTTCTCTCGCTGAGTTATGCGCAGTGTGAGCAGAAAGGGTGAACTTGAGTGGAATTGTTATTTTCTGCTGAAATACATGAGGGAAACATCTCTCCTGTTGTTCCTCAGTACATTGTAGGTTCCCCCATAAGGAAATAGTTGAATTCTCAATTTAACATGAAAACTCATTCAGACAGTGGGATGTCATTTTTTATTGCTCTATTGTGCTTCTCTCGCTGAGTTATGCGCAGTGTGAGCAGAAAGGGTGAACTTGAGTGGAATTGTTATTTTCTGCTGAAATACATGAGGGAAACATCTCTCCTGTTATTCCTGAGTACATTGTAGGTCCCCCCATAAGGAAATAGTTGAATTCTCAATTTAACATAAAAACTCATTCAGACAGTGGGATGTCATTTTTTATTGCTCTATTGTGCTTCTCTCGCTGAGTTATGCGCAGTGTGAGCAGAAAGGGTGAACTTGAGTGGAATTGTTATTTTCTGCTGAAATACATGAGGGAAACATCTCTCCTGTTGTTCCTCAGTACATTGTAGGGTCCCCCATAAGGAAATAGTTGATTTTACAATTTAACATGAAAACTCATTCAGACAGTGGGATGTCATTTTTTATTGCTCTATTGTGCTTCTCTCGCTGAGTTATGCGCAGTGTGAGCAGAAAGGGTGAACTTGAGTGGAATTGTTATTTTCTGCTGAAATACATGAGGGAAACATCTCTCCTGTTGTTCCTCAGTACATTGTAGGTTCCCCCATAAGGAAATAGTTGAATTCTCAATTTAACATGAAAACTCATTCAGACAGTGGGATGTCATTTTTTATTGCTCTATTGTGCTTCTCTCGCTGAGTTATGCGCAGTGTGAGCAGAAAGGGTGAACTTGAGTGGAATTGTTATTTTCTGCTGAAATACATGAGGGAAACATCTCTCCTGTTATTCCTGAGTACATTGTAGGTCCCCCCATAAGGAAATAGTTGAATTCTCAATTTAACATAAAAACTCATTCAGACAGTGGGATGTCATTTTTTATTGCTCTATTGTGCTTCTCTCGCTGAGTTATGCGCAGTGTGAGCAGAAAGGGTGAACTTGAGTGGAATTGTTATTTTCTGCTGAAATACATGAGGGAAACATCTCTCCTGTTGTTCCTCAGTACATTGTAGGTTCCCCCATAAGGAAATAGTTGAATTCTCAATTTAACATGAAAACTCATTCAGACAGTGGGATGTCATTTTTTATTGCTCTATTGTGCTTCTCTCGCTGAGTTATGCGCAGTGTGAGCAGAAAGGGTGAACTTGAGTGGAATTGTTATTTTCTGCTGAAATACATGAGGGAAACATCTCTCCTGTTATTCCTGAGTACATTGTAGGTCCCCCCATAAGGAAATAGTTGAATTCTCAATTTAACATAAAAACTCATTCAGACAGTGGGATGTCATTTTTTATTGCTCTATTGTGCTTCTCTCGCTGAGTTATGCGCAGTGTGAGCAGAAAGGGTGAACTTGAGTGGAATTGTTATTTTCTGCTGAAATACATGAGGGAAACATCTCTCCTGTTATTCCTGAGTACATTGTAGGTCCCCCCATAAGGAAATAGTTGAATTCTCAATTTAACATAAAAACTCATTCAGACAGTGGGATGTCATTTTTTATTGCTCTATTGTGCTTCTCTCGCTGAGTTATGCGCAGTGTGAGCAGAAAGGGTGAACTTGAGTGGAATTGTTATTTTCTGCTGAAATACATGAGGGAAACATCTCTCCTGTTGTTCCTCAGTACATTGTAGGTTCCCCCATAAGGAAATAGTTGAATTCTCAATTTAACATGAAAACTCATTCAGACAGTGGGATGTCATTTTTTATTGCTCTATTGTGCTTCTCTCGCTGAGTTATGCGCAGTGTGAGCAGAAAGGGTGAACTTGAGTGGAATTGTTATTTTCTGCTGAAATACATGAGGGAAACATCTCTCCTGTTGTTACTCAGTACATTGTAGGGTCCCCCATAAGGAAATAGTTGAATTCTCAATTTAACATGAAAACTCATTCAGACAGTGGGATGTCATTTTTTATTGCTCTATTGTGCTTCTCTCGCTGAGTTATGCGCAGTGTGAGCAGAAAGGGTGAACTTGAGTGGAATTGTTATTTTCTGCTGAAATACATGAGGGAAACATCTCTCCTGTTGTTCCTCAGTACATTGTAGGTTCCCCCATAAGGAAATAGTTGAATTCTCAATTTAACATGAAAACTCATTCAGACAGTGGGATGTCATTTTTTATTGCTCTATTGTGCTTCTCTCGCTGAGTTATGCGCAGTGTGAGCAGAAAGGGTGAACTTGAGTGGAATTGTTATTTTCTGCTGAAATACATGAGGGAAACATCTCTCCTGTTATTCCTGAGTACATTGTAGGTCCCCCCATAAGGAAATAGTTGAATTCTCAATTTAACATAAAAACTCATTCAGACAGTGGGATGTCATTTTTTATTGCTCTATTGTGCTTCTCTCGCTGAGTTATGCGCAGTGTGAGCAGAAAGGGTGAACTTGAGTGGAATTGTTATTTTCTGCTGAAATACATGAGGGAAACATCTCTCCTGTTGTTCCTCAGTACATTGTAGGGTCCCCCATAAGGAAATAGTTGATTTTACAATTTAACATGAAAACTCATTCAGACAGTGGGATGTCATTTTTTATTGCTCTATTGTGCTTCTCTCGCTGAGTTATGCGCAGTGTGAGCAGAAAGGGTGAACTTGAGTGGAATTGTTATTTTCTGCTGAAATACATGAGGGAAACATCTCTCCTGTTGTTCCTCAGTACATTGTAGGTTCCCCCATAAGGAAATAGTTGAATTCTCAATTTAACATGAAAACTCATTCAGACAGTGGGATGTCATTTTTTATTGCTCTATTGTGCTTCTCTCGCTGAGTTATGCGCAGTGTGAGCAGAAAGGGTGAACTTGAGTGGAATTGTTATTTTCTGCTGAAATACATGAGGGAAACATCTCTCCTGTTATTCCTGAGTACATTGTAGGTACCCCCATAAGGAAATAGTTGAATTCTCAATTTAACATAAAAACTCATTCAGACAGTGGGATGTCATTTTTTATTGCTCTATTGTGCTTCTCTCGCTGAGTTATGCGCAGTGTGAGCAGAAAGGGTGAACTTGAGTGGAATTGTTATTTTCTGCTGAAATACATGAGGGAAACATCTCTCCTGTTGTTCCTCAGTACATTGTAGGTTCCCCCATAAGGAAATAGTTGAATTCTCAATTTAACATGAAAACTCATTCAGACAGTGGGATGTCATTTTTTATTGCTCTATTGTGCTTCTCTCGCTGAGTTATGCGCAGTGTGAGCAGAAAGGGTGAACTTGAGTGGAATTGTTATTTTCTGCTGAAATACATGAGGGAAACATCTCTCCTGTTATTCCTGAGTACATTGTAGGTCCCCCCATAAGGAAATAGTTGAATTCTCAATTTAACATAAAAACTCATTCAGACAGTGGGATGTCATTTTTTATTGCTCTATTGTGCTTCTCTCGCTGAGTTATGCGCAGTGTGAGCAGAAAGGGTGAACTTGAGTGGAATTGTTATTTTCTGCTGAAATACATGAGGGAAACATCTCTCCTGTTGTTCCTCAGTACATTGTAGGTTCCCCCATAAGGAAATAGTTGAATTCTCAATTTAACATGAAAACTCATTCAGACAGTGGGATGTCATTTTTTATTGCTCTATTGTGCTTCTCTCGCTGAGTTATGCGCAGTGTGAGCAGAAAGGGTGAACTTGAGTGGAATTGTTATTTTCTGCTGAAATACATGAGGGAAACATCTCTCCTGTTGTTACTCAGTACATTGTAGGGTCCCCCATAAGGAAATAGTTGAATTCTCAATTTAACATGAAAACTCATTCAGACAGTGGGATGTCATTTTTTATTGCTCTATTGTGCTTCTCTCGCTGAGTTATGCGCAGTGTGAGCAGAAAGGGTGAACTTGAGTGGAATTGTTATTTTCTGCTGAAATACATGAGGGAAACATCTCTCCTGTTGTTCCTCAGTACATTGTAGGTTCCCCCATAAGGAAATAGTTGAATTCTCAATTTAACATGAAAACTCATTCAGACAGTGGGATGTCATTTTTTATTGCTCTATTGTGCTTCTCTCGCTGAGTTATGCGCAGTGTGAGCAGAAAGGGTGAACTTGAGTGGAATTGTTATTTTCTGCTGAAATACATGAGGGAAACATCTCTCCTGTTATTCCTGAGTACATTGTAGGTCCCCCCATAAGGAAATAGTTGAATTCTCAATTTAACATAAAAACTCATTCAGACAGTGGGATGTCATTTTTTATTGCTCTATTGTGCTTCTCTCGCTGAGTTATGCGCAGTGTGAGCAGAAAGGGTGAACTTGAGTGGAATTGTTATTTTCTGCTGAAATACATGAGGGAAACATCTCTCCTGTTGTTCCTCAGTACATTGTAGGGTCCCCCATAAGGAAATAGTTGATTTTACAATTTAACATGAAAACTCATTCAGACAGTGGGATGTCATTTTTTATTGCTCTATTGTGCTTCTCTCGCTGAGTTATGCGCAGTGTGAGCAGAAAGGGTGAACTTGAGTGGAATTGTTATTTTCTGCTGAAATACATGAGGGAAACATCTCTCCTGTTGTTCCTCAGTACATTGTAGGTTCCCCCATAAGGAAATAGTTGAATTCTCAATTTAACATGAAAACTCATTCAGACAGTGGGATGTCATTTTTTATTGCTCTATTGTGCTTCTCTCGCTGAGTTATGCGCAGTGTGAGCAGAAAGGGTGAACTTGAGTGGAATTGTTATTTTCTGCTGAAATACATGAGGGAAACATCTCTCCTGTTATTCCTGAGTACATTGTAGGTCCCCCCATAAGGAAATAGTTGAATTCTCAATTTAACATGAAAACTCATTCAGACAGTGGGATGTCATTTTTTATTGCTCTATTGTGCTTCTCTCGCTGAGTTATGCGCAGTGTGAGCAGAACGGGTGAACTTGAGTGGAATTGTTATTTTCTGCTGAAATACATGAGGGAAACATCTCTCCTGTTGTTCCTCAGTACATTGTAGGTTCCCCCATAAGGAAATAGTTGAATTCTCAATTTAACATGAAAACTCATTCAGACAGTGGGATGTCATTTTTTATTGCTCTATTGTGCTTCTCTCGCTGAGTTATGCGCAGTGTGAGCAGAAAGGGTGAACTTGAGTGGAATTGTTATTTTCTGCTGAAATACATGAGGGAAACATCTCTCCTGTTGTTCCTCAGTACATTGTAGGTTCCCCCATAAGGAAATAGTTGAATACTCAATTTAACATGAAAACTCATTCAGACAGTGGGATGTCATTTTTTATTGCTCTATTGTGCTTCTCTCGCTGAGTTATGCGCAGTGTGAGCAGAAAGGGTGAACTTGAGTGGAATTGTTGTTATTTTCTGCTGAAATACATGAGGGAAACATCTCTCCTGTTGTTCCTCACTACATTGTAGGTTCCCCCATAAGGAAATAGTTGAAATCTTTTTTTTGAAGGAGCAGCAGTGATATCTGTGCTGACTTACTCTGAAATAACTCTTTTTCTCCTGTTTCTGAGCTGAATTAAAGTCTCTATGCAAGAAAACAGAGCTGCACACAGCTTTACACTTGAATACTCATTCATACTCATCATCCTGGAGGAATAAACAAAGCAAAACAAAGATTCAAATGAGACTGACAATAGAGGAACAACAGGAAAGATTTTTTCCTTATTTTTTTCAGCAGAGAATTACAATTCCATTCAAGTTCACCTTTTATGCTCGCAATGAGCATAAAGCACTTGTTTTCTTTCACAAATTCCTGAATTCACTAATTCAGTGCCCCCACTCCCCCCACACACATTGATTAAAGCAGATAACTATTGAAATATATATATATATATATATATATATATATTTATATTTTTAATAAAATTATTCCAGTTATTGATGAAACAATTTCTCTCTTGTTTCAGTGGTGTCGATTCATTTACATGGTTGATTTGTTCTTATGCGTTTGGTGATGTGCAGTGGCACCATTACGCCTGTGGGTGGAGACACAGACCGTATGATGAATATCAGGTGACGATCGTTCACAGTCGACTCTCTGTTGGTCTGAGATTGAGGGGCACTGTGCGTATTCCGTTGCTTGATGAACACTGACCTGGTGTATTGTCAGTTTCATTTGAATCTTTGTTTTGCTATGTTTATTCCTCCAGGCTCATGTGTATGAATGAGTGTTCAAGTGTAAAGCTGTGTGCAGCTCTGTGCAGCTGTTGTCTTGCATGGAGACTTTCATTCAGCTCAGAAACAGGAGAAACAGAGTTCTTTCAGAGTAAGTCAGCACAGATATCACAGCTGCTCCTTCAAAAAAAAGACAACATCTCAACTTGTTGAGATAAGGCCCATAACCACAATAAAAGAAGAAATCCAAGTGGTTGAATGAGTTTTCTTTTCAAAATCTGTATGCGACTGTTTACTTTCATAGATGTCTTGATTCAGCTGAGGAACAAAAGAGAAAAAAAAATCCAACCTGTTATTCCACACAGAATACAATTTGCTCAATAAAAAATGCTGCTGCTTGAAGAAAAAAGACATCAAAGTGATGGAATGCGTGTTGAAACATTTGCAAAAGCTTTGAAGTCTGAAGTTGTGTTTGTAAACAGACTTTTAGGTCTGATGATCAAAGCCGTTCAAACGCTTTGAAGTCTGAAGTTGTTTGTAAACAGACTTGTAAGTCTGATTACAAACCAATTAAAGTGCTTCAGCAGCTGCTGGCGTTGCTGATGCTGCTTCTGCTGCTTGAATAACACTCAATTTACTGGGGAACATTAAAAAAGATATAAAAAAAAACTCTTTATGAACACAGGAGGAGCAGAAAATATTTTTTCACGCCATTGACTGATAACAGACCTCTGTTTATTCCTTCAGGCTCATGTGTATGAATGAGTGTTCAAGTGTAAAGCTGTGTGCAGCTGTGTGCAGCTGTTGTCTTGCATGGAGACTTTCATTCAGCTCAGAAACAGGAGAAACAGAGTTCTTTCAGAGTAAGTCAGCACAGATATCACAGCTGCTCCTTCAAAAAAAAAGACAACATCTCAACTTGTTGAGATAAGGCCCATAACCACAATAAAAAAAAGAAATCCAAATGGTTGAATGAGTTTTCTTTTCAAAATCTTTATGCGACTGTTTACTTTCATAGTTGTCTTGATTCAGCTGAGGAACAAGAGAGAAAAAAAAATCCAAACTGTTATTCCACACAGAATACAATTTGCTCAATAAAAAATGCTGCTGCTTGAAGAAAACAGACATCAAAGTGATGGAATGCGTGTTGAAACATTTTCAAAAACTTTGAAGTCTGAAGTTGTTTGTAAACAGACTTTTAGGTCTGATGATCAAAGCCGTTCAAACGCTTTGAAGTCTGAAGTTGTTTGTAAACAGACTTGTAAGTCTGATTACAAACCAATTAAAGTACTTCAGCAGCTGCTGGTGTTGCTGATGCTGCTTCTGCTGCTTGAATAACACTCAATTTACTGGGGAACATTAAAAAAGATATAAAAAAAAAACTCTTTATGAACACAGGAGGAGCAGAAAATATTTTTTCACGCCATGACTGATGACAGACCTCTGTTTATTCCTTCAGGCTCATGTGTATGAATGAGTGTTCAAGTGTAAAGCTGTGTGCAGCTGTGTGCAGCTGTTGTCTTGCATGGAGACTTTCAATTCAGCTCAGAAACAGGAGAAACAGAATTCTTTCAGAGTAAGTCAGCACAGATATCACTGCTGCTCCTTTAAAAAAAAAAAAAAAAAAACCTCTCAAATCGTTGAGATAAGGCCAATAAACACCATAAAGAATGACATCCTGACGTCTGAATGAGTTTTCATGTTAAATTCAGAATTCACCTTTTTCCTTGTTGGGGAACCTAAAATGTACTGAGGAACAACATGAGAGATGTTTCCCTCATGTATTGCAGCAGAGAATAACAACTCCATCCCTACCCTAACCCTACTTTCAGCCTTATCCTTAACCCTCATTCAATGCAAGTCTATGGGTTGACATTTCAACTTTGTCCTAGAGACATGGGGCCACTTGCTTTTTCATCAAGAGCCCCCAAAGAAGCGCACACGCCGAATTTGGGTCTTCTAGTACTTGAGGAACGCAGAAACCCTAACCCTAATTTCAACTAACCCTAACCCTAACCCTAGTTTCAGCCTTAACGTTAACCCTAATTCAATGCAAGTCTATGGGGTGAAATTTCAACTTTGTCCTAGAGACATGGGACCATTTGCTTTTTCATCAGGAGCCCCCAAGAAGTGTCCACGCAAAATTTGGGGTTTCTAATACTTGAGGAAGGCAGAAACCCTAACCCTAATTTCAACTAACCCTAACCCTAACCCTAGTTTCAGCCTTAACGTTAACCCTAATTCAATGCAAGTCTATGGGGTGAAATTTCAACTTTGTCCTAGAGACAATGGGGCCACTTGCTATTTCATCAAGAGCCCCAAAGAAGCGCCCACGCCAAATTTGGGGTTTCTAATACTTGAGGAACGCAGAAACCCTAACCCTAATTTCAGCTAACCCTAACCCTAACCCTAGTTTCAGCCTTATCGTTAACCCTAATTCAATTCAAGTCTGATGGGGTGAAAACTCATTCAGACAGTGGGATGTCATTTTTTATTGCTCTATTGTGCTTTTCTCGCTGAGTTATGCGCAGTGTGAGCAGAAAGGGTGAACTTGAGTGGAAGTGTTTTTTTCTGCTGAAATACATGAGGGAAACATCTCTACTGTTGTTCCTGAGTACATTGTAGGGCCCCCATAAAGGAAATAGTTGAATTCTCAATTTAACATAAAAACTCATTCAGACAGTGGGATGTCATTTTTTATTGCTCTATTGTGCTTCTCTCGCTGAGTTATGCGCAGTGTGAGCAGAAAGGGTGAACTTGAGTGGAATTGTTATTTTCTGCTGAAATACATGAGGGAAACATCTCTCCTGTTATTCCTGAGTACATTGTAGGTCCCCCCATAAGGAAATAGTTGAATTCTCAATTTAACATGAAAACTCATTCAGACAGTGGGATGTCATTTTTTATTGCTCTATTGTGCTTCTCTCGCTGAGTTATGCGCAGTGTGAGCAGAAAGGGTGAACTTGAGTGGAATTGTTATTTTCTGCTGAAATACATGAGGGAAACATCTCTCCTGTTGTTCCTCAGTACATTGTAGGTTCCCCCATAAGGAAATAGTTGAATTCTCAATTTAACATGAAAACTCATTCAGACAGTGGGATGTCATTTTTTATTGCTCTATTGTGCTTCTCTCGCTGAGTTATGCGCAGTGTGAGCAGAAAGGGTGAACTTGAGTGGAATTGTTATTTTCTGCTGAAATACATGAGGGAAACATCTCTCCTGTTATTCCTGAGTACATTGTAGGTACCCCCATAAGGAAATAGTTGAATTCTCAATTTAACATAAAAACTCATTCAGACAGTGGGATGTCATTTTTTATTGCTCTATTGTGCTTCTCTCGCTGAGTTATGCGCAGTGTGAGCAGAAAGGGTGAACTTGAGTGGAATTGTTATTTTCTGCTGAAATACATGAGGGAAACATCTCTCCTGTTGTTCCTCAGTACATTGTAGGTTCCCCCATAAGGAAATAGTTGAATTCTCAATTTAACATGAAAACTCATTCAGACAGTGGGATGTCATTTTTTATTGCTCTATTGTGCTTCTCTCGCTGAGTTATGCGCAGTGTGAGCAGAAAGGGTGAACTTGAGTGGAATTGTTATTTTCTGCTGAAATACATGAGGGAAACATCTCTCCTGTTGTTCCTCAGTACATTGTAGGGTCCCCCATAAGGAAATAGTTGATTTTACAATTTAACATGAAAACTCATTCAGACAGTGGGATGTCATTTTTTATTGCTCTATTGTGCTTCTCTCGCTGAGTTATGCGCAGTGTGAGCAGAAAGGGTGAACTTGAGTGGAATTGTTATTTTCTGCTGAAATACATGAGGGAAACATCTCTCCTGTTATTCCTGAGTACATTGTAGGTCCCCCCATAAGGAAATAGTTGAATTCTCAATTTAACATGAAAACTCATTCAGACAGTGGGATGTCATTTTTTATTGCTCTATTGTGCTTCTCTCGCTGAGTTATGCGCAGTGTGAGCAGAAAGGGTGAACTTGAGTGGAATTGTTATTTTCTGCTGAAATACATGAGGGAAACATCTCTCCTGTTGTTCCTCAGTACATTGTAGGTTCCCCCATAAGGAAATAGTTGAATTCTCAATTTAACATGAAAACTCATTCAGACAGTGGGATGTCATTTTTTATTGCTCTATTGTGCTTCTCTCGCTGAGTTATGCGCAGTGTGAGCAGAAAGGGTGAACTTGAGTGGAATTGTTATTTTCTGCTGAAATACATGAGGGAAACATCTCTCCTGTTGTTCCTCAGTACATTGTAGGTTCCCCCATAAGGAAATAGTTGAATTCTCAATTTAACATGAAAACTCATTCAGACAGTGGGATGTCATTTTTTATTGCTCTATTGTGCTTCTCTCGCTGAGTTATGCGCAGTGTGAGCAGAAAGGGTGAACTTGAGTGGAATTGTTATTTTCTGCTGAAATACATGAGGGAAACATCTCTCCTGTTATTCCTGAGTACATTGTAGGTCCCCCCATAAGGAAATAGTTGAATTCTCAATTTAACATAAAAACTCATTCAGACAGTGGGATGTCATTTTTTATTGCTCTATTGTGCTTCTCTCGCTGAGTTATGCGCAGTGTGAGCAGAAAGGGTGAACTTGAGTGGAATTGTTATTTTCTGCTGAAATACATGAGGGAAACATCTCTCCTGTTGTTCCTCAGTACATTGTAGGGTCCCCCATAAGGAAATAGTTGATTTTACAATTTAACATGAAAACTCATTCAGACAGTGGGATGTCATTTTTTATTGCTCTATTGTGCTTCTCTCGCTGAGTTATTCGCAGTGTGAGCAGAAAGGGTGAACTTGAGTGGAATTGTTATTTTCTGCTGAAATACATGAGGGAAACATCTCTCCTGTTGTTCCTCAGTACATTGTAGGTTCCCCCATAAGGAAATAGTTGAATTCTCAATTTAACATGAAAACTCATTCAGACAGTGGGATGTCATTTTTTATTGCTCTATTGTGCTTCTCTCGCTGAGTTATGCGCAGTGTGAGCAGAAAGGGTGAACTTGAGTGGAATTGTTATTTTCTGCTGAAATACATGAGGGAAACATCTCTCCTGTTATTCCTGAGTACATTGTAGGTCCCCCCATAAGGAAATAGTTGAATTCTCAATTTAACATGAAAACTCATTCAGACAGTGGGATGTCATTTTTTATTGCTCTATTGTGCTTCTCTCGCTGAGTTATGCGCAGTGTGAGCAGAAAGGGTGAACTTGAGTGGAATTGTTATTTTCTGCTGAAATACATGAGGGAAACATCTCTCCTGTTATTCCTGAGTACATTGTAGGTCCCCCCATAAGGAAATAGTTGAATTCTCAATTTAACATAAAAACTCATTCAGACAGTGGGATGTCATTTTTTATTGCTCTATTGTGCTTCTCTCGCTGAGTTATGCGCAGTGTGAGCAGAAAGGGTGAACTTGAGTGGAATTGTTATTTTCTGCTGAAATACATGAGGGAAACATCTCTCCTGTTGTTCCTCAGTACATTGTAGGGTCCCCCATAAGGAAATAGTTGATTTTACAATTTAACATGAAAACTCATTCAGACAGTGGGATGTCATTTTTTATTGCTCTATTGTGCTTCTCTCGCTGAGTTATGCGCAGTGTGAGCAGAAAGGGTGAACTTGAGTGGAATTGTTATTTTCTGCTGAAATACATGAGGGAAACATCTCTCCTGTTGTTCCTCAGTACATTGTAGGTTCCCCCATAAGGAAATAGTTGAATTCTCAATTTAACATGAAAACTCATTCAGACAGTGGGATGTCATTTTTTATTGCTCTATTGTGCTTCTCTCGCTGAGTTATGCGCAGTGTGAGCAGAAAGGGTGAACTTGAGTGGAATTGTTATTTTCTGCTGAAATACATGAGGGAAACATCTCTCCTGTTATTCCTGAGTACATTGTAGGTCCCCCCATAAGGAAATAGTTGAATTCTCAATTTAACATGAAAACTCATTCAGACAGTGGGATGTCATTTTTTATTGCTCTATTGTGCTTCTCTCGCTGAGTTATGCGCAGTGTGAGCAGAAAGGGTGAACTTGAGTGGAATTGTTATTTTCTGCTGAAATACATGAGGGAAACATCTCTCCTGTTATTCCTGAGTACATTGTAGGTCCCCCCATAAGGAAATAGTTGAATTCTCAATTTAACATAAAAACTCATTCAGACAGTGGGATGTCATTTTTTATTGCTCTATTGTGCTTCTCTCGCTGAGTTATGCGCAGTGTGAGCAGAAAGGGTGAACTTGAGTGGAATTGTTATTTTCTGCTGAAATACATGAGGGAAACATCTCTCCTGTTGTTCCTCAGTACATTGTAGGGTCCCCCATAAGGAAATAGTTGATTTTACAATTTAACATGAAAACTCATTCAGACAGTGGGATGTCATTTTTTATTGCTCTATTGTGCTTCTCTCGCTGAGTTATGCGCAGTGTGAGCAGAAAGGGTGAACTTGAGTGGAATTGTTATTTTCTGCTGAAATACATGAGGGAAACATCTCTCCTGTTGTTCCTCAGTACATTGTAGGGTCCCCCATAAGGAAATAGTTGATTTTACAATTTAACATGAAAACTCATTCAGACAGTGGGATGTCATTTTTTATTGCTCTATTGTGCTTCTCTCGCTGAGTTATGCGCAGTGTGAGCAGAAAGGGTGAACTTGAGTGGAATTGTTATTTTCTGCTGAAATACATGAGGGAAACATCTCTCCTGTTGTTCCTCAGTACATTGTAGGTTCCCCCATAAGGAAATAGTTGAATTCTCAATTTAACATGAAAACTCATTCAGACAGTGGGATGTCATTTTTTATTGCTCTATTGTGCTTCTCTCGCTGAGTTATGCGCAGTGTGAGCAGAAAGGGTGAACTTGAGTGGAATTGTTATTTTCTGCTGAAATACATGAGGGAAACATCTCTCCTGTTATTCCTGAGTACATTGTAGGTCCCCCCATAAGGAAATAGTTGAATTCTCAATTTAACATGAAAACTCATTCAGACAGTGGGATGTCATTTTTTATTGCTCTATTGTGCTTCTCTCGCTGAGTTATGCGCAGTGTGAGCAGAAAGGGTGAACTTGAGTGGAATTGTTATTTTCTGCTGAAATACATGAGGGAAACATCTCTCCTGTTGTTCCTCAGTACATTGTAGGTTCCCCCATAAGGAAATAGTTGAATTCTCAATTTAACATGAAAACTCATTCAGACAGTGGGATGTCATTTTTTATTGCTCTATTGTGCTTCTCTCGCTGAGTTATGCACAGTGTGAGCAGAAAGGGTGAACTTGAGTGGAATTGTTATTTTCTGCTGAAATACATGAGGGAAACATCTCTCCTGTTGTTCCTCAGTACATTGTAGGTTCCCCCATAAGGAAATAGTTGAATACTCAATTTAACATGAAAACTCATTCAGACAGTGGGATGTCATTTTTTATTGCTCTATTGTGCTTCTCTCGCTGAGTTATGCGCAGTGTGAGCAGAAAGGGTGAACTTGAGTGGAATTGTTGTTATTTTCTGCTGAAATACATGAGGGAAACATCTCTCCTGTTGTTCCTTACTACATTGTAGGTTCCCCCATAAGGAAATAGTTGAAATCTTTTTTTTGAAGGAGCAGCAGTGATATCTGTGCTGACTTACTCTGAAATAACTCTTTTTCTCCTGTTTCTGAGCTGAATTAAAGTCTCTATGCAAGAAAACAGAGCTGCACACAGCTTTACACTTGAATACTCATTCATACTCATCATCCTGGAGGAATAAACAAAGCAAAACAAAGATTCAAATGAGACTGACAATAGAGGAACAACAGGAAAGATTTTTTCCTTATTTTTTTCAGCAGAGAATTACAATTCCATTCAAGTTCACCTTTTATGCTCGCAATGAGCATAAAGCACTTGTTTTCTTTCACAAATTCCTGAATTCACTAATTCAGTGCCCCCACTCCCCCCACACACATTGATTAAAGCAGATAACTATTGAAATATATATATATATATATATATATATATATATATATATATATATATATATATATATTTATATTTTTAATAAAATTATTCCAGTTATTGATGAAACAATTTCTCTCTTGTTTCAGTGGTGTCGATTCATTTACATGGTTGATTTGTTCTTATGCGTTTGGTGATGTGCAGTGGCACCATTACGCCTGTGGGTGGAGACACAGACCGTATGATGAATATCAGGTGACGATCGTTCACAGTCGACTCTCTGTTGGTCTGAGATTGAGGGGCACTGTGCGTATTCCGTTGCTTGATGAACACTGACCTGGTGTATTGTCAGTTTCATTTGAATCTTTGTTTTGCTATGTTTATTCCTCCAGGCTCATGTGTATGAATGAGTGTTCAAGTGTAAAGCTGTGTGCAGCTCTGTGCAGCTGTTGTCTTGCATGGAGACTTTCATTCAGCTCAGAAACAGGAGAAACAGAGTTCTTTCAGAGTAAGTCAGCACAGATATCACAGCTGCTCCTTCAAAAAAAAGACAACATCTCAACTTGTTGAGATAAGGCCCATAACCACAATAAAAGAAGAAATCCAAGTGGTTGAATGAGTTTTCTTTTCAAAATCTGTATGCGACTGTTTACTTTCATAGATGTCTTGATTCAGCTGAGGAACAAAAGAGAAAAAAAAATCCAACCTGTTATTCCACACAGAATACAATTTGCTCAATAAAAAATGCTGCTGCTTGAAGAAAAAAGACATCAAAGTGATGGAATGCGTGTTGAAACATTTGCAAAAGCTTTGAAGTCTGAAGTTGTGTTTGTAAACAGACTTTTAGGTCTGATGATCAAAGCCGTTCAAACGCTTTGAAGTCTGAAGTTGTTTGTAAACAGACTTGTAAGTCTGATTACAAACCAATTAAAGTGCTTCAGCAGCTGCTGGCGTTGCTGATGCTGCTTCTGCTGCTTGAATAACACTCAATTTACTGGGGAACATTAAAAAAGATATAAAAAAAAACTCTTTATGAACACAGGAGGAGCAGAAAATATTTTTTCACGCCATTGACTGATAACAGACCTCTGTTTATTCCTTCAGGCTCATGTGTATGAATGAGTGTTCAAGTGTAAAGCTGTGTGCAGCTGTGTGCAGCTGTTGTCTTGCATGGAGACTTTCATTCAGCTCAGAAACAGGAGAAACAGAGTTCTTTCAGAGTAAGTCAGCACAGATATCACAGCTGCTCCTTCAAAAAAAAAGACAACATCTCAACTTGTTGAGATAAGGCCCATAACCACAATAAAAAAAAGAAATCCAAATGGTTGAATGAGTTTTCTTTTCAAAATCTTTATGCGACTGTTTACTTTCATAGTTGTCTTGATTCAGCTGAGGAACAAGAGAGAAAAAAAAATCCAAACTGTTATTCCACACAGAATACAATTTGCTCAATAAAAAATGCTGCTGCTTGAAGAAAACAGACATCAAAGTGATGGAATGCGTGTTGAAACATTTTCAAAAACTTTGAAGTCTGAAGTTGTTTGTAAACAGACTTTTAGGTCTGATGATCAAAGCCGTTCAAACGCTTTGAAGTCTGAAGTTGTTTGTAAACAGACTTGTAAGTCTGATTACAAACCAATTAAAGTACTTCAGCAGCTGCTGGTGTTGCTGATGCTGCTTCTGCTGCTTGAATAACACTCAATTTACTGGGGAACATTAAAAAAGATATAAAAAAAAAACTCTTTATGAACACAGGAGGAGCAGAAAATATTTTTTCACGCCATGACTGATGACAGACCTCTGTTTATTCCTTCAGGCTCATGTGTATGAATGAGTGTTCAAGTGTAAAGCTGTGTGCAGCTGTGTGCAGCTGTTGTCTTGCATGGAGACTTTCAATTCAGCTCAGAAACAGGAGAAACAGAATTCTTTCAGAGTAAGTCAGCACAGATATCACTGCTGCTCCTTTAAAAAAAAAAAAAAAAAAAACCTCTCAAATCGTTGAGATAAGGCCAATAAACACCATAAAGAATGACATCCTGACGTCTGAATGAGTTTTCATGTTAAATTCAGAATTCACCTTTTTCCTTGTTGGGGAACCTAAAATGTACTGAGGAACAACATGAGAGATGTTTCCCTCATGTATTGCAGCAGAGAATAACAACTCCATCCCTACCCTAACCCTACTTTCAGCCTTATCCTTAACCCTCATTCAATGCAAGTCTATGGGTTGACATTTCAACTTTGTCCTAGAGACATGGGGCCACTTGCTTTTTCATCAAGAGCCCCCAAAGAAGCGCACACGCCGAATTTGGGTCTTCTAGTACTTGAGGAACGCAGAAACCCTAACCCTAATTTCAACTAACCCTAACCCTAACCCTAGTTTCAGCCTTAACGTTAACCCTAATTCAATGCAAGTCTATGGGGTGAAATTTCAACTTTGTCCTAGAGACATGGGACCATTTGCTTTTTCATCAGGAGCCCCCAAGAAGTGTCCACGCAAAATTTGGGGTTTCTAATACTTGAGGAAGGCAGAAACCCTAACCCTAATTTCAACTAACCCTAACCCTAACCCTAGTTTCAGCCTTAACGTTAACCCTAATTCAATGCAAGTCTATGGGGTGAAATTTCAACTTTGTCCTAGAGACAATGGGGCCACTTGCTATTTCATCAAGAGCCCCAAAGAAGCGCCCACGCCAAATTTGGGGTTTCTAATACTTGAGGAACGCAGAAACCCTAACCCTAATTTCAGCTAACCCTAACCCTAACCCTAGTTTCAGCCTTATCGTTAACCCTAATTCAATTCAAGTCTGATGGGGTGAAAACTCATTCAGACAGTGGGATGTCATTTTTTATTGCTCTATTGTGCTTTTCTCGCTGAGTTATGCGCAGTGTGAGCAGAAAGGGTGAACTTGAGTGGAAGTGTTATTTTCTGCTGAAATACATGAGGGAAACATCTCTACTGTTGTTCCTGAGTACATTGTAGGGCCCCCATAAAGGAAATAGTTGAATTCTCAATTTAACATAAAAACTCATTCAGACAGTGGGATGTCATTTTTTATTGCTCTATTGTGCTTCTCTCGCTGAGTTATGCGCAGTGTGAGCAGAAAGGGTGAACTTGAGTGGAATTGTTATTTTCTGCTGAAATACATGAGGGAAACATCTCTCCTGTTATTCCTGAGTACATTGTAGGTCCCCCCATAAGGAAATAGTTGAATTCTCAATTTAACATGAAAACTCATTCAGACAGTGGGATGTCATTTTTTATTGCTCTATTGTGCTTCTCTCGCTGAGTTATGCGCAGTGTGAGCAGAAAGGGTGAACTTGAGTGGAATTGTTATTTTCTGCTGAAATACATGAGGGAAACATCTCTCCTGTTGTTCCTCAGTACATTGTAGGTTCCCCCATAAGGAAATAGTTGAATTCTCAATTTAACATGAAAACTCATTCAGACAGTGGGATGTCATTTTTTATTGCTCTATTGTGCTTCTCTCGCTGAGTTATGCGCAGTGTGAGCAGAAAGGGTGAACTTGAGTGGAATTGTTATTTTCTGCTGAAATACATGAGGGAAACATCTCTCCTGTTATTCCTGAGTACATTGTAGGTCCCCCCATAAGGAAATAGTTGAATTCTCAATTTAACATGAAAACTCATTCAGACAGTGGGATGTCATTTTTTATTGCTCTATTGTGCTTCTCTCGCTGAGTTATGCGCAGTGTGAGCAGAAAGGGTGAACTTGAGTGGAATTGTTATTTTCTGCTGAAATACATGAGGGAAACATCTCTCCTGTTGTTCCTCAGTACATTGTAGGTTCCCCCATAAGGAAATAGTTGAATTCTCAATTTAACATGAAAACTCATTCAGACAGTGGGATGTCATTTTTTATTGCTCTATTGTGCTTCTCTCGCTGAGTTATGCGCAGTGTGAGCAGAAAGGGTGAACTTGAGTGGAATTGTTATTTTCTGCTGAAATACATGAGGGAAACATCTCTCCTGTTATTCCTGAGTACATTGTAGGTCCCCCCATAAGGAAATAGTTGAATTCTCAATTTAACATGAAAACTCATTCAGACAGTGGGATGTCATTTTTTATTGCTCTATTGTGCTTCTCTCGCTGAGTTATGCGCAGTGTGAGCAGAAAGGGTGAACTTGAGTGGAATTGTTATTTTCTGCTGAAATACATGAGGGAAACATCTCTCCTGTTGTTCCTCAGTACATTGTAGGTTCCCCCATAAGGAAATAGTTGAATTCTCAATTTAACATGAAAACTCATTCAGACAGTGGGATGTCATTTTTTATTGCTCTATTGTGCTTCTCTCGCTGAGTTATGCGCAGTGTGAGCAGAAAGGGTGAACTTGAGTGGAATTGTTATTTTCTGCTGAAATACATGAGGGAAACATCTCTCCTGTTATTCCTGAGTACATTGTAGGTCCCCCCATAAGGAAATAGTTGAATTCTCAATTTAACATAAAAACTCATTCAGACAGTGGGATGTCATTTTTTATTGCTCTATTGTGCTTCTCTCGCTGAGTTATGCGCAGTGTGAGCAGAAAGGGTGAACTTGAGTGGAATTGTTATTTTCTGCTGAAATACATGAGGGAAACATCTCTCCTGTTGTTCCTCAGTACATTGTAGGGTCCCCCATAAGGAAATAGTTGATTTTACAATTTAACATGAAAACTCATTCAGACAGTGGGATGTCATTTTTTATTGCTCTATTGTGCTTCTCTCGCTGAGATATGCGCAGTGTGAGCAGAAAGGGTGAACTTGAGTGGAATTGTTATTTTCTGCTGAAATACATGAGGGAAACATCTCTCCTGTTGTTCCTCAGTACATTGTAGGTTCCCCCATAAGGAAATAGTTGAATTCTCAATTTAACATGAAAACTCATTCAGACAGTGGGATGTCATTTTTTATTGCTCTATTGTGCTTCTCTCGCTGAGTTATGCGCAGTGTGAGCAGAAAGGGTGAACTTGAGTGGAATTGTTATTTTCTGCTGAAATACATGAGGGAAACATCTCTCCTGTTATTCCTGAGTACATTGTAGGTCCCCCCATAAGGAAATAGTTGAATTCTCAATTTAACATGAAAACTCATTCAGACAGTGGGATGTCATTTTTTATTGCTCTATTGTGCTTCTCTCGCTGAGTTATGCGCAGTGTGAGCAGAAAGGGTGAACTTGAGTGGAATTGTTATTTTCTGCTGAAATACATGAGGGAAACATCTCTCCTGTTGTTCCTCAGTACATTGTAGGTTCCCCCATAAGGAAATAGTTGAATTCTCAATTTAACATGAAAACTCATTCAGACAGTGGGATGTCATTTTTTATTGCTCTATTGTGCTTCTCTCGCTGAGTTATGCGCAGTGTGAGCAGAAAGGGTGAACTTGAGTGGAATTGTTATTTTCTGCTGAAATACATGAGGGAAACATCTCTCCTGTTGTTCCTCAGTACATTGTAGGTTCCCCCATAAGGAAATAGTTGAATTCTCAATTTAACATGAAAACTCATTCAGACAGTGGGATGTCATTTTTTATTGCTCTATTGTGCTTCTCTCGCTGAGTTATGCGCAGTGTGAGCAGAAAGGGTGAACTTGAGTGGAATTGTTATTTTCTGCTGAAATACATGAGGGAAACATCTCTCCTGTTGTTCCTCAGTACATTGTAGGTTCCCCCATAAGGAAATAGTTGAATTCTCAATTTAACATGAAAACTCATTCAGACAGTGGGATGTCATTTTTTATTGCTCTATTGTGCTTCTCTCGCTGAGTTATGCGCAGTGTGAGCAGAAAGGGTGAACTTGAGTGGAATTGTTATTTTCTGCTGAAATACATGAGGGAAACATCTCTCCTGTTATTCCTGAGTACATTGTAGGTCCCCCCATAAGGAAATAGTTGAATTCTCAATTTAACATGAAAACTCATTCAGACAGTGGGATGTCATTTTTTATTGCTCTATTGTGCTTCTCTCGCTGAGTTATGCGCAGTGTGAGCAGAAAGGGTGAACTTGAGTGGAATTGTTATTTTCTGCTGAAATACATGAGGGAAACATCTCTCCTGTTGTTCCTCAGTACATTGTAGGTTCCCCCATAAGGAAATAGTTGAATTCTCAATTTAACATGAAAACTCATTCAGACAGTGGGATGTCATTTTTTATTGCTCTATTGTGCTTCTCTCGCTGAGTTATGCGCAGTGTGAGCAGAAAGGGTGAACTTGAGTGGAATTGTTATTTTCTGCTGAAATACATGAGGGAAACATCTCTCCTGTTGTTCCTCAGTACATTGTAGGTTCCCCCATAAGGAAATAGTTGATTTTACAATTTAACATAAAAACTCATTCAGACAGTGGGATGTCATTTTTTATTGCTCTATTGTGCTTCTCTCGCTGAGTTATGCGCAGTGTGAGCAGAAAGGGTGAACTTGAGTGGAATTGTTATTTTCTGCTGAAATACATGAGGGAAACATCTCTCCTGTTATTCCTGAGTACATTGTAGGTCCCCCCATAAGGAAATAGTTGAATTCTCAATTTAACATAAAAACTCATTCAGACAGTGGGATGTCATTTTTTATTGCTCTATTGTGCTTCTCTCGCTGAGTTATGCGCAGTGTGAGTAGAAAGGGTGAACTTGAGTGGAATTGTTATTTTCTGCTGAAATACATGAGGGAAACATCTCTCCTGTTGTTCCTCAGTACATTGTAGGGTCCCCCATAAGGAAATAGTTGATTTTACAATTTAACATGAAAACTCATTCAGACAGTGGGATGTCATTTTTTATTGCTCTATTGTGCTTCTCTCGCTGAGTTATGCGCAGTGTGAGCAGAAAGGGTGAACTTGAGTGGAATTGTTATTTTCTGCTGAAATACATGAGGGAAACATCTCTCCTGTTGTTCCTCAGTACATTGTAGGTTCCCCCATAAGGAAATAGTTGAATTCTCAATTTAACATGAAAACTCATTCAGACAGTGGGATGTCATTTTTTATTGCTCTATTGTGCTTCTCTCGCTGAGTTATGCGCAGTGTGAGCAGAAAGGGTGAACTTGAGTGGAATTGTTATTTTCTGCTGAAATACATGAGGGAAACATCTCTCCTGTTATTCCTGAGTACATTGTAGGTCCCCCCATAAGGAAATAGTTGAATTCTCAATTTAACATGAAAACTCATTCAGACAGTGGGATGTCATTTTTTATTGCTCTATTGTGCTTCTCTCGCTGAGTTATGCGCAGTGTGAGCAGAAAGGGTGAACTTGAGTGGAATTGTTATTTTCTGCTGAAATACATGAGGGAAACATCTCTCCTGTTGTTCCTCAGTACATTGTAGGTTCCCCCATAAGGAAATAGTTGAATTCTCAATTTAACATGAAAACTCATTCAGACAGTGGGATGTCATTTTTTATTGCTCTATTGTGCTTCTCTCGCTGAGTTATGCGCAGTGTGAGCAGAAAGGGTGAACTTGAGTGGAATTGTTATTTTCTGCTGAAATACATGAGGGAAACATCTCTCCTGTTGTTCCTCAGTACATTGTAGGTTCCCCCATAAGGAAATAGTTGAATACTCAATTTAACATGAAAACTCATTCAGACAGTGGGATGTCATTTTTTATTGCTCTATTGTGCTTCTCTCGCTGAGTTATGCGCAGTGTGAGCAGAAAGGGTGAACTTGAGTGGAATTGTTGTTATTTTCTGCTGAAATACATGAGGGAAACATCTCTCCTGTTGTTCCTCACTACATTGTAGGTTCCCCCATAAGGAAATAGTTGAAATCTTTTTTTTGAAGGAGCAGCAGTGATATCTGTGCTGACTTACTCTGAAATAACTCTTTTTCTCCTGTTTCTGAGCTGAATTAAAGTCTCTATGCAAGAAAACAGAGCTGCACACAGCTTTACACTTGAATACTCATTCATACTCATCATCCTGGAGGAATAAACAAAGCAAAACAAAGATTCAAATGAGACTGACAATAGAGGAACAACAGGAAAGATTTTTTCCTTATTTTTTTCAGCAGAGAATTACAATTCCATTCAAGTTCACCTTTTATGCTCGCAATGAGCATAAAGCACTTGTTTTCTTTCACAAATTCCTGAATTCACTAATTCAGTGCCCCCACTCCCCCCACACACATTGATTAAAGCAGATAACTATTGAAATATATATATATATATATATATATATATATTTATATTTTTAATAAAATTATTCCAGTTATTGATGAAACAATTTCTCTCTTGTTTCAGTGGTGTCGATTCATTTACATGGTTGATTTGTTCTTATGCGTTTGGTGATGTGCAGTGGCACCATTACGCCTGTGGGTGGAGACACAGACCGTATGATGAATATCAGGTGACGATCGTTCACAGTCGACTCTCTGTTGGTCTGAGATTGAGGGGCACTGTGCGTATTCCGTTGCTTGATGAACACTGACCTGGTGTATTGTCAGTTTCATTTGAATCTTTGTTTTGCTATGTTTATTCCTCCAGGCTCATGTGTATGAATGAGTGTTCAAGTGTAAAGCTGTGTGCAGCTCTGTGCAGCTGTTGTCTTGCATGGAGACTTTCATTCAGCTCAGAAACAGGAGAAACAGAGTTCTTTCAGAGTAAGTCAGCACAGATATCACAGCTGCTCCTTCAAAAAAAAGACAACATCTCAACTTGTTGAGATAAGGCCCATAACCACAATAAAAGAAGAAATCCAAGTGGTTGAATGAGTTTTCTTTTCAAAATCTGTATGCGACTGTTTACTTTCATAGATGTCTTGATTCAGCTGAGGAACAAAAGAGAAAAAAAAATCCAACCTGTTATTCCACACAGAATACAATTTGCTCAATAAAAAATGCTGCTGCTTGAAGAAAAAAGACATCAAAGTGATGGAATGCGTGTTGAAACATTTGCAAAAGCTTTGAAGTCTGAAGTTGTGTTTGTAAACAGACTTTTAGGTCTGATGATCAAAGCCGTTCAAACGCTTTGAAGTCTGAAGTTGTTTGTAAACAGACTTGTAAGTCTGATTACAAACCAATTAAAGTGCTTCAGCAGCTGCTGGCGTTGCTGATGCTGCTTCTGCTGCTTGAATAACACTCAATTTACTGGGGAACATTAAAAAAGATATAAAAAAAAACTCTTTATGAACACAGGAGGAGCAGAAAATATTTTTTCACGCCATTGACTGATAACAGACCTCTGTTTATTCCTTCAGGCTCATGTGTATGAATGAGTGTTCAAGTGTAAAGCTGTGTGCAGCTGTGTGCAGCTGTTGTCTTGCATGGAGACTTTCATTCAGCTCAGAAACAGGAGAAACAGAGTTCTTTCAGAGTAAGTCAGCACAGATATCACAGCTGCTCCTTCAAAAAAAAAGACAACATCTCAACTTGTTGAGATAAGGCCCATAACCACAATAAAAAAAAGAAATCCAAATGGTTGAATGAGTTTTCTTTTCAAAATCTTTATGCGACTGTTTACTTTCATAGTTGTCTTGATTCAGCTGAGGAACAAGAGAGAAAAAAAAATCCAAACTGTTATTCCACACAGAATACAATTTGCTCAATAAAAAATGCTGCTGCTTGAAGAAAACAGACATCAAAGTGATGGAATGCGTGTTGAAACATTTTCAAAAACTTTGAAGTCTGAAGTTGTTTGTAAACAGACTTTTAGGTCTGATGATCAAAGCCGTTCAAACGCTTTGAAGTCTGAAGTTGTTTGTAAACAGACTTGTAAGTCTGATTACAAACCAATTAAAGTACTTCAGCAGCTGCTGGTGTTGCTGATGCTGCTTCTGCTGCTTGAATAACACTCAATTTACTGGGGAACATTAAAAAAGATATAAAAAAAAAACTCTTTATGAACACAGGAGGAGCAGAAAATATTTTTTCACGCCATGACTGATGACAGACCTCTGTTTATTCCTTCAGGCTCATGTGTATGAATGAGTGTTCAAGTGTAAAGCTGTGTGCAGCTGTGTGCAGCTGTTGTCTTGCATGGAGACTTTCAATTCAGCTCAGAAACAGGAGAAACAGAATTCTTTCAGAGTAAGTCAGCACAGATATCACTGCTGCTCCTTTAAAAAAAAAAAAAAAAAAAACCTCTCAAATCGTTGAGATAAGGCCAATAAACACCATAAAGAATGACATCCTGACGTCTGAATGAGTTTTCATGTTAAATTCAGAATTCACCTTTTTCCTTGTTGGGGAACCTAAAATGTACTGAGGAACAACATGAGAGATGTTTCCCTCATGTATTGCAGCAGAGAATAACAACTCCATCCCTACCCTAACCCTACTTTCAGCCTTATCCTTAACCCTCATTCAATGCAAGTCTATGGGTTGACATTTCAACTTTGTCCTAGAGACATGGGGCCACTTGCTTTTTCATCAAGAGCCCCCAAAGAAGCGCACACGCCGAATTTGGGTCTTCTAGTACTTGAGGAACGCAGAAACCCTAACCCTAATTTCAACTAACCCTAACCCTAACCCTAGTTTCAGCCTTAACGTTAACCCTAATTCAATGCAAGTCTATGGGGTGAAATTTCAACTTTGTCCTAGAGACATGGGACCATTTGCTTTTTCATCAGGAGCCCCCAAGAAGTGTCCACGCAAAATTTGGGGTTTCTAATACTTGAGGAAGGCAGAAACCCTAACCCTAATTTCAACTAACCCTAACCCTAACCCTAGTTTCAGCCTTAACGTTAACCCTAATTCAATGCAAGTCTATGGGGTGAAATTTCAACTTTGTCCTAGAGACAATGGGGCCACTTGCTATTTCATCAAGAGCCCCAAAGAAGCGCCCACGCCAAATTTGGGGTTTCTAATACTTGAGGAACGCAGAAACCCTAACCCTAATTTCAGCTAACCCTAACCCTAACCCTAGTTTCAGCCTTATCGTTAACCCTAATTCAATTCAAGTCTGATGGGGTGAAAACTCATTCAGACAGTGGGATGTCATTTTTTATTGCTCTATTGTGCTTTTCTCGCTGAGTTATGCGCAGTGTGAGCAGAAAGGGTGAACTTGAGTGGAAGTGTTATTTTCTGCTGAAATACATGAGGGAAACATCTCTACTGTTGTTCCTGAGTACATTGTAGGGCCCCCATAAAGGAAATAGTTGAATTCTCAATTTAACATAAAAACTCATTCAGACAGTGGGATGTCATTTTTTATTGCTCTATTGTGCTTCTCTCGCTGAGTTATGCGCAGTGTGAGCAGAAAGGGTGAACTTGAGTGGAATTGTTATTTTCTGCTGAAATACATGAGGGAAACATCTCTCCTGTTATTCCTGAGTACATTGTAGGTCCCCCCATAAGGAAATAGTTGAATTCTCAATTTAACATGAAAACTCATTCAGACAGTGGGATGTCATTTTTTATTGCTCTATTGTGCTTCTCTCGCTGAGTTATGCGCAGTGTGAGCAGAAAGGGTGAACTTGAGTGGAATTGTTATTTTCTGCTGAAATACATGAGGGAAACATCTCTCCTGTTGTTCCTCAGTACATTGTAGGTTCCCCCATAAGGAAATAGTTGAATTCTCAATTTAACATGAAAACTCATTCAGACAGTGGGATGTCATTTTTTATTGCTCTATTGTGCTTCTCTCGCTGAGTTATGCGCAGTGTGAGCAGAAAGGGTGAACTTGAGTGGAATTGTTATTTTCTGCTGAAATACATGAGGGAAACATCTCTCCTGTTATTCCTGAGTACATTGTAGGTCCCCCCATAAGGAAATAGTTGAATTCTCAATTTAACATGAAAACTCATTCAGACAGTGGGATGTCATTTTTTATTGCTCTATTGTGCTTCTCTCGCTGAGTTATGCGCAGTGTGAGCAGAAAGGGTGAACTTGAGTGGAATTGTTATTTTCTGCTGAAATACATGAGGGAAACATCTCTCCTGTTGTTCCTCAGTACATTGTAGGTTCCCCCATAAGGAAATAGTTGAATTCTCAATTTAACATGAAAACTCATTCAGACAGTGGGATGTCATTTTTTATTGCTCTATTGTGCTTCTCTCGCTGAGTTATGCGCAGTGTGAGCAGAAAGGGTGAACTTGAGTGGAATTGTTATTTTCTGCTGAAATACATGAGGGAAACATCTCTCCTGTTATTCCTGAGTACATTGTAGGTCCCCCCATAAGGAAATAGTTGAATTCTCAATTTAACATGAAAACTCATTCAGACAGTGGGATGTCATTTTTTATTGCTCTATTGTGCTTCTCTCGCTGAGTTATGCGCAGTGTGAGCAGAAAGGGTGAACTTGAGTGGAATTGTTATTTTCTGCTGAAATACATGAGGGAAACATCTCTCCTGTTGTTCCTCAGTACATTGTAGGTCCCCCCATAAGGAAATAGTTGAATTCTCAATTTAACATAAAAACTCATTCAGACAGTGGGATGTCATTTTTTATTGCTCTATTGTGCTTCTCTCGCTGAGTTATGCGCAGTGTGAGCAGAAAGGGTGAACTTGAGTGGAATTGTTATTTTCTGCTGAAATACATGAGGGAAACATCTCTCCTGTTGTTCCTCAGTACATTGTAGGGTCCCCCATAAGGAAATAGTTGAATTCTCAATTTAACATAAAAACTCATTCAGACAGTGGGATGTCATTTTTTATTGCTCTATTGTGCTTCTCTCGCTGAGTTATGCGCAGTGTGAGCAGAAAGGGTGAACTTGAGTGGAATTGTTATTTTCTGCTGAAATACATGAGGGAAACATCTCTCCTGTTATTCCTGAGTACATTGTAGGTCCCCCCATAAGGAAATAGTTGAATTCTCAATTTAACATGAAAACTCATTCAGACAGTGGGATGTCATTTTTTATTGCTCTATTGTGCTTCTCTCGCTGAGTTATGCGCAGTGTGAGCAGAAAGGGTGAACTTGAGTGGAATTGTTATTTTCTGCTGAAATACATGAGGGAAACATCTCTCCTGTTGTTCCTCAGTACATTGTAGGTTCCCCCATAAGGAAATAGTTGAATTCTCAATTTAACATGAAAACTCATTCAGACAGTGGGATGTCATTTTTTATTGCTCTATTGTGCTTCTCTCGCTGAGTTATGCGCAGTGTGAGCAGAAAGGGTGAACTTGAGTGGAATTGTTATTTTCTGCTGAAATACATGAGGGAAACATCTCTCCTGTTATTCCTGAGTACATTGTAGGTCCCCCCATAAGGAAATAGTTGAATTCTCAATTTAACATGAAAACTCATTCAGACAGTGGGATGTCATTTTTTATTGCTCTATTGTGCTTCTCTCGCTGAGTTATGCGCAGTGTGAGCAGAAAGGGTGAACTTGAGTGGAATTGTTATTTTCTGCTGAAATACATGAGGGAAACATCTCTCCTGTTGTTCCTCAGTACATTGTAGGTTCCCCCATAAGGAAATAGTTGAATTCTCAATTTAACATGAAAACTCATTCAGACAGTGGGATGTCATTTTTTATTGCTCTATTGTGCTTCTCTCGCTGAGTTATGCGCAGTGTGAGCAGAAAGGGTGAACTTGAGTGGAATTGTTATTTTCTGCTGAAATACATGAGGGAAACATCTCTCCTGTTATTCCTGAGTACATTGTAGGTCCCCCCATAAGGAAATAGTTGAATTCTCAATTTAACATGAAAACTCATTCAGACAGTGGGATGTCATTTTTTATTGCTCTATTGTGCTTCTCTCGCTGAGTTATGCGCAGTGTGAGCAGAAAGGGTGAACTTGAGTGGAATTGTTATTTTCTGCTGAAATACATGAGGGAAACATCTCTCCTGTTGTTCCTCAGTACATTGTAGGTCCCCCCATAAGGAAATAGTTGAATTCTCAATTTAACATAAAAACTCATTCAGACAGTGGGATGTCATTTTTTATTGCTCTATTGTGCTTCTCTCGCTGAGTTATGCGCAGTGTGAGCAGAAAGGGTGAACTTGAGTGGAATTGTTATTTTCTGCTGAAATACATGAGGGAAACATCTCTCCTGTTGTTCCTCAGTACATTGTAGGGTCCCCCATAAGGAAATAGTTGATTTTACAATTTAACATGAAAACTCATTCAGACAGTGGGATGTCATTTTTTATTGCTCTATTGTGCTTCTCTCGCTGAGATATGCGCAGTGTGAGCAGAAAGGGTGAACTTGAGTGGAATTGTTATTTTCTGCTGAAATACATGAGGGAAACATCTCTCCTGTTGTTCCTCAGTACATTGTAGGTTCCCCCATAAGGAAATAGTTGAATTCTCAATTTAACATAAAAACTCATTCAGACAGTGGGATGTCATTTTTTATTGCTCTATTGTGCTTCTCTCGCTGAGTTATGCGCAGTGTGAGCAGAAAGGGTGAACTTGAGTGGAATTGTTATTTTCTGCTGAAATACATGAGGGAAACATCTCTCCTGTTGTTCCTCAGTACATTGTAGGGTCCCCCATAAGGAAATAGTTGATTTTACAATTTAACATGAAAACTCATTCAGACAGTGGGATGTCATTTTTTATTGCTCTATTGTGCTTCTCTCGCTGAGATATGCGCAGTGTGAGCAGAAAGGGTGAACTTGAGTGGAATTGTTATTTTCTGCTGAAATACATGAGGGAAACATCTCTCCTGTTGTTCCTCAGTACATTGTAGGTTCCCCCATAAGGAAATAGTTGAATTCTCAATTTAACATGAAAACTCATTCAGACAGTGGGATGTCATTTTTTATTGCTCTATTGTGCTTCTCTCGCTGAGTTATGCGCAGTGTGAGCAGAAAGGGTGAACTTGAGTGGAATTGTTATTTTCTGCTGAAATACATGAGGGAAACATCTCTCCTGTTATTCCTGAGTACATTGTAGGTCCCCCCATAAGGAAATAGTTGAATTCTCAATTTAACATGAAAACTCATTCAGACAGTGGGATGTCATTTTTTATTGCTCTATTGTGCTTCTCTCGCTGAGTTATGCGCAGTGTGAGCAGAAAGGGTGAACTTGAGTGGAATTGTTATTTTCTGCTGAAATACATGAGGGAAACATCTCTCCTGTTGTTCCTCAGTACATTGTAGGTTCCCCCATAAGGAAATAGTTGAATTCTCAATTTAACATGAAAACTCATTCAGACAGTGGGATGTCATTTTTTATTGCTCTATTGTGCTTCTCTCGCTGAGTTATGCGCAGTGTGAGCAGAAAGGGTGAACTTGAGTGGAATTGTTATTTTCTGCTGAAATACATGAGGGAAACATCTCTCCTGTTGTTCCTCAGTACATTGTAGGTTCCCCCATAAGGAAATAGTTGAATTCTCAATTTAACATGAAAACTCATTCAGACAGTGGGATGTCATTTTTTATTGCTCTATTGTGCTTCTCTCGCTGAGTTATGCGCAGTGTGAGCAGAAAGGGTGAACTTGAGTGGAATTGTTATTTTCTGCTGAAATACATGAGGGAAACATCTCTCCTGTTATTCCTGAGTACATTGTAGGTCCCCCCATAAGGAAATAGTTGAATTCTCAATTTAACATGAAAACTCATTCAGACAGTGGGATGTCATTTTTTATTGCTCTATTGTGCTTCTCTCGCTGAGTTATGCGCAGTGTGAGCAGAAAGGGTGAACTTGAGTGGAATTGTTATTTTCTGCTGAAATACATGAGGGAAACATCTCTCCTGTTGTTCCTCAGTACATTGTAGGTTCCCCCATAAGGAAATAGTTGAATTCTCAATTTAACATGAAAACTCATTCAGACAGTGGGATGTCATTTTTTATTGCTCTATTGTGCTTCTCTCGCTGAGTTATGCGCAGTGTGAGCAGAAAGGGTGAACTTGAGTGGAATTGTTATTTTCTGCTGAAATACATGAGGGAAACATCTCTCCTGTTGTTCCTCAGTACATTGTAGGTTCCCCCATAAGGAAATAGTTGATTTTACAATTTAACATAAAAACTCATTCAGACAGTGGGATGTCATTTTTTATTGCTCTATTGTGCTTCTCTCGCTGAGTTATGCGCAGTGTGAGCAGAAAGGGTGAACTTGAGTGGAATTGTTATTTTCTGCTGAAATACATGAGGGAAACATCTCTCCTGTTATTCCTGAGTACATTGTAGGTCCCCCCATAAGGAAATAGTTGAATTCTCAATTTAACATAAAAACTCATTCAGACAGTGGGATGTCATTTTTTATTGCTCTATTGTGCTTCTCTCGCTGAGTTATGCGCAGTGTGAGCAGAAAGGGTGAACTTGAGTGGAATTGTTATTTTCTGCTGAAATACATGAGGGAAACATCTCTCCTGTTGTTCCTCAGTACATTGTAGGTTCCCCCATAAGGAAATAGTTGAATTCTCAATTTAACATGAAAACTCATTCAGACAGTGGGATGTCATTTTTTATTGCTCTATTGTGCTTCTCTCGCTGAGTTATGCGCAGTGTGAGCAGAAAGGGTGAACTTGAGTGGAATTGTTATTTTCTGCTGAAATACATGAGGGAAACATCTCTCCTGTTATTCCTGAGTACATTGTAGGTCCCCCCATAAGGAAATAGTTGAATTCTCAATTTAACATGAAAACTCATTCAGACAGTGGGATGTCATTTTTTATTGCTCTATTGTGCTTCTCTCGCTGAGTTATGCGCAGTGTGAGCAGAAAGGGTGAACTTGAGTGGAATTGTTATTTTCTGCTGAAATACATGAGGGAAACATCTCTCCTGTTGTTCCTCAGTACATTGTAGGTTCCCCCATAAGGAAATAGTTGAATTCTCAATTTAACATGAAAACTCATTCAGACAGTGGGATGTCATTTTTTATTGCTCTATTGTGCTTCTCTCGCTGAGTTATGCGCAGTGTGAGCAGAAAGGGTGAACTTGAGTGGAATTGTTATTTTCTGCTGAAATACATGAGGGAAACATCTCTCCTGTTGTTCCTCAGTACATTGTAGGTTCCCCCATAAGGAAATAGTTGAATACTCAATTTAACATGAAAACTCATTCAGACAGTGGGATGTCATTTTTTATTGCTCTATTGTGCTTCTCTCGCTGAGTTATGCGCAGTGTGAGCAGAAAGGGTGAACTTGAGTGGAATTGTTGTTATTTTCTGCTGAAATACATGAGGGAAACATCTCTCCTGTTGTTCCTCACTACATTGTAGGTTCCCCCATAAGGAAATAGTTGAAATCTTTTTTTTGAAGGAGCAGCAGTGATATCTGTGCTGACTTACTCTGAAATAACTCTTTTTCTCCTGTTTCTGAGCTGAATTAAAGTCTCTATGCAAGAAAACAGAGCTGCACACAGCTTTACACTTGAATACTCATTCATACTCATCATCCTGGAGGAATAAACAAAGCAAAACAAAGATTCAAATGAGACTGACAATAGAGGAACAACAGGAAAGATTTTTTCCTTATTTTTTTCAGCAGAGAATTACAATTCCATTCAAGTTCACCTTTTATGCTCGCAATGAGCATAAAGCACTTGTTTTCTTTCACAAATTCCTGAATTCACTAATTCAGTGCCCCCACTCCCCCCACACACATTGATTAAAGCAGATAACTATTGAAATATATATATATATATATATATATATATATATATATTTATATTTTTAATAAAATTATTCCAGTTATTGATGAAACAATTTCTCTCTTGTTTCAGTGGTGTCGATTCATTTACATGGTTGATTTGTTCTTATGCGTTTGGTGATGTGCAGTGGCACCATTACGCCTGTGGGTGGAGACACAGACCGTATGATGAATATCAGGTGACGATCGTTCACAGTCGACTCTCTGTTGGTCTGAGATTGAGGGGCACTGTGCGTATTCCGTTGCTTGATGAACACTGACCTGGTGTATTGTCAGTTTCATTTGAATCTTTGTTTTGCTATGTTTATTCCTCCAGGCTCATGTGTATGAATGAGTGTTCAAGTGTAAAGCTGTGTGCAGCTCTGTGCAGCTGTTGTCTTGCATGGAGACTTTCATTCAGCTCAGAAACAGGAGAAACAGAGTTCTTTCAGAGTAAGTCAGCACAGATATCACAGCTGCTCCTTCAAAAAAAAGACAACATCTCAACTTGTTGAGATAAGGCCCATAACCACAATAAAAGAAGAAATCCAAGTGGTTGAATGAGTTTTCTTTTCAAAATCTGTATGCGACTGTTTACTTTCATAGATGTCTTGATTCAGCTGAGGAACAAAAGAGAAAAAAAAATCCAACCTGTTATTCCACACAGAATACAATTTGCTCAATAAAAAATGCTGCTGCTTGAAGAAAAAAGACATCAAAGTGATGGAATGCGTGTTGAAACATTTGCAAAAGCTTTGAAGTCTGAAGTTGTGTTTGTAAACAGACTTTTAGGTCTGATGATCAAAGCCGTTCAAACGCTTTGAAGTCTGAAGTTGTTTGTAAACAGACTTGTAAGTCTGATTACAAACCAATTAAAGTGCTTCAGCAGCTGCTGGCGTTGCTGATGCTGCTTCTGCTGCTTGAATAACACTCAATTTACTGGGGAACATTAAAAAAGATATAAAAAAAAACTCTTTATGAACACAGGAGGAGCAGAAAATATTTTTTCACGCCATTGACTGATAACAGACCTCTGTTTATTCCTTCAGGCTCATGTGTATGAATGAGTGTTCAAGTGTAAAGCTGTGTGCAGCTGTGTGCAGCTGTTGTCTTGCATGGAGACTTTCATTCAGCTCAGAAACAGGAGAAACAGAGTTCTTTCAGAGTAAGTCAGCACAGATATCACAGCTGCTCCTTCAAAAAAAAAGACAACATCTCAACTTGTTGAGATAAGGCCCATAACCACAATAAAAAAAAGAAATCCAAATGGTTGAATGAGTTTTCTTTTCAAAATCTTTATGCGACTGTTTACTTTCATAGTTGTCTTGATTCAGCTGAGGAACAAGAGAGAAAAAAAAATCCAAACTGTTATTCCACACAGAATACAATTTGCTCAATAAAAAATGCTGCTGCTTGAAGAAAACAGACATCAAAGTGATGGAATGCGTGTTGAAACATTTTCAAAAACTTTGAAGTCTGAAGTTGTTTGTAAACAGACTTTTAGGTCTGATGATCAAAGCCGTTCAAACGCTTTGAAGTCTGAAGTTGTTTGTAAACAGACTTGTAAGTCTGATTACAAACCAATTAAAGTACTTCAGCAGCTGCTGGTGTTGCTGATGCTGCTTCTGCTGCTTGAATAACACTCAATTTACTGGGGAACATTAAAAAAGATATAAAAAAAAAACTCTTTATGAACACAGGAGGAGCAGAAAATATTTTTTCACGCCATGACTGATGACAGACCTCTGTTTATTCCTTCAGGCTCATGTGTATGAATGAGTGTTCAAGTGTAAAGCTGTGTGCAGCTGTGTGCAGCTGTTGTCTTGCATGGAGACTTTCAATTCAGCTCAGAAACAGGAGAAACAGAATTCTTTCAGAGTAAGTCAGCACAGATATCACTGCTGCTCCTTTAAAAAAAAAAAAAAAAAAACCTCTCAAATCGTTGAGATAAGGCCAATAAACACCATAAAGAATGACATCCTGACGTCTGAATGAGTTTTCATGTTAAATTCAGAATTCACCTTTTTCCTTGTTGGGGAACCTAAAATGTACTGAGGAACAACATGAGAGATGTTTCCCTCATGTATTGCAGCAGAGAATAACAACTCCATCCCTACCCTAACCCTACTTTCAGCCTTATCCTTAACCCTCATTCAATGCAAGTCTATGGGTTGACATTTCAACTTTGTCCTAGAGACATGGGGCCACTTGCTTTTTCATCAAGAGCCCCCAAAGAAGCGCACACGCCGAATTTGGGTCTTCTAGTACTTGAGGAACGCAGAAACCCTAACCCTAATTTCAACTAACCCTAACCCTAACCCTAGTTTCAGCCTTAACGTTAACCCTAATTCAATGCAAGTCTATGGGGTGAAATTTCAACTTTGTCCTAGAGACATGGGACCATTTGCTTTTTCATCAGGAGCCCCCAAGAAGTGTCCACGCAAAATTTGGGGTTTCTAATACTTGAGGAAGGCAGAAACCCTAACCCTAATTTCAACTAACCCTAACCCTAACCCTAGTTTCAGCCTTAACGTTAACCCTAATTCAATGCAAGTCTATGGGGTGAAATTTCAACTTTGTCCTAGAGACAATGGGGCCACTTGCTATTTCATCAAGAGCCCCAAAGAAGCGCCCACGCCAAATTTGGGGTTTCTAATACTTGAGGAACGCAGAAACCCTAACCCTAATTTCAGCTAACCCTAACCCTAACCCTAGTTTCAGCCTTATCGTTAACCCTAATTCAATTCAAGTCTGATGGGGTGAAAACTCATTCAGACAGTGGGATGTCATTTTTTATTGCTCTATTGTGCTTTTCTCGCTGAGTTATGCGCAGTGTGAGCAGAAAGGGTGAACTTGAGTGGAAGTGTTATTTTCTGCTGAAATACATGAGGGAAACATCTCTACTGTTGTTCCTGAGTACATTGTAGGGCCCCCATAAAGGAAATAGTTGAATTCTCAATTTAACATAAAAACTCATTCAGACAGTGGGATGTCATTTTTTATTGCTCTATTGTGCTTCTCTCGCTGAGTTATGCGCAGTGTGAGCAGAAAGGGTGAACTTGAGTGGAATTGTTATTTTCTGCTGAAATACATGAGGGAAACATCTCTCCTGTTATTCCTGAGTACATTGTAGGTCCCCCCATAAGGAAATAGTTGAATTCTCAATTTAACATGAAAACTCATTCAGACAGTGGGATGTCATTTTTTATTGCTCTATTGTGCTTTTCTCGCTGAGTTATGCGCAGTGTGAGCAGAAAGGGTGAACTTGAGTGGAAGTGTTATTTTCTGCTGAAATACATGAGGGAAACATCTCTACTGTTGTTCCTGAGTACATTGTAGGGCCCCCATAAAGGAAATAGTTGAATTCTCAATTTAACATAAAAACTCATTCAGACAGTGGGATGTCATTTTTTATTGCTCTATTGTGCTTCTCTCGCTGAGTTATGCGCAGTGTGAGCAGAAAGGGTGAACTTGAGTGGAATTGTTATTTTCTGCTGAAATACATGAGGGAAACATCTCTCCTGTTATTCCTGAGTACATTGTAGGTACCCCCATAAGGAAATAGTTGAATTCTCAATTTAACATAAAAACTCATTCAGACAGTGGGATGTCATTTTTTATTGCTCTATTGTGCTTCTCTCGCTGAGTTATGCGCAGTGTGAGCAGAAAGGGTGAACTTGAGTGGAATTGTTATTTTCTGCTGAAATACATGAGGGAAACATCTCTCCTGTTATTCCTGAGTACATTGTAGGTACCCCCATAAGGAAATAGTTGAATTCTCAATTTAACATAAAAACTCATTCAGACAGTGGGATGTCATTTTTTATTGCTCTATTGTGCTTCTCTCGCTGAGTTATGCGCAGTGTGAGCAGAAAGGGTGAACTTGAGTGGAATTGTTATTTTCTGCTGAAATACATGAGGGAAACATCTCTCCTGTTATTCCTGAGTACATTGTAGGTCCCCCCATAAGGAAATAGTTGAATTCTCAATTTAACATAAAAACTCATTCAGACAGTGGGATGTCATTTTTTATTGCTCTATTGTGCTTCTCTCGCTGAGTTATGCGCAGTGTGAGCAGAAAGGGTGAACTTGAGTGGAATTGTTATTTTCTGCTGAAATACATGAGGGAAACATCTCTCCTGTTGTTCCTCAGTACATTGTAGGTTCCCCCATAAGGAAATAGTTGAATTCTCAATTTAACATGAAAACTCATTCAGACAGTGGGATGTCATTTTTTATTGCTCTATTGTGCTTCTCTCGCTGAGTTATGCGCAGTGTGAGCAGAAAGGGTGAACTTGAGTGGAATTGTTATTTTCTGCTGAAATACATGAGGGAAACATCTCTCCTGTTATTCCTGAGTACATTGTAGGTCCCCCCATAAGGAAATAGTTGAATTCTCAATTTAACATGAAAACTCATTCAGACAGTGGGATGTCATTTTTTATTGCTCTATTGTGCTTCTCTCGCTGAGTTATGCGCAGTGTGAGCAGAAAGGGTGAACTTGAGTGGAATTGTTATTTTCTGCTGAAATACATGAGGGAAACATCTCTCCTGTTGTTCCTCAGTACATTGTAGGTTCCCCCATAAGGAAATAGTTGAATTCTCAATTTAACATGAAAACTCATTCAGACAGTGGGATGTCATTTTTTATTGCTCTATTGTGCTTCTCTCGCTGAGTTATGCGCAGTGTGAGCAGAAAGGGTGAACTTGAGTGGAATTGTTATTTTCTGCTGAAATACATGAGGGAAACATCTCTCCTGTTATTCCTGAGTACATTGTAGGTCCCCCCATAAGGAAATAGTTGAATTCTCAATTTAACATAAAAACTCATTCAGACAGTGGGATGTCATTTTTTATTGCTCTATTGTGCTTCTCTCGCTGAGTTATGCGCAGTGTGAGCAGAAAGGGTGAACTTG
This sequence comes from Nelusetta ayraudi, assembly GCF_046127955.1. Classification (NCBI taxonomy): domain Eukaryota; kingdom Metazoa; phylum Chordata; class Actinopteri; order Tetraodontiformes; family Monacanthidae; genus Nelusetta; species Nelusetta ayraudi. The sequence continues at coordinate 122,550 of NW_027466102.1, forward strand.
AGTGGAATTGTTATTTTCTGCTGAAATACATGAGGGAAACATCTCTCCTGTTGTTCCTCAGTACATTGTAGGGTCCCCCATAAGGAAATAGTTGATTTTACAATTTAACATGAAAACTCATTCAGACAGTGGGATGTCATTTTTTATTGCTCTATTGTGCTTCTCTCGCTGAGATATGCGCAGTGTGAGCAGAAAGGGTGAACTTGAGTGGAATTGTTATTTTCTGCTGAAATACATGAGGGAAACATCTCTCCTGTTGTTCCTCAGTACATTGTAGGTTCCCCCATAAGGAAATAGTTGAATTCTCAATTTAACATGAAAACTCATTCAGACAGTGGGATGTCATTTTTTATTGCTCTATTGTGCTTCTCTCGCTGAGTTATGCGCAGTGTGAGCAGAAAGGGTGAACTTGAGTGGAATTGTTATTTTCTGCTGAAATACATGAGGGAAACATCTCTCCTGTTATTCCTGAGTACATTGTAGGTCCCCCCATAAGGAAATAGTTGAATTCTCAATTTAACATGAAAACTCATTCAGACAGTGGGATGTCATTTTTTATTGCTCTATTGTGCTTCTCTCGCTGAGTTATGCGCAGTGTGAGCAGAAAGGGTGAACTTGAGTGGAATTGTTATTTTCTGCTGAAATACATGAGGGAAACATCTCTCCTGTTGTTCCTCAGTACATTGTAGGTTCCCCCATAAGGAAATAGTTGAATTCTCAATTTAACATGAAAACTCATTCAGACAGTGGGATGTCATTTTTTATTGCTCTATTGTGCTTCTCTCGCTGAGTTATGCGCAGTGTGAGCAGAAAGGGTGAACTTGAGTGGAATTGTTATTTTCTGCTGAAATACATGAGGGAAACATCTCTCCTGTTGTTCCTCAGTACATTGTAGGTTCCCCCATAAGGAAATAGTTGAATTCTCAATTTAACATGAAAACTCATTCAGACAGTGGGATGTCATTTTTTATTGCTCTATTGTGCTTCTCTCGCTGAGTTATGCGCAGTGTGAGCAGAAAGGGTGAACTTGAGTGGAATTGTTATTTTCTGCTGAAATACATGAGGGAAACATCTCTCCTGTTATTCCTGAGTACATTGTAGGTGCCCCCATAAGGAAATAGTTGAATTCTCAATTTAACATGAAAACTCATTCAGACAGTGGGATGTCATTTTTTATTGCTCTATTGTGCTTCTCTCGCTGAGTTATGCGCAGTGTGAGCAGAAAGGGTGAACTTGAGTGGAATTGTTATTTTCTGCTAAAATACATGAGGGAAACATCTCTCCTGTTATTCCTGAGTACATTGTAGGTCCCCCCATAAGGAAATAGTTGAATTCTCAATTTAACATGAAAACTCATTCAGACAGTGGGATGTCATTTTTTATTGCTCTATTGTGCTTCTCTCGCTGAGTTATGCGCAGTGTGAGCAGAAAGGGTGAACTTGAGTGGAATTGTTATTTTCTGCTGAAATACATGAGGGAAACATCTCTCCTGTTGTTCCTCAGTACATTGTAGGTCCCCCCATAAGGAAATAGTTGAATTCTCAATTTAACATGAAAACTCATTCAGACAGTGGGATGTCATTTTTTATTGCTCTATTGTGCTTCTCTCGCTGAGTTATGCGCAGTGTGAGCAGAAAGGGTGAACTTGAGTGGAATTGTTATTTTCTGCTGAAATACATGAGGGAAACATCTCTCCTGTTGTTCCTCAGTACATTGTAGGTTCCCCCATAAGGAAATAGTTGAATTCTCAATTTAACATGAAAACTCATTCAGACAGTGGGATGTCATTTTTTATTGCTCTATTGTGCTTCTCTCGCTGAGTTATGCGCAGTGTGAGCAGAAAGGGTGAACTTGAGTGGAATTGTTATTTTCTGCTGAAATACATGAGGGAAACATCTCTCCTGTTGTTCCTCAGTACATTGTAGGTTCCCCCATAAGGAAATAGTTGAATTCTCAATTTAACATGAAAACTCATTCAGACAGTGGGATGTCATTTTTTATTGCTCTATTGTGCTTCTCTCGCTGAGTTATGCGCAGTGTGAGCAGAAAGGGTGAACTTGAGTGGAATTGTTATTTTCTGCTGAAATACATGAGGGAAACATCTCTCCTGTTATTCCTGAGTACATTGTAGGTCCCCCCATAAGGAAATAGTTGAATTCTCAATTTAACATGAAAACTCATTCAGACAGTGGGATGTCATTTTTTATTGCTCTATTGTGCTTCTCTCGCTGAGTTATGCGCAGTGTGAGCAGAAAGGGTGAACTTGAGTGGAATTGTTATTTTCTGCTGAAATACATGAGGGAAACATCTCTCCTGTTATTCCTCAGTACATTGTAGGTTCCCCCATAAGGAAATAGTTGAATTCTCAATTTAACATGAAAACTCATTCAGACAGTGGGATGTCATTTTTTATTGCTCTATTGTGCTTCTCTCGCTGAGTTATGCGCAGTGTGAGCAGAAAGGGTGAACTTGAGTGGAATTGTTATTTTCTGCTGAAATACATGAGGGAAACATCTCTCCTGTTATTCCTGAGTACATTGTAGGTCCCCCCATAAGGAAATAGTTGAATTCTCAATTTAACATGAAAACTCATTCAGACAGTGGGATGTCATTTTTTATTGCTCTATTGTGCTTCTCTCGCTGAGTTATGCGCAGTGTGAGCAGAAAGGGTGAACTTGAGTGGAATTGTTATTTTCTGCTGAAATACATGAGGGAAACATCTCTCCTGTTATTCCTGAGTACATTGTAGGTCCCCCCATAAGGAAATAGTTGAATTCTCAATTTAACATGAAAACTCATTCAGACAGTGGGATGTCATTTTTTATTGCTCTATTGTGCTTCTCTCGCTGAGTTATGCGCAGTGTGAGCAGAAAGGGTGAACTTGAGTGGAATTGTTATTTTCTGCTGAAATACATGAGGGAAACATCTCTCCTGTTGTTCCTCAGTACATTGTAGGTTCCCCCATAAGGAAATAGTTGAATTCTCAATTTAACATGAAAACTCATTCAGACAGTGGGATGTCATTTTTTATTGCTCTATTGTGCTTCTCTCGCTGAGTTATGCGCAGTGTGAGCAGAAAGGGTGAACTTGAGTGGAACTGTTATTTTCTGCTGAAATACATGAGGGAAACATCTCTCCTGTTGTTCCTCAGTACATTGTAGGTTCCCCCATAAGGAAATAGTTGAATTCTCAATTTAACATGAAAACTCATTCAGACAGTGGGATGTCATTTTTTATTGCTCTATTGTGCTTCTCTCGCTGAGTTATGCGCAGTGTGAGCAGAAAGGGTGAACTTGAGTGGAATTGTTATTTTCTGCTGAAATACATGAGGGATACATCTCTCCTGTTGTTCCTCAGTACATTGTAGGTTCCCCCATAAGGAAATAGTTGAATTCTCAATTTAACATGAAAACTCATTCAGACAGTGGGATGTCATTTTTTATTGCTCTATTGTGCTTCTCTCGCTGAGTTATGCGCAGTGTGAGCAGAAAGGGTGAACTTGAGTGGAATTGTTATTTTCTGCTGAAATACATGAGGGAAACATCTCTCCTGTTGTTCCTCAGTACATTGTAGGGTCCCCCATAAGGAAATAGTTGATTTTACAATTTAACATGAAAACTCATTCAGACAGTGGGATGTCATTTTTTATTGCTCTATTGTGCTTCTCTCGCTGAGTTATGCGCAGTGTGAGCAGAAAGGGTGAACTTGAGTGGAATTGTTATTTTCTGCTGAAATACATGAGGGAAACATCTCTCCTGTTGTTCCTCAGTACATTGTAGGTTCCCCCATAAGGAAATAGTTGAATTCTCAATTTAACATGAAAACTCATTCAGACAGTGGGATGTCATTTTTTATTGCTCTATTGTGCTTCTCTCGCTGAGTTATGCGCAGTGTGAGCAGAAAGGGTGAACTTGAGTGGAATTGTTATTTTCTGCTGAAATACATGAGGGAAACATCTCTCCTGTTATTCCTGAGTACATTGTAGGTTCCCCCATAAGGAAATAGTTGAATTCTCAATTTAACATGAAAACTCATTCAGACAGTGGGATGTCATTTTTTATTGCTCTATTGTGCTTCTCTCGCTGAGTTATGCGCAGTGTGAGCAGAAAGGGTGAACTTGAGTGGAATTGTTATTTTCTGCTGAAATACATGAGGGAAACATCTCTCCTGTTATTCCTGAGTACATTGTAGGTCCCCCCATAAGGAAATAGTTGAATTCTCAATTTAACATGAAAACTCATTCAGACAGTGGGATGTCATTTTTTATTGCTCTATTGTGCTTCTCTCGCTGAGTTATGCGCAGTGTGAGCAGAAAGGGTGAACTTGAGTGGAATTGTTATTTTCTGCTGAAATACATGAGGGAAACATCTCTCCTGTTATTCCTGAGTACATTGTAGGTCCCCCCATAAGGAAATAGTTGAATTCTCAATTTAACATGAAAACTCATTCAGACAGTGGGATGTCATTTTTTATTGCTCTATTGTGCTTCTCTCGCTGAGTTATGCGCAGTGTGAGCAGAAAGGGTGAACTTGAGTGGAATTGTTATTTTCTGCTGAAATACATGAGGGAAACATCTCTCCTGTTGTTCCTCAGTACATTGTAGGTTCCCCCATAAGGAAATAGTTGAATTCTCAATTTAACATGAAAACTCATTCAGACAGTGGGATGTCATTTTTTATTGCTCTATTGTGCTTCTCTCGCTGAGTTATGCGCAGTGTGAGCAGAAAGGGTGAACTTGAGTGGAATTGTTATTTTCTGCTGAAATACATGAGGGAAACATCTCTCCTGTTGTTCCTCAGTACATTGTAGGTTCCCCCATAAGGAAATAGTTGAATTCTCAATTTAACATGAAAACTCATTCAGACAGTGGGATGTCATTTTTTATTGCTCTATTGTGCTTCTCTCGCTGAGTTATGCGCAGTGTGAGCAGAAAGGGTGAACTTGAGTGGAATTGTTATTTTCTGCTGAAATACATGAGGGAAACATCTCTCCTGTTGTTCCTCAGTACATTGTAGGGTCCCCCATAAGGAAATAGTTGATTTTACAATTTAACATGAAAACTCATTCAGACAGTGGGATGTCATTTTTTATTGCTCTATTGTGCTTCTCTCGCTGAGTTATGCGCAGTGTGAGCAGAAAGGGTGAACTTGAGTGGAATTGTTATTTTCTGCTGAAATACATGAGGGAAACATCTCTCCTGTTGTTCCTCAGTACATTGTAGGTTCCCCCATAAGGAAATAGTTGAATTCTCAATTTAACATGAAAACTCATTCAGACAGTGGGATGTCATTTTTTATTGCTCTATTGTGCTTCTCTCGCTGAGTTATGCGCAGTGTGAGCAGAAAGGGTGAACTTGAGTGGAATTGTTATTTTCTGCTGAAATACATGAGGGAAACATCTCTCCTGTTATTCCTGAGTACATTGTAGGTTCCCCCATAAGGAAATAGTTGAATTCTCAATTTAACATGAAAACTCATTCAGACAGTGGGATGTCATTTTTTATTGCTCTATTGTGCTTCTCTCGCTGAGTTATGCGCAGTGTGAGCAGAAAGGGTGAACTTGAGTGGAATTGTTATTTTCTGCTGAAATACATGAGGGAAACATCTCTCCTGTTATTCCTGAGTACATTGTAGGTCCCCCCATAAGGAAATAGTTGAATTCTCAATTTAACATGAAAACTCATTCAGACAGTGGGATGTCATTTTTTATTGCTCTATTGTGCTTCTCTCGCTGAGTTATGCGCAGTGTGAGCAGAAAGGGTGAACTTGAGTGGAATTGTTATTTTCTGCTGAAATACATGAGGGAAACATCTCTCCTGTTATTCCTGAGTACATTGTAGGTCCCCCCATAAGGAAATAGTTGAATTCTCAATTTAACATGAAAACTCATTCAGACAGTGGGATGTCATTTTTTATTGCTCTATTGTGCTTCTCTCGCTGAGTTATGCGCAGTGTGAGCAGAAAGGGTGAACTTGAGTGGAATTGTTATTTTCTGCTGAAATACATGAGGGAAACATCTCTCCTGTTATTCCTGAGTACATTGTAGGTCCCCCCATAAGGAAATAGTTGAATTCTCAATTTAACATGAAAACTCATTCAGACAGTGGGATGTCATTTTTTATTGCTCTATTGTGCTTCTCTCGCTGAGTTATGCGCAGTGTGAGCAGAAAGGGTGAACTTGAGTGGAATTGTTATTTTCTGCTGAAATACATGAGGGAAACATCTCTCCTGTTGTTCCTCACTACATTGTAGGTTCCCCCATAAGGAAATAGTTGAAATCTTTTTTTTGAAGGAGCAGCTGTGATATCTGTGCTGACTTACTCTGAAATAACTCTTTTTCTCCTGTTTCTGAGCTGAATTAAAGTCTCTATGCAAGAAAACAGAGCTGCACACAGCTTTACACTTGAATACTCATTCATACTCATCAGCCTGGAGGAATAAACAAAGCAAAACAAAGATTCAAATGAGACTGACAATAGAGGAACAACAGGAAAGATTTTTTCCTTATTTTTTTCAGCAGAGAATTACAATTCCATTCAAGTTCACCTTTTATGCTCGCAATGAGCATAAAGCACTTGTTTTCTTTCACAAATTCCTGAATTCACTAATTCAGTGCCCCCACTCCCCCCACACACATTGATTAAAGCAGATAACTATTGAAATATATATATATATATATATATATATTTATATTTTTAATAAAATTATTCCAGTTATTGATGAAACAATTTCTCTCTTGTTTCAGTGGTGTCGATTCATTTACATGGTTGATTTGTTCTTATGCGTTTGGTGATGTGCAGTGGCACCATTACGCCTGTGGGTGGAGACACAGACCGTGTGATGAATATCAGGTGACGATCGTTCACAGTCGACTCTCTGTTGGTCTGAGATTGAGGGGCACTGTGCGTATTCCGTTGCTTGATGAACACTGACCTGGTGTATTGTCAGTTTCATTTGAATCTTTGTTTTGCTATGTTTATTCCTCCAGGCTCATGTGTATGAATGAGTGTTCAAGTGTAAAGCTGTGTGCAGCTCTGTGCAGCTGTTGTCTTGCATGGAGACTTTCATTCAGCTCAGAAACAGGAGAAACAGAGTTCTTTCAGAGTAAGTCAGCACAGATATCACAGCTGCTCCTTCAAAAAAAAGACAACATCTCAACTTGTTGAGATAAGGCCCATAACCACAATAAAAGAAGAAATCCAAGTGGTTGAATGAGTTTTCTTTTCAAAATCTGTATGCGACTGTTTACTTTCATAGATGTCTTGATTCAGCTGAGGAACAAAAGAGAAAAAAAAATCCAACCTGTTATTCCACACAGAATACAATTTGCTCAATAAAAAATGCTGCTGCTTGAAGAAAAAATACATCAAAGTGATGGAATGCGTGTTGAAACATTTGCAAAAGCTTTGAAGTCTGAAGTTGTGTTTGTAAACAGACTTTTAGGTCTGATGATCAAAGCCGTTCAAACGCTTTGAAGTCTGAAGTTGTTTGTAAACAGACTTGTAAGTCTGATTACAAACCAATTAAAGTGCTTCAGCAGCTGCTGGCGTTGCTGATGCTGCTTCTGCTGCTTGAATAACACTCAATTTACTGGGGAACATTAAAAAAGATATAAAACAAAAGCTCTTTATGAACACAGGAGGAGCAGAAAATATTTTTTCACGCCATGACTGATGACAGACCTCTGTTTATTCCTTCAGGCTCATGTGTATGAATGAGTGTTCAAGTGTAAAGCTGTGTGCAGCTGTGTGCAGCTGTTGTCTTGCATGGAGACTTTCAATTCAGCTCAGAAACAGGAGAAACAGAGTTCTTTCAGAGTAAGTCAGCACAGATATCACAGCTGCTCCTTCAACAAAAAAGAAAACATCTCAACTTGTTGAGATAAGGCCCATAACCACAATAAAGGAAGAAAACCAAGTGGTTGAATGAGTTTTCTTTTCAAAATTTGTATGCGACTGTTTACTTTCATAGATGTCTTGATTCAGCTGAGGAACAAGAGAGAAAAAAAAATCCAACCTGTTATTCCACACAGAATACAATTTGCTCAATAAAAAATGCTGCTGCTTGAAGAAAACAGACATCAAAGTGATGGAATGCGTGTTGAAACATTTTCAAAAACTTTGAAGTCTGAAGTTGTTTGTAAACAGATTTTTAGGTTTGATGATCAAAGCCGTTCAAACTCTTTGAAGTCTGAAGTTGTTTGTAAACAGACTTTTAGGTCTGATGATCAAAGCCGTTCAAACGCTTTGAAGTCTGAAGTTGTTTGTAAACAGACTTGTAAGTCTGATTACAAACCAATTAAAGTGCTTCAGCAGCTGCTGGCGTTGCTGATGCTGCTTCTGCTGCTTGAATAACACTCAATTTACTGGGGAACATTAAAAAATATATTAAAAAAAAACTCTTTATGAACACAGGAGAAGCAGAAAATATTTTTTCACGCCATTGACTGATGACAGACCTCTGTTTATTCCTTCAGGCTCATGTGTATGAATGAGTGTTCAAGTGTAAAGCTGTGTGCAGCTGTGTGCAGCTGTTGTCTTGCATGGAGACTTTCAATTCAGCTCAGAAACAGGAGAAACAGAATTCTTTCAGAGTAAGTCAGCACAGATATCACTGCTGCTCCTTTAAAAAAAAAAAAAAAAACAACCTCTCAAATCGTTGAGATAAGGCCAATAAACACCATAAAGAATGACATCCTGACGTCTGAATGAGTTTTCATGTTAAATTCAGAATTCACCTTTTTCCTTGTTGGGGAACCTAAAATGTACTGAGGAACAACATGAGAGATGTTTCCCTCATGTATTGCAGCAGAGAATAACAACTCCATCCCTACCCTAACCCTACTTTCAGCCTTATCCTTAACCCTCATTCAATGCAAGTCTATGGGTTGACATTTCAACTTTGTCCTAGAGACATGGGGCCACTTGCTTTTTCATCAAGAGCCCCCAAAGAAGCGCACACGCCGAATTTGGGTCTTCTAGTACTTGAGGAACGCAGAAACCCTAAACCTAATTTCAACTAACCCTAACCCTAACCCTAGTTTCAGCCTTAACGTTAACCCTAATTCAATGCAAGTCTATGGGGTGAAATTTCAACTTTGTCCTAGAGACATGGGACCATTTGCTTTTTCATCAGGAGCCCCCAAGAAGTGTCCACGCAAAATTTGGGGTTTCTAATACTTGAGGAAGGCAGAAACCCTAACCCTAATTTCAACTAACCCTAACCCTAACCCTAGTTTCAGCCTTAACGTTAACCCTAATTCAATGCAAGTCTATGGGGTGAAATTTCAACTTTGTCCTAGAGACAATGGGGCCACTTGCTATTTCATCAAGAGCCCCAAAGAAGCGCCCACGCCAAATTTGGGGTTTCTAATACTTGAGGAACGCAGAAACCCTAACCCTAATTTCAGCTAACCCTAACCCTAACCCTAGTTTCAGCCTTATCGTTAACCCTAATTCAATTCAAGTCTGATGGGGTGAAAACTCATTCAGACAGTGGGATGTCATTTTTTATTGCTCTATTGTGCTTTTCTCGCTGAGTTATGCGCAGTGTGAGCAGAAAGGGTGAACTTGAATGGAAGTGTTATTTTCTGCTGAAATACATGAGGGAAACATCTCTACTGTTGTTCCTGAGTACATTGTAGGGCCCCCATAAAGGAAATAGTTGAATTCTCAATTTAACATAAAAACTCATTCAGACAGTGGGATGTCATTTTTTATTGCTCTATTGTGCTTCTCTCGCTGAGTTATGCGCAGTGTGAGCAGAAAGGGTGAACTTGAGTGGAATTGTTATTTTCTGCTGAAATACATGAGGGAAACATCTCTCATGTTGTTCCTGAGTACATTGTAGGTCCCCCCATAAGGAAATAGTTGAATTCTCAATTTAACATGAAAACTCATTCAGACAGTGGGATGTCATTTTTTATTGCTCTATTGTGCTTCTCTCGCTGAGTTATGCGCAGTGTGAGCAGAAAGGGTGAACTTGAGTGGAATTGTTATTTTCTGCTGAAATACATGAGGGAAACATCTCTCCTGTTGTTCCTCAGTACATTGTAGGGTCCCCCATAAGGAAATAGTTGATTTTACAATTTAACATGAAAACTCATTCAGACAGTGGGATGTCATTTTTTATTGCTCTATTGTGCTTCTCTCGCTGAGTTATGCGCAGTGTGAGCAGAAAGGGTGAACTTGAGTGGAATTGTTATTTTCTGCTGAAATACATGAGGGAAACATCTCTCCTGTTGTTCCTCAGTACATTGTAGGTTCCCCCATAAGGAAATAGTTGAATTCTCAATTTAACATGAAAACTCATTCAGACAGTGGGATGTCATTTTTTATTGCTCTATTGTGCTTCTCTCGCTGAGTTATGCGCAGTGTGAGCAGAAAGGGTGAACTTGAGTGGAATTGTTATTTTCTGCTGAAATACATGAGGGAAACATCTCTCCTGTTGTTCCTGAGTACATTGTAGGTTCCCCCATAAGGAAATAGTTGAATTCTCAATTTAACATGAAAACTCATTCAGACAGTGGGATGTCATTTTTTATTGCTCTATTGTGCTTCTCTCGCTGAGTTATGCGCAGTGTGAGCAGAAAGGGTGAACTTGAGTGGAATTGTTATTTTCTGCTGAAATACATGAGGGAAACATCTCTCCTGTTGTTCCTCACTACATTGTAGGTTCCCCCATAAGGAAATAGTTGAAATCTTTTTTTTGAAGGAGCAGCAGTGATATCTGTGCTGACTTACTCTGAAATAACTCTTTTTCTCCTGTTTCTGAGCTGAATTAAAGTCTCTATGCAAGAAAACAGAGCTGCACACAGCTTTACACTTGAATACTCATTCATACTCATCAGCCTGGAGGAATAAACAAAGCAAAACAAAGATTCAAATGAGACTGACAATAGAGGAACAACAGGAAAGATGTTTTCCTTATTTTTTTCAGCAGAGAATTACAATTCCATTCAAGTTCACCTTTTATGCTCGCAATGAGCATAAAGCACTTGTTTTCTTTCACAAATTCCTGAATTCACTAATTCAGTGCCCCCACTCCCCCCACACACATTGATTAAAGCAGATAACTATTGAAATATATATATATATATATATATTTATATTTTTAATAAAATTATTCCAGTTATTGATGAAACAATTTCTCTCTTGTTTCAGTGGTGTCGATTCATTTACATGGTTGATTTGTTCTTATGCGTTTGGTGATGTGCAGTGGCACCATTACGCCTGTGGGTGGAGACACAGACCGTATGATGAATATCAGGTGACGATCGTTCACAGTCGACTCTCTGTTGGTCTGAGATTGAGGGGCACTGTGCGTATTCCGTTGCTTGATGAACACTGACCTGGTGTATTGTCAGTTTCATTTGAATCTTTGTTTTGCTATGTTTATTCCTCCAGGCTCATGTGTATGAATGAGTGTTCAAGTGTAAAGCTGTGTGCAGCTCTGTGCAGCTGTTGTCTTGCATGGAGACTTTCATTCAGCTCAGAAACAGGAGAAACAGAGTTCTTTCAGAGTAAGTCAGCACAGATATCACAGCTGCTCCTTCAAAAAAAAGACAACATCTCAACTTGTTGAGATAAGGCCCATAACCACAATAAAAGAAGAAATCCAAGTGGTTGAATGAGTTTTCTTTTCAAAATCTGTATGCGACTGTTTACTTTCATAGATGTCTTGATTCAGCTGAGGAACAAAAGAGAAAAAAAAATCCAACCTGTTATTCCACACAGAATACAATTTGCTCAATAAAAAATGCTGCTGCTTGAAGAAAAAAGACATCAAAGTGATGGAATGCGTGTTGAAACATTTGCAAAAGCTTTGAAGTCTGAAGTTGTGTTTGTAAACAGACTTTTAGGTCTGATGATCAAAGCCGTTCAAACGCTTTGAAGTCTGAAGTTGTTTGTAAACAGACTTTTAGGTCTGATGATCAAAGCCGTTCAAACGCTTTGAAGTCTGAAGTTGTTTGTAAACAGACTTGTAAGTCTGATTACAAACCAATTAAAGTGCTTCAGCAGCTGCTGGCGTTGCTGATGCTGCTTCTGCTGCTTGAATAACACTCAATTTACTGGGGAACATTAAAAAATATATAAAAAAAAAACTCTTTATGAACACAGGAGGAGCAGAAAATATTTTTTCACGCCATTGACTGATGACAGACCTCTGTTTATTCCTTCAGGCTCATGTGTATGAATGAGTGTTCAAGTGTAAAGCTGTGTGCAGCTGTGTGCAGCTGTTGTCTTGCATGGAGACTTTCAATTCAGCTCAGAAACAGGAGAAACAGAATTCTTTCAGAGTAAGTCAGCACAGATATCACTGCTGCTCCTTTAAAAAAAAAAAAAAAAACAACCTCTCAAATCGTTGAGATAAGGCCAATAAACACCATAAAGAATGACATCCTGACGTCTGAATGAGTTTTCATGTTAAATTCAGAATTCACCTTTTTCCTTGTTGGGGAACCTAAAATGTACTGAGGAACAACATGAGAGATGTTTCCCTCATGTATTGCAGCAGAGAATAACAACTCCATCCCTACCCTAACCCTACTTTCAGCCTTATCCTTAACCCTCATTCAATGCAAGTCTATGGGTTGACATTTCAACTTTGTCCTAGAGACATGGGGCCACTTGCTTTTTCATCAAGAGCCCCCAAAGAAGCGCACACGTCGAATTTGGGTCTTCTAGTACTTGAGGAACGCAGAAACCCTAACCCTAATTTCAACTAACCCTAACCCTAACCCTAGTTTCAGCCTTAACGTTAACCCTAATTCAATGCAAGTCTATGGGGTGAAATTTCAACTTTGTCCTAGAGACATGGGACCATTTGCTTTTTCATCAGGAGCCCCCAAGAAGTGTCCACGCAAAATTTGGGGTTTCTAATACTTGAGGAAGGCAGAAACCCTAACCCTAATTTCAACTAACCCTAACCCTAACCCTAGTTTCAGCCTTAACGTTAACCCTAATTCAATGCAAGTCTATGGGGTGAAATTTCAACTTTGTCCTAGAGACATGGGGCCACTTGCTATTTCATCAAGAGCCCCAAAGAAGCGCCCACGCTAAATTTGGGGTTTCTAATACTTGAGGAAGGCAGAAACCCTAACCCTAACCCTAGTTTCAGCCTTATCGTTAACCCTAATTCAATTCAAGTCTGATGGGGTGAAAACTCATTCAGACAGTGGGATGTCATTTTTTATTGCTCTATTGTGCTTCTCTCGCTGAGTTATGCGCAGTGTGAGCAGAAAGGGTGAACTTGAGTGGAATTGTTATTTTCTGCTGAAATACATGAGGGAAACATCTCTCCTGTTATTCCTGAGTACATTGTAGGTACCCCCATAAGGAAATAGTTGAATTCTCAATTTAACATGAAAACTCATTCAGACAGTGGGATGTCATTTTTTATTGCTCTATTGTGCTTCTCTCGCTGAGTTATGCGCAGTGTGAGCAGAAAGGGTGAACTTGAGTGGAATTGTTATTTTCTGCTGAAATACATGAGGGAAACATCTCTCCTGTTATTCCTGAGTACATTGTAGGTCCCCCCATAAGGAAATAGTTGAATTCTCAATTTAACATAAAAACTCATTCAGACAGTGGGATGTCATTTTTTATTGCTCTATTGTGCTTCTCTCGCTGAGTTATGCGCAGTGTGAGCAGAAAGGGTGAACTTGAGTGGAATTGTTATTTTCTGCTGAAATACATGAGGGAAACATCTCTCCTGTTGTTCCTCAGTACATTGTAGGTTCCCCCATAAGGTAATAGTTGAATTCTCAATTTAACATAAAAACTCATTCAGACAGTGGGATTTCATTTTTTATTGCTCTATTGTGCTTCTCTCGCTGAGTTATGCGCAGTGTGAGCAGAAAGGGTGAACTTGAGTGGAATTGTTATTTTCTGCTGAAATACATGAGGGAAACATCTCTCCTGTTGTTCCTCAGTACATTGTAGCGTCCCCCATAAGGAAATAGTTGATTTTACAATTTAACATAAAAACTCATTCAGACAGTGGGATGTCATTTTTTATTGCTCTATTGTGCTTCTCTCGCTGAGTTATGCGCAGTGTGAGCAGAAAGGGTGAACTTGAGTGGAATTGTTATTTTCTGCTGAAATACATGAGGGAAACATCTCTCCTGTTGTTCCTCAGTACATTGTAGGTTCCCCCATAAGGAAATAGTTGATTTTACAATTTAACATGAAAACTCATTCAGACAGTGGGATGTCATTTTTTATTGCTCTATTGTGCTTCTCTCGCTGAGTTATGCGCAGTGTGAGCAGAAAGGGTGAACTTGAGTGGAATTGTTATTTTCTGCTGAAATACATGAGGGAAACATCTCTCCTGTTGTTCCTCAGTACATTGTAAGTTCCCCCATAAGGAAATAGTTGAATTCTCAATTTAACATAAAAACTCATTCAGACAGTGGGATGTCATTTTTTATTGCTCTATTGTGCTTCTCTCGCTGAGTTATGCGCAGTGTGAGCAGAAAGGGTGAACTTGAGTGGAATTGTTATTTTCTGCTGAAATACATGAGGGAAACATCTCTCCTGTTGTTCCTCACTACATTGTAGGTTCCCCCATAAGGAAATAGTTGAATTCTCAATTTAACATGAAAACTCATTCAGACAGCGGGATGTCATTTTTTTATTGCTCTATTGTGCTTCTCTCGCTGAATTATGCGCAGTGTGAGCAGAAAGGGTGAACTTGAGTGGAATTGTTATTTTCTGCTGAAATACATGAGGGAAACATCTCTCCTGTTGTTCCTCAGTACATTGTAGGGTCCCCCATAAGGAAATAGTTGATTTTACAATTTAACATAAAAACTCATTCAGACAGTGGGATGTCATTTTTTATTGCTCTATTGTGCTTCTCTCGCTGAGTTATGCGCAGTGTGAGCAGAAAGGGTGAACTTGAGTGGAATTGTTATTTTCTGCTGAAATACATGAGGGAAACATCTCTCCTGTTGTTCCTCACTACATTGTAGGTTCCCCCATAAGGAAATAGTTGAATTCTCAATTTAACATGAAAACTCATTCAGACAGTGGGATGTCATTTTTTATTGCTCTATTGTGCTTCTCTCGCTGAGTTATGCGCAGTGTTAGCAGAAAGGGGGAACTTGAGTGGAATTGTTATTTTCTGCTGAAATACATGAGGGAAACATCTCTCCTGTTGTTCCTCACTACATTGTAGGTTCCCCCATAAGGAAATAGTTGAATTCTCAATTTAACATGAAAACTCATTCAGACAGTGGGATGTCATTTTTTAGTGCTCTATTGTGCTTCTCTCGCTGAGTTATGCGCAGTGTTAGCAGAAAGGGGGAACTTGAGTGGAATTGTTATTTTCTGCTGAAATACATGAGGGAAACATCTCTCCTGTTGTTCCTCACTACATTGTAGGTTCCCCCATAAGGAAATAGTTGAATTCTCAATTTAACATGAAAACTCATTCAGACAGTGGGATGTCATTTTTTAGTGCTCTATTGTGCTTCTCTCGCTGAGTTATGCGCAGTGTGAGCAGAAAGGGTGAACTTGAGTGGAATTGTTATTTTCTGCTGAAATACATGAGGGAAACATCTCTCCTGTTATTCCTGAGTACATTGTAGGTCCCCCCATAAGGAAATAGTTGAATACTCTATTTAACATGAAAACTCATTCAGACAGTGGGATGTCATTTTTTATAGCTCTATTGTGCTTCTCTCGCTGAGTTATGCGCAGTGTGAGCAGAAAGGGTGAACTTGAGTGGAATTGTTATTTTCTGCTGAAATACATGAGGGAAACATCTCTCCTGTTATTCCTCAGTACATTGTAGGTTCCCCCATAAGGAAATAGTTGAATACTCAATTTAACATGAAAACTCATTCAGACAGTGGGATGTCATTTTTTATTGCTCTATTGTGCTTCTCTCGCTGAGTTATGCGCAGTGTGAGCAGAAAGGGTGAACTTGAGTGGAATTGTTATTTTCTGCTGAAATACATGAGGGAAACATCTCTCCTGTTGTTCCTCAGTACATTGTAGGTTCCCCCATAAGGAAATAGTTGAATTCTCAATTTAACATAAAAACTCATTCAGACAGTGGGATGTCATTTTTTATTGCTCTATTGTGCTTCTCTCGCTGAGTTATGCGCAGTGTGAGCAGAAAGGGTGAACTTGAGTGGAATTGTTATTTTCTGCTGAAATACATGAGGGAAACATCTCTCCTGTTGTTCCTCAGTACATTGTAGGTTCCCCCATAAGGAAATAGTTGAATTCTCAATTTAACATGAAAACTCATTCAGACAGTGGGATGTCATTTTTTATTGCTCTATTGTGCTTCTCTCGCTGAGTTATGCGCAGTGTGAGCAGAAAGGGTGAACTTGAGTGGAATTGTTATTTTCTGCTGAAATACATGAGGGAAACATCTCTCCTGTTGTTCCTCAGTACATTGTAGGTTCCCCCATAAGGAAATAGTTGAATTCTCAATTTAACATGAAAACTCATTCAGACAGTGGGATGTCATTTTTTATTGCTCTATTGTGCTTCTCTCGCTGAGTTATGCGCAGTGTGAGCAGAAAGGGTGAACTTGAGTGGAATTGTTATTTTCTGCTGAAATACATTAGGGAAACATCTCTCCTGTTGTTCCTCACTACATTGTAGGTTCCCCCATAAGGAAATAGTTGAAATCTTTTTTTTGAAGGAGCAGCAGTGATATCTGTGCTGACTTACTCTGAAATAACTCTTTTTCTCCTGTTTCTGAGCTGAATTAAAGTCTCTATGCAAGAAAACAGAGGTGCACACAGCTTTACACTTGAATACTCATTCATACTCATCAGCCTGGAGGAATAAACAAAGCAAAACAAAGATTCAAATGAGACTGACAATAGAGGAACAACAGGAAAGATTTTTTCCTTATTTTTTTCAGCAGAGAATTACAATTCCATTCAAGTTCACCTTTTATGCTCGCAATGAGCATAAAAGAAAACAAGTGTTTTCTTTCACAAATTCCTGAATTCACTAATTCAGTGCCCCCACTCCCCCCACACACACTGATTAAAGCAGATAACTTTTGAAATGTTTTTATTTTTTTTTCTTAAATAAAATTATTCCAGTTATTGATGAAACAATTTCTCTCTTGTTTCAGTGGTGTCGATTCATTTACATGGTTGATTTGTTCTTATGCGTTTGGTGATGTGCAGTGGCACCATTACGCCTGTGGGTGGAGACACAGACCGTATGATGAATATCAGGTGACGATCGTTCACAGTCGACTCTCTGTTGGTCTGAGATTGAGGGGCACTGTGCGTATTCCGTTGCTTGATGAACACTGACCTGGTGTATTGTCAGTTTCATTTGAATCTTTGTTTTGCTATGTTTATTCCTCCAGGCTCATGTGTATGAATGAGTGTTCAAGTGTAAAGCTGTGTGCAGCTCTGTGCAGCTGTTGTCTTGCATGGAGACTTTCATTCAGCTCAGAAACAGGAGAAACAGAGTTCTTTCAGAGTAAGTCAGCACAGATATCACAGCTGCTCCTTCAAAAAAAAGACAACATCTCAACTTGTTGAGATAAGGCCCATAACCACAATAAAAGAAGAACTCCAAGTGGTTGAATGAGTTTTCTTTTCAAAATCTGTATGCGACTGTTTACTTTCATAGATGTCTTGATTCAGCTGAGGAACAAAAGAGAAAAAAAAAATCCAACCTGTTATTCCACACAGAATACAATTTGCTCAATAAAAAATGCTGCTGCTTGAAGAAAAAAGACATCAAAGTGATGGAATGCGTGTTGAAACATTTGCAAAAGCTTTGAAGTCTGAAGTTGTGTTTGTAAACAGACTTTTAGGTCTGATGATCAAAGCCGTTCAAACGCTTTGAAGTCTGAAGTTGTTTGTAAACAGACTTGTAAGTCTGATTACAAACCAATTAAAGTGCTTCAGCAGCTGCTGGCGTTGCTGATGCTGCTTCTGCTGCTTGAATAACACTCAATTTACTGGGGAACATTAAAAAAGATATAAAACAAAAGCTCTTTATGAACACAGGAGGAGCAGAAAATATTTTTTCACGCCATGACTGATGACAGACCTCTGTTTATTCCTTCAGGCTCATGTGTATGAATGAGTGTTCAAGTGTAAAGCTGTGTGCAGCTGTGTGCAGCTGTTGTCTTGCATGGAGACTTTCAATTCAGCTCAGAAACAGGAGAAACAGAGTTCTTTCAGAGTAAGTCAGCACAGATATCACAGCTGCTCCTTCAACAAAAAAGAAAACATCTCAACTTGTTGAGATAAGGCCCATAACCACAATAAAAGAAGAAAACCAAGTGGTTGAATGAGTTTTCTTTTCAAAATTTGTATGCGACTGTTTACTTTCATAGATGTCTTGATTCAGCTGAGGAACAAGAGAGAAAAAAAAATCCAACCTGTTATTCCACACACAATACAATTTGCTCAATAAAAAATGCTGCTGCTTGAAGAAAACAGACATCAAAGTGATGGAATGCGTGTTGAAACATTTTCAAAAACTTTGAAGTCTGAAGTTGTTTGTAAACAGACTTTTAGGTTTGATGATCAAAGCCGTTCAAACGCTTTGAAGTCTGAAGTTGTTTGTAAACAGACTTTTAGGTCTGATGATCAAAGCCGTTCAAACGCTTTGAAGTCTGAAGTTGTTTGTAAACAGACTTGTAAGTCTGATTACAAACCAATTAAAGTGCTTCAGCAGCTGCTGGCGTTGCTGATGCTGCTTCTGCTGCTTGAATAACACTCAATTTACTGGGGAACATTAAAAAATATATAAAAAAAAAACTCTTTATGAACACAGGAGGAGCAGAAAATATTTTTTCACGCCATTGACTGATGACAGACCTCTGTTTATTCCTTCAGGCTCATGTGTATGAATGAGTGTTCAAGTGTAAAGCTGTGTGCAGCTGTGTGCAGCTGTTGTCTTGCATGGAGACTTTCAATTCAGCTCAGAAACAGGAGAAACAGAATTCTTTCAGAGTAAGTCAGCACAGATATCACTGCTGCTCCTTTAAAAAAAAAAAAAAAAACAACCTCTCAAATCGTTGAGATAAGGCCAATAAACACCATAAAGAATGACATCCTGACGTCTGAATGAGTTTTCATGTTAAATTCAGAATTCACCTTTTTCCTTGTTGGGGAACCTAAAATGTACTGAGGAACAACATGAGAGATGTTTCCCTCATGTATTGCAGCAGAGAATAACAACTCCATCCCTACCCTAACCCTACTTTCAGCCTTATCCTTAACCCTCATTCAATGCAAGTCTATGGGTTGACATTTCAACTTTGTCCTAGAGACATGGGGCCACTTGCTTTTTCATCAAGAGCCCCCAAAGAAGCGCACACGTCGAATTTGGGTCTTCTAGTACTTGAGGAACGCAGAAACCCTAACCCTAATTTCAACTAACCCTAACCCTAACCCTAGTTTCAGCCTTAACGTTAACCCTAATTCAATGCAAGTCTATGGGGTGAAATTTCAACTTTGTCCTAGAGACATGGGACCATTTGCTTTTTCATCAGGAGCCCCCAAGAAGTGTCCACGCAAAATTTGGGGTTTCTAATACTTGAGGAAGGCAGAAACCCTAACCCTAATTTCAACTAACCCTAACCCTAACCCTAGTTTCAGCCTTAACGTTAACCCTAATTCAATGCAAGTCTATGGGGTGAAATTTCAACTTTGTCCTAGAGACATGGGGCCACTTGCTATTTCATCAAGAGCCCCAAAGAAGCGCCCACGCTAAATTTGGGGTTTCTAATACTTGAGGAAGGCAGAAACCCTAACCCTAACCCTAGTTTCAGCCTTATCGTTAACCCTAATTCAATTCAAGTCTGATGGGGTGAAAACTCATTCAGACAGTGGGATGTCATTTTTTATTGCTCTATTGTGCTTCTCTCGCTGAGTTATGCGCAGTGTGAGCAGAAAGGGTGAACTTGAGTGGAATTGTTATTTTCTGCTGAAATACATGAGGGAAACATCTCTCCTGTTATTCCTGAGTACATTGTAGGTACCCCCATAAGGAAATAGTTGAATTCTCAATTTAACATAAAAACTCATTCAGACAGTGGGATGTCATTTTTTATTGCTCTATTGTGCTTCTCTCGCTGAGTTATGCGCAGTGTGAGCAGAAAGGGTGAACTTGAGTGGAATTGTTATTTTCTGCTGAAATACATGAGGGAAACATCTCTCCTGTTGTTCCTCAGTACATTGTAGGTTCCCCCATAAGGTAATAGTTGAATTCTCAATTTAACATAAAAACTCATTCAGACAGTGGGATTTCATTTTTTATTGCTCTATTGTGCTTCTCTCGCTGAGTTATGCGCAGTGTGAGCAGAAAGGGTGAACTTGAGTGGAATTGTTATTTTCTGCTGAAATACATGAGGGAAACATCTCTCCTGTTGTTCCTCAGTACATTGTAGCGTCCCCCATAAGGAAATAGTTGATTTTACAATTTAACATAAAAACTCATTCAGACAGTGGGATGTCATTTTTTATTGCTCTATTGTGCTTCTCTCGCTGAGTTATGCGCAGTGTGAGCAGAAAGGGTGAACTTGAGTGGAATTGTTATTTTCTGCTGAAATACATGAGGGAAACATCTCTCCTGTTGTTCCTCAGTACATTGTAGCGTCCCCCATAAGGAAATAGTTGATTTTACAATTTAACATAAAAACTCATTCAGACAGTGGGATGTCATTTTTTATTGCTCTATTGTGCTTCTCTCGCTGAGTTATGCGCAGTGTGAGCAGAAAGGGTGAACTTGAGTGGAATTGTTATTTTCTGCTGAAATACATGAGGGAAACATCTCTCCTGTTGTTCCTCACTACATTGTAGGTTCCCCCATAAGGAAATAGTTGAATTCTCAATTTAACATGAAAACTCATTCAGACAGTGGGATGTCATTTTTTATTGCTCTATTGTGCTTCTCTCGCTGAGTTATGCGCAGTGTGAGCAGAAAGGGTGAACTTGAGTGGAATTGTTATTTTCTGCTGAAATACATGAGGGAAACATCTCTCCTGTTATTCCTCAGTACATTGTAGGTTCCCCCATAAGGAAATAGTTGAATACTCAATTTAACATGAAAACTCATTCAGACAGTGGGATGTCATTTTTTATTGCTCTATTGTGCTTCTCTCGCTGAGTTATGCGCAGTGTGAGCAGAAAGGGTGAACTTGAGTGGAATTGTTATTTTCTGCTGAAATACATGAGGGAAACATCTCTCCTGTTGTTCCTCAGTACATTGTAGGTTCCCCCATGAGGAAATAGTTGAATTCTCAATTTAACATAAAAACTCATTCAGACAGTGGGATGTCATTTTTTATTGCTCTATTGTGCTTCTCTCGCTGAGTTATGCGCAGTGTGAGCAGAAAGGGTGAACTTGAGTGGAATTGTTATTTTCTGCTGAAATACATGAGGGAAACATCTCTCCTGTTGTTCCTCAGTACATTGTAGGTTCCCCCATAAGGAAATAGTTGAATTCTCAATTTAACATGAAAACTCATTCAGACAGTGGGATGTCATTTTTTATTGCTCTATTGTGCTTCTCTCGCTGAGTTATGCGCAGTGTGAGCAGAAAGGGTGAACTTGAGTGGAATTGTTATTTTCTGCTGAAATACATGAGGGAAACATCTCTCCTGTTGTTCCTCAGTACATTGTAGGTTCCCCCATAAGGAAATAGTTGAATTCTCAATTTAACATGAAAACTCATTCAGACAGTGGGATGTCATTTTTTATTGCTCTATTGTGCTTCTCTCGCTGAGTTATGCGCAGTGTGAGCAGAAAGGGTGAACTTGAGTGGAATTGTTATTTTCTGCTGAAATACATGAGGGAAACATCTCTCCTGTTGTTCCTCACTACATTGTAGGTTCCCCCATAAGGAAATAGTTGAAATCTTTTTTTTGAAGGAGCAGCAGTGATATCTGTGCTGACTTACTCTGAAATAACTCTTTTTCTCCTGTTTCTGAGCTGAATTAAAGTCTCTATGCAAGAAAACAGAGCTGCACACAGCTTTACACTTGAATACTCATTCATACTCATCAGCCTGGAGGAATAAACAAAGCAAAACAAAGATTCAAATGAGACTGACAATAGAGGAACAACAGGAAAGATTTTTTCCTTATTTTTTTCAGCAGAGAATTACAATTCCATTCAAGTTCACCTTTTATGCTCGCAATGAGCATAAAAGAAAACAAGTGTTTTCTTTCACAAATTCCTGAATTCACTAATTCAGTGCCCCCACTCCCCCCACACACACTGATTAAAGCAGATAACTTTTGAAATGTTTTTATTTTTTTTTCTTAAATAAAATTATTCCAGTTATTGATGAAACAATTTCTCTCTTGTTTCAGTGGTGTCGATTCATTTACATGGTTGATTTGTTCTTATGCGTTTGGTGATGTGCAGTGGCACCATTACGCCTGTGGGTGGAGACACAGACCGTATGATGAATATCAGGTGACGATCGTTCACAGTCGACTCTCTGTTGGTCTGAGATTGAGGGGCACTGTGCGTATTCCGTTGCTTGATGAACACTGACCTGGTGTATTGTCAGTTTCATTTGAATCTTTGTTTTGCTATGTTTATTCCTCCAGGCTCATGTGTATGAATGAGTGTTCAAGTGTAAAGCTGTGTGCAGCTCTGTGCAGCTGTTGTCTTGCATGGAGACTTTCATTCAGCTCAGAAACAGGAGAAACAGAGTTCTTTCAGAGTAAGTCAGCACAGATATCACAGCTGCTCCTTCAAAAAAAAGACAACATCTCAACTTGTTGAGATAAGGCCCATAACCACAATAAAAGAAGAAATCCAAGTGGTTGAATGAGTTTTCTTTTCAAAATCTGTATGCGACTGTTTACTTTCATAGATGTCTTGATTCAGCTGAGGAACAAAAGAGAAAAAAAAAATCCAACCTGTTATTCCACACAGAATACAATTTGCTCAATAAAAAATGCTGCTGCTTGAAGAAAAAAGACATCAAAGTGATGGAATGCGTGTTGAAACATTTGCAAAAGCTTTGAAGTCTGAAGTTGTGTTTGTAAACAGACTTTTAGGTCTGATGATCAAAGCCGTTCAAACGCTTTGAAGTCTGAAGTTGTTTGTAAACAGACTTGTAAGTCTGATTACAAACCAATTAAAGTGCTTCAGCAGCTGCTGGCGTTGCTGATGCTGCTTCTGCTGCTTGAATAACACTCAATTTACTGGGGAACATTAAAAAAGATATAAAACAAAAGCTCTTTATGAACACAGGAGGAGCAGAAAATATTTTTTCACGCCATGACTGATGACAGACCTCTGTTTATTCCTTCAGGCTCATGTGTATGAATGAGTGTTCAAGTGTAAAGCTGTGTGCAGCTGTGTGCAGCTGTTGTCTTGCATGGAGACTTTCAATTCAGCTCAGAAACAGGAGAAACAGAGTTCTTTCAGAGTAAGTCAGCACAGATATCACAGCTGCTCCTTCAACAAAAAAGAAAACATCTCAACTTGTTGAGATAAGGCCCATAACCACAATAAAAGAAGAAAACCAAGTGGTTGAATGAGTTTTCTTTTCAAAATTTGTATGCGACTGTTTACTTTCATAGATGTCTTGATTCAGCTGAGGAACAAGAGAGAAAAAAAAATCCAACCTGTTATTCCACACACAATACAATTTGCTCAATAAAAAATGCTGCTGCTTGAAGAAAACAGACATCAAAGTGATGGAATGCGTGTTGAAACATTTTCAAAAACTTTGAAGTCTGAAGTTGTTTATAAACAGACTTTTAGGTTTGATGATCAAAGCCGTTCAAACGCTTTGAAGTCTGAAGTTGTTTGTAAACAGACTTTTAGGTCTGATGATCAAAGCCGTTCAAACGCTTTGAAGTCTGAAGTTGTTTGTAAACAGACTTGTAAGTCTGATTACAAACCAATTAAAGTGCTTCAGCAGCTGCTGGCGTTGCTGATGCTGCTTCTGCTGCTTGAATAACACTCAATTTACTGGGGAACATTAAAAAATATATAAAAAAAAAACTCTTTATGAACACAGGAGGAGCAGAAAATATTTTTTCACGCCATTGACTGATGACAGACCTCTGTTTATTCCTTCAGGCTCATGTGTATGAATGAGTGTTCAAGTGTAAAGCTGTGTGCAGCTGTGTGCAGCTGTTGTCTTGCATGGAGACTTTCAATTCAGCTCAGAAACAGGAGAAACAGAATTCTTTCAGAGTAAGTCAGCACAGATATCACTGCTGCTCCTTTAAAAAAAAAAAAAAAAACAACCTCTCAAATCGTTGAGATAAGGCCAATAAACACCATAAAGAATGACATCCTGACGTCTGAATGAGTTTTCATGTTAAATTCAGAATTCACCTTTTTCCTTGTTGGGGAACCTAAAATGTACTGAGGAACAACATGAGAGATGTTTCCCTCATGTATTGCAGCAGAGAATAACAACTCCATCCCTACCCTAACCCTACTTTCAGCCTTATCCTTAACCCTCATTCAATGCAAGTCTATGGGTTGACATTTCAACTTTGTCCTAGAGACATGGGGCCACTTGCTTTTTCATCAAGAGCCCCCAAAGAAGCGCACACGTCGAATTTGGGTCTTCTAGTACTTGAGGAACGCAGAAACCCTAACCCTAATTTCAACTAACCCTAACCCTAACCCTAGTTTCAGCCTTAACGTTAACCCTAATTCAATGCAAGTCTATGGGGTGAAATTTCAACTTTGTCCTAGAGACATGGGACCATTTGCTTTTTCATCAGGAGCCCCCAAGAAGTGTCCACGCAAAATTTGGGGTTTCTAATACTTGAGGAAGGCAGAAACCCTAACCCTAATTTCAACTAACCCTAACCCTAACCCTAGTTTCAGCCTTAACGTTAACCCTAATTCAATGCAAGTCTATGGGGTGAAATTTCAACTTTGTCCTAGAGACATGGGGCCACTTGCTATTTCATCAAGAGCCCCAAAGAAGCGCCCACGCTAAATTTGGGGTTTCTAATACTTGAGGAAGGCAGAAACCCTAACCCTAACCCTAGTTTCAGCCTTATCGTTAACCCTAATTCAATTCAAGTCTGATGGGGTGAAAACTCATTCAGACAGTGGGATGTCATTTTTTATTGCTCTATTGTGCTTCTCTCGCTGAGTTATGCGCAGTGTGAGCAGAAAGGGTGAACTTGAGTGGAATTGTTATTTTCTGCTGAAATACATGAGGGAAACATCTCTCCTGTTATTCCTGAGTACATTGTAGGTACCCCCATAAGGAAATAGTTGAATTCTCAATTTAACATAAAAACTCATTCAGACAGTGGGATGTCATTTTTTATTGCTCTATTGTGCTTCTCTCGCTGAGTTATGCGCAGTGTGAGCAGAAAGGGTGAACTTGAGTGGAATTGTTATTTTCTGCTGAAATACATGAGGGAAACATCTCTCCTGTTGTTCCTCAGTACATTGTAGCGTCCCCCATAAGGTAATAGTTGAATTCTCAATTTAACATAAAAACTCATTCAGACAGTGGGATGTCATTTTTTATTGCTCTATTGTGCTTCTCTCGCTGAGTTATGCGCAGTGTGAGCAGAAAGGGTGAACTTGAGTGGAATTGTTATTTTCTGCTGAAATACATGAGGGAAACATCTCTCCTGTTGTTCCTCACTACATTGTAGGTTCCCCCATAAGGAAATAGTTGAATTCTCAATTTAACATGAAAACTCATTCAGACAGTGGGATGTCATTTTTTATTGCTCTATTGTGCTTCTCTCGCTGAGTTATGCGCAGTGTTAGCAGAAAGGGGGAACTTGAGTGGAATTGTTATTTTCTGCTGAAATACATGAGGGAAACATCTCTCCTGTTGTTCCTCACTACATTGTAGGTTCCCCCATAAGGAAATAGTTGAATTCTCAATTTAACATGAAAACTCATTCAGACAGTGGGATGTCATTTTTTAGTGCTCTATTGTGCTTCTCTCGCTGAGTTATGCGCAGTGTGAGCAGAAAGGGTGAACTTGAGTGGAATTGTTATTTTCTGCTGAAATACATGAGGGAAACATCTCTCCTGTTATTCCTGAGTACATTGTAGGTCCCCCCATAAGGAAATAGTTGAATTCTCAATTTAACATGAAAACTCATTCAGACAGTGGGATGTCATTTTTTATTGCTCTATTGTGCTTCTCTCGCTGAGTTATGCGCAGTGTGAGCAGAAAGGGTGAACTTGAGTGGAATTGTTATTTTCTGCTGAAATACATGAGGGAAACATCTCTCCTGTTATTCCTCAGTACATTGTAGGTTCCCCCATAAGGAAATAGTTGAATACTCAATTTAACATGAAAACTCATTCAGACAGTGGGATGTCATTTTTTATTGCTCTATTGTGCTTCTCTCGCTGAGTTATGCGCAGTGTGAGCAGAAAGGGTGAACTTGAGTGGAATTGTTATTTTCTGCTGAAATACATGAGGGAAACATCTCTCCTGTTGTTCCTCAGTACATTGTAGGTTCCCCCATAAGGAAATAGTTGAATTCTCAATTTAACATAAAAACTCATTCAGACAGTGGGATGTCATTTTTTATTGCTCTATTGTGCTTCTCTCGCTGAGTTATGCGCAGTGTGAGCAGAAAGGGTGAACTTGAGTGGAATTGTTATTTTCTGCTGAAATACATGAGGGAAACATCTCTCCTGTTGTTCCTCAGTACATTGTAGGTTCCCCCATAAGGAAATAGTTGAATTCTCAATTTAACATGAAAACTCATTCAGACAGTGGGATGTCATTTTTTATTGCTCTATTGTGCTTCTCTCGCTGAGTTATGCGCAGTGTGAGCAGAAAGGGTGAACTTGAGTGGAATTGTTATTTTCTGCTGAAATACATGAGGGAAACATCTCTCCTGTTGTTCCTCAGTACATTGTAGGTTCCCCCATAAGGAAATAGTTGAATTCTCAATTTAACATGAAAACTCATTCAGACAGTGGGATGTCATTTTTTATTGCTCTATTGTGCTTCTCTCGCTGAGTTATGCGCAGTGTGAGCAGAAAGGGTGAACTTGAGTGGAATTGTTATTTTCTGCTGAAATACATGAGGGAAACATCTCTCCTGTTGTTCCTGAGTACATTGTAGGTTCCCCCATAAGGAAATAGTTGAAATCTTTTTTTTGAAGGAGCAGCAGTGATATCTGTGCTGACTTACTCTGAAATAACTCTTTTTCTCCTGTTTCTGAGCTGAATTAAAGTCTCTATGCAAGAAAACAGAGGTGCACACAGCTTTACACTTGAATACTCATTCATACTCATCAGCCTGGAGGAATAAACAAAGCAAAACAAAGATTCAAATGAGACTGACAATAGAGGAACAACAGGAAAGATTTTTTCCTTATTTTTTTCAGCAGAGAATTACAATTCCATTCAAGTTCACCTTTTATGCTCGCAATGAGCATAAAAGAAAACAAGTGTTTTCTTTCACAAATTCCTGAATTCACTAATTCAGTGCCCCCACTCCCCCCACACACACTGATTAAAGCAGATAACTTTTGAAATGTTTTTATTTTTTTTTCTTAAATAAAATTATTCCAGTTATTGATGAAACAATTTCTCTCTTGTTTCAGTGGTGTCGATTCATTTACATGGTTGATTTGTTCTTATGCGTTTGGTGATGTGCAGTGGCACCATTACGCCTGTGGGTGGAGACACAGACCGTATGATGAATATCAGGTGACGATCGTTCACAGTCGACTCTCTGTTGGTCTGAGATTGAGGGGCACTGTGCGTATTCCGTTGCTTGATGAACACTGACCTGGTGTATTGTCAGTTTCATTTGAATCTTTGTTTTGCTATGTTTATTCCTCCAGGCTCATGTGTATGAATGAGTGTTCAAGTGTAAAGCTGTGTGCAGCTCTGTGCAGCTGTTGTCTTGCATGGAGACTTTCATTCAGCTCAGAAACAGGAGAAACAGAGTTCTTTCAGAGTAAGTCAGCACAGATATCACAGCTGCTCCTTCAAAAAAAAGACAACATCTCAACTTGTTGAGATAAGGCCCATAACCACAATAAAAGAAGAAATCCAAGTGGTTGAATGAGTTTTCTTTTCAAAATCTGTATGCGACTGTTTACTTTCATAGATGTCTTGATTCAGCTGAGGAACAAAAGAGAAAAAAAAAATCCAACCTGTTATTCCACACAGAATACAATTTGCTCAATAAAAAATGCTGCTGCTTGAAGAAAACAGACATCAAAGTGATGGAATGCGTGTTGAAACATTTGCAAAAGCTTTGAAGTCTGAAGTTGTGTTTGTAAACAGACTTTTAGGTCTGATGATCAAAGCCGTTCAAACGCTTTGAAGTCTGAAGTTGTTTGTAAACAGACTTTTAAGTCTGATTACAAACCAATTAAAGTGCTTCAGCAGCTGCTGGCGTTGCTGATGCTGCTTCTGCTGCTTGAATAACACTCAATTTACTGGGGAACATTAAAAAAGATATAAAACAAAAGCTCTTTATGAACACAGGAGGAGCAGAAAATATTTTTTCACGCCATGACTGATGACAGACCTCTGTTTATTCCTTCAGGCTCATGTGTATGAATGAGTGTTCAAGTGTAAAGCTGTGTGCAGCTGTGTGCAGCTGTTGTCTTGCATGGAGACTTTCAATTCAGCTCAGAAACAGGAGAAACAGAGTTCTTTCAGAGTAAGTCAGCACAGATATCACAGCTGCTCCTTCAACAAAAAAGAAAACATCTCAACTTGTTGAGATAAGGCCCATAACCACAATAAAAGAAGAAAACCAAGTGGTTGAATGAGTTTTCTTTTCAAAATTTGTATGCGACTGTTTACTTTCATAGATGTCTTGATTCAGCTGAGGAACAAGAGAGAAAAAAAAATCCAACCTGTTATTCCACACACAATACAATTTGCTCAATAAAAAATGCTGCTGCTTGAAGAAAACAGACATCAAAGTGATGGAATGCGTGTTGAAACATTTTCAAAAACTTTGAAGTCTGAAGTTGTTTGTAAACAGACTTTTAGGTTTGATGATCAAAGCCGTTCAAACGCTTTGAAGTCTGAAGTTGTTTGTAAACAGACTTTTAGGTCTGATGATCAAAGCCGTTCAAACGCTTTGAAGTCTGAAGTTGTTTGTAAACAGACTTGTAAGTCTGATTACAAACCAATTAAAGTGCTTCAGCAGCTGCTGGCGTTGCTGATGCTGCTTCTGCTGCTTGAATAACACTCAATTTACTGGGGAACATTAAAAAATATATAAAAAAAAAACTCTTTATGAACACAGGAGGAGCAGAAAATATTTTTTCACGCCATTGACTGATGACAGACCTCTGTTTATTCCTTCAGGCTCATGTGTATGAATGAGTGTTCAAGTGTAAAGCTGTGTGCAGCTGTGTGCAGCTGTTGTCTTGCATGGAGACTTTCAATTCAGCTCAGAAACAGGAGAAACAGAATTCTTTCAGAGTAAGTCAGCACAGATATCACTGCTGCTCCTTTAAAAAAAAAAAAAAAAACAACCTCTCAAATCGTTGAGATAAGGCCAATAAACACCATAAAGAATGACATCCTGACGTCTGAATGAGTTTTCATGTTAAATTCAGAATTCACCTTTTTCCTTGTTGGGGAACCTAAAATGTACTGAGGAACAACATGAGAGATGTTTCCCTCATGTATTGCAGCAGAGAATAACAACTCCATCCCTACCCTAACCCTACTTTCAGCCTTATCCTAAACCCTCATTCAATGCAAGTCTATGGGTTGACATTTCAACTTTGTCCTAGAGACATGGGGCCACTTGCTTTTTCATCAAGAGCCCCCAAAGAAGCGCACACGTCGAATTTGGGTCTTCTAGTACTTGAGGAACGCAGAAACCCTAACCCTAATTTCAACTAACCCTAACCCTAACCCTAGTTTCAGCCTTAACGTTAACCCTAATTCAATGCAAGTCTATGGGGTGAAATTTCAACTTTGTCCTAGAGACATGGGACCATTTGCTTTTTCATCAGGAGCCCCCAAGAAGTGTCCACGCAAAATTTGGGGTTTCTAATACTTGAGGAAGGCAGAAACCCTAACCCTAATTTCAACTAACCCTAACCCTAACCCTAGTTTCAGCCTTAACGTTAACCCTAATTCAATGCAAGTCTATGGGGTGAAATTTCAACTTTGTCCTAGAGACATGGGGCCACTTGCTATTTCATCAAGAGCCCCAAAGAAGCGCCCACGCTAAATTTGGGGTTTCTAATACTTGAGGAAGGCAGAAACCCTAACCCTAATTTCAACTAACCCTAACCCTAACCCTAGTTTCAGCCTTAACGTTAACCCTAATTCAATGCAAGTCTATGGGGTGAAATTTCAACTTTGTCCTAGAGACATGGGGCCACTTGCTATTTCATCAAGAGCCCCAAAGAAGCGCCCACGCTAAATTTGGGGTTTCTAATACTTGAGGAAGGCAGAAACCCTAACCCTAACCCTAGTTTCAGCCTTATCGTTAACCCTAATTCAATTCAAGTCTGATGGGGTGAAAACTCATTCAGACAGTGGGATGTCATTTTTTTATTGCTCTATTGTGCTTCTCTCGCTGAGTTATGCGCAGTGTGAGCAGAAAGGGTGAACTTGAGTGGAATTGTTATTTTCTGCTGAAATACATGAGGGAAACATCTCTCCTGTTATTCCTGAGTACATTGTAGGTACCCCCATAAGGAAATAGTTGAATTCTCAATTTAACATGAAAACTCATTCAGACAGTGGGATGTCATTTTTTATTGCTCTATTGTGCTTCTCTCGCTGAGTTATGCGCAGTGTGAGCAGAAAGGGTGAACTTGAGTGGAATTGTTATTTTCTGCTGAAATACATGAGGGAAACATCTCTCCTGTTATTCCTGAGTACATTGTAGGTCCCCCCATAAGGAAATAGTTGAATTCTCAATTTAACATAAAAACTCATTCAGACAGTGGGATGTCATTTTTTATTGCTCTATTGTGCTTCTCTCGCTGAGTTATGCGCAGTGTGAGCAGAAAGGGTGAACTTGAGTGGAATTGTTATTTTCTGCTGAAATACATGAGGGAAACATCTCTCCTGTTGTTCCTCAGTACATTGTAGCGTCCCCCATAAGGAAATAGTTGATTTTACAATTTAACATAAAAACTCATTCAGACAGTGGGATGTCATTTTTTATTGCTCTATTGTGCTTCTCTCGCTGAGTTATGCGCAGTGTGAGCAGAAAGGGTGAACTTGAGTGGAATTGTTATTTTCTGCTGAAATACATGAGGGAAACATCTCTCCTGTTGTTCCTCAGTACATTGTAGGTTCCCCCATAAGGAAATAGTTGATTTTACAATTTAACATGAAAACTCATTCAGACAGTGGGATGTCATTTTTTATTGCTCTATTGTGCTTCTCTCGCTGAGTTATGCGCAGTGTGAGCAGAAAGGGTGAACTTGAGTGGAATTGTTATTTTCTGCTGAAATACATGAGGGAAACATCTCTCCTGTTGTTCCTCAGTACATTGTAAGTTCCCCCATAAGGAAATAGTTGAATTCTCAATTTAACATAAAAACTCATTCAGACAGTGGGATGTCATTTTTTATTGCTCTATTGTGCTTCTCTCGCTGAGTTATGCGCAGTGTGAGCAGAAAGGGTGAACTTGAGTGGAATTGTTATTTTCTGCTGAAATACATGAGGGAAACATCTCTCCTGTTGTTCCTCACTACATTGTAGGTTCCCCCATAAGGAAATAGTTGAATTCTCAATTTAACATGAAAACTCATTCAGACAGCGGGATGTCATTTTTTATTGCTCTATTGTGCTTCTCTCGCTGAGTTATGCGCAGTGTGAGCAGAAAGGGTGAACTTGAGTGGAATTGTTATTTTCTGCTGAAATACATGAGGGAAACATCTCTCCTGTTATTCCTGAGTACATTGTAGGTACCCCCATAAGGAAATAGTTGAATTCTCAATTTAACATGAAAACTCATTCAGACAGTGGGATGTCATTTTTTATTGCTCTATTGTGCTTCTCTCGCTGAGTTATGCGCAGTGTGAGCAGAAAGGGTGAACTTGAGTGGAATTGTTATTTTCTGCTGAAATACATGAGGGAAACATCTCTCCTGTTATTCCTGAGTACATTGTAGGTCCCCCCATAAGGAAATAGTTGAATTCTCAATTTAACATAAAAACTCATTCAGACAGTGGGATGTCATTTTTTATTGCTCTATTGTGCTTCTCTCGCTGAGTTATGCGCAGTGTGAGCAGAAAGGGTGAACTTGAGTGGAATTGTTATTTTCTGCTGAAATACATGAGGGAAACATCTCTCCTGTTGTTCCTCAGTACATTGTAGCGTCCCCCATAAGGAAATAGTTGATTTTACAATTTAACATAAAAACTCATTCAGACAGTGGGATGTCATTTTTTATTGCTCTATTGTGCTTCTCTCGCTGAGTTATGCGCAGTGTGAGCAGAAAGGGTGAACTTGAGTGGAATTGTTATTTTCTGCTGAAATACATGAGGGAAACATCTCTCCTGTTGTTCCTCAGTACATTGTAGGTTCCCCCATAAGGAAATAGTTGATTTTACAATTTAACATGAAAACTCATTCAGACAGTGGGATGTCATTTTTTATTGCTCTATTGTGCTTCTCTCGCTGAGTTATGCGCAGTGTGAGCAGAAAGGGTGAACTTGAGTGGAATTGTTATTTTCTGCTGAAATACATGAGGGAAACATCTCTCCTGTTGTTCCTCAGTACATTGTAAGTTCCCCCATAAGGAAATAGTTGAATTCTCAATTTAACATAAAAACTCATTCAGACAGTGGGATGTCATTTTTTATTGCTCTATTGTGCTTCTCTCGCTGAGTTATGCGCAGTGTGAGCAGAAAGGGTGAACTTGAGTGGAATTGTTATTTTCTGCTGAAATACATGAGGGAAACATCTCTCCTGTTGTTCCTCACTACATTGTAGGTTCCCCCATAAGGAAATAGTTGAATTCTCAATTTAACATGAAAACTCATTCAGACAGCGGGATGTCATTTTTTATTGCTCTATTGTGCTTCTCTCGCTGAGTTATGCGCAGTGTGAGCAGAAAGGGTGAACTTGAGTGGAATTGTTATTTTCTGCTGAAATACATGAGGGAAACATCTCTCCTGTTATTCCTGAGTACATTGTAGGTACCCCCATAAGGAAATAGTTGAATTCTCAATTTAACATGAAAACTCATTCAGACAGTGGGATGTCATTTTTTATTGCTCTATTGTGCTTCTCTCGCTGAGTTATGCGCAGTGTGAGCAGAAAGGGTGAACTTGAGTGGAATTGTTATTTTCTGCTGAAATACATGAGGGAAACATCTCTCCTGTTATTCCTGAGTACATTGTAGGTCCCCCCATAAGGAAATAGTTGAATTCTCAATTTAACATAAAAACTCATTCAGACAGTGGGATGTCATTTTTTATTGCTCTATTGTGCTTCTCTCGCTGAGTTATGCGCAGTGTGAGCAGAAAGGGTGAACTTGAGTGGAATTGTTATTTTCTGCTGAAATACATGAGGGAAACATCTCTCCTGTTGTTCCTCAGTACATTGTAGCGTCCCCCATAAGGAAATAGTTGATTTTACAATTTAACATAAAAACTCATTCAGACAGTGGGATGTCATTTTTTATTGCTCTATTGTGCTTCTCTCGCTGAGTTATGCGCAGTGTGAGCAGAAAGGGTGAACTTGAGTGGAATTGTTATTTTCTGCTGAAATACATGAGGGAAACATCTCTCCTGTTGTTCCTCAGTACATTGTAGGTTCCCCCATAAGGAAATAGTTGATTTTACAATTTAACATGAAAACTCATTCAGACAGTGGGATGTCATTTTTTATTGCTCTATTGTGCTTCTCTCGCTGAGTTATGCGCAGTGTGAGCAGAAAGGGTGAACTTGAGTGGAATTGTTATTTTCTGCTGAAATACATGAGGGAAACATCTCTCCTGTTGTTCCTCAGTACATTGTAAGTTCCCCCATAAGGAAATAGTTGAATTCTCAATTTAACATAAAAACTCATTCAGACAGTGGGATGTCATTTTTTATTGCTCTATTGTGCTTCTCTCGCTGAGTTATGCGCAGTGTGAGCAGAAAGGGTGAACTTGAGTGGAATTGTTATTTTCTGCTGAAATACATGAGGGAAACATCTCTCCTGTTGTTCCTCACTACATTGTAGGTTCCCCCATAAGGAAATAGTTGAATTCTCAATTTAACATGAAAACTCATTCAGACAGCGGGATGTCATTTTTTATTGCTCTATTGTGCTTCTCTCGCTGAGTTATGCGCAGTGTGAGCAGAAAGGGTGAACTTGAGTGGAATTGTTATTTTCTGCTGAAATACATGAGGGAAACATCTCTCCTGTTGTTCCTCAGTACATTGTAGGGTCCCCCATAAGGAAATAGTTGATTTTACAATTTAACATGAAAACTCATTCAGACAGTGGGATGTCATTTTTTATTGCTCTATTGTGCTTCTCTCGCTGAGTTATGCGCAGTGTGAGCAGAAAGGGTGAACTTGAGTGGAATTGTTATTTTCTGCTGAAATACATGAGGGAAACATCTCTCCTGTTATTCCTGAGTACATTGTAGGTCCCCCCATAAGGAAATAGTTGAATTCTCAATTTAACATGAAAACTCATTCAGACAGTGGGATGTCATTTTTTATTGCTCTATTGTGCTTCTCTCGCTGAGTTATGCGCAGTGTTAGCAGAAAGGGGGAACTTGAGTGGAATTGTTATTTTCTGCTGAAATACATGAGGGAAACATCTCTCCTGTTGTTCCTCACTACATTGTAGGTTCCCCCATAAGGAAATAGTTGAATTCTCAATTTAACATGAAAACTCATTCAGACAGTGGGATGTCATTTTTTAGTGCTCTATTGTGCTTCTCTCGCTGAGTTATGCGCAGTGTGAGCAGAAAGGGTGAACTTGAGTGGAATTGTTATTTTCTGCTGAAATACATGAGGGAAACATCTCTCCTGTTATTCCTGAGTACATTGTAGGTCCCCCCATAAGGAAATAGTTGAATACTCTATTTAACATGAAAACTCATTCAGACAGTGGGATGTCATTTTTTATTGCTCTATTGTGCTTCTCTCGCTGAGTTATGCGCAGTGTGAGCAGAAAGGGTGAACTTGAGTGGAATTGTTATTTTCTGCTGAAATACATGAGGGAAACATCTCTCCTGTTGTTCCTCACTACATTGTAGGTTCCCCCATAAGGAAATAGTTGAATTCTCAATTTAACATGAAAACTCATTCAGACAGTGGGATGTCATTTTTTATTGCTCTATTGTGCTTCTCTCGCTGAGTTATGCGCAGTGTGAGCAGAAAGGGTGAACTTGAGTGGAATTGTTATTTTCTGCTGAAATACATGAGGGAAACATCTCTCCTGTTGTTCCTCACTACATTGTAGGTTCCCCCATAAGGAAATAGTTGAATTCTCAATTTAACATGAAAACTCATTCAGACAGCGGGATGTCATTTTTTATTGCTCTATTGTGCTTCTCTCGCTGAGTTATGCGCAGTGTGAGCAGAAAGGGTGAACTTGAGTGGAATTGTTATTTTCTGCTGAAATACATGAGGGAAACATCTCTCCTGTTGTTCCTCAGTACATTGTAGGGTCCCCCATAAGGAAATAGTTGATTTTACAATTTAACATAAAAACTCATTCAGACAGTGGGATGTCATTTTTTATTGCTCTATTGTGCTTCTCTCGCTGAGTTATGCGCAGTGTGAGCAGAAAGGGTGAACTTGAGTGGAATTGTTATTTTCTGCTGAAATACATGAGGGAAACATCTCTCCTGTTATTCCTGAGTACATTGTAGGTCCCCCCATAAGGAAATAGTTGAATACTCTATTTAACATGAAAACTCATTCAGACAGTGGGATGTCATTTTTTATTGCTCTATTGTGCTTCTCTCGCTGAGTTATGCGCAGTGTGAGCAGAAAGGGTGAACTTGAGTGGAATTGTTATTTTCTGCTGAAATACATGAGGGAAACATCTCTCCTGTTGTTCCTCACTACATTGTAGGTTCCCCCATAAGGAAATAGTTGAATTCTCAATTTAACATGAAAACTCATTCAGACAGTGGGATGTCATTTTTTATTGCTCTATTGTGCTTCTCTCGCTGAGTTATGCGCAGTGTGAGCAGAAAGGGTGAACTTGAGTGGAATTGTTATTTTCTGCTGAAATACATGAGGGAAACATCTCTCCTGTTATTCCTCAGTACATTGTAGGTTCCCCCATAAGGAAATAGTTGAAATCTTTTTTTTGAAGGAGCAGCAGTGATATCATTGCTGACTTACTCTGAAATAACTCTTTTTCTCCTGTTTCTGAGCTGAATTAAAGTCTCTATGCAAGAAAACAGAGCTGCACACAGCTTTACACTTGAATACTCATTCATACTCATCAGCCTGGAGGAATAAACAAAGCAAAACAAAGATTCAAATGAGACTGACAATAGAGGAACAACAGGAAAGATTTTTTCCTTATTTTTTTCAGCAGAGAATTACAATTCCATTCAAGTTCACCTTTTATGCTCGCAATGAGCATAAAAGAAAACAAGTGTTTTCTTTCACAAATTCCTGAATTCACTAATTCAGTGCCCCCACTCCCCCCACACACACTGATTAAAGCAGATAACTTTTGAAATGTTTTTATTGTTTTTTCTTAAATAAAATTATTCCAGTTATTGATGAAACAATTTCTCTCTTGTTTCAGTGGTGTCGATTCATTTACATGGTTGATTTGTTCTTATGCGTTTGGTGATGTGCAGTGGCACGATTACGCCTGTGGGTGGAGACACAGACCGTATGATGAATATCAGGTGACGATCGTTCACAGTCGACTCTCTGTTGGTCTGAGATTGAGGGGCACTGTGCGTATTCCGTTGCATGATGAACACTGACCTGGTGTATTGTCAGTTTCATTTGAATATTTGTTTTGCTATGTTTATTCCTCCAGGCTCATGTGTATGAATGAGTGTTCAAGTGTAAAGCTGTGTGCAGCTCTGTGCAGCTGTTGTCTTGCATGGAGACTTTCATTCAGCTCAGAAACAGGAGAAACAGAGTTCTTTCAGAGTAAGTCAGCACAGATATCACAGCTGCTCCTTCAAAAAAAAGACAACATCTCAACTTGTTGAGATAAGGCCCATAACCACAATAAAAGAAGAAATCCAAGTGGTTGAATGAGTTTTCTTTTCAAAATCTGTATGCGACTGTTTACTTTCATAGATGTCTTGATTCAGCTGAGGAACAAAAGAGAAAAAAAAAATCCAACCTGTTATTCCACACAGAATACAATTTGCTCAATAAAAAATGCTGCTGCTTGAAGAAAACAGACATCAAAGTGATGGAATGCGTGTTGAAACATTTGCAAAAGCTTTGAAGTCTGAAGTTGTGTTTGTAAACAGACTTTTAGGTCTGATGATCAAAGCCGTTCAAACGCTTTGAAGTCTGAAGTTGTTTGTAAACAGACTTGTAAGTCTGATTACAAACCAATTAAAGTGCTTCAGCAGCTGCTGGCGTTGCTGATGCTGCTTCTGCTGCTTGAATAACACTCAATTTACTGGGGAACATTAAAAAAGATATAAAACAAAAGCTCTTTATGAACACAGGAGGAGCAGAAAATATTTTTTCACGACATGACTGATGACAGACCTCTGTTTATTCCTTCAGGCTCATGTGTATGAATGAGTGTTCAAGTGTAAAGCTGTGTGCAGCTGTGTGCAGCTGTTGTCTTGCATGGAGACTTTCATTCAGCTCAGAAACAGGAGAAACAGAGTTCTTTCAGAGTAAGTCAGCACAGATATCACAGCTGCTCCTTCAACAAAAAAGAAAACATCTCAACTTGTTGAGATAAGGCCCATAACCACAATAAAAGAAGAAATCCAAGTGGTTGAATGAGTTTTCTTTTCAAAATCTTTATGCAACTGTTTACTTTCATAGATGTCTTGATTCAGCTGAGGAACAAAAGAGAAAAAAAAAATCCAACCTGTTATTCCACACAGAATACAATTTGCTCAATAAAAAATGCTGCTGATTGAAGAAAATAGACATCAAAGTGATGGAATGCGTGTTGAAACATTTTCAAAAACTTTGAAGTCTGAAGTTTTTTGTAAACAGACTTTTAGGTCTGATGATCAAAGCCGTTCAAACGCTTTGAAGTCTGAAGTTGTTTGTAAACAGACTTTTAGGTCTGATGATCAAAGCCGTTCAAACGCTTTGAAGTCTGAAGTTGTTTGTAAACAGACTTGTAAGTCTGATTACAAACCAATTAAAGTGCTTCAGCAGCTGCTGGCGTTGCTGATGCTGCTTCTGCTGCTTGAATAACACTCAATTTACTGGGGAACATTAAAAAAGATATAAAAAAAAACTCTTTATGAACACAGGAGGAGCAGAAAATATTTTTTCACGCCATGACTGTTGATAGACCTCTGTTTATTCCTTCAGGCTGATGTGTATGAATGAGTGTTCAAGTGTAAAGCTGTGTGCAGCTGTGTGCAGCTGTTGTCTTTGCATGGAGACTTTCATTCAGCTCAGAAACAGGAGAAACAGAGTTCTTTCAGAGTAGGTCAGCACAGATATCACAGCTGCTCCTTCAACAAAAAAGAAAACATCTCAACTTGTTGAGATAAGGCCCATAACCACAATAAAAGAAGAAATCCAAGTGGTTGAATGAGTTTTCTTTTCAAAATCTGTATGCGACTGTTCACTTTCATAGATGTCTTGATTCAGCTGAGGAACAAGAGAGAAAAAAAAAATCCAACCTGTTATTCCACACAGAATACAATTTGCTCAATAAAAAATGCTGCTGCTTGAAGAAAACAGACATCAAAGTGATGGAATGCGTGTTGAAACATTTGCAAAAGCTTTGAAGTCTGAAGTTGTGTTTGTAAACAGACTTTTAGGTCTGATGATCAAAGCCGTTCAAACGCTTTGAAGTCTGAAGTTGTTTGTAAACAGACTTGTAAGTCTGATTACAAACCAATTAAAGTGCTTCAGCAGCTGCTGGCGTTGCTGATGCTGCTTCTGCTGCTTGAATAACATTCAATTTACTGGGGAACATTAAAAAAGATATAAAACAAAAGCTCTTTATGAACAAAGGAGGAGCAGAAAATATTTTTTCAAGCCATGACTGATGACAGACCTCTGTTTATTCCTCCAGGCTCATGTGTATGAATGAGTGTTCAAGTGTAAAGCTGTGTGCAGCTGTGTGCAGCTGTTGTCTTGCATGGAGACTTTCATTCAGCTCAGAAACAGGAGAAACAGAGTTCTTTCAGAGTAAGTCAGCACAGATATCACTGCTGCTCTTTCGAAAAAAAGAATTCAACTATTTCCTTATGGGGGAACCTACAATGTACTGAGGGACAACAGGAGAGATGTTTCCCTCATGTATTTCAGCAGAAAATAACAGTTCCACTCAAAGTTCACCCTTTCTGCTCACACTGCGCATAACTCAGCGAGAGAAGCACAATAGAGCAATAAAAAATGACATCCCACTGTCTGAATGAGTTTTCATGTTAAATTGAGAAATCAACTATTTCCTTATGGGGGAACCTACAATGTACTCAGGAACAACAGGAGAGATGTTTCCCTCATGTATTTCAGCAGAAAATAACAATTCCACTCAAGTTCAACCTTTCTGCTCACACTGCGCATAACTCAGCGAGAGAAGCACAATAGAGCAATAAAAATGACATCCCACTGTCTGAATGAGTTTTCATGTTAAATTGAGAAATCAACTATTTCCTTATGGGGGAACGTACAATCTACTGAGGAACAACAGGAGAGATGTTTCCCTCATGTATTTCAGGAGAAAATAACAATTCCACTCAAGTTCACCCTTTCTGCTCACACTGCGCATAACTCAGCGAGAGAAGCACAATAGAGCAATAAAAAATGACATCCCACTGTCTGAATGAGTTTTCATGTTAAATTGAGAAATCAACTATTTCCTTATGGGGGAACCTACAGTGTACTGAGGAACAACAGGAGAGATGTTTCCCTCATGTATTTCAGGAGAAAATAACAATTCCACTCAAGTTCACCCTTTCTGCTCACACTGCGCATAACTCAGCGAGAGAAGCACAATAGAGCAATAAAAAATGACATCCCACTGTCTGAATGAGTTTTCATGTTAAATTGAGAATTCAACTATTTCCTTATGGGGGAACCTACAATGTACTCAGGAACAACAGGAGAGATGTTTCCCTCATGTATTTCAGCAGAAAATAACAATTCCACTCAAGTTCACCCTTTCTGCTCACACTGCGCATAACTCAGCGAGAGAAGCACAATAGAGCAATAAAAAAATGACATCCCACTGTCTGAATGATTTTTCATGTTAAATTGAGAAATCAACTATTTCCTTATGGGGGAACCTACAATTTAGTGAGGAACAACAGGAGAGATGTTTCCCTCATGTATTTCAGCAGAAAATAACAATTCCACTCAAGTTCACCCTTTCTGCTCACACTGCGCATAACTCAGCGAGAGAAGCACAATAGAGCAATAAAAAAATGACATCCCACTGTCTGAATGATTTTTCATGTTAAATTGAGAAATCAACTATTTCCTTATGGGGGAACCTACAATTTAGTGAGGAACAACAGGAGAGATGTTTCCCTCATGTATTTCAGCAGAAAATAACAATTCCACTCAAGTTCACCCTTTCTGCTCACACTGCGCATAACTCAGCGAGAGAAGCACAATAGAGCAATAAAAAATGACATCCCACTGTCTGAATGAGTTTTCATGTTAAATTGAGAATTCAACTATTTCCTTATGGGGGAACCTACAATGTACTCAGGAACAACAGGAGAGATGTTTCCCTCATGTATTTCAGCAGAAAATAACAATTCCACTCAAGTTCACCCTTTCTGCTCACACTGCGCATAACTCAGCGAGAGAAGCACAATAGAGCAATAAAAAATGACATCCCACTGTCTGAATGAGTTTTCATGTTAAATTGAGAATTCAACTATTTCCTTATGGGGGAACCTACAATGTACTCATGAACAACAGGAGAGATGTTTCCCTCATGTATTTCAGCAGAAAATAACAATTCCACTCAAGTTCACCCTTTCTGCTCACACTGCGCATAACTCAGCGAGAGAAGCACAATAGAGCAATAAAAAATGACATCCCACTGTCTGAATGAGTTTTCATGTTAAATTGAGAAATCAACTATTTCCTTATGGGGGGACCTACAATGTACTCAGGAACAACAGGAGAGATGTTTCCCTCATGTATTTCAGCAGAAAATAACAATTCCACTCAAGTTCACCCTTTCTGCTCACACTGCGCATAACTCAGCGAGAGAAGCACAATAGAGCAATAAAAAAAGACATCCCACTGTCTGAATGAATTTTAACCCCATCAGACTTGAATTGAATTTAGGGTTAACATTAAGGCTGAAACTAGGGTTTGGGTTAGGGTTAGGGTTAGCTGAAATTAGGGTTAGGGTTTCTGCTTTCCTCAAGTATTAGAAACCCCAAATTTGGCGGGGGCGCTTCTTTGGGGCTCTTGATGAAATAGCAAGTGGCCCCATGTCTCTAGGACAAAGTTGAAATTTCACCCCATAGACTTGCATTGAATTAGGGTTAACGTTAAGGCTGAAACTAGGGTTAGGGTTAGGGTTAGTTGAAATTAGGGTTAGGGTTTCTGCGTTCCTCAAGTACTAGAAGCCCCAAATTTTGCGTGGGGGTTTCTTTGGGGCTCTTGATGAAAATGCAAGTGGCCCCATGTCTCTAGGACAAAGTTGAAATTTCACCCCATAGACTTGCATTGAATTAGGGTTAACGTTAAGGCTGAAACTAGGGTTAGGGTTAGGGTTAGTTGAAATTAGGGTTAGGATTTCTCCGTTCCTCAAGTACTAGAAGCCCCAAATTTTGCGTGGGTGTTACTTTGGTGCTCTTGATGAAAATGCAAGTGGCCCCATGTCTCTACGACAAAGTTGAAATTTCAACCTATAGACTTGCATTGAATTAGGGTTGTGTTAAGACTGAAACTAGGGTTAGGGTTAGGGTTAGCTGAAATTAGGGTTAGGGTTTCTGCGTTCTTCAATTATTAGAAACCCCAAATTTGGTGTGGGCGCTTCTTTGGGGCTCTTGATGAAATAGCAAGTGGCCCCATGTCTCTAGGACAAAGTTGAAATTGTCTCAGACCAACAGAAGTCTGTCATCAGTCATGGCGTGAGAAAATATTTTCTGCTCCTCCTGTGTTCATAAAGAGTTTTTTTTTAATATCTTTTCTAGTGTTCCCCAGTAAATTGAGTGTTATTCAAGCATCAGAATCAGCATCAGCAACGCCAGCAGCTGCAGAAGCACTTTAATTGGTTTGTAATCAGACTTACAAGTCTGTTTACAAACAACTTCAGAATTCAAAGCGTTTGAACGGCTTTGATCATCAGACCTAAAAGTCTGTTTACAAACAACTTCAGACTTCAAAGCGTTTGAACGGCTTTGATCATCAGACCTAAAAGTCTGTTTACAAACAACTTCAGACTTCAAAGCGTTTGAACGGTTTTGATCATCAGACCTATAAGTCTGTTTACAAACAACTTCAGACTTCAAAGTTTTTGAAAATGTTTGAACACGCATTCCATCACTTTGATGTCTGTTTTCTTCAAGCAGCAGCATTTTTTATTGAGCAAATTGTATTGTGTGTGGAATAACAGGTTGGATTTTTTTTTTTCTCTCTTGTTCCTCAGCTGAATCAAGACAACTATGAAAGTAAACAGTAGCATACAGATTTTGAAAAGAAAACTCATTCAACCACTTGGATTTCTTTTTTTATTGTGGTTATGGGCCTTATCTAAACTAGTTGAGATGTTGTCTTTTTTTTTTTGAAGGAGCAGCAGTTATATCTGTGCTGACTTACTCTGAAAGAACTCTGTTTCTCCTGTTTCTGAGCTGAATAAAAGTCTCCATGCAAGACAACAGCTGCACAGAGCTGCACACAGCTTTACACTTGAACACTCATTCATACACATGAGCCTGAAGGAATAAACACAGCAAAACAAAGATTCAAATGAAACTGACAATACACCAGGTCAGTGTACATTAAGCAACGGAATACGCACAGTGCCCCTCCCTCTCAGACCAACAGAGGTCTGTCATCAGTCATGGCGTGAAAAAATATTTTCTGCTCCTCCTGTGTTCATAAAGAGTTTTTTTTTTTATATCTTTTCTAGTGTTCCCCAGTAAATTGAGTGTTATTCAAGCAGCAGAATCAGCATCAGCAACGCCAGCAGCTGCAGAAGCACTTTAATTGGTTTGTAATCAGACTTACAAGTCTGTTTACAAACAACTTCAGACTTCAAAGCGTTTGAACGGCTTTGATCATCAGACCTAAAAGTCTGTTTACAAACAACTTCAGACTTCAAAGCGTTTGAACGGTTTTGATCATCAGACCTATAAGTCTGTTTACAAACAACTTCAGACTTCAAAGTTTTTGAAAATGTTTGAACACGCATTCCATCACTTTGATGTCTGTTTTCTTCAAGCAGCAGCATTTTTTATTGAGCAAATTGGATTGTGTGTGGAATAACAGGTTGGATTTTTTTTTTCTCTCTCTTGTTCCTCAGCTGAATCAAGACAACTATGAAAGTAAACAGTCGCATACAGATTTTGAAAAGAAAACTCATTCAACCACTTGGATTTCTTTTTTTATTGTGGTTATAGGCCTTATTTAAACAAGTTGAGATGTTATCTTTTTTTTTTTGAAGGAGCAGCTGTGATATCTGTGCTGACTTACTCTGAAAGAACTCTGTTTCTCCTGTTTCTGAGCTGAATGAAAGTCTCCATGCAAGACAACAGCTGCACAGAGCTGCACTCAGCTTT
This sequence comes from Nelusetta ayraudi, assembly GCF_046127955.1. Lineage (NCBI taxonomy): Eukaryota > Metazoa > Chordata > Actinopteri > Tetraodontiformes > Monacanthidae > Nelusetta > Nelusetta ayraudi. Next base: position 166,324 of record NW_027466102.1, read on the forward strand.
ACACTTGAACACTCATTCATACACATGAGCCTGAAGGAATAAATATATCAAAACAAAGATTCAAATGAAACTGACAATACACCATGTCAGTGTACATTAAGCAACGGAATACGCACAGTGCCCCTCCCTCTCAGACCAACAGAGGTCTGTCATCAGTCATGGCGTGAAAAAATATTTTCTGCTCCTCCTGTGTTCATAAAGAGTTTTTTTTTTATATCTTTTTTAGTGTTCCCCTGTAAATTGAGTGTTATTCAAGCAGCAGAAGCAGCATCAGCAACGCCAGCAGCTGCAGAAGCACTTTAATTGGTTTGTAATCAGACTTACAAGTCTGTTTAAAAAACAACTTCAGACTTCAAAGCGTTTGAACGGCTTTGATCATCAGACCTAAAAGTCTATTTACAAACAACTTCAGACTTCAAAGTTTTTGAAAATGTTTGAACACGCATTCCATCACTTTGATGTCTGTTTTCTTCAAGCAGCAGCATTTTTTATTGAACAAATTGTATTGTGTGTGGAATAACAGGTTGGATTTTTTTTTTTCTCTGTCTTGTTCCTCAGCTGAATCAAGACATCTATGAAAGTAAACAGTCGCATACAAATTTTGAAAAGAAAACTCATTCAACCACTTGGATTTCTTTTTTTATTGTGGTTATGGGCCTTATCTCAACAAGTTGAGATGTTATCTTTTTTTTGGAAGGAGCAGCAGTGATATCTGTGCTGACTTACTCTTAAAGAACTTTGTGTCTCCTGTTTCTGATCTGAATTAAAGTCTCCATGCAAGAAATCAGCTGCACAGAGCTGAACACAGCTTTACATTTGAACACTCATTCATACACATGAGCCTGGAGGAATAAACATAGCAAAACAAAGATTCAAATGAGACTGACAATACACCAGGTCAGTGTTCATCAAGCAACGGAATACGCACAGTGCCCCTCAATTATAGACCAACAGAGAGTCGACTGTGATCGATCGTCACCTGATATTCATCACACGGTCTGTGTCCCCACCCACAGGCGTAATGGTGCCACTGCACATCACCAAACGCATAAGAACAAATCAACCATGCAAATGAATCGACACCACTGAAACAAGATAGAAATTTTTTCATCAATAACTGGAATAATTTTATTTAAGAAAAAACAATAAAAACATTTCAAAAGTTATCTGCTTTAATCGGTGTGTGTAGGGGGAGTGGGGGCACTGAATTAGTGAATTCAGGAATTTGTGAACGAAAACAAGTGCTTTATGCTCATTGCGAGCATAAACGGTGAACTGGAATAGAATTGTAATTCTCTGGTGAAAAAAATTAGGAAAACATCTCTCCTGTTTTTCCTGGTGTATTGTCAGTCTCACTTGAATCTTTGTTTTGCTTTGTTTATTCCTCCAGGCTGATGAGTATGAATGAGTGTTCAAGTGTAAAGCTGTGTGCAGCTCTGTGCAGCTGTTTTCTTGCATAGAGATTTTAATTCAGCTCAGAAACAAGAGAAACAGAGTTCTTTCAGAGTAAGTCAGCACAGATATCACTGCTGCTCATTCAAAAAAAAGAATTCAACTATTTCCTTATGGGGGAACCTACAATGTACTGAGGAACAACAGGAGAAATTTTTCCCTCATGTATTTCAGTAGAAAATAAGAATTCCACGAAAGTTCACCCTTTCTGCTCACACTGCGCATAACTCAGCGAGACAAGCACAATAGAGCAATAAAAAATTACATCCCACTGTCTGAATGAGTTTTTATGTTAAATTGAGAATTCAACTATTTCCTTATGGGGGAACCTAAAATGTACTGAAGAACAAGAGGAGAGATGTTTCCCTCATGTATTTCAGCAGAAAATAACAATTCCACTCAAGTTAACAGGTTGGATTTTTTTTTCTCTCTCTTGTTCCTCAGCTGAATCAAGACATCTATGAAAGTAAACAGTCGCATACAGATTTTGAAAAGAAAACTCATTCAACCACTTGGATTTCTTTTTTTATTGTGGTTATTGGGCCTTATCTCAACAAGTTGAGATGTTGTCTTTTTTTTTGAAGGAGCAGCTGTGATATCTGTGCTGACTTACTCTGAAAGAACTCTGTTTCTCCTATTTCTGAGCTGAATGAAAGTCTCCATGCAAGACAACAGCTGCACAGAGCTGCACACAGCTTTACACTTGAACACTCATTCATACACATGAGCCTGAAGGAATAAACATAGCAAAACAAAGATTCAAATGAAACTGACAATACACCAGGTCAGTGTACATTAAGCAACGGAATACGCACAGTGCCCCTCCCTCTCAGACCAACAGAGGTCTGTCATCAGTCATGGCGTGAAAAAATATTTTCTGCTCCTCCTGTGTTCATAAAGAGTTTTTTTTTATATCTTTTTTAATGTTCACCTGTAAATTGAGTGTTATTCAAGCAGCAGAAGCAGCATCAGCAACGCCAGCAGCTGCTGAAGCACTTTAATTGGTTTGTAATCAGAATTACAAGTCTGTTTACAAACAACTTCAGACTTCAAAGCGTTTGAACGGCTTTGATCATCAGACCTAAAAGTCTGTTTACAAACAACTTCAGACTTCAAAGCGTTTGAACGGCTTTGATCATCAGACCTATAAAGTCTGTTTACAAACAACTTCAGACTTCAAAGTTTTTGATAATGTTTGAACACGCATTCCATCACTTTGATGTCTATTTTCTTCAAGCAGCAGCATTTTTTATTGAGCAAATTGTATTCTGTGTGGAATAACAGGTTGGATTTTTTTTTTCTCTCTTGTTCCTCAGCTGAATCAAGACATCTATGAAAGTAAACAGTCACATACAGATTTTGAAAAGAAAACTCATTCAACCACTTGGATTTCTTTTTTTATTGTGGTTATGGGCCTTATCTAAACAAGTTGAGATGTTATCTTTTTTTTTTTGAAGGAGCAGCTGTGATATCTGTGCTGACTTACTCTGAAAGAATTTTGCGTCTCCTGTTTCTGAGCTGAATTAAAGTCTCTATGCAAGAAAACAGCTGCATAGAGCTGCACACAGCTTTACATTTGAACACTAGCAAAACAAAGATTCAAATGAGACTGACAATACACCAGGTCAGTGTACATTAAGCAACGGAATACGCACAGTGCCCCTCCCTCTCAGACCAACAGAGGTCTGTCATCAGTCATGGCGTGAAAAAATATTTTCTGCTCCTCCTGTGTTCATAAAGAGTTTTTTTTAATATCTTTTTTAATGTTCCCCAGTAAATTGAGTGTTATTCAAGCAGCAGAAGCAGCATCAGCAACGCCAGCAGCTGCTGAAGCACTTTAATTGGTTTGTAATCAGACTTACAAATCTGTTTACAAACAACTTCAGACTTCAAAGCGTTTGAACGGCTTTGATCATCAGACCTAAAAGTCTGTTTACAAACAACTTCAGACTTCAAAGTTTTTGAAAATGTTTGAACACGAATTCCATCACTTTGATGTCTGTTTTCTTCAAGCAGCAGCATTTTTTATTGAACAAATTGTATTGTGTGTGGAATAACAGGTTGGATTTTTTTTTCTCTCTTGTTCCTCAGCTGAATCAAGACATCTATGAAAGTAAACAGTCGCATACAGATTTTGAAAAGAAAACTCATTCAACCACTTGGATTTCTTTTTTTATTGTGGTTATGGGCCTTATCTAAACAAGTTGAGATGTTGTCTTTTTTTTTTTGAAGGAGCAGCAGTTATATCTGTGCTGACTTACTCTGAAAGAACTCTGTTTCTCCTGTTTCTGAGCTGAATAAAAGTCTCCATGCAAGACAACAGCTGCACAGAGCTGCACACAGCTTTACACTTGAACACTCATTCATACACATGAGCCTGAAGGAATAAACACAGCAAAACAAAGATTCAAATGAAACTGACAATACACCAGGTCAGTGTACATTAAGCAACGGAATACGCACAGTGCCCCTCCCTCTCAGACCAACAGAGGTCTGTCATCAGTCATGGCGTGAAAAAATATTTTCTGCTCCTCCTGTATTCATAAAGAGTTTTTTTTTTTATATCTTTTCTAGTGTTCCCCAGTAAATTGAGTGTTATTCAAGCAGCAGAATCAGCATCAGCAACGCCAGCAGCTGCAGAAGCACTTTAATTGGTTTGTAATCAGACTTACAAGTCTGTTTACAAACAACTTCAGACTTCAAAGCGTTTGAACGGCTTTGATCATCAGACCTAAAAGTCTGTTTACAAACAACTTCACACTTCAAAGTTTTTGAAAATGTTTGAACACGCATTCCATCACTTTGATGTCTGTTTTCTTCAAGCAGCAGCATTTTTTATTGAGCAAATTGTATTGTGTGTGGAATAACAGGTTGGATTTTTTTTTCTATCTCTTTTTCCTCAGCTGAATCAAGACAACTATGAAAGTAAACAGTCGCACACAAATTTTGAAAAGAAAACTCATTCAACCACTTGGATTTCTTTTTTTATTGTGGTTATGGGCCTTATCTCAACAAGTTGAGATGTTGTCTTTTTTTTTGAAGGAGCAGCAGTGATATCTGTGCTGACTTACTCTTAAAGAACTTTGTGTCTCCTGTTTCTGAGCTGAATTAAAGTCTCTATGAAAGAAAACAGCTGCATAGAGCTGCACACAGCTTTACATTTTAACACTAGCAAAACAAAGATTCAAATGAGACTGACAATACACCAGGTCAGTGTTCATCAAGCAACGGAATACGCACAGTGCCCCTCAATCTCAGACCAACAGAGAGTCGACTGTGATCGATCGTCACCTGATATTCATCACACGGTCTGTGTCTCCACCCACAGGAGTAATGGTGCCACTGCACATCACCAAACGCATAAGATCAAATCAACCATGAAAAGGAATCGACACCACTGAAACAAGATAGAAATTTTTTCATCAATAACTGGAATAATTTTATTTAAGAAAAAACAATAAAAACATTTCAAAAGTTATCTGCTTTAATCAGTGTGTGTGGGGGGGGGGGGGGGGGCACGGAATTAGTGAATTCAGGAATTTGTGAAAGAAAACAAGAGCTTTATGCTCAATGCGAGCATAAAAGGTGAACTTGAATGGAATTGTAATTCTCTGGTGGAAAAAATAAGGAAAAAATCTTTCCTGTTGTTCCTCTATTGTCAGTCTCATTTGAATCTTAGTTTTGCTTTGTTTATTCCTCCAGGCAGATGAATATGAATGAATGTTCAAGTTTAAGGCTGTGTGCAGCTCAGTGCAGCCGTTTACTTGCATAGAGACTTTAATTCATTTCAGAAACAGGATTTTTCTCCTGTTTCTGAAATGAATTAGGAGTTATTTTACAGTCAGTCAGCACAGATATCACTGCTGCTCCTTCAAAAAAAAGAATTCAACTATTTCCTTATGGGGGAACCTACAATGTAGTGAGGAACAACAGGAGAGATGTTTCCCTCATGTATTTCAGCAGAAAATAACAATTCCACTCAAGTTCACCCTTTCTGCTCACACTGCGCATAACTCAGCGAGAGAAGCACAATAGAGCAATAAAAAATGACATCCCACTGTCTGAATGAGTTTTCATGTTAAATTGGGAAATCAACTATTTCCTTATGGGGGAACCTACAATGTACTGAGGAACAACAGGAGAGATGTTTCCCCCATGTATTTCAGCAGAAAATAACAATTCCACTCAAGTTCACCCTTTCTGCTCACACTGCGCATAATTCAGCGAGAGAAGCACAATAGAGCAATAAAAAATGACATCCCACTGTCTGAATGAGTTTTCATGTTAAATTTAGAATTCAACTATTTCCTTATGGGGGAACCTACAATGTACTCAGGAACAACAGGAGAGATGTTTCCCTCATGTATTTCAGCAGAAAATAACAATTCCACTCAAGTTCACCCTTTCTTCTCACACTGCGCATAATTCAGCGAGAGAAGCACAATAGAGCAATAAAAAATGACATCCCACTGTCTGAATGAGTTTTCATGTTAAATTGAGAAATCAACTATTTCCTTATGGGGGAACCTACAATGTACTGAGGAACAACAGGACAGATGTTTCCCTCATGTATTTCAGCAGAAAATAACAATTCCACTCAAGTTCACCCTTTCTGCTCACACTGCGCATAATTCAGCGAGAGAAGCACAATAGAGCAATAAAAAATGACATCCCACTGTCTGAATGAGTTTTCATGTTAAATTGAGAAATCAACTATTTCCTTATGGGGGAACCTACAATGTACTGAGGATCAACAGGACAGATGTTTTCCTCATTTACTTCAGCAGAAAATAAAAATTCCACTCAAGTTCACCCTTTCTGCTCACACTGCGCATAACTCAGCGAGAGAAGCACAATAGAGCAATAAAAAATGACATCCCACTGTCTGAATGAGTTTTCATGTTAAATTGAGAAATCAACTATTTCCTTATGGGGGAACCTACAATGTACTGAGGAACAACAGGAGAGATGTTTCCCTCATGTATTTCAGTAGAAAATAACAGTTCCACTCAAAGTTCACCCTTTCTGCTCACACTGCGCATAATTCAGCGAGAGAAGCACAATAGAGCAATAAAAAATGACATCCCACTGTCTGAATGAGTTTTCATGTTAAATTGAGAAATCAACTATTTCCTTATGGGGGAACCTACAATGTACTGAGGAACAACAGGACAGATGTTTTCCTCATTTACTTCAGCAGAAAATAACAATTCCACTCAAGTTCACCCTTTCTGCTCACACTGCGCATAACTCAGCGAGAGAAGCACAATAGAGCAATAAAAAATGACATCCCACTGTCTGAATGAGTTTTCATGTTAAATTGAGAAATCAACTATTTCCTTATGGGGGAACCTACAATGTAGTGAGGAACAACAGGACAGATGTTTCCCTCATGTATTTCAGCAGAAAATAACAATTCCACTCAAGTTCACCCTTTCTGCTCACACTGCGCATAACTCAGCGAGAGAAGCACAATAGAGCAATAAAAAATGACATCCCACTGTCTGAATGAGTTTTCATGTTAAATTGAGAAATCAACTATTTCCTTATGGGGGGACCTACAATGTACTCAGGAACAACAGGAGAGATGTTTCCCTCATGTATTTCAGCAGAAAATAACAATTCCACTCAAGTTCACCCTTTCTGCTCACACTGCGCATAACTCAGCGAGAGAAGCACAATAGAGCAATAAAAAATGACATCCCACTGCCTGAATGAGTTTTCATGTTAAATTTAGAATTCAACTATTTCCTTATGGGGGAACCTACAATGTACTCAGGAACAACAGGAGAGATGTTTCCCTCATGTATTTCAGCAGAAAATAACAATTCCACTCAAGTTCACCCTTTCTTCTCACACTGCGCATAATTCAGCGAGAGAAGCACAATAGAGCAATAAAAAATGACATCCCACTGTCTGAATGAGTTTTCATGTTAAATTGAGAAATCAACTATTTCCTTATGGGGGAACCTACAATGTACTGAGGAACAACAGGAGAGATGTTTCCCTCATGTATTTCAGTAGAAAATAACAGTTCCACTCAAAGTTCACCCTTTCTGCTCACACTGCGCATAATTCAGCGAGAGAAGCACAATAGAGCAATAAAAAATGACATCCCACTGTCTGAATGAGTTTTCATGTTAAATTGAGAAATCAACTATTTCCTTATGGGGGAACCTACAATGTACTGAGGAACAACAGGACAGATGTTTTCCTCATTTACTTCAGCAGAAAATAACAATTCCACTCAAGTTCACCCTTTCTGCTCACACTGCGCATAACTCAGCGAGAGAAGCACAATAGAGCAATAAAAAATGACATCCCACTGTCTGAATGAGTTTTCATGTTAAATTGAGAAATCAACTATTTCCTTATGGGGGAACCTACAATGTAGTGAGGAACAACAGGACAGATGTTTCCCTCATGTATTTCAGCAGAAAATAACAATTCCACTCAAGTTCACCCTTTCTGCTCACACTGCGCATAACTCAGCGAGAGAAGCACAATAGAGCAATAAAAAATGACATCCCACTGTCTGAATGAGTTTTCATGTTAAATTGAGAAATCAACTATTTCCTTATGGGGGGACCTACAATGTACTCAGGAACAACAGGAGAGATGTTTCCCTCATGTATTTCAGCAGAAAATAACAATTCCACTCAAGTTCACCCTTTCTGCTCACACTGCGCATAACTCAGCGAGAGAAGCACAATAGAGCAATAAAAAATGACATCCCACTGCCTGAATGAGTTTTCATGTTAAATTTAGAATTCAACTATTTCCTTATGGGGGAACCTACAATGTACTCAGGAACAACAGGAGAGATGTTTCCCTCATGTATTTCAGCAGAAAATAACAATTCCACTCAAGTTCACCCTTTCTTCTCACACTGCGCATAATTCAGCGAGAGAAGCACAATAGAGCAATAAAAAATGACATCCCACTGTCTGAATGAGTTTTCATGTTAAATTGAGAAATCAACTATTTCCTTATGGGGGAAGCTACAATGTAGTGAGGAACAACAGGAGAGCTGTTTCCCTCATGTATTTCAGCAGAAAATAACAATTCCACTCAAGTTCACCCTTTCTGCTCACACTGCACATAACTCAGCGAGAGAAGCACAATAGAGCAATAAAAAATGACATCCCACTGTCTGAATGAGTTTTCATGTTAAATTGAGAATTCAACTATTTCCTTATGGGGGGACCTACAATGTACTCAGGAACAACAGGAGAGATGTTTCCCTCATGTATTTCAGCTGAAAATAACAATTCCACTCAAGTTCACCCTTTCTGCTCACACTGCGCATAATTCAGCGAGAGAAGCACAATAGAGCAATAAAAAATGACATCCCACTGTCTGAATGAGTTTTCATGTTAAATTGAGAAATCAACTATTTCCTTATGGGGGAACCTACAATGTACTGAGGAACAACAGGACAGATGTTTTCCTCATTTACTTCAGCAGAAAATAACAATTCCACTCAAGTTCACCCTTTCTGCTCACACTGCGCATAACTCAGCGAGAGAAGCACAATAGAGCAATAAAAAATGACATCCCACTGTCTGAATGAGTTTTCATGTTAAATTGAGAAATCAACTATTTCCTCATGGGGGAACCTACAATGTAGTGAGGAACAACAGGACAGATGTTTCCCTCATGTATTTCAGCAGAAAATAACAATTCCACTCAAGTTCACCCTTTCTGCTCACACTGCGCATAACTCAGCGAGAGAAGCACAATAGAGCAATAAAAAATGACATCCCACTGTCTGAATGAGTTTTCATGTTAAATTGAGAAATCAACTATTTCCTTATGGGGGGACCTACAATGTACTCAGGAACAACAGGAGAGATGTTTCCCTCATGTATTTCAGCAGAAAATAACAATTCCACTCAAGTTCACCCTTTCTGCTCACACTGCGCAAAACATAGCGAGAGAAGCACAATAGAGCAATAAAAATGACATCCCACTGTCTGAATGAGTTTTTATGTTAAATTGAGAATTCAACTATTTCCTTATGGGGGGACCTACAATGTACTCAGGAACAACAGGAGAGATGTTTCCCTCATGTATTTCAGCAGAAAATAACAATTCCACTCAAGTTCACCCTTTCTGCTCACACTGCGCATAACTCAGCGAGAGAAGCACAATAGAGCAATAAAAAAAGACATCCCACTGTCTGAATGAATTTTAACCCCATCAGACTTGAATTGAATTAGGGTTAACATTAAGGCTGAAACTAGGGTTAGGGTTATGGTTAGGGTTAGCTGAAATTAGGGTTAGGGTTTCTGTCTTCCTCAAGTATTAGAAACCCCAAATTTGGCGTGGGCGCTTCTTTGGGGCTCTTGATGAAATAGCAAGTGGCCCCATGTCTCTAGGACAAAGTTGAAATTTCACCCCATAGACTTGCATTGAATTAGGGTTAACGTTAAGGCTGAAACTAGGGTTAGGGTTAGGGTTAGTTGAAATTAGGGTTAGGGTTTCTGCGTTCCTCAAGTACTAGAAGCCCCAAATTTTGCGTGGGTGTTTCTTTGGGGCTCTTGATGAAAATGCAAGTGGCCCCATGTCTCTAGGACAAAGTTGAAATTTCACCCCATAGACTTGCATTGAATTAGGGTTAACGTTAAGGCTGAAACTAGGGTTAGGGTTAGGGTTAGGGTTAGCTGAAATTAGGGTTAGGGTTTCTGTCTTCCTCAAGTATTAGAAACCCCAAATTTGGCGTGGGCGCTTCTTTGGGGCTCTTGATGAAATAGCAAGTGGCCCCATGTCTCTAGGACAAAGTTGAAATTTCACCCCATAGACTTGCATTGAATTAGGGTTAACGTTAAGGCTGTAACTAGGGTTAGGGTTAGGGTTAGTTGAAATTAGGGTTAGGATTTCTCCGTTCCTCAAGTACTAGAAGCCCCAAATTTTGCGTGGGTGTTTCTTTGGTGCTCTTGATGAAAATGCAAGTGGCCCCATGTCTCTACGACAAAGTTGAAATTTCAACCTATAGACTTGCATTGAATTAGGGTTGCGTTAAGACTGAAACTAGGGTTAGGGTTAGGGTTAGCTGAAATTAGGGTTAGGGTTTCTGCGTTCTTCAATTATTAGAAACCCCAAATTTGGTGTGGGCGCTTCTTTGGGGCTCTTGATGAAATAGCAAGTGGCCCCATGTCTCTAGGACAAAGTTGAAATTGTCTCAGACCAACAGAAGTCTGTCATCAGTCATGGCGTGAGAAAATATTTTCTGCTCCTCCTGTGTTCATAAAGAGTTTTTTTTTAATATCTTTTCTAGTGTTCCCCAGTAAATTGAGTGTTATTCAAGCAGCAGAAGCAGCATCAGCAACGCCAGCAGCTGCAGAAGCACTTTAATTGGTTTGTAATCAGACTTACAAGTCTGTTTACAAACAACTTCAGACTTCAAAGCGTTTGAACGGCTTTGATCATCAGACCTAAAAGTCTGTTTACAAACAACTTCAGACTTCAAAGCGTTTGAACGGCTTTGATCATCAAACCTATAAGTCTGTTTACAAACAACTTCAGACTTCAAAGTTTTTGAAAATGTTTGAACACGCGTTCCATCACTTTGATGTCTGTTTTCTTCAAGCAGCAGCATTTTTTATTGAGCAAATTGTATTGTGTGTGGAATAACACGTTGGATTTTTTTTTTCTCTCTTGTTCCTCAGCTGAATCAAGACAACTATGAAAGTAAACAGTCGCATACAGATTTTGAAAAGAAAACTCATTCAACCACTTGGATTTCTTTTTTTATTGTGGTTATGGGCCTTATCTAAACAAGTTGAGATGTTGTCTTTTTTTTTTTGAAGGAGCAGCTGTGATATCTGTGCTGACTTACTCTGAAAGAACTCTGTTTCTCCTGTTTCTGAGCTGAATGAAAGTCTCCATGCAAGACAGCAGCTGCACAGAGCTGCACTCAGCTTTACACTTGAACACTCATTCATACACATGAGCCTGAAGGAATAAATATATCAAAACAAAGATTCAAATGAAACTGACAATACACCAGGTCAGTGTACATTAAGCAACGGAATACGCACAGTGCCCCTCCCTCTCAGACCAACAGAGGTCTGTCATCAGTCATGGCGTGAAAAAATATTTTCTGCTCCTCCTGTGTTCATAAAGAGTTTTTTTTAATATCTTTTTTAATGTTCCCCAGTAAATTGAGTGTCATTCAAGCAGCAGAAGCAGCATCAGCAACGCCAGCAGCTGCTGAAGCACTTTAATTGGTTTGTAATCAGACTTACAAATCTGTTTACAAACAACTTCAGACTTCAAAGCATTTGAACGGCTTTGATCATCAGACCTAAAAGTCTGTTTACAAACAACTTCAGACTTCAAAGTTTTTGAAAATGTTTGAACACGAATTCCATCACTTTGATGTCTGTTTTCTTCAAGCAGCAGCATTTTTTATTAAGCAAATTGTATTCTGTGTGGAATAACAGGTTGGATTTTTTTTCTCTCTTTTTCCTCAGCTGAATCAAGACAACTATGAAAGTAAACAGTCGCATACAGATTTTGAAAAGAAAACTCATTCAACCACTTGGATTTCTTTTTTTATTGTGGTTATGGGCCTTATCTAAACTAGTTGAGATGTTGTCTTTTTTTTTTTGAAGGAGCAGCAGTTATATCTGTGCTGACTTACTCTGAAAGAACTCTGTTTCTCCTGTTTCTGAGCTGAATAAAAGTCTCCATGCAAGACAACAGCTGCACAGAGCTGCACACAGCTTTACACTTGAACACTCATTCATACACATGAGCCTGAAGGAATAAACACAGCAAAACAAAGATTCAAATGAAACTGACAATACACCAGGTCAGTGTACATTAAGCAACGGAATACGCACAGTGCCCCTCCCTCTCAGACCAACAGAGGTCTGTCATCAGTCATGGCGTGAAAAAATATTTTCTGCTCCTCCTGTGTTCATAAAGAGTTTTTTTTTTTATATCTTTTCTAGTGTTCCCCAGTAAATTGAGTGTTATTCAAGCAGCAGAATCAGCATCAGCAACGCCAGCAGCTGCAGAAGCACTTTAATTGGTTTGTAATCAGACTTACAAGTCTGTTTACAAACAACTTCAGACTTCAAAGCGTTTGAACGGCTTTGATCATCAGACCTAAAAGTCTGTTTACAAACAACTTCAGACTTCAAAGCGTTTGAACGGTTTTGATCATCAGACCTATAAGTCTGTTTACAAACAACTTCAGACTTCAAAGTTTTTGAAAATGTTTGAACACGCATTCCATCACTTTGATGTCTGTTTTCTTCAAGCAGCAGCATTTTTTATTGAGCAAATTGGATTGTGTGTGGAATAACAGGTTGGATTTTTTTTTTTCTCTCTTGTTCCTCAGCTGAATCAAGACAACTATGAAAGTAAACAGTCGCATACAGATTTTGAAAAGAAAACTCATTCAACCACTTGGATTTCTTTTTTTATTGTGGTTATAGGCCTTATTTAAACAAGTTGAGATGTTATCTTTTTTTTTTTGAAGGAGCAGCTGTGATATCTGTGCTGACTTACTCTGAAAGAACTCTGTTTCTCCTGTTTCTGAGCTGAATGAAAGTCTCCATGCAAGACAACAGCTGCACAGAGCTGCACTCAGCTTTACACTTGAACACTCATTCATACACATGAGCCTGAAGGAATAAATATATCAAAACAAAGATTCAAATGAAACTGACAATACACCAGGTCAGTGTACATTAAGCAACGGAATACGCACAGTGCCCCTCCCTCTCAGACCAACAGAGGTCTGTCATCAGTCATGGCGTGAAAAAATATTTTCTGCTCCTCCTGTGTTCATAAAGAGTTTTTTTTTTATATCTTTTTTAGTGTTCCCCTGTAAATTGAGTGTTATTCAAGCAGCAGAAGCAGCATCAGCAACGCCAGCAGCTGCAGAAGCACTTTAATTGGTTTGTAATCAGACTTACAAGTCTGTTTAAAAAACAACTTCAGACTTCAAAGCGTTTGAACGGCTTTGATCATCAGACCTAAAAGTCTATTTACAAACAACTTCAGACTTCAAAGTTTTTGAAAATGTTTGAACACGCATTCCATCACTTTGATGTCTGTTTTCTTCAAGCAGCAGCATTTTTTATTGAACAAATTGTATTGTGTGTGGAATAACAGGTTGGATTTTTTTTTTCTCTGTCTTGTTCCTCAGCTGAATCAAGACATCTATGAAAGTAAACAGTCGCATACAAATTTTGAAAAGAAAACTCATTCAACCACTTGGATTTCTTTTTTTATTGTGGTTATGGGCCTTATCTCAACAAGTTGAGATGTTATCTTTTTTTTTGAAGGAGCAGCAGTGATATCTGTGCTGACTTATTCTTAAAGAACTTTGTGTCTCCTGTTTCTGATCTGAATTAAAGTCTCCATGCAAGAAATCAGCTGCACAGAGCTGCACACAGCTTTACATTTGAACACTCATTCATACACATGAGCCTGGAGGAATAAACATAGCAAAACAAAGATTCAAATGAGACTGACAATACACCAGGTCAGTGTTCATCAAGCAACGGAATACGCACAGTGCCCCTCAATTATAGACCAACAGAGAGTCGACTGTGATCGATCGTCACCTGATATTCATCACACGGTCTGTGTCCCGACCCACAGGCGTAATGGTGCCACTGCACATCACCAAACGCATAAGAACAAATCAACCATGCAAATGAATCGACACCACTGAAACAAGATAGAAATTTTTTCATCAATAACTGGAATAATTTTATTTAAGAAAAAACAATAAAAACATTTCAAAAGTTATCTGCTTTAATCGGTGTGTGTAGGGGGAGTGGGGGCACTGAATTAGTGAATTCAGGAATTTGTGAACGAAAACAAGTGCTTTATGCTCATTGCGAGCATAAACGGTGAACTTGAATAGAATTGTAATTCTCTGGTGAAAAAAATTAGGAAAACATCTCTCCTGTTTTTCCTGGTGTATTGTCAGTCTCACTTGAATCTTTGTTTTGCTTTGTTTATTCCTCCAGGCTGATGAGTATGAATGAGTGTTCAAGTGTAAAGCTGTGTGCAGCTCTGTGCAGCTGTTTTCTTGCATAGAGATTTTAATTCAGCTCAGAAACAAGAGAAACAGAGTTCTTTCAGAGTAAGTCAGCACAGATATCACTGCTGCTCATTCAAAAAAAAGAATTCAACTATTTCCTTATGGGGGAACCTACAATGTACTGAGGAACAACAGGAGACATTTTTCCCTCATGTATTTCAGTAGAAAATAAGAATTCCACGAAAGTTCACCCTTTCTGCTCACACTGCGCATAACTCAGCGAGACAAGCACAATAGAGCAATAAAAAATTACATCCCACTGTCTGAATGAGTTTTTATGTTAAATTGAGAATTCAACTATTTCCTTATGGGGGAACCTAAAATGTACTGAAGAACAAGAGGAGAGATGTTTCCCTCATGTATTTCAGCAGAAAATAACAATTCCACTCAAGTTAACAGGTTGGATTTTTTTTTCTCTCTCTTGTTCCTCAGCTGAATCAAGACATCTATGAAAGTAAACAGTCGCATACAGATTTTGAAAAGAAAACTCATTCAACCACTTGGATTTCTTTTTTTATTGTGGTTATTGGGCCTTATCTCAACAAGTTGAGATGTTGTCTTTTTTTTTGAAGGAGCAGCTGTGATATCTGTGCTGACTTACTCTGAAAGAAATCTGTTTCTCCTATTTCTGAGCTGAATGAAAGTCTCCATGCAAGACAACAGCTGCACATAGCTGCACACAGCTTTACACTTGAACACTCATTCATACACATGAGCCTGAAGGAATAAACATAGCAAAACAAAGATTCAAATGAAACTGACAATACACCAGGTCAGTGTACATTAAGCAACGGAATACGCACAGTGCCCCTCCCTCTCAGACCAACAGAGGTCTGTCATCAGTCATGGCGTGAAAAAATATTTTCTGCTCCTCCTGTGTTCATAAAGAGTTTTTTTTTATATCTTTTTTAATGTTCACCAGTAAATTGAGTGTTATTCAAGCAGCAGAAGCAGCATCAGCAACGCCAGCAGCTGCTGAAGCACTTTAATTGGTTTGTAATCAGAATTACAAGTCTGTTTACAAACAACTTCAGACTTCAAAGCGTTTGAACGGCTTTGATCATCAGACCTAAAAGTCTGTTTACAAACAACTTCAGACTTCATAGCGTTTGAACGGCTTTGATCATCAGACCTATAAAGTCTGTTTACAAACAACTTCAGACTTCAAAGTTTTTGATAATGTTTGAACACGCATTCCATCACTTTGATGTCTATTTTCTTCAAGCAGCAGCATTTTTTATTGAGCAAATTGTATTCTGTGTGGAATAACAGGTTGGATTTTTTTTTTCTCTCTTGTTCCTCAGCTGAATCAAGACATCTATGAAAGTAAACAGTCACATACAGATTTTGAAAAGAAAACTCATTCAACCACTTGGATTTCTTTTTTTATTGTGGTTATGGGCCTTATCTAAACAAGTTTAGATGTTGTCTTTTTTTTGAAGGAGCAGCTGTGATATCTGTGCTGACTTACTCTGAAAGAACTTTGCGTCTCCTGTTTCTGAGCTGAATTAAAGTCTCTATGCAAGAAAACAGCTGCATAGAGCTGCACACAGCTTTACATTTGAACACTAGCAAAACAAAGATTCAAATGAAACTGACAATACACCAGGTCAGTGTACATTAAGCAACGGAATACGCACAGTGCCCCTCCCTCTCAGACCAACAGAGGTCTGTCATCAGTCATGGCGTGAAAAAATATTTTCTGCTCCTCCTGTGTTCATAAAGAGTTTTTTTTTATATCTTTTTTAATGTTCACCAGTAAATTGAGTGTTATTCAAGCAGCAGAAGCAGCATCAGCAACGCCAGCAGCTGCTGAAGCACTTTAATTGGTTTGTAATCAGAATTACAAGTCTGTTTACAAACAACTTCAGACTTCAAAGCGTTTGAACGGCTTTGATCATCAGACCTAAAAGTCTGTTTACAAACAACTTCAGACTTCAAAGCGTTTGAACGGCTTTGATCATCAGACCTATAAAGTCTGTTTACAAACAACTTCAGACTTCAAAGTTTTTGATAATGTTTGAACACGCATTCCATCACTTTGATGTCTATTTTCTTCAAGCAGCAGCATTTTTTATTGAGCAAATTGTATTCTGTGTGGAATAACAGGTTGGATTTTTTTTTTCTCTCTTGTTCTTCAGCTGAATCAAGACATCTATGAAAGTAAACAGTCACATACAGATTTTGAAAAGAAAACTCATTCAACCACTTGGATTTCTTTTTTTATTGTGGTTATGGGCCTTATCTAAACAAGTTGAGATGTTGTCTTTTTTTTTTTGAAGGAGCAGCTGTGATATCTGTGCTGACTTACTCTGAAAGAACTTTGCGTCTCCTGTTTCTGAGCTGAGTTAAAGTCTCTATGCAAGAAAACAGCTGCATAGAGCTGCACACAGCTTTACATTTGAACACTAGCAAAACAAAGATTCAAATGAGACTGACAATACACCAGGTCAGTGTACATTAAGCAACGGAATACGCACAGTGCCCCTCCCTCTCAGACCAACAGAGGTCTGTCATCAGTCATGGCGTGAAAAAATATTTTCTGCTCCTCCTGTGTTCATAAAGAGTTTTTTTTAATATCTTTTTTAATGTTCCCCAGTAAATTGAGTGTTATTCAAGCAGCAGAAGCAGCATCAGCAACGCCAGCAGCTGCTGAAGCACTTTAATTGGTTTGTAATCAGACTTACAAATCTGTTTACAAACAACTTCAGACTTCAAAGCATTTGAACGGCTTTGATCATCAGACCTAAAAGTCTGTTTACAAACAACTTCAGACTTCAAAGTTTTTGAAAATGTTTGAACACGAATTCCATCACTTTGATGTCTGTTTTTTTCAAGCAGCAGCATTTTTTATTGAACAAATTGTATTGTGTGTGGAATAACAGGTTGGATTTTTTTTTCTCTCTTGTTCCTCAGCTGAATCAAGACATCTATTAAAGTAAACAGTCGCATACAGATTTTGAAAAGAAAACTCATTCAACCACTTGGATTTCTTTTTTTATTGTGGTTATGGGCCTTATCTAAACAAGTTGAGATGTTGTCTTTTTTTTTTTGAAGGAGCAGCAGTTATATCTGTGCTGACTTACTCTGAAAGAACTCTGTTTCTCCTGTTTCTGAGCTGAATAAAAGTCTCCATGCAAGACAACAGCTGCACAGAGCTGCACACAGCTTTACACTTGAACACTCATTCATACACATGAGCCTGAAGGAATAAACACAGCAAAACACAGATTCAAATGAAACTGACAATACACCAGGTCAGTGTACATTAAGCAACGGAATACGCACAGTGCCCCTCCCTCTCAGACCAACAGAGGTCTGTCATCAGTCATGGCGTGAAAAAATATTTTCTGCTCCTCCTGTATTCATAAAGAGTTTTTTTTTTTATATCTTTTCTAGTGTTCCCCAGTAAATTGAGTGTTATTCAAGCAGCAGAATCAGCATCAGCAACGCCAGCAGCTGCAGAAGCACTTTAATTGGTTTGTAATCAGACTTACAAGTCTGTTTACAAACAACTTCAGACTTCAAAGCGTTTGAACGGCTTTGATCATCAGACCTAAAAGTCTGTTTACAAACAACTTCACACTTCAAAGTTTTTGAAAATGTTTGAACACGCATTCCATCACTTTGATGTCTGTTTTCTTCAAGCAGCAGCATTTTTTATTGAGCAAATTGTATTGTGTGTGGAATAACAGGTTGGATTTTTTTTTCTCTCTCTTTTTCCTCAGCTGAATCAAGACAACTATGAAAGTAAACAGTCGCACACAAATTTTGAAAAGAAAACTCATTCAACCACTTGGATTTCTTTTTTTATTGTGGTTATGGGCCTTATCTCAACAAGTTGAGATGTTGTCTTTTTTTTTGAAGGAGCAGCAGTGATATCTGTGCTGACTTACTCTTAAAGAACTTTGTGTCTCCTGTTTCTGAGCTGAATTAAAGTCTCTATGAAAGAAAACAGCTGCATAGAGCTGCACACAGCTTTACATTTTAACACTAGCAAAACAAAGATTCAAATGAGACTGACAATACACCAGGTCAGTGTTCATCAAGCAACGGAATACGCACAGTGCCCCTCAATCTCAGACCAACAGAGAGTCGACTGTGATCGATCGTCACCTGATATTCATCACATGGTCTGTGTCTCCACCCACAGGAGTAATGGTGCCACTGCACATCACCAAACGCATAAGATCAAATCAACCATGAAAAGGAATCGACACCACTGAAACAAGATAGAAATTTTTTCATCAATAACTGGAATAATTTTATTTAAGAAAAAACAATAAAAACATTTCAAAGGTTATCTGCTTTAATCAGTGTGTGGGGGGGGAGTGGGGGCACGGAATTAGTGAATTCAGGAATTTGTGAAAGAAAACAAGAGCTTTATGCTCAATGCGAGCATAAAAGGTGAACTTGAATGGAATTGTAATTCTCTGGTGGAAAAAATAAGGAAAAAATCTTTCCTGTTGTTCCTCTATTGTCAGTCTCATTTGAATCTTAGTTTTGCTTTGTTTATTCCTCCAGGTAGATGAATATGAATGAATGTTCAAGTTTAAGGCTGTGTGCAGCTCAGTGCAGCCGTTTACTTGCATAGAGACTTTAATTCATTTCAGAAACAGGATTTTTCTCCTGTTTCTGAAATGAATTAGGAGTTATTTTACAGTCAGTCAGCACAGATATCACTGCTGCTCCTTCAAAAAAAAGAATTCAACTATTTCCTTATGGGGGAACCTACAATGTAGTGAGGAACAACAGGAGAGATGTTTCCCTCATGTATTTCTGCAGAAAATAACAATTCCACTCAAGTTCACCCTTTCTGCTCACACTGCGCATAATTCAGCGAGAGAAGCACAATAGAGCAATAAAAAATGACATCCCACTGTCTGAATGAGTTTTCATGTTAAATTTAGAATTCAACTATTTCCTTATGGGGGAACCTACAATGTACTCAGGAACAACAGGAGAGATGTTTCCCTCATGTATTTCAGCAGAAAATAACAATTCCACTCAAGTTCACCCTTTCTGCTCACACTGCGCATAACTCAGCGAGAGAAGCACAATAGAGCAATAAAAAAAGACATCCCACTGTCTGAATGAGTTTTCATGTTAAATTGAGAAATCAACTATTTCCTTATGGGGGGACCTACAATGTACTCAGGAACAACAGGAGAGATGTTTCCCTCATGTATTTCAGCAGAAAATAACAATTCCACTCAAGTTCACCCTTTCTGCTCACACTGCGCATAATTCAGCGAGAGAAGCACAATAGAGCAATAAAAAATGACATCCCACTGTCTGAATGAGTTTTCATGTTAAATTGAGAAATCAACTATTTCCTTATGGGGGAACCTACAATGTACTGAGGAACAACAGGAGAGCTGTTTCCCTCATGTATTTCAGCAGAAAATAACAATTCCACTCAAGTTCACCCTTTCTGCTCACACTGCACATAACTCAGCGAGAGAAGCACAATAGAGCAATAAAAAATGACATCCCACTGTCTGAATGAGTTTTCATGTTAAATTGGGAAATCAACTATTTCCTTATGGGGTAACCTACAATGTACTGAGGAACAACAGGAGAGATGTTTCCCTCATGTATTTCAGCAGAAAATAACAGTTCCACTCAAAGTTCACCCTTTCTGCTCACACTGCGCATAACTCAGCGAGAGAAGCACAATAGAGCAATAAAAAATGACATCCCACTGTCTGAATGAGTTTTCATGTTAAATTGAGAAATCAACTATTTCCTTATGGGGGAACCTACAATGTACTGAGGAACAACAGGACAGATGTTTCCCTCATGTATTTCTGCAGAAAATAACAATTCCACTCAAGTTCACCCTTTCTGCTCACACTGCGCATAATTCAGCGAGAGAAGCACAATAGAGCAATAAAAAATGACATCCCACTGTCTGAATGAGTTTTCATGTTAAATTTAGAATTCAACTATTTCCTTATGGGGGAACCTACAATGTACTCAGGAACAACAGGAGAGATGTTTCCCTCATGTATTTCAGCAGAAAATAACAATTCCACTCAAGTTCACCCTTTCTGCTCACACTGCGCATAACTCAGCGAGAGAAGCACAATAGAGCAATAAAAAAAGACATCCCACTGTCTGAATGAGTTTTCATGTTAAATTGAGAAATCAACTATTTCCTTATGGGGGGACCTACAATGTACTCAGGAACAACAGGAGAGATGTTTCCCTCATGTATTTCAGCAGAAAATAACAATTCCACTCAAGTTCACCCTTTCTGCTCACACTGCGCATAATTCAGCGAGAGAAGCACAATAGAGCAATAAAAAATGACATCCCACTGTCTGAATGAGTTTTCATGTTAAATTGAGAAATCAACTATTTCCTTATGGGGGAACCTACAATGTACTGAGGAACAACAGGAGAGCTGTTTCCCTCATGTATTTCAGCAGAAAATAACAATTCCACTCAAGTTCACCCTTTCTGCTCACACTGCACATAACTCAGCGAGAGAAGCACAATAGAGCAATAAAAAATGACATCCCACTGTCTGAATGAGTTTTCATGTTAAATTGGGAAATCAACTATTTCCTTATGGGGTAACCTACAATGTACTGAGGAACAACAGGAGAGATGTTTCCCTCATGTATTTCAGCAGAAAATAACAGTTCCACTCAAAGTTCACCCTTTCTGCTCACACTGCGCATAACTCAGCGAGAGAAGCACAATAGAGCAATAAAAAATGACATCCCACTGTCTGAATGAGTTTTCATGTTAAATTGAGAAATCAACTATTTCCTTATGGGGGAACCTACAATGTACTGAGGAACAACAGGACAGATGTTTCCCTCATGTATTTCAGCAGAAAATAACAATTCCACTCAAGTTCACCCTTTCTGCTCACACTGCGCATAACTCAGCGAGAGAAGCACAATAGAGCAATAAAAAATGACATCCCACTGTCTGAATGAGTTTTCATGTTAAATTGAGAAATCAACTATTTCCTTATGGGGGGACCTACAATGTACTCAGGAACAACAGGAGAGATGTTTCCCTCATGTATTTCAGCAGAAAATAACAATTCCACTCAAGTTCACCCTTTCTGCTCACACTGCGCATAACTCAGCGAGAGAAGCACAATAGAGCAATAAAAATGACATCCCACTGTCTGAATGAGTTTTTATGTTAAATTGAGAATTCAACTATTTCCTTATGGGGGGACCTACAATGTACTCAGGAACAACAGGAGAGATGTTTCCCTCGTGTATTTCAGCAGAAAATAACAATTCCACTCAAGTTCATCCTTTCTGCTCACACTGCGCATAATTCAGCGAGAGAAGCACAATAGAGCAATAAAAAATGACATCCCACTGTCTGAATGAGTTTTCATGTTAAATTGAGAAATCAACTATTTCCTTATGGGGGAACCTACAATGTACTGAGGAACAACAGGAGAGATGTTTCCCTCATGTATTTCAGCAGAAAATAACAGTTCCACTCAAAGTTCACCCTTTCTGCTCACACTGTGCATAACTCAGAGAGAGAAGCACAATAGAGCAATAAAAAATGACATCCCACTGTCTGAATGAGTTTTCATGTTAAATTTAGAAATCAACTATTTCCTTATGGGGGAACCTACAATGTACTGAGGAACAACAGGACAGATGTTTCCCTCATGTATTTCAGCAGAAAATAACAATTCCACTCAAGTTCACCCTTTCTGCTCACACTGCGCATAACTCAGCGAGAGAAGCACAATAGAGCAATAAAAATGACATCCCACTGTCTGAATGAGTTTTCATGTTAAATTGAGAAATCAACTATTTCCTTATGGGGGGACCTACAATGTACTCAGGAACAACAGGAGAGATGTTTCCCTCATGTATTTCAGCAGAAAATAACAATTCCACTCAAGTTCACCCTTTCTGCTCACACTGCGCATAACTCAGCGAGAGAAGCACAATAGAGCAATAAAAATGACATCCCACTGTCTGAATGAGTTTTTATGTTAAATTGAGAATTCAACTATTTCCTTATGGGGGGACCTACAATGTACTCAGGAACAACAGGAGAGATGTTTCCCTCATGTATTTCAGCAGAAAATAACAATTCCACTCAAGTTCACCCTTTCTGCTCACACTGCGCATAACTCAGCGAGAGAAGCACAATAGAGCAATAAAAAATGACATCCCACTGTCTGAATGAGTTTTCATGTTAAATTGAGAATTCAACTATTTCCTTATGGGGGAACCTACAATGTACTCATGAACAACAGGAGAGATGTTTCCCTCATGTATTTCAGCAGAAAATAACAATTCCACTCAAGTTCACCCTTTCTGCTCACACTGCGCATAACTCAGCGAGAGAAGCACAATAGAGCAATAAAAAAAGACATCCCACTGTCTGAATGAATTTTAACCCCATCAGACTTGAATTGAATTAGGGTTAACATTAAGGCTGAAACTAGGGTTAGGGTTATGGTTAGGGTTAGCTGAAATTAGGGTTAGGGTTTCTGTCTTCCTCAAGTATTAGAAACCCCAAATTTGGCGTGGGCGCTTCTTTGGGGCTCTTGATGAAATAGCAAGTAGCCCCATGTCTCTAGGACAAAGTTGAAATTTCACCCCATAGACTTGCATTGAATTAGGGTTAACGTTAAGGCTGAAACTAGGGTTAGGGTTAGGGTTAGTTGAAATTAGGGTTAGGGTTTCTGCGTTCCTCAAGTACTAGAAGCCCCAAATTTTGCGTGGGTGTTTCTTTGGGGCTCTTGATGAAAATGCAAGTGGCCCCATGTCTCTAGGACAAAGTTCAAATTTCACCCCATAGACTTGCATTGAATTAGGGTTAACGTTAAGGCTGAAACTAGGGTTAGGGTTAGGGTTAGGGTTAGCTGAAATTAGGGTTAGGGTTTCTGTCTTCCTCAAGTATTAGAAACCCCAAATTTGGCGTGGGCGCTTCTTTGGGGCTCTTGATGAAATAGCAAGTGGCCCCATGTCTCTAGGACAAAGTTGAAATTGTCTCAGACCAACAGAAGTCTGTCATCAGTCATGGCGTGAGAAAATATTTTCTGCTCCTCCTGTGTTCATAAAGAGTTTTTTTTTAATATCTTTTCTAGTGTTCCCCAGTAAATTGAGTGTTATTCAAGCAGCAGAAGCAGCATCAGCAACGCCAGCAGCTGCAGAAGCACTTTAATTGGTTTGTAATCAGACTTACAAGTCTGTTTACAAACAACTTCAGACTTCAAAGCGTTTGAACGGCTTTGATCATCAGACCTAAAAGTCTGTTTACAAACAACTTCAGACTTCAAAGCGTTTGAACGGCTTTGATCATCAAACCTATAAGTCTGTTTACAAACAACTTCAGACTTCAAAGTTTTTGAAAATGTTTGAACACGCATTCCATCACTTTGATGTCTGTTTTCTTCAAGCAGCAGCATTTTTTATTGAGCAAATTGTATTGTGTGTGGAATAACACGTTGGATTTTTTTTTTCTCTCTTGTTCCTCAGCTGAATCAAGACAACTATGAAAGTAAACAGTCGCATACAGATTTTGAAAAGAAAACTCATTCAACCGCTTGGATTTCTTTTTTTATTGTGGTTATGGGCCTTATCTAAACAAGTTGAGATGTTGTCTTTTTTTTTTTGAAGGAGCAGCTGTGATATCTGTGCTGACTTACTCTGAAAGAACTCTGTTTCTCCTGTTTCTGAGCTGAATGAAAGTCTCCATGCAAGACAGCAGCTGCACAGAGCTGCACTCAGCTTTACACTTGAACACTCATTCATACACATGAGCCTGAAGGAATAAATATATCAAAACAAAGATTCAAATGAAACTGACAATACACCAGGTCAGTGTACATTAAGCAACGGAATACGCACAGAGCACCTCCCTCTCAGACCAACAGAGGTCTGTCATCAGTCATGGCGTGAAAAAATATTTTCTGCTCCTCCTGTGTTCATAAAGAGTTTTTTTTAATATCTTTTTTAATGTTCCCCAGTAAATTGAGTGTCATTCAAGCAGCAGAAGCAGCATCAGCAACGCCAGCAGCTGCTGAAGCACTTTAATTGGTTTGTAATCATACTTACAAATCTGTTTACAAACAACTTCAGACTTCAAAGCATTTGAACGGCTTTGATCATCAGACCTAAAAGTCTGTTTACAAACAACTTCAGACTTCAAAGTTTTTGAAAATGTTTGAACACGAATTCCATCACTTTGATGTCTGTTTTCTTCAAGCAGCAGCATTTTTTATTAAGCAAATTGTATTCTGTGTGGAATAACAGGTTGGATTTTTTTTCTCTCTTGTTCCTCAGCTGAATCAAGACAACTATGAAAGTAAACAGTCGCATACAGATTTTGAAAAGAAAACTCATTCAACCACTTGGATTTCTTTTTTTATTGTGGTTATGGGCCTTATCTAAACTAGTTGAGATGTTGTCTTTTTTTTTTTGAAGGAGCAGCAGTTATATCTGTGCTGACTTACTCTGAAAGAACTCTGTTTCTCCTGTTTCTGAGCTGAATAAAAGTCTCCATGCAAGACAACAGCTGCACAGAGCTGCACACAGCTTTACACTTGAACACTCATTCATACACATGAGCCTGAAGGAATAAACACAGCAAAACAAAGATTCAAATGAAACTGACAATACACCAGGTCAGTGTACATTAAGCAACGGAATACGCACAGTGCCCCTCCCTCTCAGACCAACAGAGGTCTGTCATCAGTCATGGCGTGAAAAAATATTTTCTGCTCCTCCTGTGTTCATAAAGAGTTTTTTTTATATATCTTTTCTAGTGTTCCCCAGTAAATTGAGTGTTATTCAAGCAGCAGAATCAGCATCAGCAACGCCAGCAGCTGCAGAAGCACTTTAATTGGTTTGTAATCAGACTTACAAGTCTGTTTACAAACAACTTCAGACTTCAAAGCGTTTGAACGGCTTTGATCATCAGACCTAAAAGTCTGTTTACAAACAACTTCAGACTTCAAAGCGTTTGAACGGTTTTGATCATCAGACCTATAAGTCTGTTTACAAACAACTTCAGACTTCAAAGTTTTTGAAAATGTTTGAACACGCATTCCATCACTTTGATGTCTGTTTTCTTCAAGCAGCAGCATTTTTTATTGAGCAAATTGGATTGTGTGTGGAATAACAGGTTGGATTTTTTTTTTTCTCTGTCTTGTTCCTCAGCTGAATCAAGACATCTATGAAAGTAAACAGTCGCATACAAATTTTGAAAAGAAAACTCATTCAACCACTTGGATTTCTTTTTTTATTGTGGTTATGGGCCTTATCTCAACAAGTTGAGATGTTATCTTTTTTTTTGAAGGAGCAGCAGTGATATCTGTGCTGACTTATTCTTAAAGAACTTTGTGTCTCCTGTTTCTGATCTGAATTAAAGTCTCCATGCAAGAAATCAGCTGCACAGAGCTGAACACAGCTTTACATTTGAACACTCATTCATACACATGAGCCTGGAGGAATAAACATAGCAAAACAAAGATTCAAATGAGACTGACAATACACCAGGTCAGTGTTCATCAAGCAACGGAATACGCACAGTGCCCCTCAATTATAGACCAACAGAGAGTCGACTGTGATCGATCGTCACCTGATATTCATCACACGGTCTGTGTCCCGACCCACAGGCGTAATGGTGCCACTGCACATCACCAAACGCATAAGAACAAATCAACCATGCAAATGAATCGACACCACTGAAACAAGATAGAAATTTTTTCATCAATAACTGGAATAATTTTATTTAAGAAAAAACAATAAAAACATTTCAAAAGTTATCTGCTTTAATCGGTGTGTGTAGGGGGAGTGGGGGCACTGAATTAGTGAATTCAGGAATTTGTGAACGAAAACAAGTGCTTTATGCTCATTGCGAGCATAAACGGTGAACTTGAATAGAATTGTAATTCTCTGGTGAAAAAAATTAGGAAAACATCTCTCCTGTTTTTCCTGGTGTATTGTCAGTCTCACTTGAATCTTTGTTTTGCTTTGTTTATTCCTCCAGGCTGATGAGTATGAATGAGTGTTCAAGTGTAAAGCTGTGTGCAGCTCTGTGCAGCTGTTTTCTTGCATAGAGATTTTAATTCAGCTCAGAAACAAGAGAAACAGAGTTCTTTCAGAGTAAGTCAGCACAGATATCACTGCTGCTCATTCAAAAAAAAGAATTCAACTATTTCCTTATGGGGGAACCTACAATGTACTGAGGAACAACAGGAGACATTTTTCCCTCATGTATTTCAGTAGAAAATAAGAATTCCACGAAAGTTCACCCTTTCTGCTCACACTGCGCATAACTCAGCGAGACAAGCACAATAGAGCAATAAAAAATGACATCCCACTGTCTGAATGAGTTTTTATGTTAAATTGAGAATTCAACTATTTCCTTATGGGGGAACCTAAAATGTACTGAAGAACAAGAGGAGAGATGTTTCCCTCATGTATTTCAGCAGAAAATAACAATTCCACTCAAGTTAACAGGTTGGATTTTTTTTTCTCTCTCTTGTTCCTCAGCTGAATCAAGACATCTATGAAAGTAAACAGTCGCATACAGATTTTGAAAAGAAAACTCATTCAACCACTTGGATTTCTTTTTTTATTGTGGTTATTGGGCCTTATCTCAACAAGTTGAGATGTTGTCTTTTTTTTTGAAGGAGCAGCTGTGATATCTGTGCTGACTTACTCTGAAAGAAATCTGTTTCTCCTATTTCTGAGCTGAATGAAAGTCTCCATGCAAGACAACAGCTGCACATAGCTGCACACAGCTTTACACTTGAACACTCATTCATACACATGAGCCTGAAGGAATAAACATAGCAAAACAAAGATTCAAATGAAACTGACAATACACCAGGTCAGTGTACATTAAGCAACGGAATACGCACAGTGCCCCTCCCTCTCAGACCAACAGAGGTCTGTCATCAGTCATGGCGTGAAAAAATATTTTCTGCTCCTCCTGTGTTCATAAAGAGTTTTTTTTTATATTTTTTTTAATGTTCACCAGTAAATTGAGTGTTATTCAAGC
Source organism: Nelusetta ayraudi (assembly GCF_046127955.1). NCBI lineage: Eukaryota > Metazoa > Chordata > Actinopteri > Tetraodontiformes > Monacanthidae > Nelusetta > Nelusetta ayraudi. Next base: position 193,865 of record NW_027466102.1, read on the forward strand.
AGCAGAAGCAGCATCAGCAACGCCAGCAGCTGCTGAAGCACTTTAATTGGTTTGTAATCAGAATTACAAGTCTGTTTACAAACAACTTCAGACTTCAAAGCGTTTGAACGGCTTTGATCATCAGACCTAAAAGTCTGTTTACAAACAACTTCAGACTTCAAAGCGTTTGAACGGCTTTGATCATCAGACCTATAAAGTCTGTTTACAAACAACTTCAGACTTCAAAGTTTTTGATAATGTTTGAACACGCATTCCATCACTTTGATGTCTATTTTCTTCAAGCAGCAGCATTTTTTATTGAGCAAATTGTATTCTGTGTGGAATAACAGGTTGGATTTTTTTTTTCTCTCTTGTTCCTCAGCTGAATCAAGACATCTATGAAAGTAAACAGTCACATACAGATTTTGAAAAGAAAACTCATTCAACCACTTGGATTTCTTTTTTTATTGTGGTTATGGGCCTTATCTAAACAAGTTTAGATGTTGTCTTTTTTTTGAAGGAGCAGCTGTGATATCTGTGCTGACTTACTCTGAAAGAACTTTGCGTCTCCTGTTTCTGAGCTGAATTAAAGTCTCTATGCAAGAAAACAGCTGCATAGAGCTGCACACAGCTTTACATTTGAACACTAGCAAAACAAAGATTCAAATGAAACTGACAATACACCAGGTCAGTGTACATTAAGCAACGGAATACGCACAGTGCCCCTCCCTCTCAGACCAACAGAGGTCTGTCATCAGTCATGGCGTGAAAAAATATTTTCTGCTCCTCCTGTGTTCATAAAGAGTTTTTTTTTATATCTTTTTTAATGTTCACCAGTAAATTGAGTGTTATTCAAGCAGCAGAAGCAGCATCAGCAACGCCAGCAGCTGCTGAAGCACTTTAATTGGTTTGTAATCAGAATTACAAGTCTGTTTACAAACAACTTCAGACTTCAAAGCGTTTGAACGGCTTTGATCATCAGACCTAAAAGTCTGTTTACAAACAACTTCAGACTTCAAAGCGTTTGAACGGCTTTGATCATCAGACCTATAAAGTCTGTTTACAAACAACTTCAGACTTCAAAGTTTTTGATAATGTTTGAACACGCATTCCATCACTTTGATGTCTATTTTCTTCAAGCAGCAGCATTTTTTATTGAGCAAATTGTATTCTGTGTGGAATAACAGGTTGGATTTTTTTTTTCTCTCTTGTTCTTCAGCTGAATCAAGACATCTATGAAAGTAAACAGTCACATACAGATTTTGAAAAGAAAACTCATTCAACCACTTGGATTTCTTTTTTTATTGTGGTTATGGGCCTTATCTAAACAAGTTGAGATGTTATCTTTTTTTTTTTGAAGGAGCAGCTGTGATATCTGTGCTGACTTACTCTGAAAGAACTTTGCGTCTCCTGTTTCTGAGCTGAATTAAAGTCTCTATGCAAGAAAACAGCTGCATAGAGCTGCACACAGCTTTACATTTGAACACTAGCAAAACAAAGATTCAAATGAGACTGACAATACACCAGGTCAGTGTACATTAAGCAACGGAATACGCACAGTGCCCCTCCCTCTCAGACCAACAGAGGTCTGTCATCAGTCATGGCGTGAAAAAATATTTTCTGCTCCTCCTGTGTTCATAAAGAGTTTTTTTTAATATCTTTTTTAATGTTCCCCAGTAAATTGAGTGTTATTCAAGCAGCAGAAGCAGCATCAGCAACGCCAGCAGCTGCTGAAGCACTTTAATTGGTTTGTAATCAGACTTACAAATCTGTTTACAAACAACTTCAGACTTCAAAGCGTTTGAACGGCTTTGATCATCAGACCTAAAAGTCTGTTTACAAACAACTTCAGACTTCAAAGTTTTTGAAAATGTTTGAACACGAATTCCATCACTTTGATGTCTGTTTTCTTCAAGCAGCAGCATTTTTTATTGAACAAATTGTATTGTGTGTGGAATAACAGGTTGGATTTTTTTTTCTCTCTTGTTCCTCAGCTGAATCAAGACATCTATTAAAGTAAACAGTCGCATACAGATTTTGAAAAGAAAACTCATTCAACCACTTGGATTTCTTTTTTTATTGTGGTTATGGGCCTTATCTAAACTAGTTGAGATGTTGTCTTTTTTTTTTTGAAGGAGCAGCAGTTATATCTGTGCTGACTTACTCTGAAAGAACTCTGTTTCTCCTGTTTCTGAGCTGAATAAAAGTCTCCATGCAAGACAACAGCTGCACAGAGCTGCACACAGCTTTACACTTGAACACTCATTCATACACATGAGCCTGAAGGAATAAACACAGCAAAACAAAGATTCAAATGAAACTGACAATACACCAGGTCAGTGTACATTAAGCAACGGAATACGCACAGTGCCCCTCCCTCTCAGACCAACAGAGGTCTGTCATCAGTCATGGCGTGAAAAAATATTTTCTGCTCCTCCTGTATTCATAAAGAGTTTTTTTTTTTATATCTTTTCTAGTGTTCCCCAGTAAATTGAGTGTTATTCAAGCAGCAGAATCAGCATCAGCAACGCCAGCAGCTGCAGAAGCACTTTAATTGGTTTGTAATCAGACTTACAAGTCTGTTTACAAACAACTTCAGACTTCAAAGCGTTTGAACGGCTTTGATCATCAGACCTAAAAGTCTGTTTACAAACAACTTCACACTTCAAAGTTTTTGAAAATGTTTGAACACGCATTCCATCACTTTGATGTCTGTTTTCTTCAAGCAGCAGCATTTTTTATTGAGCAAATTGTATTGTGTGTGGAATAACAGGTTGGATTTTTTTTTCTATCTCTTTTTCCTCAGCTGAATCAAGACAACTATGAAAGTAAACAGTCGCACACAAATTTTGAAAAGAAAACTCATTCAACCACTTGGATTTCTTTTTTTATTGTGGTTATGGGCCTTATCTCAACAAGTTGAGATGTTGTCTTTTTTTTTGAAGGAGCAGCAGTGATATCTGTGCTGACTTACTCTTAAAGAACTTTGTGTCTCCTGTTTCTGAGCTGAATTAAAGTCTCTATGAAAGAAAACAGCTGCATAGAGCTGCACACAGCTTTACATTTTAACACTAGCAAAACAAAGATTCAAATGAGACTGACAATACACCAGGTCAGTGTTCATCAAGCAACGGAATACGCACAGTGCCCCTCAATCTCAGACCAACAGAGAGTCGACTGTGATCGATCGTCACCTGATATTCATCACACGGTCTGTGTCTCCACCCACAGGAGTAATGGTGCCACTGCACATCACCAAACGCATAAGATCAAATCAACCATGAAAAGGAATCGACACCACTGAAACAAGATAGAAATTTTTTCATCAATAACTGGAATAATTTTATTTAAGAAAAAACAATAAAAACATTTCAAAAGTTATCTGCTTTAATCAGTGTGTGTGGGGGGGGTGGGGGCACGGAATTAGTGAATTCAGGAATTTGTGAAAGAAAACAAGAGCTTTATGCTCAATGCGAGCATAAAAGGTGAACTTGAATGGAATTGTAATTCTCTGGTGGAAAAAATAAGGAAAAAATCTTTCCTGTTGTTCCTCTATTGTCAGTCTCATTTGAATCTTAGTTTTGCTTTGTTTATTCCTCCAGGCAGATGAATATGAATGAATGTTCAAGTTTAAGGCTGTGTGCAGCTCAGTGCAGCCGTTTACTTGCATAGAGACTTTAATTCATTTCAGAAACAGGATTTTTCTCCTGTTTCTGAAATGAATTAGGAGTTATTTTACAGTCAGTCAGCACAGATATCACTGCTGCTCCTTCAAAAAAAAGAATTCAACTATTTCCTTATGGGGGAACCTACAATGTAGTGAGGAACAACAGGAGAGATGTTTCCCTCATGTATTTCAGCAGAAAATAACAATTCCACTCAAGTTCACCCTTTCTGCTCACACTGCGCATAACTCAGCGAGAGAAGCACAATAGAGCAATAAAAAAAGACATCCCACTGTCTGAATGAGTTTTCATGTTAAATTGAGAAATCAACTATTTCCTTATGGGGGAACCTACAATGTACTGAGGAACAACAGGAGAGCTGTTTCCCTCATGTATTTCAGCAGAAAATAACAATTCCACTCAAGTTCACCCTTTCTGCTCACACTGCACATAACACAGCGAGAGAAGCACAATAGAGCAATAAAAAATGACATCCCACTGTCTGAATGAGTTTTCATGTTAAATTGGGAAATCAACTATTTCCTTATGGGGGAACCTACAATGTACTGAGGAACAACAGGAGAGATGTTTCCCCCATGTATTTCAGCAGAAAATAACAGTTCCACTCAAAGTTCACCCTTTCTGCTCACACTGCGCATAATTCAGCGAGAGAAGCACAATAGAGCAATAAAAAATGACATCCCACTGTCTGAATGAGTTTTCATGTTAAATTGAGAAATCAACTATTTCCTTATGGGGGAACCTACAATGTACTGAGGAACAACAGGACAGATGTTTTCCTCATGTATTTCAGCAGAAAATAACAATTCCACTCAAGTTCACCCTTTCTGCTCACACTGCGCATAACTCAGCGAGAGAAGCACAATAGAGCAATAAAAAATGACATCCCACTGTCTGAATGAGTTTTCATGTTAAATTGAGAAATCAACTATTTCCTTATGGGGGAACCTACAATGTACTGAGGAACAACAGGAGAGATGTTTCCCTCATGTATTTCAGCAGAAAATAACAGTTCCACTCAAAGTTCACCCTTTCTGCTCACACTGTGCATAACTCAGCGAGAGAAGCACAATAGAGCAATAAAAAATGACATCCCACTGTCTGAATGAGTTTTCATGTTAAATTGAGAAATCAACTATTTCCTTATGGGGGAACCTACAATGTACTGAGGAACAACAGGACAGATGTTTCCCTCATGTATTTCAGCAGAAAATAACAATTCCACTCAAGTTCACCCTTTCTGCTCACACTGCGCATAATTCAGCGAGAGAAGCACAATAGAGCAATAAAAAATGACATCCCACTGTCTGAATGAGTTTTCATGTTAAATTGAGAAATCAACTATTTCCTTATGGGGGGACCTACAATGTACTCAGGAACAACAGGAGAGATGTTTCCCTCATGTATTTCAGCAGAAAATAACAATTCCACTCAAGTTCACCCTTTCTGCTCACACTGCGCATAACTCAGCGAGACAAGCACAATAGAGCAATAAAAAATGACATCCCACTGTCTGAATGAGTTTTCATGTTAAATTGAGAAATCAACTATTTCCTTATGGGGGAACCTACAATGTACTGAGGAACAACAGGACAGATGTTTTCCTCATGTATTTCAGCAGAAAATAACAATTCCACTCAAGTTCACCCTTTCTGCTCACACTGCGCATAACTCAGCGAGAGAAGCACAATAGAGCAATAAAAAATGACATCCCACTGTCTGAATGAGTTTTCATGTTAAATTGAGAAATCAACTATTTCCTTATGGGGGAACCTACAATGTACTGAGGAACAACAGGAGAGATGTTTCCCTCATGTATTTCAGCAGAAAATAACAGTTCCACTCAAAGTTCACCCTTTCTGCTCACACTGTGCATAACTCAGCGAGAGAAGCACAATAGAGCAATAAAAAATGACATCCCACTGTCTGAATGAGTTTTCATGTTAAATTGAGAAATCAACTATTTCCTTATGGGGGAACCTACAGTGTACTGAGGAACAACAGGACAGATGTTTCCCCCATGTATTTCAGCAGAAAATAACAATTCCACTCAAGTTCACCCTTTCTGCTCACACTGCGCATAATTCAGCGAGAGAAGCACAATAGAGCAATAAAAAATGACATCCCACTGTCTGAATGAGTTTTCATGTTAAATTGAGAAATCAACTATTTCCTTATGGGGGGACCTACAATGTACTCAGGAACAACAGGAGAGATGTTTCCCTCATGTATTTCAGCAGAAAATAACAATTCCACTCAAGTTCACCCTTTCTGCTCACACTGCGCATAACTCAGCGAGAGAAGCACAATAGAGCAATAAAAATGACATCCCACTGTCTGAATGAGTTTTTATGTTAAATTGAGAATTCAACTATTTCCTTATGGGGGGACCTACAATGTACTCAGGAACAACAGGAGAGATGTTTCCCTCGTGTATTTCAGCAGAAAATAACAATTCCACTCAAGTTCACCCTTTCTGCTCACACTGCGCATAATTCAGCGAGAGAAGCACAATAGAGCAATAAAAAATGACATCCCACTGTCTGAATGAGTTTTCATGTTAAATTGAGAAATCAACTATTTCCTTATGGGGGAACCTACAATGTACTGAGGAACAACAGGAGAGCTGTTTCCCTCATGTATTTCAGCAGAAAATAACAATTCCACTCAAGTTCACCCTTTCTGCTCACACTGCACATAACTCAGCGAGAGAAGCACAATAGAGCAATAAAAAATGACATCCCACTGTCTGAATGAGTTTTCATGTTAAATTGGGAAATCAACTATTTCCTTATGGGGGAACCTACAATGTACTGAGGAACAACAGGAGAGATGTTTCCCCCATGTATTTCAGCAGAAAATAACAGTTCCACTCAAAGTTCACCCTTTCTGCTCACACTGCGCATAATTCAGCGAGAGAAGCACAACAGAGCAATAAAAAATGACATCCCACTGTCTGAATGAGTTTTCATGTTAAATTGAGAAATCAACTATTTCCTTATGGGGGAACCTACAATGTACTGAGGAACAACAGGACAGATGTTTTCCTCATGTATTTCAGCAGAAAATAACAATTCCACTCAAGTTCACCCTTTCTGCTCACACTGCGCATAACTCAGCGAGAGAAGCACAATAGAGCAATAAAAAATGACATCCCACTGTCTGAATGAGTTTTCATGTTAAATTGAGAAATCAACTATTTCCTTATGGGGGAACCTACAATGTACTGAGGAACAACAGGAGAGATGTTTCCCTCATGTATTTCAGCAGAAAATAACAGTTCCACTCAAAGTTCACCCTTTCTGGTCACACTGTGCATAACTCAGCGAGAGAAGCACAATAGAGCAATAAAAAATGACATCCCACTGTCTGAATGAGTTTTCATGTTAAATTGAGAAATCAACTATTTCCTTATGGGGGAACCTACAATGTACTGAGGAACAACAGGACAGATGTTTCCCTCATGTATTTCAGCAGAAAATAACAATTCCACTCAAGTTCACCCTTTCTGCTCACACTGCGCATAACTCAGCGAGAGAAGCACAATAGAGCAATAAAAAATGACATCCCACTGTCTGAATGAGTTTTCATGTTAAATTGAGAAATCAACTATTTCCTTATGGGGGGACCTACAATGTACTCAGGAACAACAGGAGAGATGTTTCCCTCATGTATTTCAGCAGAAAATAACAATTCCACTCAAGTTCACCCTTTCTGCTCACACTGCGCATAATTCAGCGAGAGAAGCACAATAGAGCAATAAAAAATGACATCCCACTGTCTGAATGAGTTTTCATGTTAAATTGAGAAATCAACTATTTCCTTATGGGGGAACCTACAATGTACTGAGGAACAACAGGACAGATGTTTCCCTCATGTATTTCTGCAGAAAATAACAATTCCACTCAAGTTCACCCTTTCTGCTCACACTGCGCATAACTCAGCGAGACAAGCACAATAGAGCAATAAAAAATGACATCCCACTGTCTGAATGAGTTTTCATGTTAAATTGAGAAATCAACTATTTCCTTATGGGGGGACCTACAATGTACTCAGGAACAACAGGAGAGATGTTTCCCTCATGTATTTCAGCAGAAAATAACAATTCCACTCAAGTTCACCCTTTCTGCTCACACTGCGCATAACTCAGCGAGAGAAGCACAATAGAGCAATAAAAAATGACATCCCACTGTCTGAATGAGTTTTCATGTTAAATTGAGAATTCAACTATTTCCTTATGGGGGAACCTACAATGTACTCATGAACAACAGGAGAGATGTTTCCCTCATGTATTTCAGCAGAAAATAACAATTCCACTCAAGTTCACCCTTTCTGCTCACACTGCGCATAACTCAGCGAGAGAAGCACAATAGAGCAATAAAAAAAGACATCCCACTGTCTGAATGAATTTTAACCCCATCAGACTTGAATTGAATTAGGGTTAACATTAAGGCTGAAACTAGGGTTAGGGTTATGGTTAGGGTTAGCTGAAATTAGGGTTAGGGTTTCTGTCTTCCTCAAGTATTAGAAACCCCAAATTTGGCGTGGGCGCTTCTTTGGGGCTCTTGATGAAATAGCAAGTGGCCCCATGTCTCTAGGACAAAGTTGAAATTTCACCCCATAGACTTGCATTGAATTAGGGTTAACGTTAAGGCTGAAACTAGGGTTAGGGTTAGGGTTAGTTGAAATTAGGGTTAGGGTTTCTGCGTTCCTCAAGTACTAGAAGCCCCAAATTTTGCGTGGGTGTTTCTTTGGGGCTCTTGATGAAAATGCAAGTGGCCCCATGTCTCTAGGACAAAGTTGAAATTTCACCCCATAGACTTGCATTGAATTAGGGTTAACGTTAAGGCTGAAACTAGGGTTAGGGTTAGGGTTAGGGTTAGCTGAAATTAGGGTTAGGGTTTCTGTCTTCCTCAAGTATTAGAAACCCCAAATTTGGCGTGGGCGCTTCTTTGGGGCTCTTGATGAAATAGCAAGTGGCCCCATGTCTCTAGGACAAAGTTGAAATTTCACCCCATAGACTTGCATTGAATTAGGGTTAACGTTAAGGCTGAAACTAGGGTTAGGGTTAGGGTTAGTTGAAATTAGGGTTAGGGTTTCTGCGTTCCTCAAGTACTAGAAGCCCCAAATTTTGCGTGGGTGTTTCTTTGGGGCTCTTGATGAAAATGCAAGTGGCCCCATGTCTCTAGGACAAAGTTCAAATTTCACCCCATAGACTTGCATTGAATTAGGGTTAACGTTAAGGCTGAAACTAGGGTTAGGGTTAGGGTTAGTTGAAATTAGGGTTAGGATTTCTCCGTTCCTCAAGTACTAGAAGCCCCAAATTTTGCGTGGGTGTTTCTTTAGTGCTCTTGATGAAAATGCAAGTGGCCCCATGTCTCTACGACAAAGTTGAAATTTCAACCTATAGACTTGCATTGAATTAGGGTTGCGTTAAGACTGAAACTAGGGTTAGGATTAGGGTTAGCTGAAATTAGGGTTAGGGTTTCTGCGTTCTTCAATTATTAGAAACCCCAAATTTGGTGTGGGCGCTTCTTTAGTGCTCTTGATGAAATAGCAAGTGGCCCCATGTCTCTAGGACAAAGTTGAAATTGTCTCAGACCAACAGAAGTCTGTCATCAGTCATGGCGTGAGAAAATATTTTCTGCTCCTCCTGTGTTCATAAAGAGTTTTTTTTTAATATCTTTTCTAGTGTTCCCCAGTAAATTGAGTGTTATTCAAGCAGCAGAAGCAGCATCAGCAACGCCAGCAGCTGCAGAAGCACTTTAATTGGTTTGTAATCAGACTTACAAGTCTGTTTACAAACAACTTCAGACTTCAAAGCGTTTGAACGGCTTTGATCATCAGACCTAAAAGTCTGTTTACAAACAACTTCAGACTTCAAAGCGTTTGAACGGCTTTGATCATCAAACCTATAAGTCTGTTTACAAACAACTTCAGACTTCAAAGTTTTTGAAAATGTTTGAACACGCATTCCATCACTTTGATGTCTGTTTTCTTCAAGCAGCAGCATTTTTTATTGAGCAAATTGTATTGTGTGTGGAATAACACGTTGGATTTTTTTTTTCTCTCTTGTTCCTCAGCTGAATCAAGACAACTATGAAAGTAAACAGTCGCATACAGATTTTGAAAAGAAAACTCATTCAACCGCTTGGATTTCTTTTTTTATTGTGGTTATGGGCCTTATCTAAACAAGTTGAGATGTTGTCTTTTTTTTTTTGAAGGAGCAGCTGTGATATCTGTGCTGACTTACTCTGAAAGAACTCTGTTTCTCCTGTTTCTGAGCTGAATGAAAGTCTCCATGCAAGACAGCAGCTGCACAGAGCTGCACTCAGCTTTACACTTGAACACTCATTCATACACATGAGCCTGAAGGAATAAATATATCAAAACAAAGATTCAAATGAAACTGACAATACACCAGGTCAGTGTACATTAAGCAACGGAATACGCACAGAGCCCCTCCCTCTCAGACCAACAGAGGTCTGTCATCAGTCATGGCGTGAAAAAATATTTTCTGCTCCTCCTGTGTTCATAAAGAGTTTTTTTTAATATCTTTTTTAATGTTCCCCAGTAAATTGAGTGTCATTCAAGCAGCAGAAGCAGCATCAGCAACGCCAGCAGCTGCTGAAGCACTTTAATTGGTTTGTAATCATACTTACAAATCTGTTTACAAACAACTTCAGACTTCAAAGCATTTGAACGGCTTTGATCATCAGACCTAAAAGTCTGTTTACAAACAACTTCAGACTTCAAAGTTTTTGAAAATGTTTGAACACGAATTCCATCACTTTGATGTCTGTTTTCTTCAAGCAGCAGCATTTTTTATTAAGCAAATTGTATTCTGTGTGGAATAACAGGTTGGATTTTTTTTCTCTCTTGTTCCTCAGCTGAATCAAGACAACTATGAAAGTAAACAGTCGCATACAGATTTTGAAAAGAAAACTCATTCAACCACTTGGATTTCTTTTTTTATTGTGGTTATGGGCCTTATCTAAACTAGTTGAGATGTTGTCTTTTTTTTTTTGAAGGAGCAGCAGTTATATCTGTGCTGACTTACTCTGAAAGAACTCTGTTTCTCCTGTTTCTGAGCTGAATAAAAGTCTCCATGCAAGACAACAGCTGCACAGAGCTGCACACAGCTTTACACTTGAACACTCATTCATACACATGAGCCTGAAGGAATAAACACAGCAAAACAAAGATTCAAATGAAACTGACAATACACCAGGTCAGTGTACATTAAGCAACGGAATACGCACAGTGCCCCTCCCTCTCAGACCAACAGAGGTCTGTCATCAGTCATGGCGTGAAAAAATATTTTCTTCTCCTCCTGTGTTCATAAAGAGTTTTTTTTATATATCTTTTCTAGTGTTCCCCAGTAAATTGAGTGTTATTCAAGCAGCAGAATCAGCATCAGCAACGCCAGCAGCTGCAGAAGCACTTTAATTGGTTTGTAATCAGACTTACAAGTCTGTTTACAAACAACTTCAGACTTCAAAGCGTTTGAACGGCTTTGATCATCAGACCTAAAAGTCTGTTTACAAACAACTTCAGACTTCAAAGCGTTTGAACGGTTTTGATCATCAGACCTATAAGTCTGTTTACAAACAACTTCAGACTTCAAAGTTTTTGAAAATGTTTGAACACGCATTCCATCACTTTGATGTCTGTTTTCTTCAAGCAGCAGCATTTTTTATTGAGCAAATTGGATTGTGTGTGGAATAACAGGTTGGATTTTTTTTTTTCTCTCTTGTTCCTCAGCTGAATCAAGACAACTATGAAAGTAAACAGTCGCATACAGATTTTGAAAAGAAAACTCATTCAACCACTTGGATTTCTTTTTTTATTGTGGTTATGGGCCTTATTTAAACAAGTTGAGATGTTATCTTTTTTTTTTTGAAGGAGCAGCTGTGATATCTGTGCTGACTTACTCTGAAAGAACTCTGTTTCTCCTGTTTCTGAGCTGAATGAAAGTCTCCATGCAAGACAACAGCTGCACAGAGCTGCACTCAGCTTTACACTTGAACACTCATTCATACACATGAGCCTGAAGGAATAAATATATCAAAACAAAGATTCAAATGAAACTGACAATACACCAGGTCAGTGTACATTAAGCAACGGAATACGCACAGTGCCCCTCCCTCTCAGACCAACAGAGGTCTGTCATCAGTCATGGCGTGAAAAAATATTTTCTGCTCCTCCTGTGTTCATAAAGAGTTTTTTTTTTATATCTTTTTTAGTGTTCCCCTGTAAATTGAGTGTTATTCAAGCAGCAGAAGCAGCATCAGCAACGCCAGCAGCTGCAGAAGCACTTTAATTGGTTTGTAATCAGACTTACAAGTCTGTTTAAAAAACAACTTCAGAATTCAAAGCGTTTGAACGGCTTTGATCATCAGACCTAAAAGTCTATTTACAAACAACTTCAGACTTCAAAGTTTTTGAAAATGTTTGAACACGCATTCCATCACTTTGATGTCTGTTTTCTTCAAGCAGCAGCATTTTTTATTGAACAAATTGTATTGTGTGTGGAATAACAGGTTGGATTTTTTTTTTTCTCTGTCTTGTTCCTCAGCTGAATCAAGACATCTATGAAAGTAAACAGTCGCATACAAATTTTGAAAAGAAAACTCATTCAACCACTTGGATTTCTTTTTTTATTGTGGTTATGGGCCTTATCTCAACAAGTTGAGATGTTATCTTTTTTTTTGAAGGAGCAGCAGTGATATCTGTGCTGACTTACTCTTAAAGAACTTTGTGTCTCCTGTTTCTGATCTGAATTAAAGTCTCCATGCAAGAAATCAGCTGCACAGAGCTGAACACAGCTTTACATTTGAACACTCATTCATACACATGAGCCTGGAGGAATAAACATAGCAAAACAAAGATTCAAATGAGACTGACAATACACCAGGTCAGTGTTCATCAAGCAACGGAATACGCACAGTGCCCCTCAATTATAGACCAACAGAGAGTCGACTGTGATCGATCGTCACCTGATATTCATCACACGGTCTGTGTCCCCACCCACAGGCGTAATGGTGCCACTGCACATCACCAAACGCATAAGAACAAATCAACCATGCAAATGAATCGACACCACTGAAACAAGATAGAAATTTTTTCATCAATAACTGGAATAATTTTATTTAAGAAAAAACAATAAAAACATTTCAAAAGTTATCTGCTTTAATCGGTGTGTGTAGGGGGAGTGGGGGCACTGAATTAGTGAATTCAGGAATTTGTGAACGAAAACAAGTGCTTTATGCTCATTGCGAGCATAAACGGTGAACTTGAATAGAATTGTAATTCTCTGGTGAAAAAAATTAGGAAAACATCTCTCCTGTTTTTCCTGGTGTATTGTCAGTCTCACTTGAATCTTTGTTTTGCTTTGTTTATTCCTCCAGGCTGATGAGTATGAATGAGTGTTCAAGTGTAAAGCTGTGTGCAGCTCTGTGCACCTTTTTTCTTGCATAGAGATTTTAATTCAGCTCAGAAACAAGAGAAACAGAGTTCTTTCAGAGTAAGTCAGCACAGATATCACTGCTGCTCATTCAAAAAAAAGAATTCAACTATTTCCTTATGGGGGAACCTACAATGTACTGAGGAACAACAGGAGACATTTTTCCCTCATGTATTTCAGTAGAAAATAAGAATTCCACGAAAGTTCACCCTTTCTGCTCACACTGCGCATAACTCAGCGAGACAAGCACAATAGAGCAATAAAAAATGACATCCCACTGTCTGAATGAGTTTTTATGTTAAATTGAGAATTCAACTATTTCCTTATGGGGGAACCTAAAATGTACTGAAGAACAAGAGGAGAGATGTTTCCCTCATGTATTTCAGCAGAAAATAACAATTCCACTCAAGTTAACAGGTTGGATTTTTTTTTCTCTCTCTTGTTCCTCAGCTGAATCAAGACATCTATGAAAGTAAACAGTCGCATACAGATTTTGAAAAGAAAACTCATTCAACCACTTGGATTTCTTTTTTTATTGTGGTTATTGGGCCTTATCTCAACAAGTTGAGATGTTGTCTTTTTTTTTGAAGGAGCAGCTGTGATATCTGTGCTGACTTACTCTGAAAGAACTCTGTTTCTCCTATTTCTGAGCTGAATGAAAGTCTCCATGCAAGACAACAGCTGCACATAGCTGCACACAGCTTTACACTTGAACACTCATTCATACACATGAGCCTGAAGGAATAAACATAGCAAAACAAAGATTCAAATGAAACTGACAATACACCAGGTCAGTGTACATTAAGCAACGGAATACGCACAGTGCCCCTCCCTCTCAGACCAACAGAGGTCTGTCATCAGTCATGGCGTGAAAAAATATTTTCTGCTCCTCCTGTGTTCATAAAGAGTTTTTTTTTATATCTTTTTTAATGTTCACCAGTAAATTGAGTGTTATTCAAGCAGCAGAAGCAGCATCAGCAACGCCAGCAGCTGCTGAAGCACTTTAATTGGTTTGTAATCAGAATTACAAGTCTGTTTACAAACAACTTCAGACTTTTAAAGCGTTTGAACGGCTTTGATCATCAGACCTAAAAGTCTGTTTACAAACAACTTCAGACTTCAAAGCGTTTGAACGGCTTTGATCATCAGACCTATAAAGTCTGTTTACAAACAACTTCAGACTTCAAAGTTTTTGATAATGTTTGAACACGCATTCCATCACTTTGATGTCTATTTTCTTCAAGCAGCAGCATTTTTTATTGAGCAAATTGTATTCTGTGTGGAATAACAGGTTGGATTTTTTTTTCTCTCTTGTTCCTCAGCTGAATCAAGACATCTATGAAAGTAAACAGTCACATACAGATTTTGAAAAGAAAACTCATTCAACCACTTGGATTTCTTTTTTTATTGTGGTTATGGGCCTTATCTAAACAAGTTTAGATGTTGTCTTTTTTTTGAAGGAGCAGCTGTGATATCTGTGCTGACTTACTCTGAAAGAACTTTGCGTCTCCTGTTTCTGAGCTGAATTAAAGTCTCTATGCAAGAAAACAGCTGCATAGAGCTGCACACAGCTTTACATTTGAACACTAGCAAAACAAAGATTCAAATGAGACTGACAATACACCAGGTCAGTGTACATTAAGCAACGGAATACGCACAGTGCCCCTCCCTCTCAGACTAACAGAGGTCTGTCATCAGTCATGGCGTGAAAAAATATTTTCTGCTCCTCCTGTGTTCATAAAGAGTTTTTTTTTTATATCTTTTTTAGTGTTCCCCTGTAAATTGAGTGTTATTCAAGCAGCAGAAGCAGCATCAGCAACGCCAGCAGCTGCAGAAGCACTTTAATTGGTTTGTAATCAGACTTACAAGTCTGTTTAAAAAACAACTTCAGACTTCAAAGCGTTTGAACGGCTTTGATCATCAGACCTAAAAGTCTATTTACAAACAACTTCAGACTTCAAAGTTTTTGAAAATGTTTGAACACGCATTCCATCACTTTGATGTCTGTTTTCTTCAAGCAGCAGCATTTTTTATTGAACAAATTGTATTGTGTGTGGAATAACAGGTTGGATTTTTTTTTTTCTCTGTCTTGTTCCTCAGCTGAATCAAGACATCTATGAAAGTAAACAGTCGCATACAAATTTTGAAAAGAAAACTCATTCAACCACTTGGATTTCTTTTTTTATTGTGGTTATGGGCCTTATCTCAACAAGTTGAGATGTTATCTTTTTTTTTGAAGGAGCAGCAGTGATATCTGTGCTGACTTACTCTTAAAGAACTTTGTGTCTCCTGTTTCTGATCTGAATTAAAGTCTCCATGCAAGAAATCAGCTGCACAGAGCTGAACACAGCTTTACATTTGAACACTCATTCATACACATGAGCCTGGAGGAATAAACATAGCAAAACAAAGATTCAAATGAGACTGACAATACACCAGGTCAGTGTTCATCAAGCAACGGAATACGCACAGTGCCCCTCAATTATAGACCAACAGAGAGTCGACTGTGATCGATCGTCACCTGATATTCATCACACGGTCTGTGTCCCCACCCACAGGCGTAATGGTGCCACTGCACATCACCAAACGCATAAGTACAAATCAACCATGCAAATGAATCGACACCACTGAAACAAGATAGAAATTTTTTCATCAATAACTGGAATAATTTTATTTAAGAAAAAACAATAAAAACATTTCAAAAGTTATCTGCTTTAATCGGTGTGTGTAGGGGGAGTGGGGGCACTGAATTAGTGAATTCAGGAATTTGTGAACGAAAACAAGTGCTTTATGCTCATTGCGAGCATAAACGGTGAACTTGAATAGAATTGTAATTCTCTGGTGAAAAAAATTAGGAAAACATCTCTCCTGTTTTTCCTGGTGTATTGTCAGTCTCACTTGAATCTTTGTTTTGCTTTGTTTATTCCTCCAGGCTGATGAGTATGAATGAGTGTTCAAGTGTAAAGCTGTGTGCAGCTCTGTGCAGCTGTTTTCTTGCATAGAGATTTTAATTCAGCTCAGAAACAAGAGAAACAGAGTTCTTTCAGAGTAAGTCAGCACAGATATCACTGCTGCTCATTCAAAAAAAAGAATTCAACTATTTCCTTATGGGGGAACCTACAATGTACTGAGGAACAACAGGAGACATTTTTCCCTCATGTATTTCAGTAGAAAATAAGAATTCCACGAAAGTTCACCATTTCTGCTCACACTGCGCATAACTCAGCGAGACAAGCACAATAGAGCAATAAAAAATTACATCCCACTGTCTGAATGAGTTTTTATGTTAAATTGAGAATTCAACTATTTCCTTATGGGGGAACCTAAAATGTACTGAAGAACAAGAGGAGAGATGTTTCCCTCATGTATTTCAGCAGAAAATAACAATTCCACTCAAGTTAACAGGTTGGATTTTTTTTTCTCTCTCTTGTTCCTCAGCTGAATCAAGACATCTATGAAAGTAAACAGTCGCATACAGATTTTGAAAAGAAAACTCATTCAACCACTTGGATTTCTTTTTTTATTGTGGTTATTGGGCCTTATCTAAACAAGTTGAGATGTTGTCTTTTTTTTTGAAGGAGCAGCTGTGATATCTGTGCTGACTTACTCTGAAAGAACTCTGTTTCTCCTATTTCTGAGCTGAATGAAAGTCTCCATGCAAGACAACAGCTGCACATAGCTGCACACAGCTTTACACTTGAACACTCATTCATACACATGAGCCTGAAGGAATAAACATAGCAAAACAAAGATTCAAATGAAACTGACAATACACCAGGTCAGTGTACATTAAGCAACGGAATACGCACAGTGCCCCTCCCTCTCAGACCAACAGAGGTCTGTCATCAGTCATGGCGTGAAAAAATATTTTCTGCTCCTCCTGTGTTCATAAAGAGTTTTTTTTTATATCTTTTTTAATGTTCACCAGTAAATTGAGTGTTATTCAAGCAGCAGAAGCAGCATCAGCAACGCCAGCAGCTGCTGAAGCACTTTAATTGGTTTGTAATCAGAATTACAAGTCTGTTTACAAACAACTTCAGACTTCAAAGCGTTTGAACGGCTTTGATCATCAGACCTAAAAGTCTGTTTACAAACAACTTCAGACTTCAAAGCGTTTGAACGGCTTTGATCATCAGACCTATAAAGTCTGTTTACAAACAACTTCAGACTTCAAAGTTTTTGATAATGTTTGAACACGCATTCCATCACTTTGATGTCTATTTTCTTCAAGCAGCAGCATTTTTTATTGAGCAAATTGTATTCTGTGTGGAATAACAGGTTGGATTTTTTTTTTCTCTCTTGTTCCTCAGCTGAATCAAGACATCTATGAAAGTAAACAGTCACATACAGATTTTGAAAAGAAAACTCATTCAACCACTTGGATTTCTTTTTTTATTGTGGTTATGGGCCTTATCTAAACAAGTTTAGATGTTGTCTTTTTTTTGAAGGAGCAGCTGTGATATCTGTGCTGACTTACTCTGAAAGAACTTTGCGTCTCCTGTTTCTGAGCTGAATTAAAGTCTCTATGCAAGAAAACAGCTGCATAGAGCTGCACACAGCTTTACATTTGAACACTAGCAAAACAAAGATTCAAATGAGACTGACAATACACCAGGTCAGTGTACATTAAGCAACGGAATACGCACAGTGCCCCTCCCTCTCAGACCAACAGAGGTCTGTCATCAGTCATGGCGTGAAAAAATATTTTCTGCTCCTCCTGTGTTCATAAAGAGTTTTTTTTAATATCTTTTTTAATGTTCCCCAGTAAATTGAGTGTTATTCAAGCAGCAGAAGCAGCATCAGCAACGCCAGCAGCTGCTGAAGCACTTTAATTGGTTTGTAATCAGACTTACAAATCTGTTTACAAACAACTTCAGACTTCAAAGCGTTTGAACGGCTTTGATCATCAGACCTAAAAGTCTGTTTACAAACAACTTCAGACTTCAAAGTTTTTGAAAATGTTTGAACACGAATTCCATCACTTTGATGTCTGTTTTCTTCAAGCAGCAGCATTTTTTATTGAACAAATTGTATTCTGTGTGGAATAACAGGTTGGATTTTTTTTTCTCTCTTGTTCCTCAGCTGAATCAAGACATCTATTAAAGTAAACAGTCGCATACAGATTTTGAAAAGAAAACTCATTTAACCACTTGGATTTCTTTTTTTATTGTGGTTATGGGCCTTATCTAAACAAGTTGAGATGTTGTCTTTTTTTTTTTTGAAGGAGCAGCAGTTATATCTGTGCTGACGTACTCTGAAAGAACTCTGTTTCTCCTGTTTCTGAGCTGAATAAAAGTCTCCATGCAAGACAACAGCTGCACAGAGCTGCACACAGCTTTACACTTGAACACTCATTCATACACATGAGCCTGAAGGAATAAACACAGCAAAACAAAGATTCAAATGAAACTGACAATACACCAGGTCAGTGTACATTAAGCAACGGAATACGCACAGTGCCCCTCCCTCTCAGACCAACAGAGGTCTGTCATCAGTCATGGCGTGAAAAAATATTTTCTGCTCCTCCTGTATTCATAAAGAGTTTTTTTTTTATATCTTTTCTAGTGTTCCCCAGTAAATTGAGTGTTATTCAAGCAGCAGAATCAGCATCAGCAACGCCAGCAGCTGCAGAAGCACTTTAATTGGTTTGTAATCAGACTTACAAGTCTGTTTACAAACAACTTCAGACTTCAAAGCGTTTGAACGGCTTTGATCATCAGACCTAAAAGTCTGTTTACAAACAACTTCACACTTCAAAGTTTTTGAAAATGTTTGAACACGCATTCCATCACTTTGATGTCTGTTTTCTTCAAGCAGCAGCATTTTTTATTGAGCAAATTGTATTGTGTGTGGAATAACAGGTTGGATTTTTTTTTCTCTCTCTTTTTCCTCAGCTGAATCAAGACAACTATGAAAGTAAACAGTCGCACACAAATTTTGAAAAGAAAACTCATTCAACCACTTGGATTTCTTTTTTTATTGTGGTTATGGGCCATATCTAAACAAGTTGAGATGTTGTCTTTTTTTTTTTGAAGGAGCAGCTGTGATATCTGTGCTGACTTACTCTGAAAGAACTCTGTTTCTCCTGTTTCTGAGCTGAATGAAAGTCTCCATGCAAGACAGCAGCTGCACAGAGCTGCACTCAGCTTTACACTTGAACACTCATTCATACACATGAGCCTGAAGGAATAAATATATCAAAACAAAGATTCAAATGAAACTGACAATACACCAGGTCAGTGTACATTAAGCAACGGAATACGCACAGTGCCCCTCCCTCTCAGACCAACAGAGGTCTGTCATCAGTCATGGCGTGAAAAAATATTTTCTGCTCCTCCTGTGTTCATAAAGAGTTTTTTTTTTATATCTTTTTTAGTGTTCCCCTGTAAATTGAGTGTTATTCAAGCAGCAGAAGCAGCATCAGCAACGCCAGCAGCTGCAGAAGCACTTTAATTGGTTTGTAATCAGACTTACAAGTCTGTTTAAAAAACAACTTCAGACTTCAAAGCGTTTGAACGGCTTTGATCATCAGACCTAAAAGTCTATTTACAAACAACTTCAGACTTCAAAGTTTTTGAAAATGTTTGAACACGCATTCCATCACTTTGATGTCTGTTTTCTTCAAGCAGCAGCATTTTTTATTGAACAAATTGTATTGTGTGTGGAATAACAGGTTGGATTTTTTTTTTTCTCTGTCTTGTTCCTCAGCTGAATCAAGACATCTATGAAAGTAAACAGTCGCATACAAATTTTGAAAAGAAAACTCATTCAACCACTTGGATTTCTTTTTTTATTGTGGTTATGGGCCTTATCTCAACAAGTTGAGATGTTGTCTTTTTTTTTGAAGGAGCAGCAGTGATATCTGTGCTGACTTACTCTTAAAGAACTTTGTGTCTCCTGTTTCTGATCTGAATTAAAGTCTCCATGCAAGAAATCAGCTGCACAGAGCTGAACACAGCTTTACATTTGAACACTCATTCATACACATGAGCCTGGAGGAATAAACATAGCAAAACAAAGATTCAAATGAGACTGACAATACACCAGGTCAGTGTTCATCAAGCAACGGAATACGCACAGTGCCCCTCAATTATAGACCAACAGAGAGTCGACTGTGATCGATCGTCACCTGATATTCATCACACGGTCTGTGTCCCCACCCACAGGCGTAATGGTGCCACTGCACATCACCAAACGCATAAGAACAAATCAACCATGCAAATGAATCGACACCACTGAAACAAGATAGAAATTTTTTCATCAATAACTGGAATAATTTTATTTAAGAAAAAACAATAAAAACATTTCAAAAGTTATCTGCTTTAATCGGTGTGTGTAGGGGGAGTGGGGGCACTGAATTAGTGAATTCAGGAATTTGTGAACGAAAACAAGTGCTTTATGCTCATTGCGAGCATAAACGGTGAACTTGAATAGAATTGTAATTCTCTGGTGAAAAAAATTAGGAAAACATCTCTCCTGTTTTTCCTGGTGTATTGTCAGTCTCACTTGAATCTTTGTTTTGCTTTGTTTATTCCTCCAGGCTGATGAGTATGAATGAGTGTTCAAGTGTAAAGCTGTGTGCAGCTCTGTGCAGTTGTTTTCTTGCATAGAGATTTTAATTCAGCTCAGAAACAAGAGAAACAGAGTTCTTTCAGAGTAAGTCAGCACAGATATCACTGCTGCTCATTCAAAAAAAAGAATTCAACTATTTCCTTATGGGGGAACCTACAATGTACTGAGGAACAACAGGAGACATTTTTCCCTCATGTATTTCAGTAGAAAATAAGAATTCCACGAAAGTTCACCCTTTCTGCTCACACTGCGCATAACTCAGCGAGACAAGCACAATAGAGCAATAAAAAATTACATCCCACTGTCCGAATGAGTTTTTATGTTAAATTGAGAATTCAACTATTTCCTTATGGGGGAACCTAAAATGTACTGAAGAACAAGAGGAGAGATGTTTCCCTCATGTATTTCAGCAGAAAATAACAATTCCACTCAAGTTAACAGGTTGGATTTTTTTTTCTCTCTCTTGTTCCTCAGCTGAATCAAGACATCTATGAAAGTAAACAGTCGCATACAGATTTTGAAAAGAAAACTCATTCAACCACTTGGATTTCTTTTTTTATTGTGGTTATTGGGCCTTATCTCAACAAGTTGAGATGTTGTCTTTTTTTTTGAAGGAGCAGCTGTGATATCTGTGCTGACTTACTCTGAAAGAAATCTGTTTCTCCTATTTCTGAGCTGAATGAAAGTCTCCATGCAAGACAACAGCTGCACATAGCTGCACACAGCTTTACACTTGAACACTCATTCATACACATGAGCCTGAAGGAATAAACATAGCAAAACAAAGATTCAAATGAAACTGACAATACACCAGGTCAGTGTACATTAAGCAACGGAATACGCACAGTGCCCCTCCCTCTCAGACCAACAGAGGTCTGTCATCAGTCATGGCGTGAAAAAATATTTTCTGCTCCTCCTGTGTTCATAAAGAGTTTTTTTTTATATCTTTTTTAATGTTCACCAGTAAATTGAGTGTTATTCAAGCAGCAGAAGCAGCATCAGCAACGCCAGCAGCTGCTGAAGCACTTTAATTGGTTTGTAATCAGAATTACAAGTCTGTTTACAAACAACTTCAGACTTCAAAGCGTTTGAACGGCTTTGATCATCAGACCTAAAAGTCTGTTTACAAACAACTTCAGACTTCAAAGCGTTTGAACGGCTTTGATCATCAGACCTATAAAGTCTGTTTACAAACAACTTCAGACTTCAAAGTTTTTGATAATGTTTGAACACGCATTCCATCACTTTGATGTCTATTTTCTTCAAGCAGCAGCATTTTTTATTGAGCAAATTGTATTCTGTGTGGAATAACAGGTTGGATTTTTTTTTTCTCTCTTGTTCCTCAGCTGAATCAAGACATCTATGAAAGTAAACAGTCACATACAGATTTTGAAAAGAAAACTCATTCAACCACTTGGATTTCTTTTTTTATTGTGGTTATGGGCCTTATCTAAACAAGTTTAGATGTTGTCTTTTTTTTGAAGGAGCAGCTGTGATATCTGTGCTGACTTACTCTGAAAGAACTTTGCGTCTCCTGTTTCTGAGCTGAATTAAAGTCTCTATGCAAGAAAACAGCTGCATAGAGCTGCACACAGCTTTACATTTGAACACTAGCAAAACAAAGATTCAAATGAGACTGACAATACACCAGGTCAGTGTACATTAAGCAACGGAATACGCACAGTGCCCCTCCCTCTCAGACCAACAGAGGTCTGTCATCAGTCATGGCGTGAAAAAATATTTTCTGCTCCTCCTGTGTTCATAAAGAGTTTTTTTTAATATCTTTTTTAATGTTCCCCAGTAAATTGAGTGTTATTCAAGCAGCAGAAGCAGCATCAGCAACGCCAGCAGCTGCTGAAGCACTTTAATTGGTTTGTAATCAGACTTACAAATCTGTTTACAAACAACTTCAGACTTCAAAGCGTTTGAACGGCTTTGATCATCAGACCTAAAAGTCTGTTTACAAACAACTTCAGACTTCAAAGTTTTTGAAAATGTTTGAACACGAATTCCATCACTTTGATGTCTGTTTTCTTCAAGCAGCAGCATTTTTTATTGAACAAATTGTATTCTGTGTGGAATAACAGGTTGGATTTTTTTTTCTCTCTTGTTCCTCAGCTGAATCAAGACATCTATTAAAGTAAACAGTCGCATACAGATTTTGAAAAGAAAACTCATTCAACCACTTGGATTTCTTTTTTTATTGTGGTTATGGGCCTTAATCTAAACAAGTTGAGATGTTGTCTTTTTTTTTTTGAAGGAGCAGCAGTTATATCTGTGCTGACTTACTCTGAAAGAACTCTGTTTCTCCTGTTTCTGAGCTGAATAAAAGTCTCCATGCAAGACAACAGCTGCACAGAGCTGAACACAGCTTTACACTTGAACACTCATTCATACACATGAGCCTGAAGGAATAAACACAGCAAAACAAAGATTCAAATGAAACTGACAATACACCAGGTCAGTGTACATTAAGCAACGGAATACGCACAGTGCCCCTCCCTCTCAGACCAACAGAGGTCTGTCATCAGTCATGGCGTGAAAAAATATTTTCTGCTCCTCCTGTATTCATAAAGAGTTTTTTTTTTTTTATATCTTTTCTAGTGTTCCCCAGTAAATTGAGTGTTATTCAAGCAGCAGAATCAGCATCAGCAACGCCAGCAGCTGCAGAAGCACTTTAATTGGTTTGTAATCAGACTTACAAGTCTGTTTACAAACAACTTCAGACTTCAAAGCGTTTGAACGGCTTTGATCATCAGACCTAAAAGTCTGTTTACAAACAACTTCACACTTCAAAGTTTTTGAAAATGTTTGAACACGCATTCCATCACTTTGATGTCTGTTTTCTTCAAGCAGCAGCATTTTTTATTGAGCAAATTGTATTGTGTGTGGAATAACAGGTTGGATTTTTTTTTCTCTCTCTTTTTCCTCAGCTGAATCAAGACAACTATGAAAGTAAACAGTCGCACACAAATTTTGAAAAGAAAACTCATTCAACCACTTGGATTTCTTTTTTTATTGTGGTTATGGGCCATATCTAAACAAGTTGAGATGTTGTCTTTTTTTTTTTGAAGGAGCAGCTGTGATATCTGTGCTGACTTACTCTGAAAGAACTCTGTTTCTCCTGTTTCTGAGCTGAATGAAAGTCTCCATGCAAGACAGCAGCTGCACAGAGCTGCACTCAGCTTTACATTTTAACACTAGCAAAACAAAGATTCAAATGAGACTGACAATACACCAGGTCAGTGTTCATCAAGCAACGGAATACGCACAGTGCCCCTCAATCTCAGACCAACAGAGAGTCGACTGTGATCGATCGTCACCTGATATTCATCACACGGTCTGTGTCTCCACCCACAGGAGTAATGGTGCCACTGCACATCACCAAACGCATAAGATCAAATCAACCATGAAAAGGAATCGACACCACTGAAACAAGATAGAAATTTTTTCATCAATAACTGGAATAATTTTATTTAAGAAAAAACAATAAAAACATTTCAAAAGTTATCTGCTTTAATCAGTGTGTGTAGGGGGAGTGGGGGCACGGAATTAGTGAATTCAGGAATTTGTGAAAGAAAACAAGAGCTTTATGCTCAATGCGAGCATAAAAGGTGAACTTGAATGGAATTGTAATTCTCTGGTGGAAAAAATAAGGAAAAAATCTTTCCTGTTGTTCCTCTATTGTCAGTCTCATTTGAATCTTAGTTTTGCTTTGTTTATTCCTCCAGGCAGATGAATATGAATGAATGTTCAAGTTTAAGGCTGTGTGCAGCTCAGTGCAGCCGTTTACTTGCATAGAGACTTTAATTCATTTCAGAAACAGGATTTTTCTCCTGTTTCTGAAATGAATTAGGAGTTATTTTACAGTCAGTCAGCACAGATATCACTGCTGCTCCTTCAAAAAAAAGAATTCAACTATTTCCTTATGGGGGAACCTACAATGTACTCAGGAACAACAGGAGAGATGTTTCCCTCATGTATTTCAGCAGAAAATAACAATTCCACTCAAGTTCACCCTTTCTGCTCACACTGCGCATAACTCAGCGAGAGAAGCACAATAGAGCAATAAAAAAAGACATCCCACTGTCTGAATGAGTTTTCATGTTAAATTGAGAAATCAACTATTTCCTTATGGGGGGACCTACAATGTACTCAGGAACAACAGGAGAGATGTTTCCCTCATGTATTTCAGCAGAAAATAACAATTCCACTCAAGTTCACCCTTTCTGCTCACACTGCGCATAATTCAGCGAGAGAAGCACAATAGAGCAATAAAAAATGACATCCCACTGTCTGAATGAGTTTTCATGTTAAATTGCGAAATCAACTATTTCCTTATGGGGGAACCTACAATGTACTGAGGAACAACAGGACAGATGTTTCCCTCATGTATTTCAGCAGAAAATAACAATTCCACTCAAGTTCACCCTTTCTGCTCACACTGCGCATAACTCAGCGAGAGAAGCACAATAGAGCAATAAAAAATGACATCCCACTGTCTGAATGAGTTTTCATGTTAAATTGGGAAATCAACTATTTCCTTATGGGGGAACCTACAATGTACAGAGGAACAACAGGAGAGATGTTTCCCCCATGTATTTCAGCAGAAAATAACAATTCCACTCAAGTTCACCCTTTCTGCTCACACTGCGCATAATTCAGCGAGAGAAGCACAATAGAGCAATAAAAAATGACATCCCACTGTCTGAATGAGTTTTCATGTTAAATTGAGAAATCAACTATTTCCTTATGGGGGAACCTACAATGTACTGAGGAACAACAGGACAGATGTTTCCCTCATGTATTTCAGCAGAAAATAACAATTCCACTCAAGTTCACCCTTTCTGCTCACACTGCGCATAACTCAGCGAGAGAAGCACAATAGAGCAATAAAAAATGACATCCCACTGTCTGAATGAGTTTTCATGTTAAATTGAGAAATCAACTATTTCCTTATGGGGGAACCTACAATGTAGTGAGGAACAACAGGAGAGCTGTTTCCCTCATGTATTTCAGCAGAAAATAACAATTCCACTCAAGTTCACCGTTTCTGCTCACACTGCACATAACTCAGCGAGAGAAGCACAATAGAGCAATAAAAAATGACATCCCACTGTCTGAATGAGTTTTCATGTTAAATTGGGAAATCAACTATTTCCTTATGGGGGAACCTACAATGTACTGAGGAACAACAGGAGAGATGTTTCCCCCATGTATTTCAGCAGAAAATAACAGTTCCACTCAAAGTTCACCCTTTCTGCTCACACTGCGCATAATTCAGCGAGAGAAGCACAATAGAGCAATAAAAAATGACATCCCACTGTCTGAATGAGTTTTCATGTTAAATTGAGAAATCAACTATTTCCTTATGGGGGAACCTACAATGTACTGAGGAACAACAGGACAGATGTTTTCCTCATGTATTTCAGCAGAAAATAACAATTCCACTCAAGTTCACCCTTTCTGCTCACACTGCGCATAACTCAGCGAGAGAAGCACAATAGAGCAATAAAAAATGACATCCCACTGTCTGAATGAGTTTTCATGTTAAATTGAGAAATCAACTATTTCCTTATGGGGGAACCTACAATGTACTGAGGAACAACAGGAGAGATGTTTCCCTCATGTATTTCAGCAGAAAATAACAGTTCCACTCAAAGTTCACCCTTTCTGCTCACACTGTGCATAACTCAGCGAGAGAAGCACAATAGAGCAATAAAAAATGACATCCCACTGTCTGAATGTGTTTTCATGTTAAATTGAGAAATCAACTATTTCCTTATGGGGGGACCTACAATGTACTCAGGAACAACAGGAGATATGTTTCCCTCATGTATTTCAGCAGAAAATAACAATTCCACTCAAGTTCACCCTTTCTGCTCACACTGCGCATAACTCAGCGAGAGAAGCACAATAGAGCAATAAAAAATGACATCCCACTGTCTGAATGAGTTTTCATGTTAAATTGCGAAATCAAATATTTCCTTATGGGGGAACCTACAAATGTACTGAGGAACAACAGGACAGATGTTTCCCTCATGTATTTCAGCAGAAAATAACAATTCCACTCAAGTTCACCCTTTCTGCTCACACTGCGCATAACTCAGCGAGAGAAGCACAATAGAGCAATAAAAAATGACATCCCACTGTCTGAATGAGATTTCATGTTAAATTGGGAAATTAACTATTTCCTTATGGGGGAACCTACAATGTACAGAGGAACAACAGGAGAGACGTTTCCCCCATGTATTTCAGCAGAAAATAACAATTCCACTCAAGTTCACCCTTTCTGCTCACACTGCGCATAATTCAGCGAGAGAAGCACAATAGAGCAATAAAAAATGACATCCCACTGTCTGAATGAGTTTTCATGTTAAATTGAGAAATCAACTATTTCCTTATGGGGGAACCTACAATGTACTGAGGAACAACAGGACAGATGTTTCCCTCATGTATTTCAGCAGAAAATAACAATTCCACTCAAGTTCACCCTTTCTGCTCACACTGCGCATAACTCAGCGAGAGAAGCACAATAGAGCAATAAAAAATGACATCCCACTGTCTGAATGAGTTTTCATGTTAAATTGCGAAATCAACTATTTCCTTATGGGGGAACCTACAAATGTACTGAGGAACAACAGGACAGATGTTTCCCTCATGTATTTCAGCAGAAAATAACAATTCCACTCAAGTTCACCCTTTCTGCTCACACTGCGCATAACTCAGCGAGAGAAGCACAATAGAGCAATAAAAAATGACATCCCACTGTCTGAATGAGATTTCATGTTAAATTGGGAAATCAACTATTTCCTTATGGGGGAACCTACAATGTACAGAGGAACAACAGGAGAGACGTTTCCCCCATGTATTTCAGCAGAAAATAACAATTCCACTCAAGTTCACCCTTTCTGCTCACACTGCGCATAATTCAGCGAGAGAAGCACAATAGAGCAATAAAAAATGACATCCCACTGTCTGAATGAGTTTTCATGTTAAATTGAGAAATCAACTATTTCCTTATGGGGGAACCTACAATGTACTGAGGAACAACAGGACAGATGTTTCCCTCATGTATTTCAGCAGAAAATAACAATTCCACTCAAGTTCACCCTTTCTGCTCACACTGCGCATAACTCAGCGAGAGAAGCACAATAGAGCAATAAAAAATGACATCCCACTGTCTGAATGAGTTTTCATGTTAAATTGAGAAATCAACTATTTCCTTATGGGGGAACCTACAATGTAGTGAGGAACAACAGGAGAGCTGTTTCCCTCATGTATTTCAGCAGAAAATAACAATTCCACTCAAGTTCACCGTTTCTGCTCTCACTGCACATAACTCAGCGAGAGAAGCACAATAGAGCAATAAAAAATGACATCCCACTGTCTGAATGAGTTTTCATGTTAAATTGGGAAATCAACTATTTCCTTATGGGGGAACCTACAATGTACTGAGGAACAACAGGACAGATGTTTTCCTCATGTATTTCAGCAGAAAATAACAATTCCACTCAAGTTCACCCTTTCTGCTCACACTGCGCATAACTCAGCGAGAGAAGCACAATAGAGCAATAAAAAATGACATCCCACTGTCTGAATGAGTTTTCATGTTAAATTGAGAAATCAACTATTTCCTTATGGGGGAACCTACAATGTACTGAGGAACAACAGGAGAGATGTTTCCCTCATGTATTTCAGCAGAAAATAACAGTTCCACTCAAAGTTCACCCTTTCTGCTCACACTGTGCATAACTCAGCGAGAGAAGCACAATAGAGCAATAAAAAATGACATCCCACTGTCTGAATGAGTTTTCATGTTTAATTGAGAAATCAACTATTTCCTTATGGGGGAACCTACAATGTACTGAGGAACAACAGGACAGATGTTTCCCTCATGTATTTCAGCAGAAAATAACAATTCCACGAAAGTTCACCCTTTCTGCTCACACTGCGCATAACTCAGCGAGAGAAGCACAATAGAGCAATAAAAAAAGACATCCCACTGTCTGAATGAATTTTAACCCCATCAGACTTGAATTGAATTAGGGTTAACATTAAGGCTGAAACTAGGGTTAGGGTTAGGGTTAGCTGAAATTAGGGTTAGGGTTTCTGTCTTCCTCAAGTATTAGAAACCCCAAATTTGGCGTGGGCGCTTCTTTGGGGCTCTTGATGAAATAGCAAGTGGCCCCATGTCTCTAGGACAAAGTTGAAATTTCACCCCATAGACTTGCATTGAATTAGGGTTAACGTTAAGGCTGAAACTAGGGTTAGGGTTAGGGTTAGTTGAAATTAGGGTTAGGGTTTCTGCGTTCCTCAAGTACTAGAAGCCCCAAATTTTGCGTGGGTGTTTCTTTGGGGCTCTTGATGAAAATGCAAGTGGCCCCATGTCTCTAGGACAAAGTTGAAATTTCACCCCATAGACTTGCATTGAATTAGGGTTAACGTTAAGGCTGAAACTAGGGTTAGGGTTAGGGTTAGGGTTAGCTGAAATTAGGGTTAGGGTTTCTGTCTTCCTCAAGTATTAGAAACCCCAAATTTGGCGTGGGCGCTTCTTTGGGGCTCTTGATGAAATAGCAAGTGGCCCCATGTCTCTAGGACAAAGTTGAAATTTCACCCCATAGACTTGCATTGAATTAGGGTTAACGTTAAGGCTGAAACTAGGGTTAGGGTTAGGGTTAGTTGAAATTAGGGTTAGGGTTTCTGCGTTCCTCAAGTACTAGAAGCCCCAAATTTTGCGTGGGTGTTTCTTTGGGGCTCTTGATGAAAATGCAAGTGGCCCCATGTCTCTAGGACAAAGTTGAAATTTCACCCCATAGACTTGCATTGAATTAGCGTTGCGTTAAGACTGAAACTAGGGTTAGGGTTAGGGTTAGCTGAAATTAGGGTTAGGGTTTCTGCGTTCTTCAATTATTAGAAACCCCAAATTTGGTGTGGGCGCTTCTTTGGGGCTCTTGATGAAATAGCAAGTGGCCCCATGTCTCTAGGACAAAGTTGAAATTGTCTCAGACCAACAGAAGTCTGTCATCAGTCATGGCGTGAGAAAATATTTTCTGCTCCTCCTGTGTTCATAAAGAGTTTTTTTTTAATATCTTTTCTAGTGTTCCCCAGTAAATTGAGTGTTATTCAAGCAGCAGAAGCAGCATCAGCAACGCCAGCAGCTGCAGAAGCACTTTAATTGGTTTGTAATCAGACTTACAAGTCTTTTTACAAACAACTTCAGACTTCAAAGCGTTTGAACGGCTTTGATCATCAGACCTACAAGTCTGTTTACAAACAACTTCAGACTTCAAAGCGTTTGAACGGCTTTGATCGTCAAACCTATAAGTCTGTTTACAAACAACTTCAGACTTCAAAGTTTTTGAAAATATTTGAACACGCATTCCATCACTTTGATGTCTGTTTTCTTCAAGCAGCAGCATTTTTTATTGAGCAAATTGTATTGTGTGTGGAATAACACGTTGGATTTTTTTTTTCTCTCTTGTTCCTCAGCTGAATCAAGACAACTATGAAAGTAAACAGTCGCATACAGATTTTGAAAAGAAAACTCTTTCAACCACTTGGATTTCTTTTTTTATTGTGGTTATGGGCCTTATCTAAACAAGTTGAGATGTTGTCTTTTTTTTTTTGAAGGAGCAGCTGTGATATCTGTGCTGACTTACTCTGAAAGAACTCTGTTTCTCCTGTTTCTGAGCTGAATGAAAGTCTCCATGCAAGACAGCAGCTGCACAGAGCTGCACTCAGCTTTACACTTGAACACTCATTCATACACATGAGCCTGAAGGAATAAATATATCAAAACAAAGATTCAAATGAAACTGACAATACACCAGGTCAGTGTACATTAAGCAACGGAATACGCACAGTGCCCCTCCCTCTCAGACCAACAGAGGTCTGTCATCAGTCATGGCGTGAAAAAATATTTTCTGCTCCTCCTGTGTTCATAAAGAGTTTTTTTTAATATCTTTTTTAATGTTCCCCAGTAAATTGAGTGTCATTCAAGCAGCAGAAGCAGCATCAGCAACGCCAGCAGCTGCTGAAGCACTTTAATTGGTTTGTAATCATACTTACAAATCTGTTTACAAACAACTTCAGACTTCAAAGCATTTGAACGGCTTTGATCATCAGACCTAAAAGTCTGTTTACAAACAACTTCAGACTTCAAAGTTTTTGAAAATGTTTGAATACAAATTCCATCACTTTGATGTCTGTTTTCTTCAAGCAGCAGCATTTTATATTAAGCAAATTGTATTCTGTGTGGAATAACAGGTTGGATTTTTTTTCTCTCTTGTTCCTCAGCTGAATCAAGACAACTATGAAAGTAAACAGTCGCATACAGATTTTGAAAAGAAAACTCATTCAACCACTTGGATTTCTTTTTTTATTGTGGTTATGGGCCTTATCTAAACTAGTTGAGATGTTGTCTTTTTTTTTTTGAAGGAGCAGCAGTTATATCTGTGCTGACTTACTCTGAAAGAACTCTGTTTCTCCTGTTTCTGAGCTGAATAAAAGTCTCCATGCAAGACAACAGCTGCACAGAGCTGCACACAGCTTTACACTTGAACACTCATTCATACACATGAGCCTGAAGGAATAAACACAGCAAAACAAAGATTCAAATGAAACTGACAATACACCAGGTCAGTGTACATTAAGCAACGGAATACGCACAGTGCCCCTCCCTCTCAGACCAACAGAGGTCTGTCATCAGTCATGGCGTGAAAAAATATTTTCTGCTCCTCCTGTGTTCATAAAGAGTTTTTTTTTTTATATCTTTTCTAGTGTTCCCCAGTAAATTGAGTGTTATTCAAGCAGCAGAATCAGCATCAGCAACGCCAGCAGCTGCAGAAGCACTTTAATTGGTTTGTAATCAGACTTACAAGTCTGTTTACAAACAACTTCAGACTTCAAAGCGTTTGAACGGCTTTGATCATCAGACCTAAAAGTCTGTTTACAAACAACTTCAGACTTCAAAGCGTTTGAACGGTTTTGATCATCAGACCTATAAGTCTGTTTACAAACAACTTCAGACTTCAAAGTTTTTGAAAATGTTTGAACACGCATTCCATCACTTTGATGTCTGTTTTCTTCAAGCAGCAGCATTTTTTATTGAGCAAATTGGATTGTGTGTGGAATAACAGGTTGGATTTTTTTTTTTCTCTCTTGTTCCTCAGCTGAATCAAGACAACTATGAAAGTAAACAGTCGCATACAGATTTTGAAAAGAAAACTCATTCAACCACTTGGATTTCTTTTTTTATTGTGGTTATAGGCCTTATTTAAACAAGTTGAGATGTTGTCTTTTTTTTTTTGAAGGAGCAGCTGTGATATCTGTGCTGACTTACTCTGAAAGAACTCTGTTTCTCCTGTTTCTGAGCTGAATGAAAGTCTCCATGCAAGACAACAGCTGCACAGAGCTGCACTCAGCTTTACACTTGAACACTCATTCATACACATGAGCCTGAAGGAATAAATATATCAAAACAAAGATTCAAATGAAACTGACAATACACCAGGTCAGTGTACATTAAGCAACGGAATACGCACAGTGCCCCTCCCTCTCAGACCAACAGAGGTCTGTCATCAGTCATGGCGTGAAAAAATATTTTCTGCTCCTCCTGTGTTCATAAAGAGTTTTTTTTTTATATCTTTTTTAGTGTTCCCCTGTAAATTGAGTGTTATTCAAGCAGCAGAAGCAGCATCAGCAACGCCAGCAGCTGCAGAAGCACTTTAATTGGTTTGTAATCAGACTTACAAGTCTGTTTAAAAAACAACTTCAGACTTCAAAGCGTTTGAACGGCTTTGATCATCAGACTTAAAAGTCTATTTACAAACAACTTCACACTTCAAAGTTTTTGAAAATGTTTGAACACGCATTCCATCACTTTGATGTCTGTTTTCTTCAAGCAGCAGCATTTTTTATTGAACAAATTGTATTGTGTGTGGAATAACAGGTTGGATTTTTTTTTTTCTCTGTCTTGTTC
Source organism: Nelusetta ayraudi (assembly GCF_046127955.1). Lineage (NCBI taxonomy): Eukaryota > Metazoa > Chordata > Actinopteri > Tetraodontiformes > Monacanthidae > Nelusetta > Nelusetta ayraudi. Next base: position 226,551 of record NW_027466102.1, read on the forward strand.
CTCAGCTGAATCAAGACATCTATGAAAGTAAACAGTCGCATACAAATTTTGAAAAGAAAACTCATTCAACCACTTGGATTTCTTTTTTTATTGTGGTTATGGGCCTTATCTCAACAAGTTGAGATGTTATCTTTTTTTTTGAAGGAGCAGCAGTGATATCTGTGCTGACTTACTCTTAAAGAACTTTGTGTCTCCTGTTTCTGATCTGAATTAAAGTCTCCATGCAAGAAATCAGCTGCACAGAGCTGAACACAGCTTTACATTTGAACACTCATTCATACACATGAGCCTGGAGGAATAAACATAGCAAAACAAAGATTCAAATGAGACTGACAATACACCAGGTCAGTGTTCATCAAGCAACGGAATACGCACAGTGCCCCTCAATTATAGACCAACAGAGAGTCGACTGTGATCGATCGTCACCTGATATTCATCACACGGTCTGTGTCCCCACCCACAGGCGTAATGGTGCCACTGCACATCACCAAACGCATAAGAACAAATCAACCATGCAAATGAATCGACACCACTGAAACAAGATAGAAATTTTTACATCAATAACTGGAATAATTTTATTTAAGAAAAAACAATAAAAACATTTCAAAAGTTATCTGCTTTAATCGGTGTGTGTAGGGGGAGTGGGGGCACTGAATTAGTGAATTCAGGAATTTGTGAACGAAAACAAGTGCTTTATGCTCATTGCGAGCATAAACGGTGAACTTGAATAGAATTGTAATTCTCTGGTGAAAAAAATTAGGAAAACATTTCTCCTGTTTTTCCTGGTGTATTGTCAGTCTCACTTGAATCTTTGTTTTGCTTTGTTTATTCCTCCAGGCTGATGAGTATGAATGAGTGTTCAAGTGTAAAGCTGTGTGCAGCTCTGTGCAGCTGTTTTCTTGCATAGAGATTTTAATTCAGCTCAGAAACAAGAGAAACAGAGTTCTTTCAGAGTAAGTCAGCACAGATATCACTGCTGCTCATTCAAAAAAAAGAATTCAACTATTTCCTTATGGGGGAACCTACAATGTACTGAGGAACAACAGGAGACATTTTTCCCTCATGTATTTCAGTAGAAAATAAGAATTCCACGAAAGTTCACCCTTTCTGCTCACACTGCGCATAACTCAGCGAGACAAGCACAATAGAGCAATAAAAAATTACATCCCACTGTCTGAATGAGTTTTTATGTTAAATTGAGAATTCAACTATTTCCTTATGGGGGAACCTAAAATGTACTGAAGAACAAGAGGAGAGATGTTTCCCTCATGTATTTCAGCAGAAAATAACAATTCCACTCAAGTTAACAGGTTGGATTTTTTTTCTCTCTCTTGTTCCTCAGCTGAATCAAGACATCTATGAAAGTAAACAGTCGCATACAGATTTTGAAAAGAAAACTCATTCAACCACTTGGATTTCTTTTTTTCTTGTGGTTATTGGGCCTTATCTCAACAAGTTGAGATGTTGTCTTTTTTTTTGAAGGAGCAGCTGTGATATCTGTGCTGACTTACTCTGAAAGAAATCTGTTTCTCCTATTTCTGAGCTGAATGAAAGTCTCCATGCAAGACAACAGCTGCACATAGCTGCACACAGCTTTACACTTGAACACTCATTCATACACATGAGCCTGAAGGAATAAACATAGCAAAACAAAGATTCAAATGAAACTGACAATACACCAGGTCAGTGTACATTAAGCAACGGAATACGCACAGTGCCCCTCCCTCTCAGACCAACAGAGGTCTGTCATCAGTCATGGCGTGAAAAAATATTTTCTGCTCCTCCTGTGTTCATAAAGAGTTTTTTTTTATATCTTTTTTAATGTTCACCAGTAAATTGAGTGTTATTCAAGCAGCAGAAGCAGCATCAGCAACGCCAGCAGCTGCTGAAGCACTTTAATTGGTTTGTAATCAGAATTACAAGTCTGTTTACAAACAACTTCAGACTTCAAAGCGTTTGAACGGCTTTGATCATCAGACCTAAAAGTCTGTTTACAAACAACTTCAGACTTCAAAGCGTTTGAACGGCTTTGATCATCAGACCTATAAAGTCTGTTTACAAACAACTTCAGACTTCAAAGTTTTTGATAATGTTTGAACACGCATTCCATCACTTTGATGTCTGTTTTCTTCAAGCAGCAGCATTTTTTATTCAGCAAATTGTATTCTGTGTGGAATAACAGGTTGGATTTTTTTTTTCTCTCTTGTTCCTCAGCTGAATCAAGACATCTATGAAAGTAAACAGTCACATACAGATTTTGAAAAGAAAACTCATTCAACCACTTGGATTTCTTTTTTTATTGTGGTTATGGGCCTTATCTAAACAAGTTTAGATGTTGTCTTTTTTTTGAAGGAGCAGCTGTGATATCTGTGCTGACTTACTCTGAAAGAACTTTGCGTCTCCTGTTTCTGAGCTGAATTAAAGTCTCTATGCAAGAAAACAGCTGCATAGAGCTGCACACAGCTTTACATTTGAACACTAGCAAAACAAAGATTCAAATGAGACTGACAATACACCAGGTCAGTGTACATTAAGCAACGGAATACGCACAGTGCCCCTCCCTCTCAGACCAACAGAGGTCTGTCATCAGTCATGGTGTGAAAAAATATTTTCTGCTCCTCCTGTGTTCATAAAGAGTTTTTTTTAATATCTTTTTTAATGTTCCCCAGTAAATTGAGTGTTATTCAAGCAGCAGAAGCAGCATCAGCAACGCCAGCAGCTGCTGAAGCACTTTAATTGGTTTGTAATCAGACTTACAAATCTGTTTACAAACAACTTCAGACTTCAAAGCGTTTGAACGGCTTTGATCATCAGACCTAAAAGTCTGTTTACAAACAACTTCAGACTTCAAAGTTTTTGAAAATGTTTGAACACGAATTCCATCACTTTGATGTCTGTTTTCTTCAAGCAGCAGCATTTTTTATTAAACAAATTGTATTGTGTGTGGAATAACAGGTTGGATTTTTTTTTCTCTCTTGTTCCTCAGCTGAATCAAGACATCTATTAAAGTAAACAGTCGCATACAGATTTTGAAAAGAAAACTCATTCAACCACTTGGATTTCTTTTTTTATTGTGGTTATGGGCCTTATCTAAACAAGTTGAGATGTTGTCTTTTTTTTTTTGAAGGAACAGCAGTTATATCTGTGCTGACTTACTCTGAAAGAACTCTGTTTCTCCTGTTTCTGAGCTGAATAAAAGTCTCCATGCAAGACAACAGCTGCACAGAGCTGCACACAGCTTTACACTTGAACACTCATTCATACACATGAGCCTGAAGGAATAAACACAGCAAAACAAAGATTCAAATGAAACTGACAATACACCAGGTCAGTGTACATTAAGCAACGGAATACGCACAGTGCCCCTCCCTCTCAGACCAACAGAGGTCTGTCATCAGTCATGGCGTGAAAAAATATTTTCTGCTCCTCCTGTGTTCATAAAGAGTTTTTTTTTTTATATCTTTTCTAGTGTTCCCCAGTAAATTGAGTGTTATTCAAGCAGCAGAATCAGCATCAGCAACGCCAGCAGCTGCAGAAGCACTTTAATTGGTTTGTAATCAGACTTACAAGTCTGTTTACAAACAACTTCAGACTTCAAAGCGTTTGGACGGCTTTGATCATCAGACCTAAAAGTCTGTTTACAAACAACTTCAGACTTCAAAGTTTTTGAAAATGTTTGAACACGCATTCCATCACTTTGATGTCTGTTTTCTTCAAGCAGCAGCATTTTTTATTGAACAAATTGTATTGTGTGTGGAATAACAGGTTGGATTTTTTTTTTTCTCTGTCTTGTTCCTCAGCTGAATCAAGACATCTATGAAAGTAAACAGTCGCATACAAATTTTGAAAAGAAAACTCATTCAACCACTTGGATTTCTTTTTTTATTGTGGTTATGGGCCTTATCTCAACAAGTTGAGATGTTATCTTTTTTTTTGAAGGAGCAGCAGTGATATCTGTGCTGACTTACTCTTAAAGAACTTTGTGTCTCCTTTTTCTGATCTGAATTAAAGTCTCCATGCAAGAAATCAGCTGCACAGAGCTGAACACAGCTTTACATTTGAAAACTCATTCATACACATGAGCCTGGAGGAATAAACATAGCAAAACAAAGATTCAAATGAGACTGACAATACACCAGGTCAGTGTTCATCAAGCAACGGAATACGCACAGTGCCCCTCAATTATAGACCAACAGAGAGTCGACTGTGATCGATCGTCACCTGATATTCATCACACGGTCTGTGTCCCCACCCACAGGCGTAATGGTGCCACTGCACATCACCAAACGCATAAGAACAAATCAACCATGCAAATGAATCGACACCACTGAAACAAGATAGAAATTTTTTCATCAATAACTGGAATAATTTTATTTAAGAAAAAACAATAAAAACATTTCAAAAGTTATCTGCTTTAATCGGTGTGTGTGGGGGGAGTGGGGGCACTGAATTAGTGAATTCAGGAATTTGTGAAAGAAAACAAGTGCTTTATGCTCATTGCGAGCATAAACGGTGAACTTGAATGGAATTGTAATTCTCTGGTGAAAAACATAAGGAAAACATCTCTCCTCTTTTTCCTGGTGTATTGTCAGTCTCACTTGAATCTTTGTTTTGCTTTGTTTATTCCTCCAGGCTGATGAGTATGAATGAGTGTTCAAGTGTAAAGCTGTGTGCAGCTCTGTGGAGCTGTTTTCTTGCATAGAGATTTTAATTCAGCTCAGAAACAAGAGAAACAGAGTTCTTTCAGAGTAAGTCAGCACGAGATATCACTGCTGCTCATTCAAAAAAAAGAATTCAACTATTTCCTTATGGGGGAACCTACAATGTACTGAGGAACAACAGGAGAGATTTTTCCCTCATGTATTTCAGTAGAAAATAAGAATTCCACGAAAGTTCACCCTTTCTGCTCACACTGCGCATAACTCAGCGAGACAAGCACAATAGAGCAATAAAAAATTACATCCCACTGTCTGAATGAGTTTTTATGTTAAATTGAGAATTCAACTATTTCCTTATGGGGGAACCTAAAATGTACTGAAGAACAAGAGGAGAGATGTTTCCCTCATGTATTTCAGCAGAAAATAACAATTCCACTCAAGTTAACAGGTTGGATTTTTTTTTTCTCTCTCTTGTTCCTCAGCTGAATCAAGACATCTATGAAAGTAAACAGTCGCATACAGATTTTGAAAAGAAAACTCATTCAACCACTTGGATTTCTTTTTTTATTGTGGTTATTGGGCCTTATCTCAACAAGTTGAGATGTTGTCTTTTTTTTTGAAGGAGCAGCTGTGATATCTGTGCTGACTTACTCTGAAAGAACTCTGTTTCTCCTATTTCTGAGCTGAATGAAAGTCTCCATGCAAGACAACAGCTGCACATAGCTGCACACAGCTTTACACTTGAACACTCATTCATACACATGAGCCTGAAGGAATAAACATAGCAAAACAAAGATTCAAATGAAACTGACAATACACCAGGTCAGTGTACATTAAGCAACGGAATACGCACAGTGCCCCTCCCTCTCAGACCAACAGAGGTCTGTCATCAGTCATGGCGTGAAAAAATATTTTCTGCTCCTCCTGTGTTCATAAAGAGTTTTTTTTTATATCTTTTTTAATGTTCACCAGTAAATTGAGTGTTATTCAAGCAGCAGAAGCAGCATCAGCAACGCCAGCAGCTGCTGAAGCACTTTAATTGGTTTGTAATCAGAATTACAAGTCTGTTTACAAACAACTTCAGACTTCAAAGCGTTTGAACGGCTTTGATCATCAGACCTAAAAGTCTGTTTACAAACAACTTCAGACTTCAAAGCGTTTGAACGGCTTTGATCATCAGACCTATAAAGTCTGTTTACAAACAACTTCAGACTTCAAAGTTTTTGATAATGTTTGAACACGCATTCCATCACTTTGATGTCTATTTTCTCCAAGCAGCAGCATTTATTATTGAGCAAATTGTATTCTGTGTGGAATAACAGGTTGGATTTTTTTTTTCTCTCTTGTTCCTCAGCTGAATCAAGACATCTATGAAAGTAAACAGTCACATACAGATTTTGAAAAGAAAACTCATTCAACCACTTGGATTTCTTTTTTTATTGTGGTTATGGGCCTTATCTAAACAAGTTTAGATGTTGTCTTTTTTTTGAAGGAGCAGCTGTGATATCTGTGCTGACTTACTCTGAAAGAACTTTGCGTCTCCTGTTTCTGAGCTGAATTAAAGTCTCTATGCAAGAAAACAGCTGCATAGAGCTGCACACAGCTTTACATTTGAACACTAGCAAAACAAAGATTCAAATGAAACTGACAATACACCAGGTCAGTGTACATTAAGCAACGGAATACGCACAGTGCCCCTCCTTCTCAGACCAACAGAAGTCTGTCATCAGTCATGGCGTGAAAAAATATTTTCTGCTCCTCCTGTGTTCATAAAGAGTTTTTTTTTTTATATCTTTTCTAGTGTTCCCCAGTAAATTGAGTGTTTTTCAAGCAGCAGAAGCAGCATCAGCAACGCCAGCAGCTGCAGAAGCACTTTAATTGGTTTGTAATCAGACTTTCAAGTCTGTTTACAAACAACTTCAGACTTCAAAGCGTTTGAACGGCTTTGATCATCAGACCTATAAGTCTGTTTACAAACAACTTCAGACTTCAAAGTTTTTGAAAATGTTTGAACACGCTTTCCATCACTTTGATGTCTGTTTTCTTCAAGCAGCAGCATTTTTTATTGAGCAAATTGTATTGTGTGTGGAATAACAGGTTGGATTTTTTTTTCTCTCTCTTGTTCCTCAGCTGAATCAAGACATCTATGAAAGTAAACAATCGCACACAAATTTTGAAAAGAAAACTCATTCAACCACTTGGATTTCTTTTTTTATTGTGGTTATTGGGCCTTATCTAAACAGGTTGAGATGTTGTCTTTTTTTTTTTTGAAGGAGCAGCTGTGATATCTGTGCTGACTTACTCTGAAAGAACTCTTTTTCTCCTGTTTCTGAGCTGAATGAAAGTCTCCATGCAAGACAGCAGCTGCACAGAGCTGCACTCAGCTTTACACTTGAACACTCATTCATACACATGAGCCTGAAGGAATAAATATATCAAAACAAAGATTCAAATGAAACTGACAATACACCAGGTCAGTGTACATTAAGCAACGGAATACGCACAGTGCCCCTCCCTCTCAGAACAACAGAGGTCTGTCATCAGTCATGGCGTGAAAAAATATTTTCTGCTCCTCCTGTGTTCATAAAGAGTTTTTTTTTAATATCTTTTTTAGTGTTCCCCTGTAAATTGAGTGTTATTCAAGCAGCAGAAGCAGCATCAGCAACGCCAGCAGCTGCAGAAGCACTTTAATTGGTTTGTAATCAGACTTACAAGTCTGTTTAAAAAACAACTTCAGACTTCAAAGCGTTTGAACGGCTTTGATCATCAGACCAAAAAGTCTATTTACAAACAACTTCAGACTTCAAAGTTTTTGAAAATGTTTGAACACGCATTCCATCACTTTGATGTCTGTTTTCTTCAAGCAGCAGCATTTTTTATTGAACAAATTGTATTGTGTGTGGAATAACAGGTTGGATTTTTTTTTTCTCTGTCTTGTTCCTCAGCTGAATCAAGACATCTATGAAAGTAAACAGTCGCATACAGATTTTGAAAAGAAAACTCATTCAACCACTTGGATTTCTTTTTTTATTGTGGTTATGGGCCTTATCTCAACAAGTTGAGATGTTATCTTTTTTTTTGAAGAAGCAGCAGTGATATCTGTGCTGACTTACTCTTAAAGAACTTTGTGTCTCCTGTTTCTGATCTGAATTCAAGTCTCCATGCAAGAAATCAGCTGCACAGAGCTGCACAAAGCTTTACATTTGAACACTCATTCATACACATGAGCCTGGAGGAATAAACATAGCAAAACAAAAATTCAAATGAGACTGACAATACACCAGGTCAGTGTTCATCAAGCAACGGAATACGCACAGTGCCCCTCAATCTTAGACCAACAGAGAGTCGACTGTGATCGTTCGTCACCTGATATTCATCACACGGTCTGTGTCCCCACCCACAGGCGTAATGGTGCCACTGCACATCACCAAACGCATCAGAACAAATCAACCATGCAAATGAATCGACACCACTGAAACAAGACAGAAATTTTTTCATCAATAACTGGAATAATTTTATTTAAGAAAAAACAATAAAAACATTTCAAAAGTTATCTGCTTTAATCGGTGTGTGTGGGTGGAGTGGGGGCACTGAATTAGTGAATTCAGGAATTTGTGAAAGAAAACAAGTGCTTTATGCTCATTGCGAGCATAAACGGTGAACTTGAATGGAATTGTAATTCTCTGGTGAAAAACATAAGGAAAACATCTCTCCTGTTTTTCCTGGTGTATTGTCAGTCTCACTTGAATATTTGTTTTGCTTTGTTTATTCCTCCAGGCTGATGAGTATGAATGAGTGTTCAAGTGTAAAGCTGTGTGCAGCTCTGTGCAGCTGTTTTCTTGCATAGAGATTTTAATTCAGCTCAGAAACAAGAGAAACAGAGTTCTTTCAGAGTAAGTCAGCACAGATATCACTGCTGCTCATTCAAAAAAAAGAATTCAACTATTTCCTTATGGGGGAACCTACAATGTACTGAGGAAAAACAGGAGACATTTTTCCCTCATGTATTTCAGTAGAAAATAAGAATTCCACGAAAGTTCACCCTTTCTGCTCACACTGCGCATAACTCAGCGAGACAAGCACAATAGAGCAATAAAAAATTACATCCCACTGTCTCAATGAGTTTTTATGTTAAATTGAGAATTCAACTATTTCCTTATGGGGGAACCTAAAATGTACTGAAGAACAAGAGGAGAGATGTTTCCCTCATGTATTTCAGCAGAAAATAACAATTCCAGTCAAGTTAACAGGTTGGATTTTTTTTCTCTCTCTTGTTCCTCAGCTGAATCAAGACATCTATGAAAGTAAACAGTCGCATACAGATTTTGAAAAGAAAACTCATTCAACCACTTGGATTTCTTTTTTTATTGTGGTTATTGGGCCTTATCTCAACAAGTTGAGATGTTGTCTTTTTTTTTGAAGGAGCAGCTGTGATATCTGTGCTGACTTACTCTGAAAGAACTCTGTTTCTCCTATTTCTGAGCTGAATGAAAGTCTCCATGCAAGACAACAGATGCACATAGCTGCACACAGCTTTACACTTGAACACTCATTCATACACATGAGCCTGAAGGAATAAACATAGCAAAACAAAGATTCAAATGAAACTGACAATACACCAGGTCAGTGTACATTAAGCAACGGAATACGCACAGTGCCCCTCCCTCTAAGACCAACAGAGGTCTGTCATCAGTCATGGCGTGAAAAAATATTTTCTGCTCCTCCTGTGTTCATAAAGAGTTTTTTTTTATATCTTTTTTAATGTTCACCAGTAAATTGAGTGTTATTCAAGCAGCAGAAGCAGCATCAGCAACGCCAGCAGCTGCTGAAGCACTTTAATTGGTTTGTAATCAGAATTACAAGTCTGTTTACAAACAACTTCAGACTTCAAAGCGTTTGAACGGCTTTGATCATCAGACCTAAAAGTCTGTTTACAAACAACTTCAGACTTCAAAGCGTTTGAACGGCTTTGATCATCTGACCTATAAAGTCTGTTTACAAACAACTTCAGACTTCAAAGTTTTTGAAAATGTTTGTACACGCATTCCATCACTTTGATGTCTATTTTCTTCAAGCAGCAGCATTTTTTATTGAGCAAATTGTATTGTGTGGAATAACAGGTTGGATTTTTTTTTCTCTCTTGTTCCTCAGCTGAATCAAGACATCTATGAAAGTAAACAGTCGCATACAAATTTTGAAAAGAAAACTCATTCAACCACTTGGATTTCTTTTTTTATTGTGGTTATGGGCCTTATCTCAACAAGTTTAGATGTTGTCTTTTTTTTGAAGGAGCAGCTGTGATATCTGTGCTGACTTACTCTGAAAGAACTCTGTTTCTCCTGTTTCTGAGCTGAATGAAAGTCTCCATGCAAGAAACCAGCTGCACAGAGCTGCACACAGCTTTACATTTGAACACTCATTCATACACATGAGCCTGGAGGAATAAACATAGCAAAACAAAGATTCAAATGAGACTGACAATACACCAGGTTAGTGTTCATCAAGCAACGGAATACGCACAGTGCCCCTCAATCTTAGACCAACAGAGAGTCGACTGTGATCGTTCTTCACCTGATATTCATCACACGGTCTGTGTACCCACCCACAGGCGTAATGCTGCCACTGCACATCACCAAACGCATAAGAACAAATCAACCATGCAAATAAATCGACACCACTGAAACAAGATAGAAATTTTTTCATCAATAACTGGATTATTTTATTTAAGAAAAAACAATAAAAACATTTCAAAAGTTATCTGCTTTAATCGGTGTGTGTGGGGGGAGTGGGGGCACTGAATTAGTGAATTCAGGAATTTGTGAAAGAAAACAAGTGCTTTATGCTCATTGCGAGCATAAACGGTGAACTGGAATGGAATTGTATTTCTCTGGTGAAAAACATAAGGAAAACATCTCTCCTGTTTTTCCTGGTGTATTGTCAGTCTCACTTGAATCTTTGTTTTGCTTTGTTTATTCCTCCAGGCTGATGAGTATGAATGAGTGTTCAAGTGTAAAGCTGTGTGCAGCTCTGTGCAGCTGTTTTCTTGCATAGAGATTTTAATTCAGCTCAGAAACAAGAGAAACAGAGTTCTTTCAGAGTAAGTCAGCACAGATATCACTGCTGCTCATTCAAAAAAAAGAATTCAACTATTTCCTTATGGGGGAACCTACAATGTACTGAGGAACAACAGGAGAGATTTTTCCCTCATGTATTTCAGTAGAAAATAAGAATTCCACGAAAGTTCACCCTTTCTGCTCACACTGCGCATAACTCAGCGAGACAAGCACAATAGAGCAATAAAAAATTACATCCCACTGTCTGAATGAGTTTTTATGTTAAATTGAGAATTCAACTATTTCCTTATGGGGGAACCTAAAATGTACTGAAGAACAAGAGGAGAGATGTTTCCCTCATGTATTTCAATAGAAAATAACAATTCCAGTCAAGTTATCAGGTTGGATTTTTTTTTCTCTCTCTTGTTCCTCAGCTGAATCAAGACATCTATGAAAGTAAACAGTTGCATACAGATTTTTAAAAGAAAACTCATTCAACCACTTGGATTTCTTTTTTTATTGTGGTTATTGGGCCTTATCTCAACAAGTTGAGATGTTGTCTTTTTTTTGAAGGAGCAGCTGTGATATCTGTGCTGACTTACTCTGAAAGAACTCTGTTTCTCCTATTTCTGAGCTGAATGAAAGTCTCCATGCAAGACAACAGCTGCACAGAGCTGCACACAGCTTTACACTTGAACACTCATTCATACACATGAGCCTGAAGGAATAAACATAGCAAAACAAAGATTCAAATGAAACTGACAATACACCAGGTCAGTGTACATTAAGCAACGGAATACGCACTGTGCCCCTCCCTCTCAGACCAACAGAGGTCTGTCATCAGTCATGGCGTGAAAAAATATTTTCTGCTCCTCCTGTGTTCATAAAGAGTTTTTTTTAATATCTTTTTTAATGTTCACCAGTAAATTGAGTGTTATTCAAGCAGCAGAAGCAGCATCAGCAACGCCAGCAGCTGCTGAAGCACTTTAATTGGTTTGTAATCAGACTTACAAATCTGTTTACAAACAACTTCAGACTTCAAAGCGTTTGAACGGCTTTGATCATCAGACCTAAAAGTCTGTTTACAAACAACTTCAGACTTCAAAGCGTTTGAACGGCTTTGATCATCAGACCTATAAAGTCTGTTTACAAACAACTTCAGACTTCAAAGTTTTTGAAAATGTTTGAACACGCATTCCATCACTTTGATGTCTATTTTCTTCAAGCAGCAGCATTTTTTATTGAGCAAATTGTATTCTGTGTGGAATAACAGGTTGGATTTTTTTTTTCTCTCTTGTTCCTCAGCTGAATCAAGACATCTATGAAAGTAAACAGTCGCATACAGATTTTGAAAAGAAAACTCATTCAACCACTTGGATTTCTTTTTTTATTGTGGTTATGGGCCTTATCTCAACAAGTTGAGATGTTATCTTTTTTTTTGAAGGAGCAGCAGTGATATCTGTGCTGACTTACTCTTAAAGAACTTTGTGTCTCCTGTTTCTGATCTGAATTAAAGTCTCCATGCAAGAAACCAGCTGCACAGAGCTGCACACAGCTTTACATTTGAACACTCATTCATACACATGAGCCTGGAGGAATAAACATAGCAAAACAAAGATTCAAATGAGACTGACAATACACCAGGTCAGTGTTCATCAAGCAACGGAATACGCACAGTGCCCCTCAATCTTAGACCAACAGAGAGTCGACTGTGATCGTTCTTCACCTGATATTCATCACACGGTCTGTGTACCCACCCACAGGCGTAATGCTGCCACTGCACATCACCAAACGCATAAGAACAAATCAACCATGCAAATAAATCGACACCACTGAAACAAGATAGAAATTTTTTCATCAATAACTGGAATATTTTATTTAAGAAAAAACAATAAAAACATTTCAAAAGTTATCTGCTTTAATCGGTGTGTGTGGGGGGAGTGGGGGCACTGAATTAGTGAATTCAGGAATTTGTGAAAGAAAACAAGTGCTTTATGCTCATTGCGAGCATAAACGGTGAACTGGAATGGAATTGTATTTCTCTGGTGAAAAACATAAGGAAAACATCTCTCCTGTTTTTCCTGGTGTATTGTCAGTCTCACTTGAATCTTTGTTTTGCTTTGTTTATTCCTCCAGGCTGATGAGTATGAATGAGTGTTCAAGTGTAAAGCTGTGTGCAGCTCTGTGCAGCTGTTTTCTTGCATAGAGATTTTAATTCAGCTCAGAAACAAGAGAAACAGAGTTATTTCAGAGTAAGTCAGCACAGATATCACTGCTGCTCATTCAAAAAAAAGAATTCAACTATTTCCTTATGGGGGAACCTACAATGTACTGAGGAACAACAGGAGAGATTTTTCCCTCATGTATTTCAGTAGAAAATAAGAATTCCACGAAAGTTCACCCTTTCTGCTCACACTGCGCATAACTCAGCGAGACAAGCACAATAGAGCAATAAAAAATTACATCCCACTGTCTGAATGAGTTTTTATGTTAAATTGAGAATTCAACTATTTCCTTATGGGGGAACCTAAAATGTACTGAAGAACAAGAGGAGAGATGTTTCCCTCATGTATTTCAATAGAAAATAACAATTCCAGTCAAGTTAACAGGTTGGATTTTTTTTTCTCTGTCTTGTTCCTCAGCTGAATCAAGACATCTATGAAAGTAAACAGTTAAATACAGATTTTGAAAAGAAAACTCATTCAACCACTTGGATTTCTTTTTTTATTGTGGTTATTGGGCCTTATCTCAACAAGTTGAGATGTTGTCTTTTTTTTGAAGGAGCAGCTGTGATATCTGTGCTGACTTACTCTGAAAGAACTCTGTTTCTCCTATTTCTGAGCTGAATGAAAGTCTCCATGCAAGACAACAGCTGCACAGAGCTGCACACAGCTTTACACTTGAACACTCATTCATACACATGAGCCTGAAGGAATAAACATAGCAAAACAAAGATTCAAATGAAACTGACAATACACCAGGTCAGTGTACATTAAGCAACGGAATACGCACTGTGCCCCTCCCTCTCAGACCAACAGAGGTCTGTCATCAGTCATGGCGTGAAAAAATATTTTCTGCTCCTCCTGTGTTCATAAAGAGTTTTTTTTAATATCTTTTTTAGTGTTAGTGTTCCCCAGTAAATTGAGTGTTATTCAAGCAGCAGAAGCAGCATCAGCAACGCCAGCAGCTGCAGAAGCACTTTAATTGGTTTGTAATCAGACTTACAAGTCTGTTTAAAAAACAACTTCAGACTTCAAAGCGTTTGAACGGCTTTGATCATCAGACCTAAAAGTCTATTTACAAACAACTTCAGACTTCAAAGTTTTTGAAAATGTTTGAACACGCATTCCATCACTTTGATGTCTGTTTTCTTCAAGCAGCAGCATTTTTTATTGAACAAATTGTATTGTGTGTGGAATAACAGGTTGGATTTTTTTTTTCTCTGTCTTGTTCCTCAGCTGAATCAAGACATCTATGAAAGTAAACAGTCGCATACAGATTTTGAAAAGAAAACTCATTCAACAACTTGGATTTCTTTTTTTATTGTGGTTATGGGCCATATCTAAACAAGCTGAGATGTTGTCTTTTTTTTTTTGAAGGAGCAGCTGTGATATCTGTGCTGACTTACTCTGAAAGAACTCTGTTTCTCCTGTTTCTGAGCTGAATGAAAGTCTCCATGCAAGACAGCAGCTGCACAGAGCTGCACTCAGCTTTACACTTGAACACTCATTCATACACATGAGCCTGAAGGAATAAATATATCAAAACAAAGATTCAAATGAAACTGACAATACACCAGGTCAGTGTACATTAAGCAACGGAATACGCACAGTGCCCCTCCCTCTCAGACCAACAGAGGTCTGTCATCAGTCATGGCGTGAAAAAATATTTTCTGCTCCTCCTGTGTTCATAAAGAGTTTTTTTTAATATCTTTTTTAATGTTTCCCAGTAAATTGAGTGTCATTCAAGCAGCAGAAGCAGCATCAGCAACGCCAGCAGCTGCTGAAGCACTTTAATTGGTTTGTAATCAGACTTACAAATCTGTTTACAAACAACTTCAGACTTCAAAGCGTTTGAACGGCTTTGATCATCAGACCTAAAAGTCTGTTTACAAACAACTTCAGACTTCAAAGCGTTTGAACGGCTTTGATCATCAGACCTATAAAGTCTGTTTACAAACAACTTCAGACTTCAAAGTTTTTGAAAATGTTTGAACACGCATTCCATCACTTTGATGTCTGTTTTCTTCAAGCAGCAGCATTTTTTATTGAGCAAATTGTATTCTGTGTGGAATAACAGGTTGGATTTTTTTTTTCTCTCTTGTTCCTCAGCTGAATCAAGACATCTATGAAAGTAAACAGTCGCATACAGATTTTGAAAAGAAAACTCATTCAACCACTTGGATTTCTATTTTTATTGTGGTTATGGGCCATATCTCAACAAGTTGAGATGTTGTCTTTTTTTTTTTGAAGGAGCAGCTGTGATATCTGTGCTGACTTACTCTGAAAGAACTATATTTCTCCTGTTTCTGAGCTGAATGAAAGTCTCCATGCAAGACAACAGCTGCACAGAGCTGCACATAGCTTTACACTTGAACACTCATTCATACACATGAGCCTGAAGGAATAAACATTGCAAAACAAAGATTCAAATGAAACTGACAATACACCAAGTCAGTGTACATTAAGCAACGGAATACGCACAATGCCCCTCCTCTCAGACCAACAGAGGTCTGTCATCAGTCATGGCGTGAAAAAATATTTTCTGCTCCTCCTGTGTTCATAAAGAGTTTTTTTTTTTCTATTTTTTAGTGTTCCCCTGTAAATTGAGTGTTATTCTAGCAGCAGAAGCAGCATCAGCAACGCCAGCAGCTGCAGAAGCACTTTAATTGGTTTGTAATCAGACTTACAAGTCTGTTTAAAAAACAACTTCAGACTTCAAAGCGTTTGAACGGCTTTGATCATCAGACCTAAAAGTCTATTTACAAACAACTTCAGACTTCAAAGTTTTTGAAAATGTTTGAACACGCATTCCATCACTTTGATGTCTGTTTTCTTCAAGCAGCAGCATTTTTTATTGAACAAATTGTATTGTGTGTGGAATAACAGGTTGGATTTTTTTTTCTCTGTGTTGTTCCTCAGCTGAATCAAGACATCTATGAAAGTAAACAGTCGCATACAGATTTTGAAAAGAAAACTCATTCAACCACTTGGATTTCTTTTTTTATTGTCTCAACTTGTTGAGATAACATCTCAACAAGTTGAGATGTTATCTTTTTTTTTGAAGGAGCAGCAGTGATATCTGTGCTGACTTACTCTTAAAGAACTTTGTGTCTCCTGTTTCTGATCTGAATTCAAGTCTCTATGCAAGAAAACAGCTGCATAGAGCTGCACACAGCTTTACATTTTAACACTAGCAAAACAAAGATTCAAATGAGACTGACAATACACCAGGTCAGTGTTCATCAAGCAACGGAATACGCACAGTGCCCCTCAATCTCAGACCAACAGAGAGTCGACTGTGATCGATCGTCACCTGATATTCATCACACGGTCTGTGTCTCCACCCACAGGAGTAATGGTGCCACTGCACATCACCAAACGCATAAGATCAAATCAACCATGAAAAGGAATCGACACCACTGAAACAAGATAGAAATTTTTTCATCAATAACTGGAATAATTTTATTTAAGAAAAAACAATAAAAACATTTCAAAAGTTATCTGCTTTAATCAGTGTGTGGGGGGGAGTGGGGGCACTGAATTAGTGAATTCAGGAATTTGTGAAAGAAAACAAGAGCTTTATGCTCAATGCGAGCATAAAAGGTGAACTTGAATGGAATTGTAATTCTCTGGTGGAAAAAATAAGGAAAAAATCTTTCCTGTTGTTCCTCTATTGTCAGTCTCATTTGAATCTTAGTTTTGCTTTGTTTATTCCTCCAGGCAGATGAGTATGAATGAATGTTCAAGTTTAAGGCTGTGTGCAGCTCAGTGCAGCCGTTTTCTTGCATAGAGACTTTAATTCATTTCAGAAACAGGATTTTTCTCCTGTTTCTGAAATGAATTAGGAGTTATTTTACAGTCAGTCAGCACAGATATCACTGCTGCTCCTTCAAAAAAAAGAATTCAACTATTTCCTTATGGGGGAACCTACAATGTAGTGAGGAACAACAGGAGAGATGTTTCCCTCATGTATTTCAGCAGAAAATAACAATTCCACTCAAGTTCACCCTTTCTGCTCACACTGCGCATAATTCAGCGAGAGAAGCACAATAGAGCAATAAAAAATGACATCCCAATGTCTGAATGAGTTTTCATGTTAAATTGAGAAATCAACTATTTCCTTATGGGGGAACCTACAATGTACTGAGGAACAACAGGACAGATGTTTCCCTCATGTATTTCTGCAGAAAATAACAATTCCACTCAAGTTCACCCTTTCTGCTCACACTGCGCATAATTCAGCGAGAGAAGCACAATAGAGCAATAAAAAATTACATCCCACTGTCTGAATGAGTTTTCATGTTAAATTTAGAATTCAACTATTTCCTTATGGGGGAACCTACAATGTAGTGAGGAACAACAGGAGAGATGTTTCCCTCATGTATTTCAGCAGAAAATAACAGTTCCACTCAAGTTCACCCTTTCTGCTCACACTGCGCATAACTCAGCGAGAGAAGCACAATAGAGCAATAAAAAATGACATCCCAATGTCTGAATGAGTTTTCATGTTAAATTTAGAATTCAACTATTTCCTTATGGGGGAACCTACAATGTACTGAGGAACAACAGGAGAGATGTTTCCCTCATGTATTTCAGCAGAAAATAACAATTCCACTCAAGTTCACCCTTTCTGCTCACACTGCGCATAATTCAGCGAGAGAAGCACAATAGAGCAATAAAAAATGACATCCCACTGTCTGAATGAGTTTTCATGTTAAATTGAGAAATCAACTATTTCCTTATGGGGGAACCTACAATGTAGTGAGGAACAACAGGAGAGATGTTTCCCTCATGTATTTCAGCAGAAAATAACAGTTCCACTCAAGTTCACCCTTTCTGCTCACACTGCGCATAACTCAGCGAGAGAAGCACAATAGAGCAATAAAAAATGACATCCCACTGTCTGAATGAGTTTTCATGTTAAATTTAGAATTCAACTATTTCCTTATGGGGGAACCTACAATGTAGTGAGGAACAACAGGAGAGATGTTTCCCTCATGTATTTCAGCAGAAAATAACAGTTCCACTCAAGTTCACCCTTTCTGCTCACACTGCGCATAACTCAGCGAGAGAAGCACAATAGAGCAATAGAAAATGACATCCCAATGTCTGAATGAGTTTTCATGTTAAATTTAGAATTCAACTATTTCCTTATGGGGGAACCTACAATATACTGAGGAACAACAGGAGAGATGTTTCCCTCATGTATTTCAGCAGAAAATAACAATTCCACTCAAGTTCACCCTTTCTGCTCACACTGCGCATAATTCAGCGAGAGAAGCACAATAGAGCAATAAAAAATGACATCCCACTGTCTGAATGAGTTTTCATGTTAAATTGAGAAATCAACTATTTCCTTATGGGGGAACCTACAATGTAGTGAGGAACAACAGGAGAGATGTTTCCCTCATGTATTTCAGCAGAAAATAACAGTTCCACTCAAGTTCACCCTTTCTGCTCACACTGCGCATAACTCAGCGAGAGAAGCACAATAGAGCAATAAAAAATGACATCCCACTGTCTGAATGAGTTTTCATGTTAAATTTAGAATTCAACTATTTCCTTATGGGGGAACCTACAATGTACTCAGGAACAACAGGAGAGATGTTTCCCTCATGTATTTCAGCAGAAAATAACAATTCCACTCAAGTTCACCCTTTCTGCTCACACTGCGCATAACTCAGCGAGAGAAGCACAATAGAGCAATAAAAAATGACATCCCACTGTCTGAATGAGTTTTCATGTTAAATTGAGAAATCAACTATTTCCTTATGGGGGGACCTACAATGTACTCAGGAACAACAGGAGAGATGTTTCCCTCATGTATTTCAGCAGAAAATAACAATTCCACTCAAGTTCACCCTTTCTGCTCACACTGCGCATAATTCAGCGAGAGAAGCACAATAGAGCAATAAAAAATGACATCCCACTGTCTGAATGAGTTTTCATGTTAAATTGAGAAATCAACTATTTCCTTATGGGGGAACCTACAATGTACTGAGGAACAACAGGACAGATGTTTCCCTCATGTATTTCAGCAGAAAATAACAATTCCACTCAAGTTCACCCTTTCTGCTCACACTGCGCATAACTCAGCGAGAGAAGCACAATAGAGCAATAAAAAATGACATCCCACTGTCTGAATGAGTTTTCATGTTAAATTGAGAAATCAACTATTTCCTTATGGGGGAACCTACAATGTAGTGAGGAACAACAGGAGAGCTGTTTCCCTCATGTATTTCAGCAGAAAATAACAATTCCACTCAAGTTCACCCTTTCTTCTCACACTGCACATAACTCAGCGAGAGAAGCACAATAGAGCAATAAAAAATGACATCCCACTGTCTGAATGAGTTTTCATGTTAAATTGGGAAATCAACTATTTCCTTATGGGGGAACCTACAATGTACTGAGGAACAACAGGAGAGATGTTTCCCCCATGTATTTCAGCAGAAAATAACAGTTCCACTCAAAGTTCACCCTTTCTGCTCACACTGCGCATAATTCAGCGAGAGAAGCACAATAGAGCAATAAAAAATGACATCCCACTGTCTGAATGAGTTTTCATGTTAAATTGAGAAATCAACTATTTCCTTATGGGGGAACCTACAATGTACTGAGGAACAACAGGAGAGCTGTTTCCCTCATGTATTTCAGCAGAAAATAACAATTCCACTCAAGTTCACCCTTTCTGCTCACACTGCACATAACTCAGCGAGAGAAGCACAATAGAGCAATAAAAAATGACATCCCACTGTCTGAATGAGTTTTCATGTTAAATTGGGAAATCAACTATTTCCTTATGGGGGAACCTACAATGTACTGAGGAACAACAGGAGAGATGTTTCCCCCATGTATTTCAGCAGAACATAACAGTTCCACTCAAAGTTCACCCTTTCTGCTCACACTGCGCATAATTCAGCGAGAGAAGCACAATAGAGCAATAAAAAATGACATCCCACTGTCTGAATGAGTTTTCATGTTAAATTGAGAAATCAACTATTTCCTTATGGGGGAACCTACAATGTACTGATGAACATCAGGACAGATGTTTTCCTCATGTATTTCAGCAGAAAATAACAATTCCACTCAAGTTCACCCTTTCTGCTCACACTGCGCATAACTCAGCGAGAGAAGCACAATAGAGCAATAAAAAATGACATCCCACTGTCTGAATGAGTTTTCATGTTAAATTGAGAAATCAACTATTTCCTTATGGGGGAACCGACAATGTACTGAGGAACAACAGGAGAGATGTTTCCCTCATGTATTTCAGCAGAAAATAACAGTTCCACTCAAAGTTCACCCTTTCTGCTCACACTGTGCATAACTCAGCGAGAGAAGCACAATAGAGCAATAAAAAATGACATCCCACTGTCTGAATGAGTTTTCATGTTAAATTGAGAATTCAACTATTTCCTTATGGGGGGACCTACAATGTACTGAGGAACAACAGGAGAGATGTTTCCCTCATGTATTTCAGCAGAAAATAACAATTCCACTCAAGTTCACCCTTTCTGCTCACACTGCGCATAACTCAGCGAGAGAAGCACAATAGAGCAATAAAAAATGACATCCCACTGTCTGAATGAGTTTTCATGTTAAATTGGGAAATCAACTATTTCCTTATGGGGGAACCTACAATGTAGTGAGGAACAACAGGAGAGATGTTTCCCTCATGTATTTCAGCAGAAAATAACAGTTCCACTCAAAGTTCACTCTTTCTGCTCACACTGCGCATCACTCAGCGAGAGAAGCACAATAGAGCAATAAAAAATGACATCCCACTGTCTGAATGAGTTTTCATGTTAAATTGAGAAATCAACTATTTCCTTATGGGGGAACCTACAATGTACTGAGGAACAACAGGAGAGACGTTTCCCTCATGTATTTCAGCAGAAAATAACAATTCGACTCAAGTTCACCCTTTCTGCTCACACTGCGCATAACTCAGCGAGAGAAGCACAATAGAGCAATAAAAAAAGACATCCCACTGTCTGAATGAATTTTAACCCCATCAGACTTGAATTGAATTAGGGTTAACATTAAGGCTGAAACTAGGGTTAGGGTTAGGGTTAGGGTTAGCTGAAATTAGGGTTAGGGTTTCTGTCTTCCTCAAGTATTAGAAACCCCAAATTTGGCGTGGGCGCTTCTTTGGGGCTCTTGATGAAATAGCAAGTGGCCCCATGTCTCTAGGACAAAGTTGAAATTGTCTCAGACCAACAGAAGTCTGTCATCAGTCATGGCGTGAGAAAATATTTTCTGCTCCTCCTGTGTTCATAAAGAGTTTTTTTTTAATATCTTTTCTAGTGTTCCCCAGTAAATTGAGTGTTATTCAAGCAGCAGAATCAGCATCAGCAACGCCAGCAGCTGCAGAAGCACTTTAATTGGTTTGTAATCAGACTTACAAGTCTGTTTACAAACAACTTCAGACTTCAAAGCGTTTGAACGGCTTTGATCATCAGACCTAAAAGTCTGTTTACAAACAACTTCAGACTTCAAAGCGTTTGAACGGCTTTGATCATCAAACCTATAAGTCTGTTTACAAACAACTTCAGACTTCAAAGTTTTTGAAAATGTTTGAACACGCATTCCATCACTTTGATGTCTGTTTTCTTCAAGCAGCAGCATTTTTTATTGAGCAAATTGTATTGTGTGTGGAATAACACGTTGGATTTTTTTTTTCTCTCTTGTTCCTCAGCTGAATCAAGACAACTATGAAAGTAAACAGTCGCATACAGATTTTGAAAAGAAAACTCATTCAACCACTTGGATTTCTTTTTTTATTGTGGTTATGGGCCTTATCTAAACAAGTTGAGATGTTGTCTTTTTTTTTTTGAAGGAGCAGCTGTGATATCTCTGCTGACTTACTCTGAAAGAACTCTGTTTCTCCTGTTTCTGAGCTGAATGAAAGTCTCCATGCAAGAAAGCAGCTGCACAGAGCTGCACTCAGCTTTACACTTGAACACTCATTCATACACATGAGCCTGAAGGAATAAATATATCAAAACAAAGATTCAAATGAAACTGACAATACACCAGGTCAGTGTACATTAAGCAACGGAATACGCACAGTGCCCCTCCCTCTCAGACCAACAGAGGTCTGTCATCAGTCATGGTGTGAAAAAATATTTTCTGCTCCTCCTGTGTTCATAAAGAGTTTTTTTTAATATCTTTTTTAATGTTCCCCAGTAAATTGAGTGTTATTCAAGCAGCAGAAGCAGCATCAGCAACGCCAGCAGCTGCTGAAGCACTTTAATTGGTTTGTAATCAGACATACAAATCTGTTTACAAACAACTTCAGACTTCAAAGCGTTTGAACGGCTTTGATCATCAGACCTAAAAGTCTGTTTACAAACAACTTCAGACTTCAAAGTTTTTGAAAATGTTTGAACACGAATTCCATCACTTTGATGTCTGTTTTCTTCAAGCAGCAGCATTTTTTATTAAACAAATTGTATTGTGTGTGGAATAACAGGTTGGATTTTTTTTTCTCTCTTGTTCCTCAGCTGAATCAAGACATCTATTAAAGTAAACAGTCGCATACAGATTTTGAAAAGAAAACTCATTCAACCACTTGGATTTCTTTTTTTATTGTGGTTATGGGCCTTATCTAAACAAGTTGAGATGTTGTCTTTTTTTTTTTGAAGGAGCAGCAGTTATATCTGTGCTGACTTACTCTGAAAGAACTCTGTTTCTCCTGTTTCTGAGCTGAATAAAAGTCTCCATGCAAGACAACAGCTGCACAGAGCTGCACACAGCTTTACACTTGAACACTCATTCATACACATGAGCCTGAAGGAATAAACACAGCAAAACAAAGATTCAAATGAAACTGACAATACACCAGGTCAGTGTACATTAAGCAACGGAATACGCACAGTGCCCCTCCCTCTCAGACCAACAGAGGTCTGTCATCAGTCATGGCGTGAAAAAATATTTTCTGCTCCTCCTGTGTTCATAAAGAGTTTTTTTTTTTATATCTTTTCTAGTGTTCCCCAGTAAATTGAGTGTTATTCAAGCAGCAGAATCAGCATCAGCAACGCCAGCAGCTGCAGAAGCACTTTAATTGGTTTGTAATCAGACTTACAAGTCTGTTTACAAACAACTTCAGACTTCAAAGCGTTTGAACGGCTTTGATCATCAGACCTAAAAGTCTGTTTACAAACAACTTCAGACTTCAAAGCGTTTGAACGGTTTTGATCATCAGACCTATAAGTCTGTTTACAAACAACTTCAGACTTCAAAGTTTTTGAAAATGTTTGAACACGCATTCCATCACTTTGATGTCTGTTTTCTTCAAGCAGCAGCATTTTTTATTGAGCAAATTGGATTGTGTGTGGAATAACAGGTTGGATTTTTTTTTTTCTCTCTTGTTCCTCAGCTGAATCAAGACAACTATGAAAGTAAACAGTCGCATACAGATTTTGAAAAGAAAACTCATTCAACCACTTGGATTTCTTTTTTTATTGTGGTTATGGGCCTTATCTAAACAAGTTGAGATGTTATCTTTTTTTTTTTGAAGGAGCAGCTGTGATATCTGTGCTGACTTACTCTGAAAGAACTCTGTTTCTCCTGTTTCTGAGCTGAATGAAAGTCTCCATGCAAGACAACAGCTGCACAGAGCTGCACTCAGCTTTACACTTGAACACTCATTCATACACATGAGCCTGGAGGAATAAATATATCAAAACAAAGATTCAAATGAAACTGACAATACACCAGGTCAGTGTACATTAAGCAACGGAATACGCACAGTGCCCCTCCCTCTCAGACCAACAGAGGTCTGTCATCAGTCATGGCGTGAAAAAATATTTTCTGCTCCTCCTGTGTTCATAAAGAGTTTTTTTTTTATATCTTTTTTAGTGTTCCCCTGTAAATTGAGTGTTATTCAAGCAGCAGAAGCAGCATCAGCAACGCCAGCAGCTGCAGAAGCACTTTAATTGGTTTGTAATCTGACTTACAAGTCTGTTTAAAAAACAACATCAGACTTCAAAGCGTTTGAACGGCTTTGATCATCAGACCTAAAAGTCTATTTACAAACAACTTCAGACTTCAAAGTTTTTGAAAATGTTTGAACACGCATTCCATCACTTTGATGTCTGTTTTCTTCAAGCAGCAGCATTTTTTATTGAACAAATTGTATTGTGTGTGGAATAACAGGTTGGATTTTTTTTTTTCTCTGTCTTGTTCCTCAGCTGAATCAAGACATCTATGAAAGTAAACAGTCGCATACAAATTTTGAAAAGAAAACTCATTCAACCACTTGGATTTCTTTTTTTATTGTGGTTATGGGCCTTATCTCAACAAGTTGAGATGTTATCTTTTTTTTTGAAGGAGCAGCAGTGATATCTGTGCTGACTTACTCTTAAAGAACTTTGTGTCTCCTTTTTCTGATCTGAATTAAAGTCTCCATGCAAGAAATCAGCTGCACAGAGCTGAACACAGCTTTACATTTGAAAACTCATTCATACACATGAGCCTGGAGGAATAAACATAGCAAAACAAAGATTCAAATGAGACTGACAATACACCAGGTCAGTGTTCATCAAGCAACGGAATACGCACAGTGCCCCTCAATTATAGACCAACAGAGAGTCGACTGTGATCGATCGTCACCTGATATTCATCACACGGTCTGTGTCCCCACCCACAGGCGTAATGCTGCCACTGCACATCACCAAACGCATAAGAACAAATCAACCATGCAAATGAATCGACACCACTGAAACAAGATAGAAATTTTTTCATCAATAACTGGAATAATTTTATTTAAGAAAAAACAATAAAAACATTTCAAAAGTTATCTGCTTTAATCGGTGTGTGTGGGGGGAGTGGGGGCACTGAATTAGTGAATTCAGGAATTTGTGAAAGAAAACAAGTGCTTTATGCTCATTGCGAGCATAAACGGTGAACTTGAATGGAATTGTAATTCTCTGGTGAAAAACATAAGGAAAACATCTCTCCTCTTTTTCCTGGTGTATTGTCAGTCTCACTTGAATCTTTGTTTTGCTTTGTTTATTCCTCCAGGCTGATGAGTATGAATGAGTGTTCAAGTGTAAAGCTGTGTGCAGCTCTGTGCAGCTGTTTTCTTGCATAGAGATTTTAATTCAGCTCAGAAACAAGAGAAACAGAGTTCTTTCAGAGTAAGTCAGCACGAGATATCACTGCTGCTCATTCAAAAAAAAGAATTCAACTATTTCCTTATGGGGGAACCTACAATGTACTGAGGAACAACAGGAGAGATTTTTCCCTCATGTATTTCAGTAGAAAATAAGAATTCCACGAAAGTTCACCCTTTCTGCTCACACTGCGCATAACTCAGCGAGACAAGCACAATAGAGCAATAAAAAATTACATCCCACTGTCTGAATGAGTTTTTATGTTAAATTGAGAATTCAACTATTTCCTTATGGGGGAACCTAAAATGTACTGAAGAACAAGAGGAGAGATGTTTCCCTCATGTATTTCAGCAGAAAATAACAATTCCACTCAAGTTAACAGGTTGGATTTTTTTTTCTCTCTCTTGTTCCTCAGCTGAATCAAGACATCTATGAAAGTAAACAGTCGCATACAGATTTTGAAAAGAAAACTCATTCAACCACTTGGATTTCTTTTTTTATTGTGGTTATTGGGCCTTATCTCAACAAGTTGAGATGTTGTCTTTTTTTTTGAAGGAGCAGCTGTGATATCTGTGCTGACTTACTCTGAAAGAACTCTGTTTCTCCTATTTCTGAGCTGAATGAAAGTCTCCATGCAAGACAACAGCTGCACATAGCTGCACACAGCTTTACACTTGAACACTCATTCATACACATGAGCCTGAAGGAATAAACATAGCAAAACAAAGATTCAAATGAAACTGACAATACACCAGGTCAGTGTACATTAAGCAACGGAATACGCACAGTGCCCCTCCCTCTCAGACCAACAGAGGTCTGTCATCAGTCATGGCGTGAAAAAATATTTTCTGCTCCTCCTGTGTTCATAAAGAGTTTTTTTTTATATCTTTTTTAATGTTCACCAGTAAATTGAGTGTTATTCAAGCAGCAGAAGCAGCATCAGCAACGCCAGCAGCTGCTGAAGCACTTTAATTGGTTTGTAATCAGAATTACAAGTCTGTTTACAAACAACTTCAGACTTCAAAGCGTTTGAACGGCTTTGATCATCAGACCTAAAAGTCTGTTTACAAACAACTTCAGACTTCAAAGCGTTTGAACGGCTTTGATCATCAGACCTATAAAGTCTGTTTACAAACAACTTCAGACTTCAAAGTTTTTGATAATGTTTGAACACGCATTCCATCACTTTGATGTCTATTTTCTCCAAGCAGCAGCATTTATTATTGAGCAAATTGTATTCTGTGTGGAATAACAGGTTGGATTTTTTTTTTCTCTCTTGTTCCTCAGCTGAATCAAGACATCTATGAAAGTAAACAGTCACATACAGATTTTGAAAAGAAAACTCATTCAACCACTTGGATTTCTTTTTTTATTGTGGTTATGGGCCTTATCTAAACAAGTTTAGATGTTGTCTTTTTTTTGAAGGAGCAGCTGTGATATCTGTGCTGACTTACTCTGAAAGAACTTTGCGTCTCCTGTTTCTGAGCTGAATTAAAGTCTCTATGCAAGAAAACAGCTGCATAGAGCTGCACACAGCTTTACATTTGAACACTAGCAAAACAAAGATTCAAATGAAACTGACAATACACCAGGTCAGTGTACATTAAGCAACGGAATACGCACAGTGCCCCTCCTTCTCAGACCAACAGAAGTCTGTCATCAGTCATGGCGTGAAAAAATATTTTCTGCTCCTCCTGTGTTCATAAAGAGTTTTTTTTTTTATATCTTTTCTAGTGTTCCCCAGTAAATTGAGTGTTATTCAAGCAGCAGAAGCAGCATCAGCAACGCCAGCAGCTGCAGAAGCACTTTAATTGGTTTGTAATCAGACTTTCAAGTCTGTTTACAAACAACTTCAGACTTCAAAGCGTTTGAACGGCTTTGATCATCAGACCTATAAGTCTGTTTACAAACAACTTCAGACTTCAAAGTTTTTGAAAATGTTTGAACACGCTTTCCATCACTTTGATGTCTGTTTTCTTCAAGCAGCAGCATTTTTTATTGAGCAAATTGTATTGTGTGTGGAATAACAGGTTGGATTTTTTTTTCTCTCTCTTGTTCCTCAGCTGAATCAAGACATCTATGAAAGTAAACAATCGCATACAGATTTTGAAAAGAAAACTCATTCAACCACTTGGATTTCTTTTTTTATTGTGGTTATTGGGCCTTATCTAAACAGGTTGAGATGTTGTCTTTTTTTTTTTTGAAGGAGCAGCTGTGATATCTGTGCTGACTTACTCTGAAAGAACTCTTTTTCTCCTGTTTCTGAGCTGAATGAAAGTCTCCATGCAAGACAGCAGCTGCACAGAGCTGCACTCAGCTTTACACTTGAACACTCATTCATACACATGAGCCTGAAGGAATAAATATATCAAAACAAAGATTCAAATGAAACTGACAATACACCAGGTCAGTGTACATTAAGCAACGGAATACGCACAGTGCCCCTCCCTCTCAGAACAACAGAGGTCTGTCATCAGTCATGGCGTGAAAAAATATTTTCTGCTCCTCCTGTGTTCATAAAGAGTTTTTTTTTAATATCTTTTTTAGTGTTCCCCTGTAAATTGAGTGTTATTCAAGCAGCAGAAGCAGCATCAGCAACGCCAGCAGCTGCAGAAGCACTTTAATTGGTTTGTAATCAGACTTACAAGTCTGTTTAAAAAACAACTTCAGACTTCAAAGCGTTTGAACGGCTTTGATCATCAGACCAAAAAGTCTATTTACAAACAACTTCAGACTTCAAAGTTTTTGAAAATGTTTGAACACGCATTCCATCACTTTGATGTCTGTTTTCTTCAAGCAGCAGCATTTTTTATTGAACAAATTGTATTGTGTGTGGAATAACAGGTTGGATTTTTTTTTTCTCTCTTGTTCCTCAGCTGAATCAAGACATCTATGAAAGTAAACAGTCACATACAGATTTTGAAAAGAAAACTCATTCAACCACTTGGATTTCTTTTTTTATTGTGGTTATGGGCCTTATCTAAACAAGTTTAGATGTTGTCTTTTTTTTGAAGGAGCAGCTGTGATATCTGTGCTGACTTACTCTGAAAGAACTTTGCGTCTCCTGTTTCTGAGCTGAATTAAAGTCTCTATGCAAGAAAACAGCTGCATAGAGCTGCACACAGCTTTACATTTGAACACTAGCAAAACAAAGATTCAAATGAAACTGACAATACACCAGGTCAGTGTACATTAAGCAACGGAATACGCACAGTGCCCCTCCTTCTCAGACCAACAGAAGTCTGTCATCAGTCATGGCGTGAAAAAATATTTTCTGCTCCTCCTGTGTTCATAAAGAGTTTTTTTTTTTATATCTTTTCTAGTGTTCCCCAGTAAATTGAGTGTTATTCAAGCAGCAGAAGCAGCATCAGCAACGCCAGCAGCTGCAGAAGCACTTTAATTGGTTTGTAATCAGACTTTCAAGTCTGTTTACAAACAACTTCAGACTTCAAAGCGTTTGAACGGCTTTGATCATCAGACCTATAAGTCTGTTTACAAACAACTTCAGACTTCAAAGTTTTTGAAAATGTTTGAACACGCTTTCCATCACTTTGATGTCTGTTTTCTTCAAGCAGCAGCATTTTTTATTGAGCAAATTGTATTGTGTGTGGAATAACAGGTTGGATTTTTTTTTCTCTCTCTTGTTCCTCAGCTGAATCAAGACATCTATGAAAGTAAACAATCGCATACAGATTTTGAAAAGAAAACTCATTCAACCACTTGGATTTCTTTTTTTATTGTGGTTATTGGGCCTTATCTAAACAGGTTGAGATGTTGTCTTTTTTTTTTTTGAAGGAGCAGCTGTGATATCTGTGCTGACTTACTCTGAAAGAACTCTTTTTCTCCTGTTTCTGAGCTGAATGAAAGTCTCCATGCAAGACAGCAGCTGCACAGAGCTGCACTCAGCTTTACACTTGAACACTCATTCATACACATGAGCCTGAAGGAATAAATATATCAAAACAAAGATTCAAATGAAACTGACAATACACCAGGTCAGTGTACATTAAGCAACGGAATACGCACAGTGCCCCTCCCTCTCAGAACAACAGAGGTCTGTCATCAGTCATGGCGTGAAAAAATATTTTCTGCTCCTCCTGTGTTCATAAAGAGTTTTTTTTTAATATCTTTTTTAGTGTTCCCCTGTAAATTGAGTGTTATTCAAGCAGCAGAAGCAGCATCAGCAACGCCAGCAGCTGCAGAAGCACTTTAATTGGTTTGTAATCAGACTTACAAGTCTGTTTAAAAAACAACTTCAGACTTCAAAGCGTTTGAACGGCTTTGATCATCAGACCAAAAAGTCTATTTACAAACAACTTCAGACTTCAAAGTTTTTGAAAATGTTTGAACACGCATTCCATCACTTTGATGTCTGTTTTCTTCAAGCAGCAGCATTTTTTATTGAACAAATTGTATTGTGTGTGGAATAACAGGTTGGATTTTTTTTTTTCTCTGTCTGGTTCCTCAGCTGAATCAAGACATCTATGAAAGTAAACAGTCGCATACAGATTTTGAAAAGAAAACTCATTCAACCACTTGGATTTCTTTTTTTATTGTGGTTATGGGCCTTATCTCAACAAGTTGAGATGTTATCTTTTTTTTTGAAGAAGCAGCAGTGATATCTGTGCTGACTTACTCTTAAAGAACTTTGTGTCTCCTGTTTCTGATCTGAATTCAAGTCTCCATGCAAGACAACAGCTGCACAGAGCTGCACAAAGCTTTACATTTGAACACTCATTCATACACATGAGCCTGCAGGAATAAACATAGCAAAACAAAAATTCAAATGAGACTGACAATACACCAGGTCAGTGTTCATCAAGCAACGGAATACGCACAGTGCCCCTCAATCTTAGACCAACAGAGAGTCGACTGTGATCGTTCGTCACCTGATATTCATCACACGGTCTGTGTCCCCACCCACAGGCGTAATGGTGCCACTGCACATCACCAAACGCATCAGAACAAATCAACCATGCAAATGAATCGACACCACTGAAACAAGACAGAAATTTTTTCATCAATAACTGGAATAATTTTATTTAAGAAAAAACAATAAAAACATTTCAAAAGTTATCTGCTTTAATCGGTGTGTGTGGGTGGAGTGGGGGCACTGAATTAGTGAATTCAGGAATTTGTGAAAGAAAACAAGTGCTTTATGCTCATTGCGAGCATAAACGGTGAACTTGAATGGAATTGTAATTCTCTGGTGAAAAACATAAGGAAAACATCTCTCCTGTTTTTCCTGGTGTATTGTCAGTCTCACTTGAATATTTGTTTTGCTTTGTTTATTCCTCCAGGCTGATGAGTATGAATGAGTGTTCAAGTGTAAAGCTGTGTGCAGCTCTGTGCAGCTGTTTTCTTGCATAGAGATTTTAATTCAGCTCAGAAACAAGAGAAACAGAGTTCTTTCAGAGTAAGTCAGCACAGATATCACTGCTGCTCATTCAAAAAAAAGAATTCAACTATTTCCTTATGGGGGAACCTACAATGTACTGAGGAACAACAGGAGAGATTTTTCCCTCATGTATTTCAGTAGAAAATAAAAATTCCACGAAAGTTCACCCTTTCTGCTCACACTGCGCATAACTCAGCGAGACAAGCACAATAGAGCAATAAAAAATTACATCCCACTGTCTCAATGAGTTTTTATGTTAAATTGAGAATTCAACTATTTCCTTATGGGGGAACCTAAAATGTACTGAAGAACAAGAGGAGAGATGTTTCCCTCATGTATTTCAGCAGAAAATAACAATTCCAGTCAAGTTAACAGGTTGGATTTTTTTTCTCTCTCTTGTTCCTCAGCTGAATCAAGACATCTATGAAAGTAAACAGTCGCATACAGATTTTGAAAAGAAAACTCATTCAACCACTTGGATTTCTTTTTTTATTGTGGTTATTGGGCCTTATCTCAACAAGTTGAGATGTTGTCTTTTTTTTTGAAGGAGCAGCTGTGATATCTGTGCTGACTTACTCTGAAAGAACTCTGTTTCTCCTATTTCTGAGCTGAATGAAAGTCTCCATGCAAGACAACAGATGCACATAGCTGCACACAGCTTTACACTTGAACACTCATTCATACACATGAGCCTGAAGGAATAAACATAGCAAAACAAAGATTCAAATGAAACTGACAATACACCAGGTCAGTGTACATTAAGCAACGGAATACGCACAGTGCCCCTCCCTCTAAGACCAACAGAGGTCTGTCATCAGTCATGGCGTGAAAAAATATTTTCTGCTCCTCCTGTGTTCATAAAGAGTTTTTTTTTATATCTTTTTTAATGTTCACCAGTAAATTGAGTGTTATTCAAGCAGCAGAAGCAGCATCAGCAACGCCAGCAGCTGCTGAAGCACTTTAATTGGTTTGTAATCAGAATTACAAGTCTGTTTACAAACAACTTCAGACTTCAAAGCGTTTGAACGGCTTTGATCATCAGACCTAAAAGTCTGTTTACAAACAACTTCAGACTTCAAAGCGTTTGAACGGCTTTGATCATCTGACCTATAAAGTCTGTTTACAAACAACTTCAGACTTCAAAGTTTTTGAAAATGTTTGTACACGCATTCCATCACTTTGATGTCTGTTTTCTTCAAGCAGCAGCATTTTTTATTGAGCAAATTGTATTGTGTGGAATAACAGGTTGGATTTTTTTTTCTCTCTTGTTCCTCAGCTGAATCAAGACATCTATGAAAGTAAACAGTCACATACAGATTTTGAAAAGAAAACTCATTCAACCACTTGGATTTCTTTTTTATTGTGGTTATGGGCCTTATCTCAACAAGTTTAGATGTTGTCTTTTTTTTGAAGGAGCAGCTGTGATATCTGTGCTGACTTACTCTGAAAGAACTCTGTTTCTCCTGTTTCTGAGCTGAATGAAAGTCTCCATGCAAGAAACCAGCTGCACAGAGCTGCACACAGCTTTACATTTGAACACTCATTCATACACATGAGCCTGGAGGAATAAACATAGCAAAACAAAGATTCAAATGAGACTGACAATACACCAGGTTAGTGTTCATCAAGCAACGGAATACGCACAGTGCCCCTCAATCTTAGACCAACAGAGAGTCGACTGTGATCGTTCTTCACCTGATATTCATCACACGGTCTGTGTACCCACCCACAGGCGTAATGCTGCCACTGCACATCACCAAACGCATAAGAACAAATCAACCATGCAAATAAATCGACACCACTGAAACAAGATAGAAATTTTTTCATCAATAACTGGAATATTTTATTTAAGAAAAAACAATAAAAACATTTCAAAAGTTATCTGCTTTAATCGGTGTGTGTGGGGGGAGTGGGGGCACTGAATTAGTGAATTCAGGAATTTGTGAAAGAAAACAAGTGCTTTATGCTCATTGCGAGCATAAACGGTGAACTGGAATGGAATTGTATTTCTCTGGTGAAAAACATAAGGAAAACATCTCTCCTGTTTTTCCTGGTGTATTGTCAGTCTCACTTGAATCTTTGTTTTGCTTTGTTTATTCCTCCAGGCTGATGAGTATGAATGAGTGTTCAAGTGTAAAGCTGTGTGCAGCTCTGTGCAGCTGTTTTCTTGCATAGAGATTTTAATTCAGCTCAGAAACAAGAGAAACAGAGTTATTTCAGAGTAAGTCAGCACAGATATCACTGCTGCTCATTCAAAAAAAAGAATTCAACTATTTCCTTATGGGGGAACCTACAATGTACTGAGGAACAACAGGAGAGATTTTTCCCTCATGTATTTCAGTAGAAAATAAGAATTCCACGAAAGTTCACCCTTTCTGCTCACACTGCGCATAACTCAGCGAGACAAGCACAATAGAGCAATAAAAAATTACATCCCACTGTCTGAATGAGTTTTTATGTTAAATTGAGAATTCAACTATTTCCTTATGGGGGAACCTAAAATGTACTGAAGAACAAGAGGAGAGATGTTTCCCTCATGTATTTCAATAGAAAATAACAATTCCAGTCAAGTTAACAGGTTGGATTTTTTTTTCTCTCTCTTGTTCCTCAGCTGAATCAAGACATCTATGAAAGTAAACAGTTGCATACAGATTTTGAAAAGAAAACTCATTCAACCACTTGGATTTCTTTTTTTATTGTGGTTATTGGGCCTTATCTCAACAAGTTGAGATGTTGTCTTTTTTTTGAAGGAGCAGCTGTGATATCTGTGCTGACTTACTCTGAAAGAACTCTGTTTCTCCTATTTCTGAGCTGAATGAAAGTCTCCATGCAAGACAACAGCTGCACAGAGCTGCACACAGCTTTACACTTGAACACTCATTCATACACATGAGCCTGAAGGAATAAACATAGCAAAACAAAGATTCAAATGAAACTGACAATACACCAGGTCAGTGTACATTAAGCAACGGAATACGCACTGTGCCCCTCCCTCTCAGACCAACAGAGGTCTGTCATCAGTCATGGCGTGAAAAAATATTTTCTGCTCCTCCTGTGTTCATAAAGAGTTTTTTTTAATATCTTTTTTAATGTTCACCAGTAAATTGAGTGTTATTCAAGCAGCAGAAGCAGCATCAGCAACGCCAGCAGCTGCAGAAGCACTTTAATTGGTTTGTAATCAGACTTACAAGTCTGTTTAAAAAACAACTTCAGACTTCAAAGCGTTTGAACGGCTTTGATCATCAGACCTAAAAGTCTATTTACAAACAACTTCAGACTTCAAAGTTTTTGAAAATGTTTGAACACGCATTCCATCACTTTGATGTCTGTTTTCTTCAAGCAGCAGCATTTTTTATTGAACAAATTGTATTGTGTGTGGAATAACAGGTTGGATTTTTTTTTTCTCTGTCTTGTTCCTCAGCTGAATCAAGACATCTATGAAAGTAAACAGTCGCATACAGATTTTGAAAAGAAAACTCATTCAACAACTTGGATTTCTTTTTTTATTGTGGTTATGGGCCATATCTAAACAAGTTGAGATGTTGTCTTTTTTTTTTTGAAGGAGCAGCTGTGATATCTGTGCTGACTTACTCTGAAAGAACTCTGTTTCTCCTGTTTCTGAGCTGAATGAAAGTCTCCATGCAAGACAGCAGCTGCACAGAGCTGCACTCAGCTTTACACTTGAACACTCATTCATACACATGAGCCTGAAGGAATAAATATATCAAAACAAAGATTCAAATGAAACTGACAATACACCAGGTCAGTGTACATTAAGCAACGGAATACGCACAGTGCCCCTCCCTCTCAGACCAACAGAGGTCTGTCATCAGTCATGGCGTGAAAAAATATTTTCTGCTCCTCCTGTGTTCATAAAGAGTTTTTTTTAATATCTTTTTTAATGTTCCCCAGTAAATTGAGTGTCATTCAAACAGCAGAAGCAGCATCAGCAACGCCAGCAGCTGCTGAAGCACTTTAATTGGTTTGTAATCAGACTTACAAATCTGTTTACAAACAACTTCAGACTTCAAAGCGTTTGAACGGCTTTGATCATCAGACCTAAAAGTCTGTTTACAAACAACTTCAGACTTCAAAGCGTTTGAACGGCTTTGATCATCAGACCTATAAAGTCTGTTTACAAACAACTTCAGACTTCAAAGTTTTTGAAAATGTTTGAACACGCATTCCATCACTTTGATGTCTATTTTCTTCAAGCAGCAGCATTTTTTATTGAGCAAATTGTATTCTGTGTGGAATAACAGGTTGGATTTTTTTTTTTCTCTCTTGTTCCTCAGCTGAATCAAGACATCTATGAAAGTAAACAGTCGCATACAGATTTTGAAAAGAAAACTCATTCAACCACTTGGATTTCTTTTTTTATTGTGGTTATGGGCCATATCTCAACAAGTTGAGATGTTGTCTTTTTTTTTTTGAAGGAGCAGCTGTGATATCTGTGCTGACTTACTCTGAAAGAACTATATTTCTCCTGTTTCTGAGCTGAATGAAAGTCTCCATGCAAGACAACAGCTGCACAGAGCTGCACATAGCTTTACACTTGAACACTCATTCATACACATGAGCCTGAAGGAATAAACATTGCAAAACAAAGATTCAAATGAAACTGACAATACACCAGGTCAGTGTACATTAAGCAACGGAATACGCACAATGCCCCTCCTCTCAGACCAACAGAGGTCTGTCATCAGTCATGGCGTGAAAAAATATTTTCTGCTCCTCCTGTGTTCATAAAGAGTTTTTTTTTTCTATTTTTTAGTGTTCCCCTGTAAATTGAGTGTTATTCAAGCAGCAGAAGCAGCATCAGCAACGCCAGCAGCTGCAGAAGCACTTTAATTGGTTTGTAATCAGACTTACAAGTCTGTTTAAAAAACAACTTCAGACTTCAAAGCGTTTGAACGGCTTTGATCATCAGACCTAAAAGTCTATTTACAAACAACTTCAGACTTCAAAGTTTTTGAAAATGTTTGAACACGCATTCCATCACTTTGATGTCTGTTTTCTTCAAGCAGCAGCATTTTTTATTGAACAAATTGTATTGTGTGTGGAATAACAGGTTGGATTTTTTTTTCTCTGTGTTGTTCCTCAGCTGAATCAAGACATCTATGAAAGTAAACAGTCGCATACAGATTTTGAAAAGAAAACTCATTCAACCACTTGGATTTCTTTTTTTATTGTGGTTATGGGCCTTATCTCAACAAGTTGAGATGTTATCTCTTTTTTTTGAAGGAGCAGCAGTGATATCTGTGCTGACTTACTCTTAAAGAACTTTGTGTCTCCTGTTTCTGATCTGAATTCAAGTCTCCATGCAAGAAATCAGCTGCACAGAGCTGCACAAAGCTTTACATTTGAACACTCATTCATACACATGAGCCTGGAGGAATAAACATAGCAAAACAAAAATTCAAATGAAACTGACAATACACCAGGTCAGTGTTCATCAAGCAACGGAATACACACAGTGCCCCTCAATTTTCGACCAACAGAGAGTCGACTGTGATCGTTCTTCACCTGATATTAATCACACGGTCTGTGTCCCCACCCACAGGCGTAATGCTGCCACTGCACATCACCAAACGCATCAGAACAAATCAACCATGCAAATGAATCGACATCACTGAAACAAGATAGAAATTTTTTCATCAATAACTGGAATAATTTTATTTAAGAAAAAACAATAAAAACATTTCAAAAGTTATCTGCTTTAATCAGTGTGTGTGGGGGGAGTGGGGGCACTGAATTAGTGAATTCAGGAATTTGTGAAAGAAAACAAGTGCTTTATGCTCATTGCGAGCATAAACGGTGAACTTGAATGGAATTGTAATTCTCTGGTGAAAAACATAAGGAAAACATCTCTCCTGTTTTTCCTGGTGTATTGTCAGTCTCACTTGAATCTTTGTTTTGCTTTGTTTATTCCTCCAGGCTGATGAGTATGAATGAGTGTTCAAGTGTAAAGCTGTGTGCAGCTCTGTGCAGCTGTTTTCTTGCATAGAGATTTTAATTCAGCTCAGAAACAAGAGAAACAGAGTTATTTCAGAGTAAGTCAGCACAGATATCACTGCTGCTCATTCAAAAAAAAGAATTCAACTATTTCCTTATGGGGGAACCTACAATGTACTGAGGAACAACAGGAGAGATTTTTCCCTCATGTATTTCAGTAGAAAATAAGAATTCCACGAAAGTTCACCCTTTCTGCTCACACTGCGCATAACTCAGCGAGACAAGCACAATAGAGCAATAAAAAATTACATCCCACTGTCTGAATGAGTTTTTATGTTAAATTGAGAATTCAACTATTTCCTTATGGGGGAACCTAAAATGTACTGAAGAACAAGAGGAGAGATGTTTCCCTCATGTATTTCAGCAGAAAATAACAATTCCACTCAAGTTAACAGGTTGGATTTTTTTCTCTCTCTCTTGTTCCTCAGCTGAATCAAGACATCTATGAAAGTAAACAGTCGCATACAGATTTTGAAAAGAAAACTCATTCAACCACTTGGATTTCTTTTTTTATTGTGGTTATTGGGCCTTATCTCAACAAGTTGAGATGTTGTCTTTTTTTTTGAAGGAGCAGCTGTGATATCTGTGCTGACTTACTCTGAAAGAACTCTGTTTCTCCTATTTCTGAGCTGAATGAAAGTCTCCATGCAAGACAACAGCTGCACATAGCTGCACACAGCTTTACACTTGAACACTCATTCATACACATGAGCCTGAAGGAATAAACATAGCAAAACAAAGATTCAAATGAAACTGACAATACACCAGGTCAGTCTACATTAAGCAACGGAATACGCACAGTGCCCCTCCCTCTCAGACCAACAGAGGTCTGTCATCAGTCATGGCGTGAAAAAATATTTTCTGCTCCTCCTGTGTTCATAAAGAGTTTTTTTTTATATCTTTTTTAATGTTCCCCAGTAAATTGAGTGTTATTCAAGCAGCAGAAGCAGCATCAGCAACGCCAGCAGCTGCTGAAGCACTTTAATTGGTTTGTAATCAGAATTACAAGTCTGTTTACAAACAACTTCAGACTTCAAAGCGTTTGAACGGCTTTGATCATCAGACCTAAAAGTCTGTTTACAAACAACTTCAGACTTCAAAGCGTTTGAACGGCTTTGATCATCAGACCTAAAAGTCTATTTACAAACAACTTCAGACTTCAAAGTTTTTGAAAATGTTTGAACACGCATTCCATCACTTTGATGTCTGTTTTCTTCAAGCAGCAGCATTTTTTATTGAACAAATTGTATTCTGTGTGGAATAACAGGTTGGATTTTTTTTTTCTTTGTCTTGTTCCTCAGCTGAATCAAGACATCTATGAAAGTAAACAGTCGCATACAGATTTTGAAAAGAAAACTCATTCAACCACTTGGATTTCTTTTTTTATTGTGGTTATGGGCCTTATCTCAACAAGTTGAGATGTTATCTTTTTTTTTGAAGGAGCAGCAGTGATATCTGTGCTGACTTACTCTTAAAGAACTTTGTGTCTCCTGTTTCTGATCTGAATTAAAGTCTCCATGCAAGACAACAGCTGCACAGAGCTGCACACAGCTTTACACTTGAACACTCATTCATACACATGAGCCTGAAGGAATAAACATAGCAAAACAAAGATTCAAATGAAACTGACAATACACCAGGTCAGTGTACATTAAGCAACGGAATACGCACTGTGCCCCTCCCTCTCAGACCAACAGAGGTCTGTCATCAGTCATGGCGTGAAAAAATATTTTCTGCTCCTCCTGTGTTCATAAAGAGTTTTTTTTAATATCTTTTTTAATGTTCACCAGTAAATTGAGTGTTATTCAAGCAGCAGAAGCAGCATCAGCAACGCCATCAGCTGCAGAAGCACTTTAATTGGTTTGTAATCAGACTTACAAGTCTGTTTAAAAAACAACTTCAGACTTCAAAGCGTTTGAACGGCTTTGATCATCAGACCTAAAAGTCTATTTACAAACAACTTCAGACTTCAAAGTTTTTGAAAATGTTTGAACACGCATTCCATCACTTTGATGTCTGTTTTCTTCAAGCAGCAGCATTTTTTATTGAACAAATTGTATTGTGTGTGGAATAACAGGTTGGATTTTTTTTTTCTCTGTCTTGTTCCTCAGCTGAATCAAGACATCTATGAAAGTAAACAGTCGCATACAGATTTTGAAAAGAAAACTCATTCAACAACTTGGATTTCTTTTTTTATTGTGGTTATGGGCCATATCTAAACAAGTTGAGATGTTGTCTTTTTTTTTTTGAAGGAGCAGCTGTGATATCTGTGCTGACTTACTCTGAAAGAACTCTGTTTCTCCTGTTTCTGAGCTGAATGAAAGTCTCCATGCAAGACAGCAGCTGCACAGAGCTGCACTCAGCTTTACACTTGAACACTCATTCATACACATGAGCCTGAAGGAATAAATATATCAAAACAAAGATTCAAATGAAACTGACAATACACCAGGTCAGTGTACATTAAGCAACGGAATACGCACAGTGCCCCTCCCTCTCAGACCAACAGAGGTCTGTCATCAGTCATGGCGTGAAAAAATATTTTCTGCTCCTCCTGTGTTCATAAAGAGCTTTTTTTATATATCTTTTCTAGTGTTCCCCAGTAAATTGAGTGTTATTCAAGCAGCAGAAGCAGCATCAGCAACGCCAGCAGCTGCTGAAGCACTTTAATTGGTTTGTAATCAGACTTACAAATCTGTTTACAAACAACTTCAGACTTCAAAGCGTTTGAACGGCTTTGATCATCAGACCTAAAAGTCTGTTTACAAACAACTTCAGACTTCAAAGCGTTTGAACGGCTTTGATCATCAGACCTATAAAGTCTGTTTACAAACAACTTCAGACTTCAAAGTTTTTGAAAATGTTTGAACACGCATTCCATCACTTTGATGTCTATTTTCTTCAAGCAGCAGCATTTTTTATTGAGCAAATTGTATTCTGTGTGGAATAACAGGTTGGATTTTTTTTTTCTCTCTTGTTCCTCAGCTGAATCAAGACATCTATGAAAGTAAACAGTCGCATACAGATTTTGAAAAGAAAACTCATTCAACCACTTGGATTTCTTTTTTTATTGTGGTTATGGGCCTTATCTCAACAAGTTGAGATGTTATCTTTTTTTTTGAAGGAGCAGCAGTGATATCTGTGCTGACTTACTCTTAAAGAACTTTGTGTCTCCTGTTTCTGATCTGAATTAAAGTCTCCATGCAAGAAACCAGCTGCACAGAGCTGCACACAGCTTTACATTTG
Source organism: Nelusetta ayraudi (assembly GCF_046127955.1). Taxonomy (NCBI): domain Eukaryota; kingdom Metazoa; phylum Chordata; class Actinopteri; order Tetraodontiformes; family Monacanthidae; genus Nelusetta; species Nelusetta ayraudi. The sequence continues at coordinate 266,265 of NW_027466102.1, forward strand.
AACACTCATTCATACACATGAGCCTGGAGGAATAAACATAGCAAAACAAAGATTCAAATGAGACTGACAATACACCAGGTCAGTGTTCATCAAGCAACGGAATACGCACAGTGCCCCTCAATCTTAGACCAACAGAGAGTCGACTGTGATCGTTCTTCACCTGATATTCATCACACGGTCTGTGTACCCACCCACAGGCGTAATGCTGCCACTGCACATCACCAAACGCATAAGAACAAATCAACCATGCAAATAAATCGACACCACTGAAACAAGATAGAAATTTTTTCATCAATAACTGGAATATTTTATTTAAGAAAAAACAATAAAAACATTTCAAAAGTTATCTGCTTTAATCGGTGTGTGTGGGGGGAGTGGGGGCACTGAATTAGTGAATTCAGGAATTTGTGAAAGAAAACAAGTGCTTTATGCTCATTGCGAGCATAAACGGTGAACTGGAATGGAATTGTATTTCTCTGGTGAAAAACATAAGGAAAACATCTCTCCTGTTTTTCCTGGTGTATTGTCAGTCTCACTTGAATCTTTGTTTTGCAGGCTGATGAGTATGAATGAGTGTTCAAGTGTAAAGCTGTGTGCAGCTCTGTGCAGCTGTTTTCTTGCATAGAGATTTTAATTCAGCTCAGAAACAAGAGAAACAGAGTTATTTCAGAGTAAGTCAGCACAGATATCACTGCTGCTCATTCAAAAAAAAGAATTCAACTATTTCCTTATGGGGGAACCTACAATGTACTGAGGAACAACAGGAGAGATTTTTCCCTCATGTATTTCAGTAGAAAATAAGAATTCCACGAAAGTTCACCCTTTCTGCTCACACTGCGCATAACTCAGCGAGACAAGCACAATAGAGCAATAAAAAATTACATCCCACTGTCTGAATGAGTTTTTATGTTAAATTGAGAATTCAACTATTTCCTTATGGGGGAACCTAAAATGTACTGAAGAACAAGAGGAGAGATGTTTCCCTCATGTATTTCAATAGAAAATAACAATTCCAGTCAAGTTAACAGGTTGGATTTTTTTTTCTCTCTCTTGTTCCTCAGCTGAATCAAGACATCTATGAAAGTAAACAGTTGCATACAGATTTTGAAAAGAAAACTCATTCAACCACTTGGATTTCTTTTTTTATTGTGGTTATTGGGCCTTATCTCAACAAGTTGAGATGTTGTCTTTTTTTTGAAGGAGCAGCTGTGATATCTGTGCTGACTTACTCTGAAAGAACTCTGTTTCTCCTATTTCTGAGCTGAATGAAAGTCTCCATGCAAGACAACAGCTGCACAGAGCTGCACACAGCTTTACACTTGAACACTCATTCATACACATGAGCCTGAAGGAATAAACATAGCAAAACAAAGATTCAAATGAAACTGACAATACACCAGGTCAGTGTACATTAAGCAACGGAATACGCACTGTGCCCCTCCCTCTCAGACCAACAGAGGTCTGTCATCAGTCATGGCGTGAAAAAATATTTTCTGCTCCTCCTGTGTTCATAAAGAGTTTTTTTTAATATCTTTTTTAATGTTCACCAGTAAATTGAGTGTTATTCAAGCAGCAGAAGCAGCATCAGCAACGCCAGCAGCTGCAGAAGCACTTTAATTGGTTTGTAATCAGACTTACAAGTCTGTTTAAAAAACAACTTCAGACTTCAAAGCGTTTGAACGGCTTTGATCATCAGACCTAAAAGTCTATTTACAAACAACTTCAGACTTCAAAGTTTTTGAAAATGTTTGAACACGCATTCCATCACTTTGATGTCTGTTTTCTTCAAGCAGCAGCATTTTTTATTGAACAAATTGTATTGTGTGTGGAATAACAGGTTGGATTTTTTTTTTTCTCTGTCTTGTTCCTCAGCTGAATCAAGACATCTATGAAAGTAAACAGTCGCATACAGATTTTGAAAAGAAAACTCATTCAACAACTTGGATTTCTTTTTTTATTGTGGTTATGGGCCATATCTAAACAAGTTGAGATGTTGTCTTTTTTTTTTTGAAGGAGCAGCTGTGATATCTGTGCTGACTTACTCTGAAAGAACTCTGTTTCTCCTGTTTCTGAGCTGAATGAAAGTCTCCATGCAAGACAGCAGCTGCACAGAGCTGCACTCAGCTTTACACTTGAACACTCATTCATACACATGAGCCTGAAGGAATAAATATATCAAAACAAAGATTCAAATGAAACTGACAATACACCAGGTCAGTGTACATTAAGCAACGGAATACGCACAGTGCCCCTCCCTCTCAGACCAACAGAGGTCTGTCATCAGTCATGGCGTGAAAAAATATTTTCTGCTCCTCCTGTGTTCATAAAGAGTTTTTTTTATATATCTTTTCTAGTGTTCCCCAGTAAATTGAGTGTTATTCAAGCAGCAGAAGCAGCATCAGCAACGCCAGCAGCTGCTGAAGCACTTTAATTGGTTTGTAATCAGACTTACAAATCTGTTTACAAACAACTTCAGACTTCAAAGCGTTTGAACGGCTTTGATCATCAGACCTACAAGTCTGTTTACAAACAACTTCAGACTTCAAAGCGTTTGAACGGCTTTGATCATCAGACCTATAAAGTCTGTTTACAAACAACTTCAGACTTCAAAGTTTTTGAAAATGTTTGAACACGCATTCATCACTTTGATGTCTATTTACTTCAAGCAGCAGCATTTTTTATTGAGCAAATTGTATTCTGTGTGGAATAACAGGTTGGATTTTTTTTTTCTCTCTTGTTCCTCAGCTGAATCAAGACATCTATGAAAGTAAACAGTCGCATACAGATTTTGAAAAGAAAACTCATTCAACCACTTGGATTTCTTTTTTTATTGTGGTTATGGGCCTTATCTCAACAAGTTGAGATGTTGTCTTTTTTTTTTGAAGGAGCAGCAGTGATATCTGTGCTGACTTACTCTTAAAGAACTTTGTGTCTCCTGTTTCTGATCTGAATTAAAGTCTCCATGCAAGAAACCAGCTGCACAGAGCTGCACACAGCTTTACATTTGAACACTCATTCATACACATGAGCCTGGAGGAATAAACATAGCAAAACAAAGATTCAAATGAGACTGACAATACACCAGGTCAGTGTTCATCAAGCAACGGAATACGCACAGTGCCCCTCAATCTTAGACCAACAGAGAGTCGACTGTGATCGTTCTTCACCTGATATTCATCACACGGTCTGTGTCCCCACCCACAGGCGTAATGGTGCCACTGCACATCACCAAACGCATAAGATCAAATCAACCATGAAAAGGAATCGACACCACTGAAACAAGATAGAAATTTTTTCATCAATAACTGGAATATTTTATTTAAGAAAAAACAATAAAAACATTTCAAAAGTTATCTGCTTTAATCGGTGTGTGTGGGGGGAGTGGGGGCACTGAATTAGTGAATTCAGGAATTTGTGAAAGAAAACAAGTGCTTTATGCTCATTGCGAGCATAAACGGTGAACTGGAATGGAATTGTATTTCTCTGGTGAAAAACATAAGGAAAACATCTCTCCTGTTTTTCCCGGTGTATTATCAGTCTCACTTGAATCTTTGTTTTGCTTTGTTTATTCCTCCAGGCTGATGAGTATGAATGAGTGTTCAAGTGTAAAGCTGTGTGCAGCTCTGTGCAGCTGTTTTCTTGCATAGAGATTTTAATTCAGCTCAGAAACAAGAGAAACAGAGTTATTTCAGAGTAAGTCAGCACAGATATCACTGCTGCTCATTCAAAAAAAAGAATTCAACTATTTCCTTATGGGGGAACCTACAATGTACTGAGGAACAACAGGAGAGATTTTTCCCTCATGTATTTCAGTAGAAAATAAGAATTCCACGAAAGTTCACCCTTTCTGCTCACACTGCGCATAACTCAGCGAGACAAGCACAATAGAGCAATAAAAAATTACATCCCACTGTCTGAATGAGTTTTTATGTTAAATTGAGAATTCAACTATTTCCTTATGGGGGAACCTAAAATGTACTGAAGAACAAGAGGAGAGATGTTTCCCTCATGTATTTCAATAGAAAATAACAATTCCAGTCAAGTTAACAGGTTGGATTTTTTTTTCTCTCTCTTGTTCCTCAGCTGAATCAAGACATCTATGAAAGTAAACAGTTGCATACAGATTTTGAAAAGAAAACTCATTCAACCACTTGGATTTCTTTTTTTATTGTGGTTATTGGGCCTTATCTCAACAAGTTGAGATGTTGTCTTTTTTTTGAAGGAGCAGCTGTGATATCTGTGCTGACTTACTCTGAAAGAACTCTGTTTCTCCTATTTCTGAGCTGAATGAAAGTCTCCATGCAAGACAACAGCTGCACAGAGCTGCACACAGCTTTACACTTGAACACTCATTCATACACATGAGCCTGAAGGAATAAACATAGCAAAACAAAGATTCAAATGAAACTGACAATACACCAGGTCAGTGTACATTAAGCAACGGAATACGCACTGTGCCCCTCCCTCTCAGACCAACAGAGGTCTGTCATCAGTCATGGCGTGAAAAAATATTTTCTGCTCCTCCTGTGTTCATAAAGAGTTTTTTTTAATATCTTTTTTAGTGTTCCCCAGTAAATTGAGTGTTATTCAAGCAGCAGAAGCAGCATCAGCAACGCCAGCAGCTGCTGAAGCACTTTAATTGGTTTGTAATCAGAATTACAAGTCTGTTTACAAACAACTTCAGACTTCAAAGCGTTTGAACGGCTTTGATCATCAGACCTAAAAGTCTGTTTACAAACAACTTCAGACTTCAAAGCGTTTGAACGGCTTTGATCATCAGACCTAAAAGTCTGTTTACAAACAACTTCAGACTTCAAAGCGTTTGAACGGCTTTGATCATCAGACCTAAAAGTCTGTTTACAAACAACTTCAGACTTCAAAGTTTTTGAAAAAGTTTGAACACGCATTCCATCACTTTGATGTCTGTTTTCTTCAAGCAGCAGCATTTTTTATTGAACAAATTGTATTCTGTTTGGAATAACAGGTTGGATTTTTTTTTCTTTGTCTTGTTCCTCAGCTGAATCAAGACATCTATGAAAGTAAACAGTCGCATACAGATTTTGAAAAGAAAACTCATTCAACCACTTGGATTTCTTTTTTTATTGTGGTTATGGGCCTTATCTCAACAAGTTGAGATGTTGTCTTTTTTTTTGAAGGAGCAGCTGTGATATCTGTGCTGACTTACTTTGAAAGAACTCTGTTTCTCCTGTTTCTGAGCTGAATGAAAGTCTCCATGCAAGACAACAGCTGCACAGAGCTGCACACAGCTTTACACTTGAACACTCATTCATACACATGAGCCTGAAGGAATAAACATAGCAAAACAAAGATTCAAATGAAACTGACAATACACCAGGTCAGTGTGCATTAAGCAACGGAATACGCACAGTGCCCCTCCCTCTCAGACCAACAGAGGTCTGTCATCAGTCATGGCGTGAAAAAATATTTTCTGCTCCTCCTGTGTTCATAAAGAGTTTTTTTATATCTTTTTTAGTGTTCCCCAGTAAATTGGGTGTTATTCAAACAGCAGAAGCAGCATCAGCAACGCCAGCAGCTGCAAAAGCACTTTAATTGGTTTGTAATCAGACTTACAAGTCTGTTTACAAACAACTTCAGACTTCAAAGCGTTTGAACGGCTTTGATCATCAGACCTAAAAGTCTGTTTACAAACAACTTCAGACTTCAAAGTTTTTGAAAATGTTTGAACACGCATTCCATCACTTTGATGTCTGTTTTCTTCAAGCAGCAGCATTTTTTATTGAGCAAATTGTATTCTGTGTGGAATAACAGGTTGGATTTTTTTTTCTCTCTTGTTCCTCAGCTGAATCAAGACATCTATTAAAGTAAACAGTCGCACACAAATTTTGAAAAGAAAACTAATTCAACCACTTGGATTTCTTTTTTTATTGTGGTTATGGGCCTTATCTCAACAAGTTGAGATGTTATCTTTTTTTTTGAAGGAGCAGCAGTGATATCTGTGCTGACTTACACTAAAAAAACTTTGTGTCTCCTGTTTCTGATCTGAATGAAAGTCTCCATGCAAGAAACCAGCTGCACAGAGCTGCACACAGCTTTACATTTGAACACTCATTCATACACATGAGCCTGGAGGAATAAACATAGCAAAACAAAGATTCAAATGAGACTGACAATACACCAGGTCAGTGTTCATCAAGCAACGGAATACGCACAGTGCCCCTCAATCTTAGACCAACAGAGAGTCGACTGTGATCGTTCTTCACCTGATATTCATCACACGGTCTGTGTACCCACCCACAGGCGTAGTGCTGCCACTGCACATCACCAAACGCATAAGAACAAATCAACCATGCAAATAAATCGACACCACTGAAACAAGATAGAAATTTTTTCATCAATAACTGGAATATTTTATTTAAGAAAAAACAACAAAAACATTTCAAAAGTTATCTGCTTTAATCGGTGTGTGTGGGGGGAGTGGGGGCACTGAATTAGTGAATTCAGGAATTTGTGAAAGAAAACAAGTGCTTTATGCTCATTGCGAGCATAAACGGTGAACTTGAATGGAATTGTATTTCTCTGGTGAAAAACATAAGGAAAACATCTCTCCTCTTTTTCCTGGTGTATTGTCAGTCTCACTTGAATCTTTGTTTTGCTTTGTTTATTCCTCCAGGCTGATGAGTATGAATGAGTGTTCAAGTGTAAAGCTGTGTGCAGCTCTGTGCAGCTGTTTTCTTGCATAGAGATTTTAATTCAGCTCAGAAACAAGAGAAACAGAGTTATTTCAGAGTAAGTCAGCACAGATATCACTGCTGCTCATTCAAAAAAAAGAATTCAACTATTTCCTTATGGGGGAACCTACAATGTACTGAGGAACAACAGGAGAGAATTTTCCCTCATGTATTTCAGTAGAAAATAAGAATTCCACGAAAGTTCACCCTTTCTGCTCACACTGCGCATAACTCAGCGAGACAAGCACAATAGAGCAATAAAAAATTACATCCCACTGTCTGAATGAGTTTTTATGTTAAATTGAGAATTCAACTATTTCCTTATGGGGGAACCTAAAATGTACTGAAGAACAAGAGGAGAGATGTTTCCCTCATGTATTTCAATAGAAAATAACAATTCCAGTCAAGTTAACAGGTTGGATTTTTTTTTCTCTCTCTTGTTCCTCAGCTGAATCAAGACATCTATGAAAGTAAACAGTCGCATACAGATTTTGAAAAGAAAACTCATTCAACCACTTGGATTTCTTTTTTTATTGTGGTTATTGGGCCTTATCTCAACAAGTTGAGATGTTGTCTTTTTTTTTGAAGGAGCAGCTGTGATATCTGTGCTGACTTACTCTGAAAGAACTCTGTTTCTCCTATTTCTGAGCTGAATGAAAGTCTCCATGCAAGACAACAGCTGCACAGAGCTGCACACAGCTTTACACTTGAACACTCATTCATACACATGAGCCTGAAGGAATAAACATAGCAAAACAAAGATTCAAATGAAACTGACAATACACCAGGTCAGTGTACATTAAGCAACGGAATACGCACTGTGCCCCTCCCTCTCAGACCAACAGAGGTCTGTCATCAGTCATGGCGTGAAAAAATATTTTCTGCTCCTCCTGTGTTCATAAAGAGTTTTTTTTAATATATTTTTTAATGTTCACCAGTAAATTGAGTGTTATTCAAGCAGCAGAAGCAGCATCAGCAACGCCAGCAGCAGCTGAAGCAATTTAATTGGTTTGTAATCAGAATTACAAGTCTGTTTACAAACAACTTCAGACTTCAAAGCGTTTGAACGGCTTTGATCATCAGACCTAAAAGTCTGTTTACAAACAACTTCAGACTTCAAAGCGTTTGAACGGCTTTGATCATCAGACCTATAAAGTCTGTTTACAAACAACTTCAGACTTCAAAGCGTTTGAACGGCTTTGATCATCAGACCTAAAAGCCTGTTTACAAACAACTTCAGACTTCAAAGTTTTTGAAAATGTTTCAACACGCATTCCATCACTTTGATGTCTGTTTTCTTCAAGCAGCAGCATTTTTTATTGAGCAAATTGTATTGTGTGTGGAATAACAGTTTGGATTTTTTTTTTCTCTCTTGTTCCTCAGCTGAATCAAGACAACTATGAAAGTAAACAGTCGCATACAGATTTTGAAAAGAAAACTCATTCAACCACGTGGATTTCTTTTTTTATTGTAGTTATGGGCCTTATCTAAACAAGTTGAGATGTTGTCTTTTTTTTTGAAGGAGCAGCTGTGATATCTGTGCTGACTTACTTTGAAAGAACTCTGTTTCTCCTGTTTCTGAGCTGAATGAAAGTCTCCATGCAAGACAACAGCTGCACAGAGCTGCACACAGCTTTACACTTGAACACTCATTCATACACATGAGCCTGAAGGAATAAACATAGCAAAACAAAGATTCAAATGAAACTGACAATACACCAGGTCAGTGTGCATTAAGCAACGGAATACGCACAGTGCCCCTCCCTCTCAGACCAACAGAGGTCTGTCATCAGTCATGGCGTGAAAAAATATTTTCTGCTCCTCCTGTGTTCATAAATAGTTTTTTTTTATATCTTTTTTAGTGTTCACCAGTAAATTGAGTTTTATTCAATCAGCAGAAGCAGCAGAAGCAGCATCAACAACGCCAGCAGCTGCAGAAGCACTTTAATTGGTTTGTAATCAGACTGACAAGTCTGTTTACAAACAACTTCAGACTTCAAAGCGTTTGAACGGCTTTGATCATCAGAACTAAAAGTCTGTTTACAAACAATTTCAGACTTCAAAGCGTTTGAACGGCTTTAATCATCAGACCTAAAAGTCTGTTTACAAACAACTTCAAACTTCAAAGTTTTTGAAAATGTTTGAACACGCATTCCATCACTTTGATGTCTGTTTTCTTCAAGCAGCAGCATTTTTTATTGAGCAAATTGTATTCTGTGTGGAATAATAGGTTGGATTTCTTTTTTTCTCTCTTGTTCCTCAGCTGAATCAAGACATCTATGAAAGTAAACAGTCACATACAGATTTTGAAAAGAAAACTCATTCAACCACTTGGATTTCTTTTTTTATTGTGGTTATGGGCCTTATCTCAACAAGTTGAGATGTTGTCTTTTTTTTTTTGAAGGAGCAGCTGTGATATCTGTGCTGACTTACTCTGAAAGAACTCTGTTTCTCCTGTTTCTAAGCTGAATGAAAGTCTCCATGCAAGACAACAGCTGCACAGAGCTGCACACAGCTTTACACTTGAACACTCATTCATACACATGAGCCTGAAGGAATAAACATAGCAAAACAAAGATTCAAATGAAACTGACAATACACCAGGTCTGTGTACATTAAGCAACGGAATACGCACAGTGCCCCTCCCTCTCAGACCAACAGAGGTCTGTCATCAGTCATGGCGTGAAAAAATATTTTCTGCTCCTCCTGTGTTCATAAAGAGTTTTTTTTATATATCTTTTCTAGTGTTCCCCAGTAAATTGAGTGTTATTCAAGCAGCAGAAGCTGCATCAGCAACGCCAGCAGCTGGAGAAGCACTTGAATTGGTTTGTAATCAGACTTACAAGTCTGTTTACAAACAACTTCAGACTTCAAAGCGTTTGAACGGCTTTGATCATCAGACCTAAAAGTCTGTTTACAAACAACTTCAGACTTCAAAGTTTTTGAAAATGTTTGTACACGCATTCCATCACTTTGATGTCTGTTTTCTTCAAGCAGCAGCATTTTTTATTGAGCAAATTGTGTTCTGTGTGGAATAAAAGGTTGGATTATTTTTTTTCTCTCTTGTTCCTCAGCTGAATCAAGACATCTATGAACGTAAACAGTCGCATACAGATTTTGAAAAGAAAACTCATTCAACCACTTGGATTTCTTTTTTTATTGTGGTTATGGGCCTTATCTCAACAAGTTGAGATGTTGTCTTTTTTTTTGAAGGAGCAGCTGTGATATCTGTGCTGACTTACTCTGAAAGAACTCTGTTTCTCCTGTTTCTGAGCTGAATGAAAGTCTCCATGCAAGACAACAGCTGCACAGAGCTGCACACAGCTTTACACTTGAACACTCATTCATACACATGAGCCTGAAGGAATAAACATAGCAAAACAAAGATTCAAATGAAACTGACAATACACCAGGTCTGTGTACATTAAGCAACGGAATACGCACAGTGCCCCTCCCTCTCAGACCAACAGAGGTCTGTCATCAGTCATGGCGTGAAAAAATATTTTCTGCTCCTCCTGTGTTCATAAAGAGTTTTTTTTATATATCTTTTCTAGTGTTCCCCAGTAAATTGAGTGTTATTCAAGCAGCAGAAGCTGCATCAGCAACGCCAGCAGCTGGAGAAGCACTTGAATTGGTTTGTAATCAGACTTACAAGTCTGTTTACAAACAACTTCAGACTTCAAAGCGTTTGAACGGCTTTGATCATCAGACCTAAAAGTCTGTTTACAAACAACTTCAGACTTCAAAGTTTTTGAAAATGTTTGTACACGCATTCCATCACTTTGATGTCTGTTTTCTTCAAGCAGCAGCATTTTTTATTGAGCAAATTGTGTTCTGTGTGGAATAAAAGGTTGGATTATTTTTTTTCTCTCTTGTTCCTCAGCTGAATCAAGACATCTATGAACGTAAACAGTCGCATACAGATTTTGAAAAGAAAACTCATTCAACCACTTGGATTTCTTTTTTTATTGTGGTTATGGGCCTTATCTCAACAAGTTGAGATGTTGTCTTTTTTTTTGAAGGAGCAGCTGTGATATCTGTGCTGACTTACTCTGAAAGAACTCTGTTTCTCCTGTTTCTGAGCTGAGTGAAAGTCTCCATGCAAGACAACAGCTGCACAGAGCTGCACACAGCTTTACACTTGAACACTCATTCATACACATGAGCCTGAAGGAATAAACACAGCAAAACAAAGATTCAAATGAAACTGACAATACACCAGGTCAGTGTACATTAAGCAACGGAATACGCACAGTGCCCCTCCATCTCAGACCAACAGAGGTCTGTCATCAGTCATGGCGTGAAAAAATATTTTCTGCTCCTCCTGTGTTCATAAAGAGTTTTTTTTTATCAGTCTTTTTTACACTCAAAAAAATAAATCTTTGAATGAACTTAAAAAAATCATGGAAAGTATTTCCACGTGATTAAATGTCTTTCTTTCAGCATTAAACAATTTTGTTAGTCCAACTTGACATACTTACGTTGTTTCAACTTAATCTATTAGGCTTGATTGAACTAATTTACTCGGTCTGGGTCCAACTCAATATGTTTGGGTTTGGTCAATTAATTCATTAGGGTTGATGTAACTTTTTTACTATGGTTGGGACTGACTAAATATAATAATATTTGACCCACTAATTTGACAGTAGTAAAATTACACCAGTATATTAAGTTGATCCAACCCAGGTAAAATAAGTTGGCCCAACAAAATTGCTTATTTCCCAAAAGAAGCCAATTAATCAAATGGAAATACTTTCCATTATTCAATTACAGTCATTCAAAGAATACGATTTGAGTGTAAACAGTTTGTTGTCAATTGGAAAGAAACCTAAGACAAATGGTAGACATTTTTTTTAGACATATTTTTCAGTCACAATGCTTAACACTGGCAGTAATACAAAGTGGGACAATATTTTACACAAGCAGTTGTTAACAGCAATACAAAGTGGGACAATATTTTACACAAGCAGTTGTTAACAGCAATACAAAAATGTTTCCAAAAAACTAAAAGGCGGGTATTAACAGAACCTCGAGAAACGAAATATTTTTTCTCCAAATAGGCAATAATAGTCTAACAAAAGCAGTTGCTTCAACAAAATAAAGTAGTCATATTTTCTTGAAAATCCACTCAGAAAAAAATAAAAATAAAAGACCGTGTCTTGCCTTGCTTTTGACCTTTGACACTCCTTTACAATATAGAAAACAATTTCAAAATGCAACTGAGAACAATAAAATTAAAGAATCAGGGTCACAGTCCTTCACATGTAACAAATCAGATCTCCAAATCCTCTGTGAAGGATTCTCCATCACTTCACTAACGACAAAGGAATGTTTTGAGAGCTTGTACTTTTCTGGATAGTCTGCTTCCATCTAGTTCCATTATGAACTTCTGAAGTGCTTCAAAGGTATATTTCAACTCCGGAGGGTAGCTCAGGTTTAGAGCATACACAAGAGCGAGCAACATTGCAACAGCTAAAGGAACATTTCTCAAGTCGCTGAGTACTTCCACCCCTTCCAGAACGATTACAACATCCTCGGGGTCATCACCAGGCTCGGCTCCTTTATGTCGGATGACAAATATTCCAAAGACCGTCTCTGTCATAGCTGTTCCAATGCTTTCGTCATCGGCCTGCCAAAACAATTTAGAAAGGGCAATGATTTTTCACTGATATACAGTCGATCCCTTTTTCCCCCCCCAATTACCTTCGTTCACATAATCAAAAACAATTACATACAGTGTCTCCCACAAACTGTTCAAGTTCCCAGACAAATTGAAAGGAGGGTTATTTGATAGGTAGAACTCATGTATGTACCAGTTGGCCTAATAAATTGTTCTGTTCAGACATCAATTTGTAAATATGCACCTGGTTTGTTTACAAATGCAATGCTACCAGCATGTAGGGAGAATATAAAAAGAAATTTAAGACCTTATCTTTCCCAATTTTACTGCTGATTGGAACCCAGAGGAAACCATCTATTTCAACTGATCAAAACCTTAATAAACATAAAAAGTAAATTCACATACCATGTATTCTTTCACCAGCTTCTCTGGATCTTCATTCAAGTAGACACAAAGACCTTTGAGGACGCATTCTCGTCTGATGTCAACGCTGTCCGTCTAAGTAAACAGATCGGAGAAAATATGAAAAAAAACATTAGGAACACCATCACAACCTAACGATAGAGCAGCTTTCACCTAGCTGAGACAACTTTTAACTTTTAAAACAACCCTTTTTGAATAGTCTGGCATTTTCATGTATGACGTATACAATTTCAAATTGAAACAAGTTCAAACCTTTTCTTATGTAAATTCCCCCCTTAGTTAAATCTATAATTGTGTACAGGAATTGATTTGAGTTATCTATCTAATTTCCAGAACATTAGTCATTTCCACAATAGTGGAGTTGCAGTACAGGGAGAACATTTTCTTTTCTTTTCCATCGTTGTCATACCTGGGTTGTGGGTACCATGATGCTCTTGATTTTTTTCCCTTGAGTGCCACCTTTTTTGGCATATGCCTTGAGCAGATTTCCAGAGTTTGCATCCAGCTTAGAGAAGAACTTTGACTGCAGATGCAGTGTTGTGATTCTCTTGAATTCGGAACTCACCTACAGCACAATTAGAATAAAGAACAATGGTAAACAAAACTCAACTCTGCCTATTTTGATGTCAACATCACACTTGATTTGGCAGCTCGGGCCATTCAAGATACAAATGCATGACATGCAAATATCTCTCTCTATGTCTTTTCTATGCCATACACAGTCCTGTCAGAGACAGGACAGACATCCTCACTTGTGACGTCTCATAAGTAGTTTTCCTGTAATGTAATGTAGCAGTGTATTAAATTAATATCAGTTTGTTCCATCACATATTCATTCACTCACCTCACGCACATGGAAGAGAGCTGGCCACCTTGTTTTGAAGTCAGCTATCATAGGTGCCTCTCCAACTACCTCTTCCCTTCTGAGGGCAAAGGTCTTCTCCATCATCATTGCGACCTTCTCATCATTATTTCTTTTTTGTACTTCTGACAGGAGTGCCACTCTGACCATTTCTAGCGTCTTTGCTGTTTCACCAGTTGGATAGGCGGGGCAATAATTCACCTCTGCTTTTTTCGGCCTCTTAACACCATAGGCAGGACTGCACTTGCCATCAGGTTTGTGCTTTAGGGCATTCACTGTAACTTCTGGACAGCCAAGCTCCCTGAGCTTTGTTCTGTAGTTACCAAGTTTATACTTCAAGCTTGCTTTCCATCCACCATATCCAGAGACCGAACCTGGCTCTTTCAGACATGGATGTTTTGATATAAGAGCTTCTGCAACATCCTCAAACTCTGAGTCAGAGAGGTACACTTTGTACTGGATTATCGTTTCAGCTAAGCCACTAAGAATGGAGGATTTTAGTTTTGCATCAGGATTTAACAAAGTTCCGGTTTCTATGAAAGCAACATTGGCCCTGACCAGCTGTAGCTCAGTATCATAGGAGAACCTGGGAACCTGGAAGACTACAGGCCATGCAGACAACCTTGAGGAGGTGGACTCGGCAGAAGACAATATGTCAGTGTCAAATGAGCAGCAAGATGAAAGGGATGAGGAGTCATCTGGAGAGCGGGAGGAGGCAGAAGCTGAGGGGGGAGTGGGGGGAGGAGGAGCTGAGCCACCAGACTGACCAGGGGCATCTGAAATAAAGATGACCTTAATGGTTCCTTTGTCCTGGACATCCGACATTGTCAGCAAGTTGGTGAATTCATTCCCAAATTCTGTGTCCATGAATTGAAGCCTGAAATCCCCCTCTATTCCACACTGTGTCATTATTTGCTGTGAGAGTTCACTGACAGACTGTGGAATCCCATCAGGAAGAAACAATCTCTGGGAATTGTTTTCTCCTAGGATGACTCTTAGTTTCACAGGGGCAGTCATTACGCAATCTGTGCAAAGAGAAAGAGAACAACAAGGAAATTTAACTTTTAACAAGAGTAGATCTGAAATTTAACAGATTAATCAGAGGACAAAAGAATCATTCACCATTTAACCTTCCTGGTCATTCATTTCTTCTCTTCTTCTAACAGTGGAAGGGTTAATCAGTTACTGCACTTTATAAATGGATGTATCTTTTTAATGTCACCATTCTGAGATGTCCAACAAAGTAGTCTGCTAGAGGGTAGTAATCAGCAAGTTCACCAAGCTCAATCAAAACAGTTTCTCTGGTAGCACATGCACCCAGCTCAAAGGCTCTGAAATGTTCCCTGTACCAACCAGAAAGCCTTTTCAGCATGAAACATAGTTTCTCATGTACAATGCAAATCTGCAGGATCTCGCCAAAAATCAGGCAGTCCACTTGTAGACCCATGAGCAACTATCATCCCATTTCTGAATTGTACACCTTTGCTTGACACGCATTTCATGAGGTGAACTTCAGTTGTACCAGGGAACTTCTGTTCAATAGTCTGAGCCATTTCCTGTTTCAAAACAGCCACAGGAACTGTTGACACATTTGTAATCTCAAAGGCAGTTTTTTCAAAACTGGATGATCTCAAGTGATATGAAATCATTAGCTGATGCTTGGTAGCGAGTGAGAGGGGGATATTTTTAAAGCAATTGGTGTGTCGCACAACCTGCTTAAAAAAACTATGCTTGGCCTCAAATCACATGGTCCAGAGTGCCACAAGTGGACCAAACATCCTGATCAGATGGGGATAGTGCTCTAAATAATGATGTTTTGGGAGCAGTTTCACATCAGGTAAGAGTTCTTGGTACTTTTGTCTATGCTCTGAAATTTTTCCCTCAAGATAGGCGATGGACTCATCTGTGTGTGTTGGAGCAACCACAAGCTCTACAACGTCTTTTAAGTCCATCAGTATTTGCCATGCCATTTCATCCTCAGGTACTAGATGCCCAATTATGAATGGCAGTAGTCTTAAGAGGGCCCAGTTTTCATGGGCGTTTCCACCTATTGTTTTCCTTGATGAAAACGTGTGTGGGATCACATGTGGCCTACTTGTCTTATCTGCCCATTTGTAGGGGAAATGCAGGATAGATTTGTTGAGGGTTTCCAGATTGAAATATTTTTTGGAAATCAGCAATGCCAAACAATGTGCAAGCTCCACAGGCACAATGCCCTCAAACACATCATGCATGACATCTGGTGGATAACCTTCATTAACACTGAAGTGGGCAAGAGTTTTAGTGATAACACAGTGACTTTTTACTCCGAAACAGCTTGTGCCATTCTCCTGAGCTGATTTCACATGACAGTCATGGAGTTCTTTGGTCCTGAGACTGAATGCACCTGACTTCACTTCTTCTGTTTGGATGCCTGTTCTTGTTCCTATGCAAAATCGGCAGATATACCCGGAAGAAAAGCATTAAAACCAGCTAAACTGTGGGCTCCCAGGTTGTCTGCTGCAACAAACTGAATCGTGCCTTTGAGACATCTGCCAAGCAATGGAACGAAAACTCCCTCTTCCTCCAGAGTTTTTATATCTTGAAGAAGAGGATGCAAGACACGGTTATAACCAAACTTGTTCACATCATCCGTCTTACACAAGACTGCCAAGTAAATTGAAGATAGTGATGAATGTGAGCCTGGAGGGAAATTATTCAAAGTCCAGTAGATTCCACAAAGCTTATGTTTCCTACGAGAAGTAACCAGAGAGTTACAAACCTCAAAGTCATCTATGTATAAGCTAACCAAAATTTTCAACTCATCCCCCGAGAGAAAACTGTTTCCCTGGAAGTATGAACCATCCTGAGAAGATTTGTAAGTATGTTGCTCACCAGTCACCCTGTTACTCTGCTGGGCTTTGTGGTTTTCAACTACCTTGTCTACAACATCTCTCCTTTCAAAGAGTTGCTGCAAAGACTTCAGTACAGGCACATACTGAAAACTTATTTTTTCCTTTGCATCAAGTATGTACTCGATGGCTTCAACAACCATAAAGGTTTCTTTATAATACTGCTTGCGGAGATAAGATGTGCTCAGGGAACCACCCTTCCCTATGGCTTTGACCAATGGGTTTGATGCGCATAGAGCAGTGGCTACTTCTCTTATCACAGACTGATCAGTAGTGGGACTATGTTTTTGAAAAACACCCTCAAGAGTGTTAATGGAGAGGGGTATTGTTGCTGAATTTAGCAAGTAGTGCAGTTCCTCTAAGAACTCATCAATTTTTGTGCCTGGCACATGTGCAAAATGCTCCAACTTGAGCAACGCTGCAGCAAAATTTTGCTCAATTACTTCCGGTAAGTTCTTCATTACATCTACATCTCTACTCGAACATGCATGTGCTGTTTCAAATGCAAAGTCATCTTGATCAAGTGTCTCTTCCTCAGGATTATCAGAGGATTCTTGTGAAACTCTAGTGATTTTAACTACACCTGGCTTGAAATCTTTCAATATATGTGGGTTGTGTTTCCTATTCTTGTGAGAGTGAAATGTTCCATACACATTTGTTCTAAAACTGCAACCCTCAAACTCAAGTAATGAAAAGGTGCTTTTCAAGAATATGACAAAACGTCTTATTTTCATGAAACCTCTATTCCTTCGATTTAGCTTTAGCTGCTGCAGCTTCACCTCTACACACTCGTCTTGAGTGTGTAGAGGTCGACGCAAAAAAGTTCGATAAACGTCGGGCTTTGCTAACGTCAGGCGGGTGGCTAAACTTAACTGTACAGGTCTTTACACACCGGACAAAAGGCGAAGTGACGCGAATAAGCGACGCCAAAAGGCGAATGTTTCGCCAGCAATTTTTTTTTCTATACACACCAAGCGCGACGCGAACATGCAGCGCAGGTGGAAGATGAAGAAGAAGCGGCTGTTAGAAACCGTTTCCTGACCACGTTAAGTTCCCGTTGCCATAAAAGGTTTTTCGTTTTCCTTTGGATGTTTTTATCATTTAGAAAGCTTTTCAGAACAGATTTAAACCAAAGAATAAAAAGATGTGCATTTTCTGGTGGCTGTGAAGACATCACGTGTTTTACGTGCGTAAAACAAACCACCGCTTTCTACACCACGGCTTAAAAAGGGGGGGGGTCTTAAGGTGACGGCTGCGCAGCAATAGACGCAAATGTTCATGCTCAAGTATAAAATACACCAAACAACCTGCACACAGTTACACTGCAAAGCGCACTAACCAGCAATTCGCCAAAACTACCCCCCATAACGAGTTTCCCACTTGTAACGTTTATCTTAAACATCGCCATGCTAGCGAAGAGACAGCTCACGGTGACGGCCGGCTTTTTAGTCTAATGACATTAAATAACTAACCACCACCGCTGAAAATGATGTACTAAGGGATAATGACATTTATGCATCGTATTTCGTTTGCATTGAGATGAATATTAATGGAGTTCAAGTACTTACCTTTTCCATGCATGCCACCAGACAGTTCTTCTTCCCAGGTGTCTTTGCAAATTGCCGCGATATCGATATCTCGCGGTCTATCGCGATGTTTGCTTGGCTTTTCCTGCCGACTTGTACAAACGTGATTTATTCACTTTATGGCAACATGAATGAATTTAGTGAATGTTTAGTTGTTTGAGTTCATGTAAACCCAACATGATTTAATCATGTTCATCTTGGAAACATTAAAGTATAGCTTAGATAAAATATGTTACACTTGAGTTAATGTAACAGCCCACCAGTTTGCTTATTTTGAGTGTAGTGTTCCCCAGTAAATTGAGTGTTATTCAAGCAGCAGAAGCAGCATCAGCAATGCCAGCAGCTGCAGAAGCACTTTAATTGGTTTGTAATCAGACTTACAAGTCTGTTTACAAACAACTTCAGACTTCAAAGCGTTTGAACGGCTTTGATCATCAGACCTAAAAGTTTGTTTACAAACAACTTCAGACTTTAAAGTTTTTGAAAATGTTTGAACACGCATTCCATCACTTTGATGTCTGTTTTCTTCAAGCAGCAGCATTTTTTATTGAGCAAATTGTATTCTGTGTGGCATAACAGGTTGGATTTTTTTTTTTTCTCTCTTGTTCCTCAGCTGAATCAAGACATCTATGAAAGTAAACAGTCGCATACAGATTTTGAAAAGAAAACTCATTCAACCACTTGGATTTCTTTTTTTATTGTGGTTATGGGCCTTATCTCAACAAGTTGAGATGTTGTCTTTTTTTTTGAAGGAGCAGCTGTGATATCTGTGCTGACTTACTCTGAAAGAACTCTGTTTCTCCTGTTTCTGAGCTGAATGAAAGTCTCCATGCAAGACAACAGCTGCACAGAGCTGCACACAGCTTTACACTTGAACACTCATTCATACACATGAGCCTGAAGGAATAAACACAGCAAAACAAAGATTCAAATGAAACTGACAATACACCAGGTCAGTGTACATTAAGCAACGGAATACGCACAGTGCCCCTCCCTCTCAGACCAACAGAGGTCTGTCATCAGTCATGGCGTGAAAAAATATTTTCTGCTCCTCCTGTGTTCATAAAGAGTTTTGTTTTTTATATCTTTTTTAGTGTTCCCCAGTAAGTTGAGTGTTATTCAAGCAGCAGAAGCAGCATCAGCAACGCCAGCAGCTGCAGAAGCACTTGAATTGGTTTGTAATCAGACTTACAAGTCTGTTTACAAACAATTTCAGACTTCAAAGCGTTTGAACGGCTTTGATCATCAGACCTAAAAGTCTGTTTACAAACAACTTCAGACTTCAAAGTTTTTGAAAATGTTTGAACACGCATTCCATCACTTTGATGTCTGTTTTCTTCAAGCAGCAGCATTTTTTATTGAGCAAATTGTATTCTGTGTGGAATAACAGTTTGGATTTTTTTTTTCTCTCTTGTTCCTCAGCTGAATCAAGACATCTATAAAAGTAAACAATTGCATACAGATTTTGAAAAGAAAACTCATTCAACCACTTGGATTTCTTTTTTTATTGTGGTTATGGGCCTTATCTCAACAAGTTGAGATGTTGTCTTTTTTTTTGAAGGAGCAGCTGTGATATCTGTGCTGACTTACTCTGAAAGAACTCTGTTTCTCCTGTTTCTGAGCTGAATGAAAGTCTCCATGCAAGACAACAGCTGCACAGAGCTGCACACAGCTTTACACTTGAACACTCATTCATACACATGAACCTGAAGGAATAATCAGAGCAAAACAAAGATTCGAGAGGTATGAAGGTCTTGGTGATCTATTGTTGCTGTGGAAAATTACCCCTGATGATCAAAAGGTTCCCGAGTAGGAAGAGTAGATCTGATTTGAATCTTTTAAATATGCATTTTAGCAGTGTCTCTGTTCTGGGAGGATATTTAAGGGAAGGAACAAGAATCTGAAAAGACTCTCTTTTTTCTCTCCTTTTCTGGGACCCACTCCCTCTCTCTCTTCTTCTTCTTCTTCTTTTTCTTTGTCTTCTTGATTTGCTTACCATCATTTTTACACAACCAGTCTGTTACATTTTTGCTGCATTTTTACTCTGGACATCGCAATAAACTGGTATGTTATCCATTTCCCTTCAATATCAACTTGTTGAGACTTTTGTTCTATGTGGAGAATAATCTGACATTATATGTTGATTAAGTCGTCAGTTATATGGTAGATTTATCTGAGTAATGCTAGTACTCTTTACCTCTGAGTTGAATAGAAAAGATTGAGTATAATATCTCAACCTAGATGTCTGGGCTGTTCTTCTATGTTAAGAAGGTCACTGAATGCTTTGTCTATATCTGCCATCACTGAACTAAGATAGGGATTAATCAGAATCCCAAAGACCTTAGTTATATGGTAAATTTCACTGGACATTATTCAAACCCTTAACCTCTGAGTTGGACAGATAAGATTGGGTATCATGTTCAATAACCTCTGAATACTCCAACCAAGACATCAGGCTATTCTTCCATGTTTAATGAACAAACTGAATAGTTTTGTTAATTTATATAAGCCATCCCTGAACTGAAGACTAATGTCAGATCACGAGAATTTAATTATTATTGAGTCTATATTCTTAATTGTTAATCAAGTCTTTCTCTCAATCAAGATATAAAAGTAGTTATTATTATCAAATGGAGTCAGATTAAATTAATTATTATGTACTTTACTTTGAAATCCTCACCTTGACACCAGAACGACGGAATACGTATTGGGGAGATATTACTATTTGTGTCTAGATATTTCCTCCCCTACAGTTACATAACTTATACTTTACCACGCATCATATATAAAAATACACATCCCATATAAACATGAATACACATCAAAGAGTAACATGAGGTTCTTTCTTGTGACATTTCACGGTCCTGTCACTATGCCTCCAATAATTGATCATGCACCCTGGCTACTTGGCCAAATGGTTAGTGCGCATGACTATCACCTGGAAGTCTGGGGTTGGAAGCCTGCCCAGGCCTTTGCGTCTTGCCACATTTATTGAGGTTTCTATTTACACCTCACAAGCTGCAAATCGTTAGTTTATTATCACTGTACTTTTTTTTCAATTCAATTTCATGATATCTACTACCTTAAAGAATAGAAATGTCAACTGTTCCCTCTTCTCACTTTTTATTACCATAAAGTGTTTTAATATTTCTGAGAAGTTGCATTTCATGGTACATTAAGTGCATTTCTTCTAACCTTATGAATGATGCCCGAGTTTCAACTTCCAACCAAACATAGCACCAAGGTAGGATTACAGATAATAAAAAAAAAAACGTTAATCTCTTTTTAGGTCAAAACGTGCATACATGAAACAAACAGACACCATCATAATTCAAATGACCTTTATTTATTTTAAGCTGGGAGAGGAAAGGAGAATAATTATTATTACATTTTTGTTCCAGTCAGCACACAGCGTGCATTGAAAGCATGACTCAGCTCTAATTCAAGGTTTTTTTTTTCTTCTTCTTCTTCTTTTTTTCTCCATTTCAAGGTTGAGTTTTCTTATTGTTTTCCTTTTTATTTCGGACTCTTATAAAATGTCTGCAGTCTTTACCTTCTTGTATTGTATGCCCAAAGAGATGGAGAAAGAGTGAGACAGACAGAGGATGAAGAGTGAGAGAGACAGAGGATGGAGAGAGAGGGAGGATGAAGAGAGAGAGAGATAGAGGATGGATATGGAGAGAGGATGGAGAGAGAGAGACAGAGGATGGAGAGAGAAAGAGACAGAGGATGGAGAGAGAGACAGTAGATGGAGAGAGAGAGACAAAGGACGGAGAGAGAGAGAGACAGAAGATGGAGAGAGAAAGACAGAGGATGGATAGAAAGAGAGAGGGAGGATGGAGAGAGAGAGATAGAGGATGGAGAGAGAGACAGAGGATGGAGAGAGAGAGACAGAGGATGGAGAGAGAGAGGGGATGGCGAGAGAGAGACAGAGGATGGAGAGAAACAGACAGAGGATGGAGAGAGAGAGACAGAGACAGAGGATGGAGAAAGAGAGACAGACGGAGAGAGAGAGGGAGGATGGAGAGAGAGAGAGAGAGGATGGAGAGAGACAGACAGAGGATGGAGAGAGAGACACAGAGGATGGACAGAGAGAGAGAGACAGAGGATGGAGAGAGACAGACATAGGATGGAGAGAGAGAGAGGGAGATGGAGAGAGAGAGATAGAGGATGGAGAGAGACGGACAGAGGATGAAGAGAGACGGAGACAGAGAATGGAGAGAGACAGACAGAGGATGGAGAGAGAGACACAGAGGATAGAGAGAGAGAGAGAAAGATGATGGAGAGAGACAGACAGAGGATGGAGAGAGAGAGAGACAGAGGATGGAGAGAGACAGAAAGAGGACAGAGAGAGACATAGATACACAGGATGGAGAGAGACAAACAGAGGATGGAGAGAGTGAGACACAAGATGGAGAGAGAGAGACAGAGGATGGAGAGAGACGGACAGAGGATGGTGAGAGACAGAGGATGGAGAGAGAGACAGAGGATGGAGAGACAGAGGATATGGAGAGAGAGACATAGGATGGAGAGTGGGAGACAGAGGATATGGAGAGAGAGACAGAGGATGGAGAGAGAGACAGAGGATGGAGAGAGAGAAAGACAGAGGATGGAGAGAGAGAGACAGAGGAAGGAGAGAGAGAGACAGAGGATGGAGAGAAACAGACACAGGATGGAGAGAGACAGAGGATGGAGAGAGACGGAAAGAGGATGGTGAGAGAAAGAGGATGGAGAGAGAGACAGAGGATGGAGAGAGAGAGGATATGGAGAGAGGGAGACAGAAGATATGGAGAGAGAGACAGAGGATGGAGAGAGAGACAGACAGGATGGAGAGAGAGACAGAGGAAGGAGAGAGAGAGACAGAGGATGGAGAGAAACAGACACAGGATGGAGAGAGAGACAAAGGATGGAGAGAGAGAGAGACCGAGGATGGAGAGAGAAAGACAAAGGATGGAGAGAGAAAGAGGGAGGATGGAGAGAGAGAGAAATAGAGGATGGAGAGAGAGAGACACAGGTTGGAGAGAGAGAGAGACAGAGGATGGCGAGAGACAGACAGAGGATGGAGAGAGACAGAGGATGAGAGAGAGAAAGACAGAGGATGGAGAGAGAAAGAGAATGGAGAGAGACAGAGGATGGAGAGAGAGACAGAGGATGAGAGAGACAGAGAATGGAGAGAGAGACAGACAGAGGATGAAGAGAGAGAGGATGGAGAGAGAGAGACACACAAGATGGAGAGAGAGACAGAGGATTGCGAGAGACAGAAAGAGGATGGAGAGAGACAGAGGATGGAGAGAGAGAAAGACAGGATGGAGAGAGATACAGAGGATGGAGAGAGACAGAGGATGGAGAGAGAGAGAGACAGAGGATGGAGAGAAACAGACAGAGGATGGAGAGAGAGAGACAGAGGATGGAGAGAGAGACAGACAGAGGATGGAGAGAGAGAGACAGAGGATGAGAGAGACAGAAAGAGGACATAGAGAGACATAGATACACAGGATGGAGAGAGACAAACAGAGGATGGAGAGAGTGAGACACAGGATGGAGAGAGAGAAAGACAGAGGATGGAGAGAGAGACAGAGGATGGAGAGACAGAGGATGGAGAGAGAGAGACAGAGGACAGAGAGAGACATAGATACACAGGATGGAGACAGACAAACAGAGGATGGAGAGAGTGAGACAGAGGATGGAGAGAGAGAAAGAGGATGGAGAGAGACAGAGGATGGAGAGACAGAGGATGGAGAGAGAGAAAGACAGAGGATGGAGAGAGAGAGACAGAGGATGGAGAGAGACAGACAGAAGATGGAGAGAGAGAGAGGGAGGATGGAGAGAGAGAGATAGAGGATGGAGAGAGAGAGGGGATGGAGAGAGAGAGACAGAGGACAGAGAGAGACATAGATACACAGGATGGAGAGAGACAAACAGAGGATGGAGAGAGTGAGACAGAGGATGGAGAGAGAGACAGAGGATGGAGAGAGACAGAGGATGGAGAGACAGAGGATGGAGAGAGAGACAGACAGAGGATGGAGAGAGAGAGACAGAGGATGGAGAGAGACAGACAGAAGATGTAGAGAGAGAGAGGGAGGATGGAGAGAGAGAGAGATAGAGGATGGAGAGAAACAGAGGATGGAGAGAAAGAGAGGATATGGAGAGAGAGACAGAGGATAGAGAGACACAGAGGATGGAGAGAGACAGAGGATGGAGAGAGAGACAGAGGATGGGCCCCCCTGGTGCGAGTGGGGGACCGGGCTTCAGTGCTGGAGCCCTGGGTAAGGTGCTGGAGACAAAGGCTGGTGAGGGCTTGTAGTTCTGGAGAAAGATTATGTCAGCCAAAGATCATCCCAGGGAAAATATGGAGAATAAAGTCAAGAAATGTAATTTAAAGTTTACCTTCAGACAAGGGAGGCAAATGCAACCAACAGGGAGGCCTGGTGACAGCTCGTCCGATGTGGGGCGGCAAACTGCAATGACAAAATCGCCCTCAAGCTGGGCCCCCGTGGTGTGAGTGGGAGACCGGGTTGCAGTGCTGGAGCTCTGGGTGCAGTGCTGAAGACAAAGGCTGGTGAGGGCTTGAAGTTCTGGAGAAAGATTATGTCAGCCAAAGATCATCCCAGGGACAATATGGAGAATAAACTCAAGAATTGGAATTTAAAGTTTACCTTCAGACAAGGGAGGCAAATGCAACCAACAGGGAGGCCTGGTGACAGCGCGTCCGATGTGGGACGGCACACTGCAATGACAACCTCGGCCTCAGGCTGGGCCCCCCTGGTGCGAGTGGGGGACCGAGGTTGCACTGCCGGAACTCCTAGTTCGGTGCTGAAGACAAAGGCTGGTGAGGGCTTGTAGTTCTGGAGAAAGATTATGTCAGCCAAAGATCATCCCAGGGACAATATGGAGAATAAACTCAAGAAATGGAATTTAAAGTTTACCTTCAGACAAGGGAGGCAAATGAAACCAACAGGGTGGCCTGGGGAAAGTTTGATCGAGAGGGCGCCGCCCACTGCAACGACAACCACCGCCAAAGGCTGGGCACCCCTGGTGTAAGTGGGGGACTGGGCAGCAGTGCTGGAGGCCTGGCTGGAGCCCCGGGGTGGCCTGGAGTCACATGCTGTTGAGGGCTTGTAGTTCTGGAGAAAGATTAAGTCAGCCGTAGAGCAACCCAGGGACAATATGGAGAATAAACTCAAGAAATGGAATTTAAAGTTTACCTTCAGACAAGGGAGGCAAATGCAACCAACAGGAAGGCCTGGTGACAGCACGTCCGATGTGGGACGGCACACTGCAATGAAAACCTCGGCCTCAGGCTGGGCCCCCCCGGTGCGAATGTGGGACCGAGGTTGCACTGCCGGAACTCCTGGTGCGGTGCTGAAGACAAAGGCTTGTGAGGGCTTGTAGTTCTGGAGAAAGATTATGTCAGCCAAAGATCATCCCAGGGACAATATGGAGAATAAACTCAAGAAGTGTAATTTAAAGTTTACCTTCAGACAAGGGAGGCAAATGCAACCAACAGGGAGGCCTGGGGAAAGCTTGATCGAGAGGGCGACGCCCACTGAAACGACAACCACCGCCTAAGGCTGGGCACCCCTTGTGAGAGTGGGGGACCGGGCAGCAGTGCTGGAGCCCTGGCTAGAGACCCGGGGTGGCCTGGAGTCACATGCTGGTGAGGGCTTGTAGTTCTGGAGCACGATTAAGTCAGCCGTAGATCATCCCAGGGACAATATGGAGAATAAACTCAAGAAATGGAATTTAAAGTTTACCTTCAGACAAGGGAGGCAAATGCAACCAACAGGGTGGCCTGGGGAAAGCTTGATCGAGAGGGCGCCGCCCACTGCAACGACAACCACCACTGAAGGCTGGGCACCCATGGTGCGAGTGGGGGACCGGGCAGCAGTGCTGGAGGCCTGGCTGGAGCCCAGGGGTGGCCTGGAGTCACATGCTGGTGAGGGCTTGTAGTTCTGGAGCAAGATTAAGTCAGCCGTAGATCATCCCAGACACAACATGGAGAGTAAACTCAAGAAATGTAATTTAAAGTTTACCTTCAGACAAGGGAGGCAAATGCAACCAACAGGGAGGCCTGGTGATAGCGCGTCCGATGTGGGACAGCAAACTGCAATGACAAAATCAGCCTCAGGCTGGGCCCCCCTGGTGTGAGTGGGGGACCGGGTTGCAGTGCTGGAGCCCTGGGTGTGGTGCTGGAGACAAAGGCTTGTGAGGGCTTGTAGTTCTGGAGCAAGATTATGTCAGCCAAAGATCATCCCAGGGACAATATGGAGAATAAAGTCAAGAAATGTAATTTAAAGTTTACCTTCAGACAAGGGAGGCAAATGCAACCAACAGGGAGGCCTGGTGACAGCTCGTCCGATGTGGGGCGGCACACTGCAATGACAAAATCGCCCTCAGGCTGGGCCCCCCTAGTGTGAGTGGGGGACCGGGTTGCAGTGCTGGAGCTCTGGGTGTGATGGTGAAGACAGAGGCTGGTGAGGGCTTGTAGTTCTGGAGAAAGATTATGTCAGCCAAAGATCATCCCAGGGACAATATGGAGAATAAACTCAAGAAATGTAATTTAAAGTTTACCTTCAGACAAGGGAGGCAAATGCAACCAACAGGGAGGCCAAATAACTTTATTCTCAAAAAAATAAATGTTGTGTTGCAATTCAGATTAATTCAGGTTAATACAAATAAACACAGTGGTTAATACACAGTGGTTTCGTCGAGTTCTGTTGTTCACAGTCCCCTGATGCAGGATCTTCACATGTTCTGCATCCTCATTCAGGGTCCTCCAGTGTTCATCAGCTTATTTGAGTCTCTGAGTCCATTCTTAACATAGTTGACACCCCCACGTAGGCTCCCCAACTATTGTCCTGAAACAGAGAAAATATCTGCCAGTATCTTTTGTATACAGACATCACAAATCACAAATGTACTTCCATTACAAGAGATACATCAAACATCAAACATCAAACATGAGTACACATACTATTTCCCCCCTTGGGCACTCGCCCACAAGGAAGAGAATAGAAACACAAAGTCTATAATCATGCAAAAAAGGAAAGAAACATAATATAATAATACACTTGCAACTACTACGAATATTTATCCACCACAGTGGTGACAATCTCCTCCTCCTCATCGTCCTTGAGGAGTGGCATCTGAACCGAATCGCCAGGCATGACTACACCTATCCATCGGAGTATCATCGCCTTTGCACATGTCAACGACAGCGTGCAAAAACAAAACAATATCCCTAGTGACACAATGACCGCGCTAAAGACTTGTAGAAGCATAACTCCCACAGGGCCAAACCTCTCCTGAAGCCACGCAGTCGCAGACGACCCCGCGCTTTCAGAGGGACCAAACGCATCCCTAATTTTAATAAACGCCTCGATCACATTGGTCATATTGTCCGCATTATCAGGGATCAAAGTGTAGCAAGCATCACCTGTTAGGTTCAATGCCAAGCACAAACCACCTTGCTTGGCCAGAATATAATCAAGGGCCATGTCATGTTTCAACAGAGTTAGTCTGTGACTCCTCTGAGTATTGGATAGATGTTCAAAGCCCTTTATCGTCTCATTTGCAAAACCTTGTAGCGTATACGTGATATTGTCGATATGTTCCGCTAAAAATACAACCCCATACCATGGAAATAAACCCAGGCCCCATTTTTCTCCCAAGCTGATTCTCCAATGACAGGATTCGAGATTGTGAAATTCTGCCAAGTTTCTCTTGAGTCTAGATCCTGGAGCAGCCGCAGAGCGGCTCTGATCAGGATCAGAGCCTACCTGAAGCGCAAACACTTCATAAGGGAGTTTCAATGTAGCCATGTAGAAACATCCAACCCAATTATGAGGCAAAAACAAATACGCCGCGTCCCCACATATCCACCAGATGTCCCTGAAAGTGCCAATCGTCACATCTGCGGGCAAACGATCACTCACGACCATTATGGATATGTCCGGCCTATTTTTATTTCCCTTGAAAGTTACTGGATACACCCTTCCTCTATAAGATTGATCCGAATCAGGCACCGTCATGAGATATTGTCTGCAATCTGACACCCCTAAAAACACTCCCTTACCAGCATAAGTATCGTTGGCACAAAAACATGTAGGAACTCTCCCAGTTTTCACCCCAATAGAATCAGGTACTGCTGCTAAAAGATCATCCTGTTGATCCAATAGATTAATGTATGGCAGCCCTCTGTAAGGATCGCAAATACCGGTGTTCTCATCCATCGACACATTTCTCGATCTAAGGTCCATACCCCTTTGGAGATGGAAAAGCCAGGTCAACAAAGAAAATTGACACTCGTAAGGCAACGGCTCTGCTATTGCCTCTAGAATTGAAGGCCAAGTGCTTGGTGAAGGCACTCTTACGATGCATTGGCCCTTTACTGATGCTTGTGATCTCACTGCATGAGTTAGCTGTTGAAACCACAAATTTTTCGCCGCAAATGGATCCGAAATCTCCAAGACAAATGAATCGAATCCAAACGCTGTCCATCTGTGATTACGTCTCGCCTTGGCACGCGAAGTTTTGTGCCTGTGATCACGTCCCGCCTTGGCACGTGAAGTTTTGTGTCGCCCTTCTGAATCCCGTAAGGCTACTCCCGGGTCAATTCGCTTTGGAATAGATTCGGTTGTAACAACTGTAGTTGTCATAGTCGTAGATTGAACCACACTGTCATCTTTTGGAAACAGAGTCGTCTCCGCCCGTCGTGTTGTCATCGTCGGAATAGTAACAGCTTGTAGAGTGACATGAGTACTTGAAGATGTGGTCAACAGCGTCATAGTCTGCTGAGTAGTAATTAGTGAAGTTGTGGTGGTTGAACATTGGTTTGATTGGATTGTATCGATGACACCTGACCAGGTTGACCTGTCATGACCACTGCTTGTGTTTTCTCTTTGTGTTTATTATCGCCTAGCTGCAACTGATTGAGTTTTCTGAGAGTCTCCTGCTCTTGAGTTTTCAGGTCAGACTCCTTCTTACGAAAAAGTTCAACCTGATGGGCAATGTGATCAATGTACACGCTTTTGGCCATGCCGCCGAGACCAACCACCTCTGCTAATTTACTGCGTACTGCCAGTGGCAGTCCCTGTTGGATTTTAGTCCGCACAATAGATTGTTCCATTTGATTAGCGTCGGGGTCATTGCCGGTAACGTTTCTCCAAGATTGGAGAGCTCTTGGCACATAAGCCCTGGGATTCTCATGATCTCCCAACGGCTCTATTAGAATGTTGTCAGGGTGTACGTTTGTTGGGAAGGCATCACGCAACGCACCCCAAAATTGACCTCTATATGCAGCAAATAATTCAGCATCATTTACCGCTGTACCTATGAAGCGAAGCATCTTAGCCTTCTGCAAAAGTTCCTTCATAGCAGTGTAAGACAGTCAAATCCACATCCTGAAGTGTTTTCTCTAACAATGGAAGTTCTTCAAAGACGGGGGTTACAACTGTATCAATCTCACCTATTGTAATTAACTAACATGATTTACATGTCGCGGGAAAGGAACCCCCGAGGGCCAAAAGGTATCTCCTTGTGTTTGTTGGATTTGCATTCAAGGACTGTCTCTGCCTTTTGTTTAGAACTTTCCTTTGAAATGTTGTGAGTGTCAGTGCGAGAGGTATGAAGGTCTTGGTGATCTATTGTTGCTGTGGAAAATTACCCCTGATGACCAAAAGGTTCCCGAGTAGGAAGAGTAGATCTGATTTGAATCTTTTAAATATGCATTTTAGCAGTGTCTCTGTTCTGGGAGGATATTTAAGGGAAGGAAAAAGAATCTGAAGGCTTCTCTTTTTTCTCTCCTTTTCTGGGACCCACTCTCTCTTTTTTTCTCTCTCCTTTTCTGGGACCCACTATCTCTCTCTTTTTCCTCTCCTTTTCTGGAACCCACTCTCTTTCTTGATTCTCTTTTTCACTCTCTCTCTCTCTCTCTCTCTCTCTCTCTCTCTCTCTCTCTCTCTCTCTTCTTCTTCTTTTTCTTTGACTTCTTGATTTGTTTTACCATCATTTTTACACAACCGGTCTATTACATTTTTGCTGCATTTTTACTCTGGACATCGCAATAAACTGGTATGTTATCCATTCCCCTTCAATATTAACTTGTTGAGACTTTTGTTTCTATGTGGAGAGCAATCTGACATCAGATATTGATTTAGTCTTCAGTTATATGGTAAATTCATTTGAGTAATGCTTGTACTCTTTACCTCTGAGTTGAATAGAAAAGATTGAGTGTCATGTTTTTCTAACTATTGAGTTGGAAGATATAAACCTCTGAATATCTCAACCTAGATGTCTGGGCTGTTCTTCTATGTTAAGAAGGTCACTGAATGCTTTGTCTATATCTGCCATCACTGAACTAAGATAGGGATTAATCAGAATCCCAAAGACCTTAGTTATATGGTAAGTTTCACTGGACATTATTCAAACCCTTAACCTCTGAGTTGGTCAGATAAGATTGGGTATCATGTTCAATAACCTCTGAATACTCCAACCCAGACATCAGGCTATTCTTCCATGTTTAATGAACAAACTGAATAGTTTTGTTAATTTATAGAAGCCATCCCTGAACTGAAGACTAATGTCAGATCACGAGAATTTTATTATTATTGAGTCTATATTCTTAATTGTTAATCAAGTCTTTCTCTCAATCAAGATATAATCTTCTGTTAAACCTTTAACAAGAGGATTATTTTTCTGCATCACCTCAAGTGGTGTTATGGGTTTAGCAACGACCTCCGTCATTTTCGTCTTTCGCGGGGTTTATCTATTGTAAAAAAAGAACTGAAAGGTTTCCGATATGGGCTCTCAATCTAAAAAATAAACTCAGTTATGAATTCTAAAAAATTGACCCTTAATTTTCAAAAACAGAGATAACAAAGGCAAAGCAAGATAATATGCACCGAGCCAGAAAAAGACAAAAGATTAAAAAATGACCTGTAAAAAATCAGAGTATGCAAGAATAGTTCGGAATGTGTATAAACGTATTTTATGTCCTTCTGAACCTGTTCAAAAGGAGGCCACAAGAGAACAAGCGTAAATTCCAAATCATAAACAATATATGTATATATATAAATTTCACTGGCCTTAAATGCAAGACCTCCATGCCGTCACCAACAGGGCAACTCGTCCTCCTGTCTGCCTCCAAAGGATCCAGGTTCAGATGAATCACAAATACAGAAAAGGAAAAGAGAAAAAAATTAGATAATAAATAAACTGGTAAAATTCTCTAAAGAAAACACAAAGCTTATTTACTTTTTATTATTAATTACTGAGAAATCATTATTTTAGTTTATAAAGTTATAAACAATTATTATCAAATTATAAACAGCCATCAACAAAAGTTAATAAACCGCTCTATCATAGTAGACCTACTCCCCCCCCCCCCCCCCCTTTTTTTTTTTTTTTTTTTTATCTCAAAAAACTGTGAGGAGGGGGTGAGGAAAAAGAATAACCCCCACTTGTAGGAGGAGCAAACAAGCCCCGCCCCTCGAGGCAGGGAAGAACTTCCAGTCCACACTTGACCACCGAAGGTGAAACACCCCACTCAGCTCCTTGGGAGCCAGGCGCACCAACCCCTGACTGACCACACAAAGAAAGACCACGCCCTAGTCCAAAAAAAAAAAAACCCCAAGGCCAAAATAACCCAAAATGAACCAAAATAAACGCACACAATCCTTATGAGAAAAGAAAAACCCACAAAATCACCCAATCCTGAAACAAACAAAGGAAAATTCTTTATTTCCACACATTTCTTTATCTAGCCCCCCTTGCACGCGCTCTTCGCTCCGGCTGCTCATTCACAGCCAGCGCCACACGCACACAAGAGCCAGCACATTCAACGCATATGTGTGTTGGTGCAACAAAAAGTCACTGATGAGGCTCCTCTCTTCACCACCTCAACAGAGACCTCCAAAAATGTTACCTAAGCAAAAAGTCCTCATTTGGGCTCATAGAAATTAACTTCAAAATATTCTAAAAAGTCCTCATTTGGGCTCATAGAAATTAACTTCAAAATATTCTAATAAACAATAAAACGTCCTAGCTGGGGCTCATAAGTTATTATTACTTATATTCAGTCTATGCAAAAGTCCCCAGTAGGCTCATAAACTTAACAATGAGGGAATCAACTCAACCTCTCCACATACATCACTATATTTCTAATATCAGCTCTAACACAGGTGATGTAAAACTCCAAACTTCCAACTTCTCCACACACAAAGAACATCAAGACAGACACACAGAGAACAAAAACAAACCCCAGTCACTCCTCCTCTCATACACACACACACATGCACATCCCCCCAAAAGAAAAACACAGACAACGGTACCCGACAAAAATAACACAGTCACACACTCCTAACCGGCATATCAACTACGGCCGCAAAGAAAAAGACTACAGCATAAAAATTATGCAAACTAAATTTGTGCTACCTTGAAGTGTGGAGATCAGATCAAACGGCATCAAACATCACTCGTCAGCATATGCCAGAGAGGTCATTTACAACCTGATATTTAACCCACAGTTCCAGCTGCCCGAAAGCTGCTGACCAGAATATCCCTAACGGACATCCAGGATTTCACAGCCACGTATGCTAGACGGCCTCCCAGAGGGCTTAGGTCAAATCCCGTGGCAGCTCGAGCGAACGTCCCAGACGCTCAAAACACGTGCACAAATAAAACACTTCACTAAACAGTGAACTTCTTGGGGGAGCCGTAAAACAACAAACTTCACTAAAGAGCGAACGTCCTGGAGAAAACTTAAAACAACAAACTTCACGAAAAACTGAACATACTGGCCACCAATCGAACCTACACGTCGCTGAAAAGCGACTTTCCAGGGGAACTAAAACAAAAATCTTCGCATATCAGCGAACTTCCCAAGGTATCCTAAAACATTTAAAATAATAAAAAAAAGAATTTTGACGAAGGGTCCTACAACATCAACACCCAAATCCACACCCACACAAATGATCTTTATACAGTGTGACCAGACGACAGCCAGCCAAAGGCCTAACTGAACCAGCCAACACTCCTAAGATAAAAGGAACATTGTGCATTATTATCTTTTGTCGACAAGGAGCAGCAGTCAGGCCAAGGAAGCAGATGGCGACAGCGTCAGCAGCCACAGCAGATCCTGTTCGTGACGCCAAATTTGTGGTGAATTCTTCTGGTGGATTCAGGTGATGTAGATGTTGAAGGAGTCTTCACTGACACAGACTTAGTTGGATAAAAACTGGTTTATTTCAAAGAAGTCAAGAGTCAGACAGCCACCATGGAACGCCTGGGGATGTCTCTGGGCCAGATGTGAGCAACTCCAATGATGCTTTGTTCGCATCACCTTTTATGCCTCCCAACAAGAAGAGGAGGAAGATCCAGGATATGGGGGGGATGTATGCATTCATAGTTACACCCCTAATGGCCATCTGGTTTCAATCTAATAACAGTGGTAAGAACAAAACCATAAATGGACAATAATTCCCCTTTTTGGGAGGAAGGCAACAGAGGGTTCAGATTGAGTTCACATTCTGCCATGTATCAAATGATGTCATATGCATAGGAAGGCAGCAGCGGGTTCAGATACCACACAGGCCAGAGCTCTGGGTGCGATGGTGAAGACAAAGGCTGGTGAGGGCTTGTAGTTCTGGAGAAAGATTATGTCAGCCAAAGATCATCCCAGGGACAATATGGAGAATAAACTCAAGAAATGTAATTTAAAGTTTACCTTCAGACAAGGGAGGCAAATGCAACCAAAAGGGAGGCCTGGGGAAAGCTTGATCGAGAGGGCGACGCCCACTGCAACGACAACCACCGCCTAAGGCTGGGCACCCCTGGTGAGCGTGGGGGACCGGGCAGCAATGCTGGAGCCCTGGCTGGAGCCCCGGTGTGGCCTGGAGTCACATGCTGGTGAGGGCTTGTAGTTCTGGAGCAAGATTAAGTCAGCCGTAGATCATCCCAGGGACAATATGGAGAATAAACTAGAGAAAGGGAATTTAAAGTTTACCTTCAGACAAGGGAGGCAAATGCAACCAACAGGGAGGCCTGGTGACAGCTCGTCCGACATGGGACGGCACACTGCAATGACAAACTCGGCCTCAGGCTGGGCCCCCCTAGTGCGAGTGGCTGACCGGGTTGCAGGCCAGAGCTCTGGGTGCGATGGTGAAGACAAAGGCTGGTGAGGGCTTGTAGTTCTGGAGAAAGATTATGTCAGCAAAAGATCATCCCAGGGACAATATGGAGAATAAACTCAAGAAATGGAATTTAAAGTTTAACTTCAGACAAGGCAGGCAAATGCAACCAACAGGGAGGCCTGGTGAGAGCTCATCCGATGTGGGGCGGCAAACTGCAATGACAAAATTGCCCTCTGGCTGGGCCCCCCTAGTGTGAGTGGGGGACCGGGTTGCAGTGCTGGAGCTCTGGGTGCGGTATTGAAGACAGAGGCTGGTGAGGGCTTGTAGTTCTGGAGAAAGATTATGTCAGCCAAAGATCATCCCAGGGACAATATGGAGAAAAAACTCAAGAAATGGAATTTAAAGTTTACCTTCAGACAAGGGAGGCAAATGCAACAAACAAGGAGGCCTGGGGAAAGCTTGATCGAGAGGGCGACGCCCACTGGAACGACAACCACCGCCTATTGCTGGGCACCCCTGGTGAGAGTGGGGGACCGGGCAGCAGTGCTGGAGCCATGACTGGAGTCCCAGGGTGGCCTGGAGTCACATGCTGGTGAGAGCTTGTAGTTCTGGAGCAAGATTATGTCAGCCAAAGATCATCCCAGGGACAATATGGAGAATAAACTCAAGAAATGGAATTTAAAGTTTACCTTCAGACAAGGGAGGAATATGCAACCAACAGGGAGGCCTGGTGACAGCTCGTCCGATGTGGGGCGGCACACTGCAATGACAAAATCGCCCTCCGGCTGGGCCCCCCTACTATGAGTGGGGGACCGGGTTGCAGTGCTGGAGCTCTAGGTGCAGTGCTGAAGACAAAGGCTGGTGAGGGCTTGTAGTTCTGGAGAAAAATTATGTCATCAAAACATCATCCCAGGGACAATATGGAGAATAAACTCAAGAAATGGAATTTAAAGTTTACCTTCAGACAAGGGAGGCAAATGCAACCAACAGGGAGGCCTGATGACAGGTCGTCCGACATGGGACGGCACACTGCAATGACAAACTCGGCCTCAGGCTGGGCTCCCCTGGTGCGAGTGGCTGACCGGGTTGCAGGCCAGAGCTCTGGGTGCGATGGTGAAGACAAAGGCTGGTGAGGGCTTGTTGTTCTGGAGAAAGATTATGTCAGCAAAAGATCATCCCAGGGACAATATGGAGAATAAACTCAAGAAATGGAATTTAAAGTTTACCTTCAGACAAGGCAGGCAAATGCAACCAACAGGGAGGCCTGGTGAGAGCTCATCCGATGTGGGGCAGCAAACTGCAATGACAAAATTGCCCTCTGGCTGGGCCCCCCTAGTGTGAGTGGGGGACCGAGTTGCAGTGCTGGAGCTCTGGGTAGGTGCTGAAGACAGAGGCTGGTGAGGACTTGTGGTTTTGGAGAAAGATTATGTCAGCCAAAGATCATCCCAGGCACAATATGGAGAATAAACTCAAGAAATGGAATTTAAAGTTTACCTTCAGACAAGGGAGGCAAATGCAACCAACAGGGAGGCCTGGTGATAGCGCGTCCGATGTGGGACGGCACACTGCAATGACAAAATCAGCCTCAGGCTGGGCCCCCCTGGTGTGAGTGGGGGACCGGGTTGCAGTGCTGGAGCCCGGGGTGTGGTGCTGGAGACAAAGGCTTGTGCGGGCTTGTAGTTCTGGAGAAAGATTATGTCAGCCAAAGATCATCCCAGGGACAATATGGAGAATAAACTCAAGAAATGTAATTTAAAGTTTACCTTCAGACAAGGGAGGCAAATGCAACCAACAGGGAGGCCTGGGGACAGCTCGTCCGATGTGGGGCGGCACACTGCAATGACAAAATCGCCCTCAGGCTGGGCCCCCCTAGTGTGAGTGGGGGACCGGGTTGCAGTGCTGGAGCTCTGGGTGCGATGGTGAAGACAGAGGCTGGTGAGGGCTTGTAGTTCTGGAGAAAGATTATGTCAGCAAAAGATCATCCCAGGGACAATATGGAGAATAAACTCAAGAAATGGAATTTAAAGTTTACCTTCAGACAAGGCAGGCAAATGCAACCAACAGGGAGGCCTGGTGAGAGCTCATCCGATGTGGGGCAGCAAACTGCAATGACAAAATTGCCCTCTGGCTGGGCCCCCCTAGTGTGAGTGGGGGACCGGGTTGCAGTGCTGGAGCTCTGGGTAGGTGCTGAAGACAGAGGCTGGTGAGGACTTGTGGTTTTGGAGAAAGATTATGTCAGCCAAAGATCATCCCAGGCACAATATGGAGAATAAACACAAGAAATGGAATTTAAAGTTTACCTTCAGACAAGGGAGGCAAATGCAACCAACAGGGAGGCCTGGTGATAGCGCGTCCGATGTGGGACGGCACACTGCAATGACAAAATCAGCCTCAGGCTGGGCCCCCCTGGTGTGAGTGGGGGACCGAGGTTGCAATGCTGGAGCCCTGGGTGTGGTGCTGGAGACAAAGGCTTGTGAGGGCTTGTAGTTCTGGAGAAAGATTATGTCAGCCAAAGATCATCCCAGGGACAATATGGAGAATAAAGTCAAGAAATTGAATTTAAAGTTTACCTTCAGACAAGGGAGGCAAATGCAACCAACAAGGAGGCCTGGTGAAAGCTTGATCGAGGGGGTGCCGCCCACTGCAACGACAACCACCGCCTATTGCTGGGCACCCATGGTGAGAGTGGGGGACCGGGCAGCAGTGCTGGAGCCATGGCTGGAGTCCCGGGGTGGCCTGGAGTCACATGCTGGTGAGAGCTTGTAGTTCTGGAGCAAGATTATGTCAGCCAAAGATCATCCCAGGGACAATATGGAGAATAAACTCAAGAAATGGAATTTAAAGTTTACCTTCAGACAAGGGAGGCAAATGCAACCAACAGGGAGGCCTGGTGATAGCGCGTCCGATGTGGGACGGCACACTGCAATGACAAAATCAGCCTCAGGCTGGGCCCCCCTGGTGTGAGTGGGGGACCGGGTTGCAGTGCTGGAGCCCAGGGTGTGGTGCTGGAGACAAAGGCTTGTGCGGGCTTGTAGTTCTAGAGCAAGATTATGTCAGCCAAAGATCATCCCAGGGACAATATGGAGAATAAACTCAAGAAATGTAATTTAAAGTTTACCTTCAGACAAGGGAGGCAAATGCAACCAACAGGGAGGCCTGGGGACAGCTCGTCCGATGTGGGGCGGCACACTGCAATGACAAAATCGCCCTCAGGCTGGGCCCCCCTAGTGTGAGTGGGGGACCGGGTTGCAGTGCTGGAGCTCTGAGTGCGATGGTGAAGACAGAGGCTGGTGAGGGCTTGTAGTTCTGGAGAAAGATTATGTCAGCCAAAGATCATCCCAGGGACAATATGGAGAATAAACTCAAGAAAGGGAATTTAAAGTTTACCTTCAGACAAGGGAGGCAAATGCAACCAACAGGGAGGCCTGGTGATAGCGCGTCCGATGTGGGACGGCACACTGCAATGACAAAATCAGCCTCAGGCTGGGCCCCCCTGGTGCGAGTGGGGGACCGAGGTTGCACTGGCGGAACTCCTGGTGCGGTGCTGAAGACAAATGCTGGTGAGGGCTTGTAGTTCTGGAGCAAGATTATGTCAGCCAAAGATCATCCCAGGGACAATATGGAGAATAAACTCAAGACATGTAATTTAAAGTTTACCTTCAGACAAGGGAGGCAAATGCAACCAACAGGGAGGCCTGGTGACAGCGCGTCCGACATGGGACAGCACACTGCAATGACAACCTCGGCCTCAAGCTGGGCCCCCCTGGTGCGAGTGGGGGACCGAGGTTGCACTGGCGGAACTCCTGGTGCGGTGGTGAAGACAAAGGCTGGTGAGGGCTTGTAGTTCTGGAGAAAGATTATGTCAGCCAAAGATCATCCCAGGGACAAGATGGAGAATAAACTCAAGAAATGGAATTTAAAGTTTACCTTCAGACAAGGGAGGCAATTGCAACAAACAAGGAGGCCTGGTGAAAGCTTGATCAAGGGGGTGCCGCCCACTGCAACGACAACCACCGCCTATTGCTGGGCACCCATGGTGAGAGTGGGGGACCGGGCAGCAGTGCTGGAGCCATGGCTGGAGTCCCGGGGTGGCCTGGAGTCACATGCTGGTGAGAGCTTGTAGTTCTGGAGCAAGATTATGTCAGCCAAAGATCATCCCAGGGACAATATGGAGAATAAACTCAAGAAATGGAATTTAAAGTTTACCTTCAGACAAGGGAGGCAAATGCAACCAACAGGGAGGCCTGGTGATAGCGCGTCCGATGTGGGACGGCACACTGCAATGACAAAATCAGCCTCAGGCTGGGCCCCCCTGGTGTGAGTAGGGGACCGGGTTGCAGTGCTGGAGCCCGGGGTGTGGTGCTGGAGACAAAGGCTTGTGAGGGCTTGTAGTTCTGGAGCAAGATTATGTGTGCCAAAGATCATCCCAGGGACAATATGGAGAATAAACTCAAGAAATGGAATTTAAAGTTTACCTTCAGACAAGGGAGGCAAATGCAACCAACAGGGAGGCCTGGTGACAGCTCGTCCGATGTGGGGCGGCACACTGCAATGACAAAATCGCCCTCAGGCTGGGCCCCCCTAGTGTGAGTGGGGGACCGGGTTGCAGTGCTGGAGCTCTGGGTGCGATGGTGAAGAAAGAGGCTGGTGAGGGCTTGTAGTTCTGGAGAAAGATTATGTCAGCCAAAGATCATCCCAGGGACAAGATGGAGAATAAACTCAAGAAATGTAATTTAAAGTTTACCTTCAGACAAGGGAGGCAATTGCAACAAACAAGGAGGCCTGGTGAAAGCTTGATCGAGGGGGTGCCGCCCACTGCAACGACAACCACCGCCTAT
This sequence comes from Nelusetta ayraudi, assembly GCF_046127955.1. NCBI lineage: Eukaryota > Metazoa > Chordata > Actinopteri > Tetraodontiformes > Monacanthidae > Nelusetta > Nelusetta ayraudi. Next base: position 305,325 of record NW_027466102.1, read on the forward strand.
TGCTGGGCACCCATGGTGAGAGTGGGGGACCGGGCAGCAGTGCTGGAGCCATGGCTGGAGTCCCGGGGTGGCCTGGAGTGACATGCTGGTGAGAGCTTGTAGTTCTGGAGCAAGATTATGTCAGCCAAAGATCATCCCAGGGACAATATGGAGAATAAACTCAAGAAATGGAATTTAAAGTTTACCTTCAGACAAGGGAGGCAAATGAAACCAACAGGGAGGCCTGGTGATAGCGCGTCCGATGTGGGACGGCACACTGCAATGACAAAATCAGCCTCAGGCTGGGCCCCCCTGGTGTGAGTGGGGGACCGGGTTGCAGTGCTGGAGCCCGGGGTGTGGTGCTGGAGACAAAGGCTTGTGCGGGCTTGTAGTTCTGGAGAAAGATTATGTCAGCCAAAGATCATCCCAGGGACAATATGGAGAATAAACTCAAGAAATGTAATTTAAAGTTTACCTTCAGACAAGGGAGGCAAATGCAACCAACAGGGAGGCCTGGGGACAGCTCGTCCGATGTGGGGCAGCACACTGCAATGACAAAATCGCCCTCAGGCTGGGCCCCCCTAGTGTGAGTGGGGGACCGGGTTGCAGTGCTTGAGCTCTGGGTGCGATGGTGAAGACAGAGGCTGGTGAGGGCTTGTAGTTCTGGAGAAAGATTATGTCAGCCAAAGATCATCCCAGGGACAATATGGAGAATAAACTCAAGAAAGGGAATTTAAAGTTTACCTTCAGACAAGGGAGGCAAATGCAACCAACAGGGAGGCCTGGTGATAGCGCGTCCGATGTGGGACGGCACACTGCAATGACAAAATCAGCCTCAGGCTGGGCCCCCCTGGTGCGAGTGGGGGACCGAGGTTGCACTGGCGGAACTCCTGGTGCGGTGCTGAAGACAAATGCTGGTGAGGGCTTGTAGTTCTGGAGAAAGATTATGTCAGCCAAAGATCATCAAAGGGACAATATGGAGAATAAACTCAAGACATGTAATTTAAAGTTTACCTTCAGACAAGGGAGGCAAATGCAACCAACAGGGAGGCCTGGTGACAGCGCGTCCGACATGGGACAGCACACTGCAATGACAACCTCGGACTCAGGCTGGGCCCCCCTGGTGCGAGTGGGGGACCGAGGTTGCACTGGCGGAACTCCTGGTGCGGTGGTGAAGACAAAGGCTGGTGAGGGCTTGTAGTTCTGGAGAAAGATTATGTCAGCCAAAGATCATCCCAGGGACAATATGGAGAATAAACTCAAGAAATGGAATTTAAAGTTTACCTTCAGACAAGGGAGGCAAATGCAACCAACAGGGAGGCCTGGTGACAGCTCGTCCGATGTGGGGCGGCACACTGCAATGACAAAATCGCCCTCAGGCTGGGCCCCCCTAGTGTGAGTGGGGGACCGGGTTGCAGTGCTGGAGCTCTGGGTGCGATGGTGAAGAAAGAGGCTGGTGAGGGCTTGTAGTTCTGGAGAAAGATTATGTCAGCCAAAGATCATCCCAGGGACAATATGGAGAATAAAGTCAAGAAATGGAATTTAAAGTTTACCTTCAGACAAGGGAGGCAAATGCAACCAACAGGGAGGCCTGGTGATAGCGCGTCCGATGTGGGACGGCACACTCCAATGACAAAATCAGTCTCAGGCTGGGCCCCCCTGGTGCGAGTGGGGGACCGAGGTTGCACTGGCGGAACTCCTGGTGCGGTGCTGAAGACAAATGCTGGTGAGGGCTTGTAGTTCTGGAGCAAGATTATGTCACCCAAAGATCATCCCAGGGACAATATGGAGAATAAACTCAAGAAATGAAATTTAAAGTTTACCTTCAGACAAGGGAGGCAAATGCAACCAACAGGGAGGCCTGGGGAAAGCTTGATCAAGAGGGCGACGCCCACTGCAACGACAACCACCCCCTAAGGCTGGACACCCCTGGTGAGGGTGGGGGACCGGGCAGCAGTGCTGGAGCCCTGGCTGGAGCCCCGGTCTGGCCTGGAGTTACATGCTGGTGAGGGCTTATAGTTCTGGAGCAAGATTATGTCAGCCAAAGATCATCCCAGGGACAATATGGAGAATAAACTCAAGAAAGGGAATTTAAAGTTTACCTTCAGACAAGGGAAGAAAATGCAACCAACAGGGAGGCCTGGTGACAGCGCGTCCGATGTGGGACGGCACACTGCAATGACAACCTCGGCCTCAGGCTGGGCCCCCCTGGTGTGAGTGGGGGACCGAGGTTGCACTGGCAGAAATCCTGGTGCGGTGCTGAAGACAAAGGCAGGTGAGGGCTTGTAGTTCTGGAGAAAGATTATGTCAGCCAAAGATCATCCCAGGGACAATATGGAGAATAAACTAAAGAAATGTAATTTAAAGTTTACCTTCAGACAAGGGAGGCAAATGCAACCAACAGGGAGGCCTGGTGACAGTGCGTCCGACATGGGACGGCACACTGCAATGACAAACTCGGCCTCAGACTGGGCCCCCCTGGTGCGAGTGGGTGACCGGGTTGCAGGCCAGAGCTCTGGGTGCGATGGTGAAGACAAAGGCAGGTGAGGGCTTGTAGTTCTGGAGAAAGATTATGTCAGCCAAAGATCATCCCAGGGACAATATGGAGAATAAACTCAAGAAATGGAATTTAAAGTTTACCTTCAGACAAGGGAGGCAAATGCAACCAACAGGGAGGCCTTGGGAAAGCTTGATCGAGAGGGCGACGCCCACTGCAACGACAACCACCGCCTAAGGATGGGCACCCCTGGTGAGGGTGGGGGACCGGGCAACAGTGCTGGAGCCCTGGCTGGAGCCCCGGTCTGGCCTGGAGTCACATGCTAGTGAGGGCTTGTAGTTCTGGAGAAAGATTAAGTGAGCCGTAGATCATCCCAGGGACAATATGGAGAATAAACTCAAGAAAGGGAATTTAAAGTTTACCTTCAGACAAGGGAGGCAAATGCAACCAACAGGGAGGCCTGATGACAGGTCGTCCGACATGGGACGGCAAACTGCAATGACAAAATCAGCCTCAGGCTGGGCCCCCCTGGTGCCAGTGGCTGACCGGGTTGCAGGCCAGAGCTCTGGGTGCGATGATGAAGACAAAGAATGGTGAGGGCTTGTAGTTCTGGAGAAAGATTATGTCAGCCAAAGATCATCCCAGGGACAATATGGAGAATAAACTCAAGAAATGGAATTTAAAGTTTACCTTCAGACAAGGGAGGCAAATGCAACCAACAGGGAGGCCTGGTGACAGTGCGTCCGATGTGGGACAGCACACTGCAATGACAACCTCGGCCTCAGGCTGGGCCCCCCTGGTGCGAGTGGGGGACCGAGGTTGCACTGGCGGAACTCCTGGTGCGGTGCTGAAGACAAAGGCTTGTGAGGGCTTGTAGTTCTGGAGCAAGATTATGTCAGCCAAAGATCATCCCAGGGACAATATGGAGAATAAACTCAAGAAATGGAATTTAAAGTTTACCTTCAGACAAGGGAGGCAAATGCAACCAACAGGGAGGCATGGTGACAGCGCGTCCGATGTGGGACGGCACACTGCAATGACAACCTCGGCCTCAGGCTGGGCCACCCTGGTGAGAGTGGGGGACCGGGCAGCAGTGCTGGAGCCCTGGCTGGAGCCCCAGGGTGGACTGGAGTCACATGCTGGTGAGGGCTTGTAGTACTGGAGAAAGATTATGTCAGCCAAAGATCATCCCAGGGACAATATGGAGAATAAACTCAAGAAATGGAATTTAAAGTTTACCTTCAGACAAGGGAGGCAAATGCAACCAACAGGGAGGCCTGGTGACAGCACGTCCGACATGGGACGGCACACTGCAATGAAAAACTCGGCCTCAGGCTGGGCCCCCCTGGTGCGAGTGGCTGACCGGGTTGCAGGCCAGAGCTCTGGGTGCGGTGGCGAAGACAAAGGCTGGTGAGGGCTTGTAGTTCTGGAGAAAGATTATGTCACCCAAAGATCATCCCAGGGATAATATGGAGAATAAACTCAAGAAATGGAATTTAAAGTTTACCTTCAGACAAGGGAGGCAAATGCAACCAACAGGGAGACCTGGGGAAACTTGATCGAGAGGGCGACGCCCACTGCAACGACAACCACCGCCTAAGGCTGGGCACCCCTGGTGAGAGTGGGGGACTGGGCAGCAGTGCTGGAGCCCTGGCTGGAGCCCCAGGGTGGCCTGGACTCACATGCTGGTGAGGGCTTGTAGTTCTGGAGCAAGGTTAAGTCAGCCGTAGATCATCCCATGGACAATATGGAGAATAAACTCAAGAAAGGGAATTTAAAGTTTACCTTCAGACAAGGGAGGCAAATGCAACCAACAGGGAGGCCTGGTGACAGTGCGTCCGATGTGGGACGGCACACTGCAATGACAACCTCGGCCTCAGGCTGGGCCCCCCTGGTGCGAGTGGGGGACCGAGGTTGCACTGGCTGAACTCCTGGTGCGGTGCTGAAGACAAAGGCTTGTGAGGGCTTGTAGTTCTGGAGCAAGATTATGTCAGCCAAAGATCATCCCAGGGACAATATGGAGAATAAACTCAAGAAATGGAATTTAAAGTTTACCTTCAGACAAGGGAGGCAAATGCAACCAACAGGGAGGCCTGATGACAGGTCGTCCGACATGGGACAGCACACTGCAATGACAAAATCGCCCTCAGGCTGGGCACCCCTGGTGCGAGTGGGGGACCGAGTTGCAGTGCTGGAGTTCTGGGTGCGGTGCTGAAGACAGAGGCTGGTGAGGGCTTGTAGTTCTGGAGAAAGATTATGTCAGCCAAAGATCATCCCAGGGACAATATGGAAAATAAACTCAAGAAATGGAATTTAAAGTTTACCTTCAGACAAGGGAGGCAAATGCAACCAACAGGGAGGCCTGGGGAAAGCTTGATCGAGAGGGCGACGCCCACTGCGAACGACAACCACCGCCTAAGGCTGGGCACCCCTGGTGAGAGTGGGGGACCGGGCAGCAGTGCTGGAGCCCTGGTTGGAGCCCCAGGGTGGCCTGGAGTCACATGCTGGTGAGGGCTTGTAGTTCTGGAGCAAGATTAAGTCAGCCAAAGATCATCCCAGGGACAATATGGAGTATAAACTCAAGAAAGGGAATTTAAAGTTTACCTTCAGAAAAGGGAGGCAAATGCAACCAACAGGTAGGCCTGGTGATAGCGCGTCCGATGTGGGACGGCACACTGCAATGACAAAATCAGCCTCAGGCTGGGCCCCCCTGGTGTGAGTGGGGGACCGGGTTGCAGTGCTGGAGCCCTGGGTGTGGTGCTGGAGACAAAGGCTTGTGAGGGCTTGTCGTTCTGGAGCAAGATTATGTCAGCCAAAGATCATCCCAGGGATAATATGGAGAATAAACTCAAGAAATGGAATTTAAAGTTTACCTTCAGACAAGGGAGGCAAATGCAACCAACAGGGAGACCTGGGGAAACTTGATCGAGAGGGCGACGCCCACTGCAACGACAACCACCGCCTAAGGCTGGGCACCCCTGGTGAGAGTGGGGGACTGGGCAGCAGTGCTGGAGCCCTGGCTGGAGCCCCAGGGTGGCCTGGACTCACATGCTGGTGAGGGCTTGTAGTTCTGGAGCAAGATTAAGTCAGCCGTAGATCATCCCATGGACAATATGGAGAATAAACTCAAGAAAGGGAATTTAAAGTTTACCTTCAGACAAGGGAGGCAAATGCAACCAACAGGGAGGCCTGGTGACAGTGCGTCCGATGTGGGACGGCACACTGCAATGACAACCTCGGCCTCAGGCTGGGCCCCCCTGGTGCGAGTGGGGGACCGAGGTTGCACTGGCTGAACTCCTGGTGCGGTGCTGAAGACAAAGGCTTGTGAGGGCTTGTAGTTCTGGAGCAAGATTATGTCAGCCAAAGATCATCCCAGGGACAATATGGAGAATAAACTCAAGAAATGTAATTTAAAGTTTACCTTCAGACAAGGGAGGCAAATGCAACCAACAGGGAGGCCTGATGACAGGTCGTCCGACATGGGACGGCACACTGCAATGACAAAATCGCCCTCAGGCTGGGCACCCCTGGTGCGAGTGGGGGACCGAGTTGCAGTGCTGGAGCTCTGGGTGCGGTGCTGAAGACAGAGGCTGGTGAGGGCTTGTAGTTCTGGAGAAAGATTATGTCAGCCAAAGATCATCCCAGGGACAATATGGAAAATAAACTCAAGAAATGGAATTTAAAGTTTACCTTCAGACAAGGGAGGCAAATGCAACCAACAGGGAGGCCTGGGGAAAGCTTGATCGAGAGGGCGACGCCCACTGCGAACGACAACCACCGACTAAGGCTGGGCACCCCTGGTGAGAGTGGGGGACCGGGCAGCAGTGCTGGAGCCCTGGTTGGAGCCCCAGGGTGGCCTGGAGTCACATGCTGGTGAGGGCTTGTAGTTCTGGAGCAAGATTAAGTCAGCCAAAGATCATCCCAGGGACAATATGGAGTATAAACTCAAGAAAGGGAATTTAAAGTTTACCTTCAGAAAAGGGAGGCAAATGCAACCAACAGGTAGGCCTGGTGATAGCGCGTCCGATGTGGGACGGCACACTGCAATGACAAAATCAGCCTCAGGCTGGGTCCCCCTGGTGTGAGTGGGGGACCGGGTTGCAGTGCTGGAGCCCTGGGTGTGGTGCTGGAGACAAAGGCTTGTGAGGGCTTGTCGTTCTGGAGCAAGATTATGTCAGCCGAAGATCATCCCACGGACAATATGGAGAATAAACTCAAGAAATGGAATTTAAAGTTTACCTTCAGACAAGGGAGGCAAATGCAACCAACAGGGAGGCCTGGGGAAAGCTTGATCGAGAGGGCGACGCCCACTGCAACGACAACCACCGCCTAAGGCTGGGCACCCCTGGTGAGAGTTGGGGACCGGGCAGCAGTGCTGGAGCCCTGGCTGGAGCCCCAGGGTGGCCTGGAGTCACATGCTGGTGAGGGCTTGTAGTTCTGGAGCAAGATTATGTTAGCCAAAGATCATCCCAGGGACAATATGGAAAATAATGTCAAGAAATGGAATATAAAGTTTTCCTTCAGACAAGGGAGGCAAATGCAAACAACAGGTAGGCCTCGTGACAGCACGTCCGACATGGGACGGCACACTGCAATGAAAAACTCGGCCTCAGACTGGGCCCCCCTGGTGCGAGTGGCTGACCGGATTGCAGGCCAGAGCTCTGGGTGCGATGGTGAAGACAAAGGCTGGTGAGGGCTTGTAGTTCTGGAGAAAGATTATGTCAGCCAAAGATCATCCCAGGGACAATATGGAGAATAAACTCAAGAAAGGGAATTTAAAGTTTACCTTCAGACAAGGGAGGCAAATGCAACCAACAGGGAGGCCTGGTGATAGCGCGTCCGATGTGGGAAGGCACACTGCAATGACAAAATCGCCCTCATGCTGGGGCCCCCTAGTGTGAGTGGGGGACCGGGTTGTAGTGCTGGAGCTCTGGGTGCGATGGTGAAGACAGAGGCTGGTGAGGGCTTGTAGTTCTGGAGAAAGATTATGTCAGCCAAAGATCATCCCAGGGACAATATGGAGAATAAACTCAAGAAATGTAATTTAAAGTTTACCTTCAGACAAGGGAGGCAAATGCAACCAAAAGGGAGGCCTGGGGAAAGCTTGATCGAGAGGGCGACGCCCACTGCAACGACAACCACCGCCTAAGGCTGGGCCCCCCTGGTGAGAGTGGGGGACCAGGCAGCAATGCTGGAGCTCTGGCTGGAGCCCCAGGGTGGCCTGGAGTCACATGCTGGTGAGGGCTTGTAGTTCTGGAGCAAGATTAAGTCAGCCAAAGATCATCCCAGGGACAATATGGAGAATAAACTCAAGAAATGGAATTTAAAGGTTACCTTCAGACAAGGGAGGCAAATGCAACCAACAGGGAGGCCTGGTGATAGCGCGTCCGATGTGGGACGGCACACTGCAATGACAAACTCGGCCTCAGGCTGGGCCCCCCTGGTGTGAGTGGGGGAGCGGGTTAAAGTGCTGGAGCTCTGGGTGCGGTGCTGAAGACAGAGGCTGGTGAGGGCTTGTAGTTCTGGAGAAAGATTATGTCACCCAAAGATCATCCCAGGGATAATATGGAGAATAAACTCAAGAAATGGAATTTAAAGTTTACCTTCAGACAAGGGAGGCAAATGCAACCAACAGGGAGACCTGGGGAAACTTGATCGAGAGGGCGACGCCCAATGCAACGACAACCACCGCCTAAGGCTGGGCACCCCTGGTGAGAGTGGGGGACTGGGCAGCAGTGCTGGAGCCCTGGCTGGAGCCCCAGGGTGGCCTGGACTCACATGCTGGTGAGGGCTTGTAGTTCTGGAGCAAGATTAAGTCAGCCGTAGATCATCCCATGGACAATATGGAGAATAAACTCAAGAAAGGGAATTTAAAGTTTACCTTCAGACAAGGGAGGCAAATGCAACCAACAGGGAGGCCTGGTGACAGTGCGTCCGATGTGGGACGGCACACTGCAATGACAACCTCGGCCTCAGGCTGGGCCCCCCTGGTGCGAGTGGGGGACCGAGGTTGCACTGGCGGAACTCCTGGTGCGGTGCTGAAGACAAAGGCTTGTGAGGGCTTGTAGTTCTGGAGCAAGATTATGTCAGCCAAAGATCATCCCAGGGACAATATGGAGAATAAACTCAAGAAATGGAATTTAAAGTTTACCTTCAGACAAGGGAGGCAAATGCAACCAACAGGGAGGCCTGATGACAGGTCGTCCGACATGGGACGGCACACTGCAATGACAAAATCGCCCTCAGGCTGGGCACCCCTGGTGCGAGTGGGGGACCGAGTTGCAGTGCTGGAGCTCTGTGTGCGGTGCTGAAGACAGAGGCTGGTGAGGGCTTGTAGTTCTGGAGAAAGATTATGTCAGCCAAAGATCATCCCAGGGACAATATGGAAAATAAACTCAAGAAATGGAATTTAAAGTTTACCTTCAGACAAGGGAGGCAAATGCAACCAACAGGGAGGCCTGGGGAAAGCTTGATCGAGAGGGCGACGCCCACTGCGAACGACAACCACCGACTAAGGCTGGGCACCCCTGGTGAGAGTGGGGGACCGGGCAGCAGTGCTGGAGCCCTGGTTGGAGCCCCAGGGTGGCCTGGAGTCACATGCTGGTGAGGGCTTGTAGTTCTGGAGCAAGATTAAGTCAGCCAAAGATCATCCCAGGGACAATATGGAGTATAAACTCAAGAAAGGGAATTTAAAGTTTACCTTCAGAAAAGGGAGGCAAATGCAACCAACAGGTAGGCCTGGTGATAGCGCGTCCGATGTGGGACGGCACACTGCAATGACAAAATCAGCCTCAGGCTGGGCCCCCCTGGTGTGAGTGGGGGACCGGGTTGCAGTGCTGGAGCCCTGGGTGTGGTGCTGGAGACAAAGGCTTGTGAGGGCTTGTCGTTCTGGAGCAAGATTATGTCAGCCGAAGATCATCCCAGGGACAATATGGAGAATAAACTCAAGAAATGGAATTTAAAGTTTACCTTCAGACAAGGGAGGCAAATGCAACCAACAGGGAGGCCTGGGGAAAGCTTGATCGAGAGGGCGACGCCCACTGCAACGACAACCACCGCCTAAGGCTGGGCCCCCCTGGTGAGAGTTGGGGACCGGGCAGCAGTGCTGGAGCCCTGGCTGGAGCCCCAGGGTGGCCTGGAGTCACATGCTGGTGAGGGCTTGTAGTTCTGGAGCAAGATTATGTTAGCCAAAGATCATCCCAGGGACAATATGGAAAATAATGTCAAGAAATGGAATTTAAAGTTTTCCTTCAGACAAGGGAGGCAAATGCAAACAACAGGTAGGCCTCGTGACAGCATGTCCGACATGGGACGGCACACTGCAATGAAAAACTCGGCCTCAGACTGGGCCCCCCTGGTGCGAGTGGCTGACCGGATTGCAGGCCAGAGCTCTGGGTGCGATGGTGAAGACAAAGGCTGGTGAGGGCTTGTAGTTCTGGAGAAAGATTATGTCAGCCAAAGATCATCCCAGGGACAATATGGAGAATAAACTCAAGAAATGGAATTTAAAGTTTACCTTCAGAAAAGGGAGGCAAATGCAACCAACAGGGAGGCCTGGTGACAGTGCGTCCGACATGGGACAGCACATTGCACTGTCAAACTCGACCTCAGGCTGGGCCCCCTTGGTGCGAGTGGGTGACAAGGTTGCAGGCCAGAGCTCTGGGTGCGATGGTGAAGACAAAGGCTGGTGAGGGCTTGTAGTTCTGGAGAAAGATTATGTCAGCCAAAGATCATCCCAGGGACAATATGGAGAATAAACTCAAGAAATGGAATTTAAAGTTTACCTTCAGACAAGGGAGGCAAATGCAACAAACAAGGAGGCCTGGGGAAAGCTTGATCGAGAGGGCGACGCCCACTGGAACGACAACCACCGCCTATTGCTGGGTACCCCTGGTGAGAGTGGGGGACCGGGCAGCAGTGCTGGAGCCATGACTGGAGTCCCAGGGTGGCCTGGAGTCACATGCTGGTGAGAGCTTGTAGTTCTGGAGCAAGATTATGTCAGCCAAAGATCATCCCAGGGACAATATGGAGAATAAACTCAAGAAATGGAATTTAAAGTTTACCTTCAGACAAGGGAGGAATATGCAACCAACAGGGAGGCCTGGTGACAGCTCGTCCGATGTGGGGCGGCACACTGCAATGACAAAATCGCCCTCCGGCTGGGCCCCCCTACTATGAGTGGGGGACCGGGTTGCAGTGCTGGAGCTCTGGGTGCAGTGCTGAAGACAAAGGCTGGTGAGGGCTTGTAGTTCTGGAGAAAAATTATGTCATCAAAACATCATCCCAGGGACAATATGGAGAATAAACTCAAGAAATGGAATTTAAAGTTTACCTTCAGACAAGGGAGGCAAATGCAACCAACAGGGAGGCCTGATGACAGGTCGTCCGACATGGGACGGCACACTGCAATGACAAACTCGGCCTCAGGCTGGGCCCCCCTGGTGCGAGTGGCTGACCGGGTTGCAGGCCAGAGCTCTGGGTGCGATGGTGAAGACAAAGGCTGGTGAGGGCTTGTTGTTCTGGAGAAAGATTATGTCAGCAAAAGATCATCCCAGGGACAATATGGAGAATAAACTCAAGAAATGGAATTTAAAGTTTACCTTCAGACAAGGCAGGCAAATGCAACCAACAGGGAGGCCTGGTGAGAGCTCATCCGATGTGGGGCAGCAAACTTCAATGACAAAATTGCCCTCTGGCTGGGCCCCCCTAGTGTGAGTGGGGGACCGGGTTGCAGTGCTGGAGCTCTGGGTAGGTGCTGAAGACAGAGGCTGGTGAGGACTTGTGGTTTTGGAGAAAGATTATGTCAGCCAAAGATCATCCCAGGCACAATATGGAGAATAAACTCAAGAAATGTAATTTAAAGTTTACCTTCAGACAAGGGAGGCAAATGCAACCAACAGGGAGGCCTGGTGATAGCGCGTCCGATGTGGGACGGCACACTGCAATGACAAAATCAGCCTCAGGCTGGGCCCCCCTGGTGTGAGTGGGGGACCGAGGTTGCAATGCTGGAGCCCTGGGTGTGGTGCTGGAGACAAAGGCTTGTGAGGGCTTGTAGTTCTGGAGAAAGATTATGTCAGCCAAAGATCATCCCAGGGACAATATGGAGAATAAAGTCAAGAAATGGAATTTAAAGTTTACCTTCAGACAAGGGAGGCAAATGCAACCAACGGGGAGGCCTGGTGACAGCGCGTCCGATGTGGGACAGCACACTGCAATGACAACCTCGGACTCAGGCTGGGCCCCCCTGGTGCGAGTGGGGGACCGAGGTTGCACTGGCGGAACTCCTGGTGCGGTGGTGAAGACAAAGGCTGGTGAGGGCTTGTAGTCCTGGAGAAAGATTATGTCAGCCAAAGATCATCCCAGGGACAAGATGGAGAATAAACTCAAGAAATGGAATTTAAAGTTTACCTTCAGACAAGGGAGGCAATTGCAACAAACAAGGAGGCCTGGTGAAAGCTTGATCGAGGGGGTGCCGCCCACTGCAACGACAACCACCGCCTATTGCTGGGCACCCATGGTGAGAGTGGGGGACCGGGCAGCAGTGCTGGAGCCATGGCTGGAGTCCCGGGGTGGCCTGGAGTCACATGCTGGTGAGAGCTTGTAGTTCTGGAGCAAGATTATGTCAGCCAAAGATCATCCCAGGGACAATATGGAGAATAAACTCAAGAAATGGAATTTAAAGTTTACCTTCAGACAAGGGAGGCAAATGCAACCAACAGGGAGGCCTGGTGATAGCGCGTCCGATGTGGGACGGCACACTGCAATGACAAAATCAGCCTCAGGCTGGGCCCCCCTGGTGTGAGTGGGGGACCGGGTTGCAGTGCTGGAGCCCGGGGTGTGGTGCTGGAGACAAAGGCTTGTGCGGGCTTGTAGTTCTAGAGCAAGATTATGTCAGCCAAAGATCATCCCAGGGACAATATGGAGAATAAACTCAAGAAATGTAATTTAAAGTTTACCTTCAGACAAGGGAGGCAAATGCAACCAACAGGGAGGCCTGGGGACAGCTCGTCCGATGTGGGGCGGCACACTGCAATGACAAAATCGCCCTCAGGCTGGGCCCCCCTAGTGTGAGTGGGGGACCGGGTTGCAGTGCTGGAGCTCTGGGTGCGATGGTGAAGACAGAGGCTGGTGAGGGCTTGTAGTTCTGGAGAAAGATTATGTCAGCCAAAGATCATCCCAGGGACAATATGGAGAATAAACTCAAGAAAGGGAATTTAAAGTTTACCTTCAGACAAGGGAGGCAAATGCAACCAACAGGGAGGCCTGGTGATAGCGCGTCCGATGTGGGACGGCACACTGCAATGACAAAATCAGCCTCAGGCTGGGCCCCCCTGGTGCGAGTGGGGGACCGAGGTTGCACTGGCGGAACTCCTGGTGCGGTGCTGAAGACAAATGCTGGTGAGGGCTTGTAGTTCTGGAGCAAGATTATGTCAGCCAAAGATCATCCCAGGGACAATATGGAGAATAAACTCAAGACATGTAATTTAAAGTTTACCTTCAGACAAGGGAGGCAAATGCAACCAACAGGGAGGCCTGGTGACAGCGCGTCCGACATGGGACAGCACACTGCAATGACAACCTCGGACTCAGGCTGGGCCCCCCTGGTGCGAGTGGGGGACCGAGGTTGCACTGGCGGAACTCCTGGTGCGGTGGTGAAGACAAAGGCTGGTGAGGGCTTGTAGTTCTGGAGAAAGATTATGTCAGCCAAAGATCATCCCAGGGACAATATGGAGAATAAACTCAAGAAATGTAATTTAAAGTTTACCTTCAGACAAGGGAGGCAAATGCAACCAAAAGGGAGGCCTGGGGAAAGCTTGATCGAGAGGGCGACGCCCACTGCAACGACAACCACCGCCTAAGGCTGGGCCCCCCTGGTGAGAGTGGGGGACCGGGCAGCAATGCTGGAGCTCTGGCTGGAGCCCCAGGGTGGCCTGGAGTCACATGCTGGTGAGGGCTTGTAGTTCTGGAGCAAGATTAAGTCAGCCAAAGATCATCCCAGGGACAATATGGAGAATAAACTCAAGAAATGGAATTTAAAGTTTACCTTCAGACAAGGGAGGCAAATGCAACCAACAGGGAGGCCTGGTGATAGCGCGTCCGATGTGGGACGGCACACTGCAATGACAAACTCGGCCTCAGGCTGGGCCCCCCTGGTGTGAGTGGGGGACCGGGTTAAAGTGCTGGAGCTCTGGGTGCGGTGCTGAAGACAGAGGCTGGTGAGGGCTTGTAGTTCTGGAGAAAGATTATGTCACCCAAAGATCATCCCAGGGATAATATGGAGAATAAACTCAAGAAATGGAATTTAAAGTTTACCTTCAGACAAGGGAGGCAAATGCAACCAACAGGGAGACCTGGGGAAACTTGATCGAGAGGGCGACGCCCACTGCAACGACAACCACCGCCTAAGGCTGGGCACCCCTGGTGAGAGTGGGGGACTGGGCAGCAGTGCTGGAGCCCTGGCTGGAGCCCCAGGGTGGCCTGGACTCACATGCTGGTGAGGGCTTGTAGTTCTGGAGCAAGATTAAGTCAGCCGTAGATCATCCCATGGACAATATGGAGAATAAACTCAAGAAAGGGAATTTAAAGTTTACCTTCAGACAAGGGAGGCAAATGCAACCAACAGGGAGGCCTGGTGACAGTGCGTCCGATGTGGGACGGCACACTGCAATGACAACCTCGGCCTCAGGCTGGGCCCCCCTGGTGCGAGTGGGGGACCGAGGTTGCACTGGCGGAACTCCTGGTGCGGTGCTGAAGACAAAGGCTTGTGAGGGCTTGTAGTTCTGGAGCAAGATTATGTCAGCCAAAGATCATCCCAGGGACAATATGGAGAATAAACTCAAGAAATGTAATTTAAAGTTTACCTTCAGACAAGGGAGGCAAATGCAACCAACAGGGAGGCCTGGTGATAGCGCGTCCGATGTGGGACGGCACACTGCAATGACAAAATCAGCCTCAGGCTGGGCCCCCCTGGTGTGAGTGGGGGACCGGGTTGCAGTGCTGGAGCCCTGGGTGTGGTGCTGGACACAAAGGCTTGTGAGGGCTTGTAGTTCTGGAGCAAGATTATGTCAGCCAAAGATCATCCCAGGGACAATATGGAAAATAAACTCAAGAAATGGAATTTAAAGTTTACCTTCAGACAAGGGAGGCAAATGCAACCAACAGGGAGGCCTGGGGAAAGCTTGATCGAGAGGGCGACGCCCACTGCAACGACAACCACCGCCTAAGGCTGGGCACCCCTGGTGAGAGTGGGGGACCAGGCAGCAGTGCTGGAGCCCTGGCTGGAGGCCCAGGGTGGCCTGGAGTCACATGCTGGTGAGGGCTTGTAGTTCTGGAGCAAGATTAAGTCAGCCGTAGATCATCCCAGGGACAATATGGAGAATAAACTCAAGATAGGGAATTTAAAGTTTACCTTCAGACAAGGGAGGCAAATGCAACCAACAGGGAGGCCTGGGGAAAGCTTGATCGAGAGGGCGACGCCCACTGCAACGACAACCACCGCCTAAGGCTGGGCACCCCTGGTGAGAGTGGGGGACCGGGCAGCAGTGCTGGAGCCCTGGTTGGAGCCCCAGGGTGGATTAGAGTCACATGCTGGTGAGGGCTTGTAGTTCTGGAGCAAGATTAAGTCAGCCGTAGATCATCCCAGGGACAATATGGAGTATAAACTCAAGAAAGGGAATTTAAAGTTTACCTTCAGACAAGGGAGGCAAATGCAACCAACAGGGAGGCCTGGTGACAGCGCGTCCGACATGGGACGGCACACTGCAATGACAACCTCGGCCTCAGGCTGGGCCCCCCTGGTGCGAGTGGGGGACCGAGGTTGCACTGGCGGAACTCCTGGTGCGGTGCTGAAGAAAAAGGCTTGTGAGGGCTTGTAGTTCTGGAGAAAGATTATGTCAGCCAAAGATCATCCCAGGGACAATATGGAGAATAAACTCAAGAAATGGAATTTAAAGTTTACCTTCAGACAAGGGAGGCAAATGCAACCAACAAGGAGGCCTGGTGATAGCGCGTCCGACATGGGACGGCACACTGCAATGACAAACTCAGCCTCAGGCTGGGCCCCCCTGGTGCGAGTGGGTGACCGGGTTGCAGGCCAGAGCTCTGGGTGCGATGGTGAAGACAAAGGCTGGTGAGGGCTTGTAGTTCTGGAGAAAGATTATGTCAGCCAAAGATCATCCCAGGGACAATATGGAGAATAAACTCAAGAAATGGAATTTAAAGTTTACCTTCAGACAAGGGAGGCAAATGCAACCAACAGGGAGGCCTGATGACAGGTCGTCCGACATGGGACGGCACACTGCAATGACAAAATCGCCCCCAGGCTGGGCCCCCCTGGGGCCAGGGGGGACCGGGTTACAGGCCAGAGCTCTGGGTGCGATGGTGAAGACAAAGAATGGTTAGGGCTTGTAGTTCTGGAGAAAGATTATGTCAGCCAAAGATCATCCCAGGGACAATATGGAGAATAAACACAAGAAATGTAATTTAAAGTTTAACTTCAGACAAGGGAGGCAAATGCAACCTACAGGGAGGCCTGGGGAAAGCTTGATCGAGAGGGCGACGCCCACTGCAACGACAACAACCGCCTAAGGCTGGGCACCCCTGGTGAGGGTGGGGGACCGGGCAGCAGTGCTGGAGCCCTGGTTGGAGCCCCAGGGTGGCCTGGAATCAGATGCTGGTGAGGGCTTATAGTTCTGGAGCAAGATTAAGTCAGCCGTAGATCATCCCAGGCACAATATGGAGAATAAACTCAAGAAATGGAATTTAAAGTTTACCTTCAGACAATGGAGGCAAATGCAACCAACAGGGAGGCCTGGTGATAGCGCGTCCGATGTGGGACGGCACACTGCAATGACAAAATCAGCCTCAGGCTGGGCCCCCCGAGTGTGAGTGGGGGACCGGGTTGCAGTGCTGGAGTTCTGGGTGTGGTGCTGGAGTCACATGCTGGTGAGGGCTTGTAGTTCTGGAGCAAGATTAAGTCAGCCGTAGATCATCCCAGGCACAATATGGAGAATAAACTCAAGAAATGGAATTTAAAGTTTACCTTCAGACAAGGGAGGCAAATGCAACCAACAGGGAGGCCTGGTGACAGCGCGTCCGATGTGGGACGGCACACTGCAATGACAAAATCAGCCTCAGGCTGGGCCCCCCTGGTGTGAGTGGGTGACCGGGCAGCAGTGCTGGAGCCCTGGGTGTGGTGCTGGAGACAAAGGCTTGTGAGGGTTTGTAGTTCTGGAGAAAGATTATGTCAGCCAAAGATCATCCCAGGGACAATATGGAGAATAAACTCAAGAAATGGAATTTAAAGTTTACCTTCAGACAAGGGAGGCAAATGCATCCAACAGGGAGGCCTGGTGACAGCACGTCCGACATGGGACGGCACACTGCAATGAAAAACTCGGCCTCAGGCTGGGCCCCCCTGGTGCGAGTGGCTGACCAGGTTGCAGGCCAGAGCTCTGGGTGCGATGGTGAAGACAAAGGCTGGTGAGGGCTTGTAGTTCTGGAGAAAGATTATGTCAGCCAAAGATCATCCCAGGGACAATATGGAGAATAAACTCAAGAAATATAATTTAAGGTTTACCTTCAGACAAGGGAGGCAAATGCAACCAACAGGGAGGCCTGGGGAAAGCTTGATCGAGAGGGCGACGCCCACTGCAACGACAACCACCGCCTAAGGCTGGGCACCCCTGGTGAGAGTGGGGGACTGGGCAGCAGTGCTGGAGTCCTGGCTGGAGCCCCAGGGTGGCCTGGAGTCACATGCTGGTGAGGGCTTGTAGTTCTGGAGCAAGATTAAGTCAGCCAAAGATCATCCCAGGGACAATATGGAGAATAAACTCAAGAAATGGAATTTAAAGTTTAACTTCAGACAAGGGAGGCAAATGCAACCAACAGGGAGGCCTGGTGACAGCGCATCCGATGTGGAACAGCACACTGCAATGACAACCTCGGCCTCAGGCTGGGCCCCCCTGGTGTGAGTGGGGGACCGAGGTTGCACAGACAGAACTCCTGGTGCGGTACTGAAGACAAAGGCTGGTGAGGGCTTGTAGTTCTGGAGAAAGATTATGTCAGCCAAAGATCATCCCAGGGACAATATGGAGAATAAACTCAAGAAATGTAATTTAAAGTTTAACTTCAGACAAGGGAGGCAAATGCAACCAACAGGGAGGCCTGGTGATAGCGCGTCAGATGTGGGACGGCACACTGCAATGACAAAATCAGCCTCAGGCTGGGCCCCCCTGGTGTGAGTGGGGGACCGGGTTGCGGCCAGAGCTCTGGGTGCGATGGTGAAGACAAAGGCTGGTGAGGGCTTGTAGTTCTGGGCACACTGCAATGACAAACCCGGCCTCAGGCTGGGCCCCCCTGGTGCGAGTGGCTGACCGGGTTGCAGGCCAGAGCTCTGGGTGCGATGGTGAAGACAAAGGCTGGTGAGAGCTTGTAGTTCTGGAGAAAGATTATGTCAGCCAAAGATCATCCCAGGCACAATATGGAGAATAAACTCAAGAAATGGAATTTAAAGTTTACCTTCAGACAAGGGAGGCAAATGCAACCAACAGGGAGGCCTGGTGACAGCGCGTCCGACATGGGACGGCACACTGCAATGAAGAAATTAGCCTCAGGCTGGGCCCCCCTGGTGTGAGTGGGGGACCAAGTTGCAGTGCTGGAGCCCTGGGTGTGGTGCTGGAGACAAAGGCTTGTGAAGGCTTTTAGTTCTGGAGAAAGATTATGTCAGCCAAAGATCATCCCAGGGACAATATGGAGAATAAACTCAAGAAATGGAATTTAAAGTTTACCTTCAGACAAGGGAGGCAAATGCAACCAACAGGGAGGCCTGGGGAAAGCTTGATCGAGAGGGCGACGCCCACTGCAACGACAACCACCGCCTAAGGCTGGGCACACCTGGTGAGGCTGGGGGACCGGGCAGCAGTGCTGGAGCCCTGGCTGGAGCCCCAGGGTGACCTGGAGTCACATGCTGGTGAGGGCCAGTAGTTCTGGAGAAAGATTAAGTCAGCCGTAGATCATCCCATGGACAATATGGAGAATAAACTCAAGAAATGGAATTTAAAGTTTACCTTCAGACAAGGGAGGCAAATGCAACCAACAGGGAGGCCTGGTGACAGCGCGTCCGACATGGGACGGCACACTGCAATGACAAAATTAGCCTCAGGCTGGGCCCCCCTGGTGTGAGTGGGGGACCGAATTTCAGTGCTGGAGCCCTGGGTGTGGTGCTGGAGACAAAGGCTGGTGAGGGCTTGTAGTTCTGGAGAAAGATTATGTCAGCCAAAGATCATCCCAGGGACAATATGGAGAATAAACTCAAGAAATGGAATTTAAAGTTTACCTTCAGACAAGGGAGGCAAATGCAACCAACAGGGAGGCCTGGTGACAGCGCGTCCGACATGGGACGGCACACTGCAATGACAAAATTAGCCTCAGGCTGGGCCCTCCTGGTGTGAGTGGGTGACCGAGTTGCAGTGCTGGAGCCCTGGGTGTGGTGCTGGAGACAAAGGCTTGTGAGGGCTTTTAGTTCTGGAGAAAGATTATGTCAGCCAAAGATCATCCCAGGGACAATATGGAGAATAAACTCAAGAAATGGAATTTAAAGTTTACCTTCAGACAAGGCAGGCAAATGCAACCAACAGGGAGGCCTGGGGAAAGCTTGATCGAGAGGGCGACGCCCACTGCAACGACAACCACCGCCTAAGGCTGGGCACAACTGGTGAGGCTGGGGGACCGGGCAGCAGTGCTGGAGCCCTGGCTGGAGCCCCAGGGTGACCTGGAGTCACATGCTGGTGAGGGCCTGTAGTTCTGGAGAAAGATTAAGTCAGCCGTAGATCATCCCATGGACAATATGGAGAATAAACTCAAGAAATGGAATTTAAAGTTTACCTTCAGACAAGGGAGGCAAATGCAACCAACAGGGAGGCCTGGTGACAGCGCGTCCGACATGGGACGGCACACTGTAATGACAATCTGGGCCTCAGGCTGGGCCCCCCTGGTGCGAGTGGCTGACCGGGTTGCAGGCCAGAGCTCTGGGTGCGATGGTGAAGACAAAGGCTGGTGAGGGCTTGTAGTTCTGGAGAAAGATTATGTCAGCCAAAGATCACCCCAGGGACAATATGGAGAATAAACTCAAGAAATGGAATTTAAATTTACCTTCAGACAAGGGAGGCAAATGCAACCAACAGGGAGGCCTGGTGACAGCGCGTCCGACATGGGACGGCACACTGCAATGACAAAATTAGCCTCAGGCTGGGCCCCCCTGGTGTGAGTGGGGGACCGAGTTGCAGTGCTGGAGCCCTGGGTGTGGTGCTGGAGACAAAGGCTTGTGAGGGCTTTTAGTTCTGGAGAAAGATTATTTCAGCCAAAGATCATCCCAGGGACAATATGGAGAATAAAGTCAAGAAATGTAATTTAAAGTTTACCTTCAGACAAGGGAGGCAAATGCAACCAACAGGGAGGCCTGGGGAAAGCTTGATCGAGAGGGCGACGCCCACTGCAACGACAACCACCGCCCAAGGCTGGGCACACCTGGTGAGGCTGGGGGACCGGGCAGCAGTGCTGGAGCCCTGGCTGGAGCCCCGGTGTGGCCTGGAGACACATGCTGGTGAGGGCTTGTAGTTCTGGAGAAAGATTAGGTCAGCCAAAGATCATCCCAGGGACAATATGGAGAATAAACTCTAGAAATGTAATTTAAAGTTTACCTTCAGACAAGGGAGGCAAATGCAACCAACAGGGAGGCCTGGTGACAGCGCGTCCGACATGGAACGGCACACTGCAATGACAAACTCGGCCTCAGTCTGGGCCCCCCTGGTGAAAGTGGCTGACCGAGTTGCAGGCCAGAACTCTGGGTGCAATGGTGAAGACAAAGGCTGGTGAGGGCTTGTAGTTCTGGAGAAAGATTATGTCAGCCAAAGATCATCCCAGGGACAATATGGAGAATAAACTCAAGAAATGGAATTTAAAGTTTACCTTCAGACAGGGGAGGCAAATGCAACCAACAGGGAGGCCTGGTGACAGCGCGTCCGATGTGGCACGGCACACTGCAATGACAACCTCGGCCTCAGGCTGGGCCCCCCTGGTGCGAGTGGGGGACCAAGGTTGCACTGGCGGAACTCCTGGTGCGGTGCTGAAGAAAAAGGCTGGTGAGGGCTTGTAGTTCTGGAGAAAGATTATGTCAGCCAAAGATCATCCCAGGGACAATATGGAGAATAAACTCAAGAAATGGAATTTAAAGTTTACCTTCAGACAAGGGAGGCAAATGCAACCAACAGGGAGGCCTGGTGATAGAGCGTCCGATGTGGGACGGCACACTGCAATGACAAAATCAGCCTCAGGCTGGGCCCCCCTGGTATGAGTGGGGGACCGGGTTGCAGTGCTGGAGCCCTGGGTGTGGTGCTGGAGACAAAGGCTTGTGAGGGCTTGTAGTTCTGGAGAAAGATTATGTCAGCCAAAGATCATCCCAGGGACAATATGGAGAATAAACTCAAGAAATGGAATTTAAAGTTTACCTTCAGACAAGGGAGGCAAATGCAACCAACAGGGAGGCCTGGTGATATCGCGTCAGATGTGGGACGGCACACTGCAATGACAAAATCAGCCTCAGGCTGGGCCCCCCTGGTGTGAGTGGGGGACCGGGTTGCAGTGCTGGAGCCCTGGGTGTGGTGCTGGAGACAAAGGCTTGTGAGGGCTAGTAGTTCTGGAGAAAGATTATGTCAGCCAAAGATCATCCCAGGGACAATATGGAGAATAAACTCAAGAAATGGAATTTAAAGTTTACCTTCAGACAAGGGAGGCAAATGCAACCAACAGGGAGGCCTGGGGAAAGCTTGATCGAGAGGGCGACGCCCACTGCAACGACAACCACCGCCTAAGGCTGGGCACCCCTGGTGAGAGTGGGGGACCGGGCAGCAATGCTGGAGCCCTGGCTGGAGCCCCAGGGTGGCCTGGACTCACATGCTGGTGAGGGCTTGTAGTTCTGGAGCAAGATTAAGTCAGCCGTAGATCATCCCAGGGACAATATGGAGAATAAACTCAAGAAAGGGAATTTAAAGTTTACCTTCAGACAAGGGAGGCAAATGCAACCAACAGGGAGGCCTGGTGACAGCGCGTCCGATGTGGGACGGCACACTGCAATGACAACCTCGGCTTCAGCCTTGGCCCCCGTGGTGCGAGTGGGGGACCGAGGTTGCACTGGCGGAACTCCTGGAGCGGTGCTGAAGACAAAGGCTGGTGAGGGCTTGTAGTTCTGGAGCAAGATTATGTCAGCCAAAGATCATCCCAGGGACAATATGGAGGATAAACTCAAGAAATGTAATTTAAAGTTTACCTTCAGACAAGGGAGGCAAATGCAACCAACAGGGAGGCTTGATGACAGGTCGTCCGACATGGGACGGCACACTGCAATGACAAAATCGCCCCCAGGCTGGGCCCCGCTGGTGCCAGTGGGGGACCGGGTTACAGGCCAGAGCTCTGGGTGCGATGGTGAAGACAAAGAATGGTGAGGGCTTGTAGTTCTGGAGAAAGATTATGTCAGCCAAAGATCATCCCAGGGACAATATAGAGAATAAACTCAAGAAATGTAATTTGAAGTTTAACTTCAGACAAGGGAGGCAAATGCAACCTACAGGGAGGCCTGGGGAAAGCTTGATCGAGAGGGCGACGCCCACTGCAACGACAACAACCGCCTAAGGCTGGGAACCCCTGGTGAGGGTGGGGGACCGGGCAGCAGTGCTGGAGCCCTGGTTGGAGACCCAGGGTGGCCTGGAATCACATGCTGGTGAGGGCTTATATTTCTGGAGCAAGATTAAGTCAGCCGTAGATCATCCCAGGCACAATATGGAGAATAAACTCAAGAAATGGAATTTAAAGTTTACCTTCAGACAATGGAGGCAAATGCAACCAACAGGGAGGCCTGGTGATAGCGCGTCCGATGTGGGACGGCAAACTGCAATGACAAAATCAGCCTCAGGCTGGGCCCCCCGAGTGTGAGTGGGGGACCGGGTTGCAGTGCTGGAGTTCTGGGTGTGGTGCTGGAGTCACATGCTGGTGAGGGCTTGTAGTTCTGGAGCAAGATTAAGTCAGCCGTAGATCATCCCAGGCACAATATGGAGAATAAACTCAAGAAATGGAATGTAAAGTTTACCTTCAGCCAAGGGAGGCAAATGCAACCAACAGGGAGGCCTGATGATAGCGCGTCCGATGTGGGACGGCACACTGCAATGACAAAATCAGCCTCAGGCTGGGCCCCCCTGGTGTGAGTCGGGGGACCGGGTTGCAGTGCTGGAGCCCGGGGTGTGGTGCTGGAGTCACATGCTGGTGAGGGCTTGTAGTTATGGAGCAAGATTAAGTCAGCCAAAGATCATCCCATGGACAATATGGAGAATAAAGTCAAGAAAGGGAATTTAAAGTTTACCTTCAGACAAGGGAGGCAAATGCAACCAACAGGGAGGCCTGGTGACAGCTCGTCCGATGTGGGGCGGCACACTGCAATGACAAAATCGACCTCAGGCTGGGCCCCCCGAGTGTGAGTGGGGGACCGGGTTGCAGTGCTGGAGCTCTGGGTGCGATGGTGAAGACAGAGGATGGTGAGGGCTTGTAGTTCTGGAGAAAGATTATGTCAGCCAAAGATCATCCCAGGGACAATATGGAGAATAATCTCAAGAAATGTAATTTAAAGTTTACCTTTGGACAAGGGAGGCAAATGCAACCAACAGGGAGGCCTGGTGACAGCGCGTCCGACATGGGACGGCACACTGCAATGACAACCTGGACCTCAGGCTGGGCACCCCTGGTGCGAGTGGCTGACCGGGTTGAGGGCCAGAGCTCTGGGTGCGATGGTGAAGACAAAGGCTGGTGAAGGCTTGTAGTTCTGGAGAAAGATTATGTCAGCCAAAGATCATCCCAGGGACAATATGGAGAATAAACTCAAGAAATATAATTTAAAGTTTACCTTCAGACAAGGGAGGCAAATGCAACCAACAGGGAGGCCTGGGGAAAGCTTGATTGAGAGGGCGACGCCCAATGCAACGACAACCACCGGCTAAGGCTGGGCACACCTGGTGAGAGTGGGGGACCGGGCAGCAGTGCTGGAGCCCTGGCTAGAGCCCCGGTCTGGCCTGGAGTCACATGCTGGTGAGGGCTTGTAGTTCTGGAGCAAGATTAAGTCAGCCGTAGATCATCCCAGGGAAAATATGGAGAATAAACTCAAGAAATGGAATTTAAAGTTTACCTTCAGACAAGGGAGGCAAATGCAACCAACAGGGAGGCCTGGTGACAGCGCGTCTGACATGGGACAGCACATTGCAATGACAAACTCGGCATCAGGCTGGGCCCCCTTGGTGAGAGTGGGTGACAAGGTTGCAGGCCAGAGCTCTGGGTGCGATGGTGAAGACAAAGGCTGGTGAGGGCTTGTAGTTCTGGAGAAAGATTATGTCAGCCAAAGATCATCCCAGGGACAATATGGAGAATAAACTCAAGAAATGGAATTTAAAGTTTACCTTCAGACAAGGGAGGCAAATGCAACCAACAGGGAGGCCTGGGGAAAGCTTGATCGAGAGGGCGACGCCCACTGCAACGACAACCACCCCCTAAGGCTGGACACCCCTGGTGAGGGTGGGGGACCGGGCAGCAGTGCTGGAGCCCTGGCTGGAGCCCCGGTCTGTCCTGGATTTACATGCTGGTGAGGGCTTATAGTTCTGGAGCAAGATTAAGTCAGCCGTAGATCATCCCAGGCACAATATGGAGAATAAACTCAAGAAATGGAATTTAAAGTTTACCTTCAGACAAGGGAGGCAAATACAACCAACAGGGAGGCCTGGTGATAGCGCGTCCGATGTGGGACGGCACAGTGCAATGACAAAATCGTCCTCAGGCTGGGCCCCCCTGGTGTGAGTGGGGGACCGGGTTGCAGTGCTGGAGCCCTGGGTGTGGTGCTGGAGACAAAGGCTTGTGAGGGCTTGTAGTTCTAGAGAAAGATTATGTCAGCCAAAGATCATCCCAGGGACAATATGGAGAATAAACTCAAGAAATGGAATTTAAAGTTTACCTTCAGACAAGGGAGGCAAATGCAACCAACAGGGAGGCCCTGGTGACAGCGCGTCCGACAAGGGAAGGCACACTGCAATGACAAACTCGGCCTCAGGCAGGGCCCCCCTGGTGCGAGTGGGTGACCGGGTTGCAGGCCAGAGCTCTGGGTGCGATGGTGAAGACAAAGGCTGGTGAGGGCTTGTAGTTCTGGGCACACTGCAATGACAAACCCGGCCTCAGGCTGGGCCCCCCTGGTGCGAGTGGCTGACCGGGTTGCAGGCCAAAGCTCTGGGTGCGATGGTGAAGACAAAGGCTGGTGAGGGCTTGTCGTTCTGGAGAAAGATTATGTCAGCCAAAGATCATCCCAGGGACAATATGGAGAATAAACTCAAGAAATGGAATTTAAAGTTTACCTTCAGACAAGGGAGGCAAATGCAACCAACAGGGAGGCCTGGGGAAAGCTTGATCGAGAGGGCGACGCCCACTGCAACGACAACCACCCCCTAAGGCTGGGCACCCCTGGTGAGAGTGGGGGACCGGGCAGCAGTGCTGGAGCCCTGGCTGGAGCCCCAGGGTGGCCTGGAGTCACATGCTGGTGAGGGCTTGTAGTTCTGGAGCAAGATTAAGTCAGCCGTAGATCATCCCAGGGACAATATGGAGAATAAACTCAAGAAATGGAATTTAAAGTTTACCTTCAGACAAGGGAGGCAAATGCAACCAACAGGGAGGCCTGGTGACAGCGCGTCCGACATAGGACAGCACATTGCAATGACAAACTCGGCCTCAGGCTGGGCCCCCTAGGTGGGAGTGGGTGAGAAGGTTGCAGGCCAGAGCTCTGGGTGCGATGGTGAAGACAAAGGCTGGTGAGGGCTTGTAGTTCTGGAGAAAGATTATGTCAGCCAAAGATCATCCCAGGGACAATATGGAGAATAAACTCAAGAAATGGAATTTAAAGTTTACCTTCAGACAAGGGAGGCAAATGCAACCAACAGGGAGGCCTGGTGACAGCTCGTCCGACGTGAGGCGGCACACTGCAATGAAAACCTCGGCCTCAGGCTGGGCCCCCCTGGTGCGAGTGGGGGACTGAGGTTGCACTGGCGGAACTCCTGGTGCGGTGCTGAAGACAAAGGCTTGTGAGGGCTTGTAGTTCTGGAGAAAGATTATGTCAGCCAAAGATCATCCCAGGGACAATATGGAGAATAAACTCAAGAAATGGAATTTAAAGTTTACCTTCAGACAAGTGAGGCAAATGCAACAAACAGGGAGGCCTGGTGACAGCGCGTCCGACATGGGACGGCACACTGCAATGACAAACTCGGCCTCAGGCTGGGCCCCCTTGGTGCGAGCGGGTGACCGGGTTGCAGGCCAGAGCTCTGGGTGCGATGGTGAAGACAAAGAATGGTGAGGGCTTGTAGTTCTGGAGCAAGATTATGTCAGCCAAAGATCATCCCAGGGACAATATGGAGAATAAACTCAAGAAATGTAATTTAAAGTTTACCTTCAGACGAGGGAGGCAAATGCAACCAACAGGGAGGCCTGGGGAAAGCTTGATCGAGAGGGCGACGCCCACTGCAACGAATACCACCCCCTAAGGCTGGACACCCCTGGTGAGGGTGGGGGACCGGGCAGCAGTGCTAGAGCCCTGGCTGGAACACCGGTCTGGCCTGGAGTCACATGCTGGTGAGGGCTTGTAGTTCTGGAGCAAGATTAAGTCAGCCGTAGATCATCCCAGGGACAATATGGAGAATAAACTCAAGAAATGGAATTTAAAGTTTACCTTCAGACAAGGGAGGCAAATGCAACCAACAGGGAGGCCTGGGGAATGCTCGTCCGATGTGGGGCGGCACACTGCAATGACAAAATCGCCCTTAGGGTGGGCCCCCTAGTGTGAGTAGAGGACCGGGTTGCAGTGCTGGAGCTCTGGGTGCGGTGCTGAAGACAAAGGCTGGTGAGGGCTTGTAGTTCTGGAGAAAGATTATGTCAGCCAAAGATCATCCCAGGGGAAAATATGGAGAATAAACTCAAGAAATGTAATTTAAAGTTTACCTTCAGACAAGGGAGGCAAATGCAACCAACAGGGAGGCCTGGGGAAAGCTTGATCGAGAGGGCGACGCCCACTGCAACGACAACCACCGCCTAAGGCTGGGCCCCCCTGGTGAGAGTGGGGGACCGGGCAGCAGTGCTGGAGCACTGGCTGGAGCCCCGGTCTGGCCTGGAGTCACATGCTGGTGAGGGCTTGTAGTTCTGGAGCAAGATTAAGTCAGCCAAAGATCATCCCAGGCACAATATGGAGAATAAACTCAAGAAATGGAATTTAAAGTTTACCTTCAGACAAGGGAGGCAAATGCAACCAACAGGGAGGCCTGGTGACAGCGCGTCCGATGTGGGACGGCACACTGCAATGACAAAATCAGCCTCAGGCTGGGCCCCCCTGGTGTGAGTGGGTGACCGGGCAGCAGTGCTGGAGCCCTGGGTGTGGTGCTGGAGACAAAGGCTTGTGAGGGTTTGTAGTTCTGGAGAAAGATTATGTCAGCCAAAGATCATCCCAGGGACAATATGGAGAATAATGTCAAGAAATGGAATTTAAAGTTTACCTTCAGACAAGGGAGGCAAATGCATCCAACAGGGAGGCCTGGTGACAGCACGTCCGAAATGGGACGGCACACTGCAATGAAAAACTCGGCCTCAGGCTGGGCCCCCCTGGTGCGAGTGGCTGACCGGGTTGCAGGCCAGAGCTCTGGGTGCGATGGTGAAGACAAAGGCTGGTGAGGGCTTGTAGTTCTGGAGAAAGATTATGTCAGCCAAAGATCATCCCAGGGACAATATGGAGAATAAACTCAAGAAATATAATTTAAGGTTTACCTTCAGACAAGGGAGGCAAATGCAACCAACAGGGAGGCCTGGGGAAAGCTTGATCGAGAGGGCGACGCCCACTGCAACGACAACCACCGCCTAAGGCTGGGCACCCCTGGTGAGAGTGGGGGACTGGGCAGCAGTGCTGGAGCCCTGGCTGGAGCCCCAGGGTGGCCTGGAGTCACATGCTGGTGAGGGCTTGTAGTTCTGGAGCAAGATTAAGTCAGCCAAAGATCATCCCAGGGAAAATATGGAGAATAAACTCAAAAAATGGAATTTAAAGTTTACCTTCAGACAAGGGAGGCAAATGCAACCAATAGGGAGGCCTGGTGACAGCGCGTCCGACATGGGACGGCACACTGCAATGAAAACCTGGGCCTCAGGCTGGGCCCCCCTGGTGCGAGTGGCTGACCGGGTTGAGGGCCAGAGCTCTGGGTGCGATGGTGAAGACAAAGGCTGGTGAAGGCTTGTAGTTCTGGAGAAAGATTATGTCAGCCAAAGATCATCCCAGGGACAATATGGAGAATAAACTCAAGAAATATAATTTAAAGTTTACCTTCAGACAAGGGAGGCAAATGCAACCAACAGGGAGGCCTGGGGAAAGCTTGATTGAGAGGGCGACGCCCAATGCAACGACAACCACCGGCTAAGGCTGGGCACACCTGGTGAGAGTGGGGGACCGGGCAGCAGTGCTGGAGCCCTGGCTAGAGCCCCGGTCTGGCCTGGAGTCACATGCTGGTGAGGGCTTGTAGTTCTGGAGCAAGATTAAGTCAGCCGTAGATCATCCCAGGGAAAATATGGAGAATAAACTCAAGAAATGTAATTTAAAGTTTACCTTCAGACAAGGGAGGCAAATGCAACCAACAGGGAGGCCTGGTGACAGCGCGTCTGACATGGGACAGCACATTGCAATGACAAACTCGGCATCAGGCTGGGCCCCCTTGGTGAGAGTGGGTGACAAGGTTGCAGGCCAGAGCTCTGGGTGCGATGGTGAAGACAAAGGCTGGTGAGGGCTTGTAGTTCTGGAGAAAGATTATGTCAGCCAAAGATCATCCCAGGGACAATATGGAGAATAAACTCAAGAAATGGAATTTAAAGTTTACCTTCAGACAAGGGAGGCAAATGCAACCAACAGGGAGGCCTGGGGAAAGCTTGATCGAGAGGGCGACGCCCACTGCAACGACAACCACCCCCTAAGGCTGGACACCCCTGGTGAGGGTGGGGGACCGGGCAGCAGTGCTGGAGCCCTGGCTGGAGCCCCGGTCTGTCCTGGATTTACATGCTGGTGAGGGCTTATAGTTCTGGAGCAAGATTAAGTCAGCCGTAGATCATCCCAGGCACAATATGGAGAATAAACTCAAGAAATGGAATTTAAAGTTTACCTTCAGACAAGGGAGGCAAATACAACCAACAGGGAGGCCTGGTGATAGCGCGTCCGATGTGGGACGGCACAGTGCAATGACAAAATCGTCCTCAGGCTGGGCCCCCCTGGTGTGAGTGGGGGACCGGGTTGCAGTGCTGGAGCCCTGGGTGTGGTGCTGGAGACAAAGGCTTGTGAGGGCTTGTAGTTCTAGAGAAAGATTATGTCAGCCAAAGATCATCCCAGGGACAATATGGAGAATAAACTCAAGAAATGGAATTTAAAGTTTACCTTAAGACATGGGAGGTAAATGCAACCAACAGGGAGGCCTGGTGACAGCGCGTCCGACATGGGACGGCACACTGCAATGACAAACTCGGACTCAGGCTGGGCCCCCTTGGTGCGAGTGGCTGACCGGGTTGCAGGCCAGAGCTCTGGGTGCGATGGTGAAGACAAAGGCTGGTGAGGGCTTGTAGTTCAGGAGAAAGATTATGTCAGCCAAAGATCATCCCAGGGACAATATGGAGAATAAACTCAAGAAATGTAATTTAAAGTTTACCTTCAGACAAGGGAGGCAAATGCAACCAACAGGGAGGCCTGGTGACAGCGCGTCCGACATGGGACGGCACACTGCAATGACAAACTCGGACTCAGGCTGGGCCCCCTTGGTGCGAGTGGGTGACCGGGTTGCAGGCCAGAGCTCTGGGTGCGATGGTGAAGACAAAGGCTGGTGAGGGCTTGTAGTTCTGGAGAAGATTATGTCAGCCAAAGATCATCCCAGGGACAATCTGGAAAATAAACTCAAGAAATGTAATTTAAAGTTTACCTTAAGACATGGGAGGTAAATGCAACCAACAGGGAGGCCTGGGGAAAGATTGATTGAGGGGGCGCCGCCCACTGCAATGACAACCACCGCCTAAGGCTGGGCCCCCCTGGTGTGAGTGGGGGACCGGGTTGCAGTGCTGGAGCTCTGGGTGTGGTGCTGGAGACAAAGGCTTGTGAGGGCTTGTAGTTCTGGAGAAAGATTATGTCAGCCAAAGATCATCCCAGGGACAATATGGACAATTAATTCAAAAAATGTAATTTAAAGTTTACCTTCAGACAAGGGAGGCAAATGCAACCAACAGGGAGGCCTGATGACAGCGCGTCCGACATGGGACGGCACACTGCAATGACAAACTCGGCCTCAGGCTTGGCCCCCTTGGTGCGAGTGGGGGACCGGGTTTGCACTGGCAGAAATCCTGGTGCAGTGCTGAAGACAAAGGCTGGTGAGGGCTTGTAGTTCTGGAGAAAGATTATGTCAGCCAAAGATCATCCCAGGGACAATATGGAGAATAAACTCAAGAAATGGAATTTAAAGTTTACCTTCAGACAAGGGAGGCAAATGCAACCAACAGGGAGGCCTGGTGACAGCGCGTCCGACAAGGGACGGCACACTGCAATGACAAACTCGGCCTCAGGCAGGGCTCCCCTGGTGCGAGTGAGTGACCGGGTTGCAGGCCAGAGCTTTGGGTGCGATGGTGAAGACAAAGGCTGGTGAGGGCTTGTAGTTCTGGGCACACTGCAATGAAAAACCCGGCCTCAGGCTGGGCCCCCCTGGTGCGAGTGGCTGACCGGGTTGCAGGCCAAAGCTCTGGGTGCGATGGTGAAGACAAAGGCTGGTGAGGGCTTGTAGTTCTGGGCACACTGCAATGACAAACCCGGCCTCAGGCTGGGCCCCCCTGGTGTGAGTGGGAGACCGGGTTGCAGTGCTGGAGCCCTGGGTGTGGTGCTGAAGACAAAGACTTGTGAGGGCTTGTAGTTCTGGAGCAAGATTAAGTCAGCCAAAGATCATCACAGGGACAATATGGAGAATAAACTCAAGAAATGTAATTTAAAGTTTACCTTCAGACAAGGGAGGCAAATGCAACCAACAGGGAGGCCTGGTGACAGCGCGTCCGATGTGGGACGGCACACTGCAATGACAACCTCGGCCTCAGGCTGGGCCCCCCTGGTGTGAGTGGGGGACCGATGTTGCACTGGCGGAACTCCTGGTGCGGTGCTGAAGACAAAGGCTGGTGAGGGCTTGTAGTTCTGGAGAAAGATTATGTCAGCCAAAGATCATCCCAGGGACAATATGGAGAATAAACTCAAGAAATGGAATTTAAAGTTTACCTTCAGACAAGGGAGGCAAATGCAACCAACAGGGAGGCCTGGTGACAGCTCGTCCGACGTGAGGCGGCACACTGCAATGACAAACTCGGCCTCAGGCTGGGCCCCCCTGGTGCGAGTGGGGGACCGAGGTTGCACTGGCAGAACTCCTGGTGCGGTGCTGAAGACAAAGGCTTGTGAGGGCTTGTAGTTCTGGAGAAAGATTATGTCAGCCAAAGATCATCCCAGGGACAATATGGAGAATAAAGTCAAGAAATGGAATTTAAAGTTTACCTTCAGACAAGGGAGGCAAATGCAACCAACAGGGAGGCCTGGGGACAGCTCGTCCGATGTGGGGCGGCACACTGCAATGACAAAATCGCCCTTAGGGTGGGCCCCCTAGTGTGAGTAGAGGACCGGGTAGCAGTGCTGGAGCTCTGGGTGCGGTGCTGAAGACAAAGGCTGGTGAGGGCTTGTAGTTCTGGAGAAAGATTATGTCAGCCAAAGATCATCCCAGGGGAAAATATGGAGAATAAACTCAAGAAATGGAATTTAAAGTTTACCTTCAGACAAGGGAGGCAAATGCAACCAACAGGGAGGCCTGGGGAAAGCTTGATCGAGAGGGCGACGCCCACTGCAACGACAACCACCGCCTAAGGCTGGGCACCCCTGGTGAGAGTGGGGGACCGGGCAGCAGTGCTGGAGCCCTGGCTGGAGCCCCGGTCTGGCCTGGAGTCACATGCTGGTGAGGGCTTATAGTTCTGGAGCAAGATTAAGTCAGCCGTAGATCATCCCAGGCACAATATGGAGAATAAACTCAAGAAATGGAATTTAAAGTTTACCTTCAGACAAGGGAGGCAAATGCAACCAACAGGGAGGCCTGGTGATAGCGCGTCCGATGTGGGACGGCACACTGCAATGACAAAATCAGCCTCAGGCTGGGCCCCCCTGGTGTGAGTGGGTGACCGGGAAGCAGTGCTGGAGCCCTGGGTGTGGTGCTGGAGACAAAGGCTTGTGAGGGTTTGTAGTTCTGGAGCAAGATAAAGTCAGCCGTAGATCATCCCAGGGACAATATGGAGAATAAACTCAAGAAATGGAATTTAAAGTTTACCTTCAGACAAGGGAGGCAAATGCAACCAACAGGGAGGCCTGGTGACAGCGCGTACGACATGGAACGGCAAACTGCAATGACAAACTCGGCCTCAAGCTGGGCCCCCTTGGTGCGAGTGGGTGACCGGGTTGCAGGCCAGAGCTCTGGGTGTGATGGTGAAGACAAAGGCTGGTGAGGGCTTGTAGTTCTGGGCACACTGCAATGACAAACCCGGCCTCAGGCTGGGCCCCCCTGGTGCGAGTGGCTGACCGGGTTGCAGGCCAAAGCTCTGGGTGCGATGGTGAAGACAAAGGCTGGTGAGGGCTTGTCGTTCTGGAGAAAGATTATGTCAGCCAAAGATCATCCCAGGGACAATATGGAGAATAAACTCAAGAAATGGAATTTAAAGTTTACCTTCAGACAAGGGAGGTAAACGCAACCAACAGCGAGGCCTGGGGAAAGCTTGATCGAGAGGGCGACGCCCACTGCAACGACAACCACCCCCTAAGGCTGGGCACCCCTGGTGAGAGTGGGGGACCGGGCAGCAGTGCTGGAGCCCTGGCTGGAGCCCCGGGGTGGCCTGGAGTCACATGCTGGTGAGGGCTTGTAGTTCTGGAGCAAGATTAAGTCAGCCGTAGATCATCCAGGGACAGTATGGAGAATAAACTCAAGAAATGGAATTTAAAGTTTACCTTCAGATAAGGGAGGCAAAAGCAACCAACAGGGAGGCCTGGTGACAGCGCGTCCGACATGGGAGAGCACACTGCAATGACAAACTCGGCCTCAGGCTAGGCCCCCCTGGTGCGAGTGGCTGACCGGGTTGCAGGCCAGAGCTCTGGGTGCGATGGTGAAGACAAAGGCTGGTGAGGGCTTGTAGTTCTGGAGCAAGATTATGTCAGCCAAAGATCATCCCAGGGACAATATGGAAAATAAACTCAAGAAATGTAATTTAAAGTTTACCTTCAGACAAGGGAGGCAAATGCAACCAACAGGGAGGCCTGGGGAAAGCTTGATCGAGAGGGCGACGACCACTGCAACGACAACCACCCCCTAAGGCTGGACACCCCTGGTGAGGGTGGGGGACCGGGCAGCAGTGCTAGAGCCCTGGCTGGAGCCCCGGTCTGGCCTGGAGTCACATGCTGGTGAGGGCTTGTAGTTCTGGAGCAAGATTAAGTCAGCCGTAGATCATCCCAGGCACAATATGGAGAATAAACTCAAGAAATGGAATTTAAAGTTTACCTTCAGACAAGGGAGGCAAATGCAACCAACAGGGAGGCCTGGTGATAGCGCGTCCGATGTGGGACAGCACACTGCAATGACAAAATCAGCCTCAGGCTGGACACCCCTGGTGTGAGTGGGGGACCGAGTTGCAGTGCTGGAGCCCTGGGTGTGGTGCTGGAGACAAAGGCTTGTGAGGGCTTGTAGTTCTGGAGCAAGATTATGTCAGCCAAAGATCATCCCAGGGACAATATGGAGAATAAACTCAAGAAATGGAATTTAAAGTTTACCTTCAGACAAGGGAGGCAAATGCAACCAACAGGGAGGCCTGGGGAAAGCTTGATCGAGAGGGCGACGCCCACTGCAACGACAACCACCGCCTAAGGCTGGGCCCCCCTGGTGAGAGTGGGGGACCGGGCAGCAGTGCTGGAGCCCTGGCTGGAGCCCCAGGGTAGCCTGGAGTCACATGCTGGTGAGGGCTTGTAGTTCTGGAGCCAGATTAAGTCAGCCGTAGATCATCCCAGGGACAATATGGAGAATAAACTCAAGAAATGGAATTTAAAGTTTACCTTCAGACAAGGGAGGCAAATGCAACCAACAGGGAGGCCTGATGACAGGTCGTCCGACATGGGACGGCACACTGCAATGACAACCTCGGCCTCAGGCTGGGCCCCCCTGGTGTGAGTGGCTGACAGGGTTGCAGGCCAAAGCTCTGGGTGCGATGGTGAAGACAAAGGCTGGTGAGGGCTTGTAGTTCTGGAGAAAGATTATGTCAGCCAAAAATCATCCCAGGGACAATATGGAGAATAAACTCAAGAAATGGAATTTAAAGTTTACCTTCAGACAAGGGAGGCAAATGCAAACAACAGGGAGGCCTGGGGAAAGCTTCATCGAGAGGGCGACGCCCACTGCAACGACAACCACCGCCTAAGGCTAGGCCCCCCTGGTGAGAGTGGGGGACCGGGCAGCAGTGCTGGAGCCCTGGCTGGAGCCCCAGGGAGGCCTGGAGTCACATGCTGGTGAGGGCTTGTAGTTCTGGAGCAAGAATAAGTCAGCCGTAGATCATCCCAGGGACAATATGGAGAATAAACTCAAGAAAGGGAATTTAAAGTTTACCTTCAGACAAGGGAGGCAAATGCAACCAAAAGGGAGGCCTGGTGAAAGCGCGTCCGACATGGGACGGCAGATTGCAATGACAAAATCAGCCTCAGGTTGGGCCCCCCTGGTGTGAGTGGGAGACCGGGTTGCAGTGCTGGAGCCCTGGGTGTGGTGCTGAAGACAAAGACTTGTGAGGGCTTGTAGTTCTGGAGCAAGATTAAGTCAGCCAAAGATCATCACAGGGACAATATGGAGAATAAACTCAAGAAATGTAATTTAAAGTTTACCTTCAGACAAGGGAGGCAAATGCAACCAACAGGGAGGCCTGGTGACAGCGCGTCCGATGTGGGACGGCACACTGCAATGACAACCTCGGCCTCAGGCTGGGCCCCCCTGGTGTGAGTGGGGGACCGATGTTGCACTGGCGGAACTCCTGGTGCGGTGCTGAAGACAAAGGCTGGTGAGGGCTTGTAGTTCTGGAGAAAGATTATGTCAGCCAAAGATCATCCCAGGGACAATATGGAGAATAAACTCAAGAAATGGAATTTAAAGTTTACCTTCAGACAAGGGAGGCAAATGCAACCAACAGGGAGGCCTGGTGACAGCTCGTCCGACGTGAGGCGGCACACTGCAATGACAACCTCGGCCTCAGGCTGGGCCCCCCTGGTGCGAGTGGGGGACCGAGGTTGCACTGGCAGAACTCCTGGTGCGGTGCTGAAGACAAAGGCTTGTGAGGGCTTGTAGTTCTGGAGAAAGATTATGTCAGCCAAAGATCATCCCAGGGACAA
This sequence comes from Nelusetta ayraudi, assembly GCF_046127955.1. Classification (NCBI taxonomy): domain Eukaryota; kingdom Metazoa; phylum Chordata; class Actinopteri; order Tetraodontiformes; family Monacanthidae; genus Nelusetta; species Nelusetta ayraudi. The sequence continues at coordinate 340,361 of NW_027466102.1, forward strand.
TATGGAGAATAAAGTCAAGAAATGGAATTTAAAGTTTACCTTCAGACAAGGGAGGCAAATGCAAACAACAGGGAGGCCTGGGGACAGCTCGTCCGATGTGGGGCGGCACACTGCAATGACAAAATCGCCCTTAGGGTGGGCCCCCTAGTTGAGTAGAGGACCGGGTAGCAGTGCTGGAGCTCTGGGTGCGGTGCTGAAGACAAAGGCTGGTGAGGGCTTGTAGTTCTGGAGAAAGATTATGTCAGCCAAAGATCATCCCAGGGGAAAATATGGAGAATAAACTCAAGAAATGTAATTTAAAGTTTACCTTCAGACAAGGGAGGCAAATGCAACCAACAGGGAGGCCTGGGGAAAGCTTGATCGAGAGGGCGACGCCCACTGCAACGACAACCACCGCCTAAGGCTGGGCACCCCTGGTGAGAGTGGGGGACCGGGCAGCAGTGCTGGAGCCCTGGCTGGAGCCCCGGTCTGGCCTGGAGTCACATGCTGGTGAGGGCTTATAGTTCTGGAGCAAGATTAAGTCAGCCGTAGATCATCCCAGGCACAATATGGAGAATAAACTCAAGAAATGGAATTTAAAGTTTACCTTCAGACAAGGGAGGCAAATGCAACCAACAGGGAGGCCTGGTGATAGCGCGTCCGATGTGGGACGGCACACTGCAATGACAAAATCAGCCTCAGGCTGGGCCCCCCTGGTGTGAGTGGGTGACCGGGAAGCAGTGCTGGAGCCCTGGGTGTGGTGCTGGAGACAAAGGCTTGTGAGGGTTTGTAGTTCTGGAGCAAGATAAAGTCAGCCGTAGATCATCCCAGGGACAATATGGAGAATAAACTCAAGAAATGGAATTTAAAGTTTACCTTCAGACAAGGGAGGCAAATGCAACCAACAGGGAGGCCTGGTGACAGCGCGTACGACATGGAACGGCAAACTGCAATGACAAACTCGGCCTCAGGCTGGGCCCCCCTGGTGCGAGTGGCTGACCGGGTTGCAGGCCAAAGCTCTGGGTGCGATGGTGAAGACAAAGGCTGGTGAGGGCTTGTCGTTCTGGAGAAAGATTATGTCAGCCAAAGATCATCCCAGGGACAATATGGAGAATAAACTCAAGAAATGGAATTTAAAGTTTACCTTCAGACAAGGGAGGTAAACGCAACCAACAGGGAGGCCTGGGGAAAGCTTGATCGAGAGGGCGACGCCCACTGCAACGACAACCACCCCCTAAGGCTGGGCACCCCTGGTGAGAGTGGGGGACCGGGCAGCAGTGCTGGAGCCCTGGCTGGAGCCCCGGGGTGGCCTGGAGTCACATGCTGGTGAGGGCTTGTAGTTCTGGAGCAAGATTAAGTCAGCCGTAGATCATCCAGGGACAGTATGGAGAATAAACTCAAGAAATGGAATTTAAAGTTTACCTTCAGATAAGGGAGGCAAAAGCAACCAACAGGGAGGCCTGGTGACAGCGCGTCCGACATGGGAGAGCACACTGCAATGACAAACTCGGCCTCAGGCTAGGCCCCCCTGGTGCGAGTGGCTGACCGGGTTGCAGGCCAGAGCTCTGGGTGCGATGGTGAAGACAAAGGCTGGTGAGGGCTTGTAGTTCTGGGCACACTGCAATGACAAACTCAGCCACAGGCTGGGCCCCCCTGGTGCGAGTGGCTGACCGGGTTGCAGGCCAGAGCTCTGGGTGCGATGGTGAAGACAAAGGCTGGTGAGGGCTTGTAGTTCTGGAGAAAGATTATGTCAGCCAAAGATCATCCCAGGGACAATATGGAGAATAAACTCAAGAAATGGAATTTAAAGTTTACCTTCAGACAAGGGAGGCAAATGCAACCAACAGGGAGGCCAGGGGACAGCGCGTCCGACATGGGACGGCAGACTGCAATGACAAAATCAGCCTCAGGCTGGGCCCCCCTGGTGTGAGTGGGGAACCGGGTTGCAGTGCTGGAGCCCTGGGTGTGGTGCTGGAGACAAAGACTTGTGAGGGCTTGTAGTTCTGGAGCAAGATTAAGTCAGCCAAAGATCATCCCTGGGACAATATGGAGAATAAACACAAGAAATGGAATTTAAAGTTTACCTTCAGACAAGGGAGGCAAATGCAACCAACAGGGAGGCCTGGTGACAGCTCGTCCGACGTGGAACGGCACACTGCAATGACAACCTCGGCCTCAGGCTGGGCCCCCCTGGTGCGAGTGGGGGACCGAGGTTGCACTGGCGGAACTCCTGGTGCGGTGCTGAAGACAAAGGCCTGTGAGGGCTTGTAGTTCTGGAGAAAGATTATGTCAGCCAAAGATCATCCCAGGGACAATATGGAGAATAAACTCAAGAAATGGAATTTAAAGTTTACCTTCAGACAAGGGAGGCAAATGCAACCAACAGGGAGGCCTGGTGACAGCGCGTCCGACATGGGACGGCACACTACAATGACAAAATCGGCCTCAGAATGGGGCCCCTTGGTGCGAGTGGGTGACCGGGTTGCAGGCCAGAGCTCTGGGTGCGATGGTGAAGACAAAGAATGGTGAGGGCTTGTAGTTCTGGAGCAAGATTATGTCAGCCAAAGATCATCCCAGGGACAATATGGAAAATAAACTCAAGAAATGTAATTTAAAGTTTACCTTCAGACAAGGGAGGCAAATGCAACCAACAGGGAGGCCTGGGGAAAGCTTGATCGAGAGGGCGACGCCCACTGCAACGACAACCACCCCCTAAGGCTGGACACCCCTGGTGAGGGTGGGGGACCGGGCAGCAGTGCTAGAGCCCTGGCTGGAGCCCCGGTCTGGCCTGGAGTCACATGCTGGTGAGGGCTTGTAGTTCTGGAGCAAGATTAAGTCAGCCGTAGATCATCCCAGGCACAATATGGAGAATAAACTCAAGAAATGGAATTTAAAGTTTACCTTCAGACAAGGGAGGCAAATGCAACCAACAGGGAGGCCTGGTGATAGCGCGTCCGATGTGGGACGGCACACTGCAATGACAAAATCAGCCTCAGGTTGGGCCCCCCTGGTGTGAGTGGGAGACCGGGTTGCAGTGCTGGAGCCCTGGGTGTGGTGCTGAAGACAAAGACTTGTGAGGGCTTGTAGTTCTGGGGCAAGATTAAGTCAGCCAAAGATCATCACAGGGACAATATGGAGAATAAACTCAAGAAATGTAATTTAAAGTTTACCTTCAGACAAGGGAGGCAAATGCAACCAACAGGGAGGCCTGGTGACAGCGCGTCCGATGTGGGACGGCACACTGCAATGACAACCTCGGCCTCAGGCTGGGCCCCCCTGGTGAGAGTGGGGGACCGAGGTTGCACTGGCGGAACTCCTGGTGCGGTGCTGAAGACAAAGGCTGACAGCGCGTCCGACATGGGACGGCACACTGCAATGACAACCTCGGCCTCAGGCTGGGCCCCCCTGGTGAGAGTGGGGGACCGATGTTGCACTGGCGGAACTCCTGGTGCGGTGCTGAAGACAAAGGCTGGTGAGGGCTTGTAGTTCTGGAGAAAGATTATGTCAGCCAAAGATCATCCCAGGGACAATATGGAGAATAAACTCAAGAAATGGAATTTAAAGTTTACCTTCAGACAAGGGAGGTAAACGCAACCAACAGGGAGGCCTGGGGAAAGCTTGATCGAGAGGGCGACGCCCACTGCAACGACAACCACCGCCTAAGGCTGGGCACCCCTGGTGAGGGTGGGGGACCGGGCAGCAGTGCTGGAGGCCTGGCTGGAGCCCCGGGGTGGCCTGGAGTCACATGCTGGTGAGGGCTTGTAGTTCTGGAGCAAGATTAAGTCAGCCGTAGATCATCCCAGGGACAATATGGAGAATAAACTCAAGAAAGGGAATTTAAAGTTTACCTTCAGACAAGGGAGGCAAATGCAACCAACAAGGAGGCCTGGTGACAGCGCGTCCGACATGGGACAGCACATTGCAATAACAAACTCGGCCTCAGGCTGGGGCCCCTTGGTGCGAGTGGGTGACAAGGTTGCAGGCCAGAACTCTGGGTGCGATGGTGAAGACAAAGGCTGGTGAGGGCTTGTAGTTCTGGAGAAAGATTATGTCAGCCAAAGATCATCCCAGGGACAATATGGAGAATAAACTCAAGAAATGGAATTTAAAGTTTACCTTCAGACAAGGGAGGCAAATGCAACCAACAGGGAGGCCTGGTGATAGCGCGTCCGATGTGGGACGGCACACTGCAATGACAAAATCAGCCTCAGGCTGGGCCCCCCTGGTGTGAGTGGGGGACCGGGCAGCAGTGCTGGAGCCCTGGTTGTGGTGCTGGAAACAAAGGCTGGTGAGGGCTTGTAGTTCTGGAGAAAGATTATGTCAGCAAAAGATAATCCCAGGGACAATATGGAGAATAAAGTCAAGAAATGGAATTTAAAGTTTACCTTCAGACAAGGGAGGCAAATGCAACCAACAGGGAGGCCAGGTTACAGCGCGTCCGATGTGGGACGGCACACTGCAATGACAACCTCGGCCTCAGGCTGGGCCCCCCTGGTGCGAGTGGGGGACCGAGGTTGCACTGGCGGAACTCCTGGTGCGGTGCTGAAGACAAAGGCTGGTGAGGGCTTGTAGTTCTGGAGAAAGATTATGTCAGCCAAAGATCATCCCAGGGACAATATGGAGAATAAACTCAAGAAATGGAATTTAAAGTTTACCTTCAGACAAGGGAGGCAAATGCAACCAACAGGGAGGCCAGGTTACAGCGCGTCCGATGTGGGACGGCACACTGCAATGACAACCTCGGCCTCAGGCTGGGCCCCCCTGGTGCGAGTGGGGGACCGAGGTTGCACTGGCGGAACTCCTGGTGCGGTGCTGAAGACAAAGGCTGGTGAGGGCTTGTAGTTCTGGAGAAAGATTATGTCAGCCAAAGATCATCCCAGGGACAATATGGAGAATAAACTCAAGAAATGGAATTTAAAGTTTACCTTCAGACAAAGGAGGCAAATGCAACCAACAGGGAGTCCTGATGACAGGTCGTCCGAAAAGGGACGGCACAATGCAATGACAAACTCAGCCTCAGGCTGGGCCCCCCTGGTGCGAGTGGCTGACCAGGTTGCAGGCCAGAGCTCTGGGTGCGATGGTGAAGACAAAGGCTGGTGAGGGCTTGTAGTTCTGGAGAAAGATTATGTCAGCCGTAGATCATCCCAGGGACAATATGGAGAATAAACTCAAGAAATGTAATTTAAAGTATACCTTCAGACAAGGGAGGCAAATGCAACCAACAGGGAGGCCTGTGGAAAGCTTGATCGAGAAGGCGACGCCCACTGCAACGACAACCACCGCCTAAGGCTGGGCACCCCTGGTGAGAGTGGGGGACCGGGCAGCAGTGCTGGAGGCCTGGCTGGAGCCCCGGGGTGGCCTGGAGTCACATGCTGGTGAGGGCTTGTAGTTCTGGAGCAAGATTAAGTCAGCCGTAGATCATCCCAGGGACAATATGGAGAATAAACTCAAGAAATGGAATTTAAAGTTTACCTTCAGACAAGGGAGGCAAATGCAACAAACAGGGAGGCCTGGTGACAGCTCGTCCGATGTGGGGCGGCACACTGCAATGACAAACTCGGCCTCAGGCGCACCAGGGGGGCCCAGCCTGAGGCCGAGGTTGTCATTGCAGTGTGCCGTCCCACATCGGACGCGCTGTAACCTGGCCTCCCTGTTGGTTGCATTTGCCTCCCTCCCAAAGATCATCCCAGGGACAATATGGAGAATAAACTCAAGAAATGGAATTTAAAGTTTACCTTCAGACAAGGGAGGCAAATGCAACCAACAGGGAGGCCTGGTGATAGCGCGTCCGATGTGGGACGGCACACTGCAATGACAAAATCAGCCTCAGGCTGGGCCCCCCTGGTGTGAGTGGGGGACCGGGCAGCAGTGCTGGAGCCCTGGTTGTGGTGCTGGAAACAAAGGCTGGTGAGGGCTTGTAGTTCTGGAGAAAGATTATGTCAGCAAAAGATAATCCCAGGGACAATATGGAGAATAAAGTCAAGAAATGGAATTTAAAGTTTACCTTCAGACAAGGGAGGCAAATGCAACCAACAGGGAGGCCAGGTTACAGCGCGTCCGATGTGGGACGGCACACTGCAATGACAACCTCGGCCTCAGGCTGGGCCCCCCTGGTGCGAGTGGGGGACCGAGGTTGCACTGGCGGAACTCCTGGTGCGGTGCTGAAGACAAAGGCTGGTGAGGGCTTGTAGTTCTGGAGAAAGATTATGTCAGCCAAAGATCATCCCAGGGACAATATGGAGAATAAACTCAAGAAATGGAATTTAAAGTTTACCTTCAGACAAGGGAGGCAAATGCAACCAACAGGGAGGCCAGGTTACAGCGCGTCCGATGTGGGACGGCACACTGCAATGACAACCTCGGCCTCAGGCTGGGCCCCCCTGGTGCGAGTGGGGGACCGAGGTTGCACTGGCGGAACTCCTGGTGCGGTGCTGAAGACAAAGGCTGGTGAGGGCTTGTAGTTCTGGAGAAAGATTATGTCAGCCAAAGATCATCCCAGGGACAATATGGAGAATAAACTCAAGAAATGGAATTTAAAGTTTACCTTCAGACAAAGGAGGCAAATGCAACCAACAGGGAGTCCTGATGACAGGTCGTCCGAAAAGGGACGGCACAATGCAATGACAAACTCAGCCTCAGGCTGGGCCCCCCTGGTGCGAGTGGCTGACCAGGTTGCAGGCCAGAGCTCTGGGTGCGATGGTGAAGACAAAGGCTGGTGAGGGCTTGTAGTTCTGGAGAAAGATTATGTCAGCCGTAGATCATCCCAGGGACAATATGGAGAATAAACTCAAGAAATGTAATTTAAAGTATACCTTCAGACAAGGGAGGCAAATGCAACCAACAGGGAGGCCTGTGGAAAGCTTGATCGAGAAGGCGACGCCCACTGCAACGACAACCACCGCCTAAGGCTGGGCACCCCTGGTGAGAGTGGGGGACCGGGCAGCAGTGCTGGAGGCCTGGCTGGAGCCCCGGGGTGGCCTGGAGTCACATGCTGGTGAGGGCTTGTAGTTCTGGAGCAAGATTAAGTCAGCCGTAGATCATCCCAGGGACAATATGGAGAATAAACTCAAGAAATGGAATTTAAAGTTTACCTTCAGACAAGGGAGGCAAATGCAACAAACAGGGAGGCCTGGTGACAGCTCGTCCGATGTGGGGCGGCACACTGCAATGACAAACTCGGCCTCAGGCTGGGCCCCCCTGGCGCGAGTGGGTGACCGGGTTGCAGGCCAGTGCTCTGGGTGCGATGGTGGAGACAAAGGCTGGTGAGGGCTTGTAGTTCTGGGCACACTGCAATGACAAACCCGGCCTCAGGCTGGGCCCCCCTGGTGCGAGTGGCTGACCGGGTTGCAGGCCAAAGCTCTGGGTGCGATGGTGAAGACAAAGGCTGGTGAGGGCTTGTAGTTCTGGAGAAAGATTATGTCAGCCAAAGATCATCCCAGGGACAATATGGAGAATAAACTCAAGAAATGGAATTTAAAGTTTACCTTCAGACAAGGAAGGCAAATGCAACCAACAGGGAGGCCTGGGGAAAGCTTGATCGAGAGGGCGACGCCCACTGCAACGACAACCACCCCCTGAGGCTGGACACCCCTGGTGAGGATGGGGGACCGGGCAGCAGTGCTGGAGCCCGGGCTGGAGCCCCGGTCTGGCCTGGAGTCACATGCTGGTCAGGGCTTGTAGTTCTAGAGCAAGATTAAGTAAGCCGTAGATCATCCCAGGCACAATATGGAGAATAAACTCAAGAAATGGAATTTAAAGTTTACCTTCAGACAAGGGAGGCAAATGCAACCAACAGGGAGGCCTGGTGATAGCGCGTCCGATGTGGGACGGCACACTGCAATGACAAAATCAGCCTCAGACTGGGCCCCCCTGGTGTGAGTGGGGGACCGGGTTGCAGTGCTGGAGACCTGGGTGTGGTGCTTGAGACAAAGGCTTGTGAGGGCTTGTAGTTCTGGAGAAAGATTATGTCAGCCAAAGATCATCCCAGGGACAATATGGACAATTAATTCAAAAAATGTAATTTAAAGTTTACCTTCAGACAAGGGAGGCAAATGCAACCAACAGGGAGGCCTGATGACAGCGCGTCCGACATGGGACGGCACACTGCAATGACAAACTCGGCCTCAGGCTTGGCCCCCTTGGTGCGAGCGGCTGACCGGGTTGCAGGCCAGAGCTCTGGGTGCGATGGTGAAGACAAAGGCTGGTGAGGGTTTGTAGTTCTGGAGAAAGATTATGTCAGCCAAAGATCATCCCAGGGACAATATGGAGAATAAACTCAATAAATGTAATTTAAAGTTTACCTTAAGACATGGGAGGTAAATGCAACCAACAGGGAGTCCTGATGACAGGTCGTCCGAAAAGGGACGGCACAATGCAATGACAACCTCGGCCTCAGGCTGGGCCCCCCTGGTGCGAGTGGCTGACCGGGTTGCAGGCCAGAGCTCTGGGTGCGATGGTGAAGACAAAGGCTGGTGAGGGCTTGTAGTTCTGGAGAAAGATTATGTCAGCCGTAGATCATCCCAGGGACAATATGGAGAATAAACTCAAGAAATGTAATTTAAAGTTTACCTTCAGACAAGGGAGGCAAATGCAACAAACAGGGAGGCCTGTGGAAAGCTTGATCGAGAGGGCGACGCCCACTGCAACGACAACCACCGCCTAAGGCTGGGCACCCCTGGTGAGAGAGGGGGACCAGGCAGCAGTGCTGGAGCCCTGGCTGGAACCCCGGTCTGGCCTGGAGTCACATGCTGGTGAGGGCTTGTAGTTCTGGAGCAAGATTAAGTCAGCCGTAGATCATCCCAGGGACAATATGGAGAATAAACTCAAGAAATGGAATTTAAAGTTTACCTTCAGACAAGGGAGGCAAATGCAACCAACAGGGAGGCCTGGTGATAGCGCGTCCGATGTGGGACGGCACACTGCAATGACAAAATCAGCCTCAGGCTGCGCCCCCCTGGTGTGAGTGGGGGACCGGGTTGCAGTGCTGGAGACCTGGGTGTGGTGCTTGAGACAAAGGCTTGTGAGGGCTTGTAGTTCTGGAGAAAGATTATGTCAGCCAAAGATCATCCCAGGGACAATATGGACAATTAATTCAAAAAATGTAATTTAAAGTTTACCTTCAGACAAGGGAGGCAAATGCAACCAACAGGGAGGCCTGATGACAGCGCGTCCGACATGGGACGGCACACTGCAATGACAAACTCGGCCTCAGGCTTGGCCCCCTTGGTGCGAGTGGCTGACCGGGTTGCAGGCCAGAGCTCTGGGTGCGATGGTGAAGACAAAGGCTGGTGAGGGCTTGTAGTTCAGGAGAAAGATTATGTCAGCCAAAGATCATCCCAGGGACAATATGGAGAATAAACTCAAGAAATGTAATTTAAAGTTTACCTTCAGACAAGGGAGGCAAATGCAACCAACAGGGAGGCCTGGTGACAGCGCGTCCGACATGGGACGGCACACTGCAATGACAAACTCGGACTCAGGCTGGGCCCCCTTGGTGCGAGTGGGTGACCGGGTTGCAGGCCAGAGCTCTGGGTGCGATGGTGAAGACAAAGGCTGGTGAGGGCTTGTAGTTCTGGAGAAGATTATGTCAGCCAAAGATCATCCCAGGGACAATCTGGAGAATAAACTCAAGAAATGTAATTTAAAGTTTACCTTCAGACAAGGGAGGCAAATGCAACAAAGAGGGAGGCCTGGTGACAGCGCGTCCGACATGGGACGGCAAACTGCAATGACAAACTCGGCCTCAGGCTGGGCCCCCCTGGTGCGAGTGGGGGACCGAGTTTGCACTGGCAGAAATCCTGGTGCAGTGCTTAAGACAAAGGTTGGTGAGGGCTTGTAGTTCTGGAGAAAGATTATGTCAGCCAAAGATCATCCCAGGGACAATATGGAGAATAAACTCAAGAAATGGAATTTAAAGTTTACCTTCAGACAAGGGAGGCAAATGCAACCAACAGGGAGGCCTGTGGAAAGCTTGATCGAGAGGGCGACGCCCACTGCAACGACAACCACCGCCTAAGGCTGGGCACCCCTGGTGAGAGTGGGGGACCGGGCAGCAGTGCTGGAGGCCTGGCTGGAGCCCCGGGGTGGCCTGGAGTCACATGCTGGTGAGGGCTTGTAGTTCTGGAGCAAGATTAAGTCAGCCGTAGATCATCCCAGGGACAATATGGAGAATAAACTCAAGAAATGTAATTTAAAGTTTACCTTCAGACAAGGGAGGCAAATGCAACAAACAGGGAGGCCTGGTGAAAGCTCGTCCGATGTGGGGCGGCACACTGCAATGACAAACTCGGCCTCAGGCTGGGCCCCCCTGGCGCGAGTGGGTGACCGGGTTGCAGGCCAGTGCTCTGGGTGCGATGGTGGAGACAAAGGCTGGTGAGGGCTTGTAGTTCTGGGCACACTGCAATGACAAACCCGGCCTCAGGCTGGGCCCCCCTGGTGCGAGTGGCTGACCGGGTTGCAGGCCAAAGCTCTGGGTGCGATGGTGAAGACAAAGGCTGGTGAGGGCTTGTAGTTCTGGAGAAAGATTATGTCAGCCAAAGATCATCCCAGGGACAATATGGAGAATAAACTCAAGAAATGGAATTTAAAGTTTACATTCAGACAAGGGAGGCAAATGCAACCAACAGGGAAGCCTGGGGAAAGCTTGATCGAGAGGGCGACGCCCACTGCAACGACAACCACCCCCTGAGGCTGGACACCCCTGGTGAGGATGGGGGACCGGGCAGCAGTGCTGGAGCCCGGGCTGGAGCCCCGGTCTGGCCTGGAGTCACATGCTGGTCAGGGCTTGTAGTTCTAGAGCAAGATTAAGTAAGCCGTAGATCATCCCAGGCACAATATGGAGAATAAACTCAAGAAATGGAATTTAAAGTTTACCTTCAGACAAGGGAGGCAAATGCAACCAACAGGGAGGCCTGGTGATAGCGCGTCCGATGTGGGACGGCACACTGCAATGACAAAATCAGCCTCAGACTGGGCCCCCCTGGTGTGAGTGGGGGACCGGGTTGCAGTGCTGGAGACCTGGGTGTGGTGCTTGAGACAAAGGCTTGTGAGGGCTTGTAGTTCTGGAGAAAGATTATGTCAGCCAAAGATCATCCCAGGGACAATATGGACAATTAATTCAAAAAATGTAATTTAAAGTTTACCTTCAGACAAGGGAGGCAAATGCAACCAACAGGGAGGCCTGATGACAGCGCGTCCGACATGGGACGGCACACTGCAATGACAAACTCGGCCTCAGGCTTGGCCCCCTTGGTGCGAGCGGCTGACCGGGTTGCAGGCCAGAGCTCTGGGTGCGATGGTGAAGACAAAGGCTGGTGAGGGTTTGTAGTTCTGGAGAAAGATTATGTCAGCCAAAGATCATCCCAGGGACAATATGGAGAATAAACTCAATAAATGTAATTTAAAGTTTACCTTAAGACATGGGAGGTAAATGCAACCAACAGGGAGTCCTGATGACAGGTCGTCCGAAAAGGGACGGCACAATGCAATGACAAACTCGGCCTCAGGCTGGGCCCCCCTGGTGCGAGTGGCTGACCGGGTTGCAGGCCAGAGCTCTGGGTGCGATGGTGAAGACAAAGGCTGGTGAGGGCTTGTAGTTCTGGAGAAAGATTATGTCAGCCAAAGATCATCCCAGGGACAATATGGAGAATAAACTCAAGAAATGTAATTTAAAGTTTACCTTCAGACAAGGGAGGCAAATGCAACAAACAGGGAGGCCTGTGGAAAGCTTGATCGAGAGGGCGACGCCCACTGCAACGACAACCACCGCCTAAGGCTGGGCACCCCTGGTGAGAGAGGGGGACCAGGCAGCAGTGCTGGAGCCCTGGCTGGAACCCCGGTCTGGCCTGGAGTCACATGCTGGTGAGGGCTTGTAGTTCTGGAGCAAGATTAAGTCAGCCGTAGATCATCCCAGGGACAATATGGAGAATAAACTCAAGAAATGGAATTTAAAGTTTACCTTCAGACAAGGGAGGCAAATGCAACCAACAGGGAGGCCTGGTGATAGCGCGTCCGATGTGGGACGGCACACTGCAATGACAAAATCAGCCTCAGGCTGCGCCCCCCTGGTGTGAGTGGGGGACCGGGTTGCAGTGCTGGAGACCTGGGTGTGGTGCTTGAGACAAAGGCTTGTGAGGGCTTGTAGTTCTGGAGAAAGATTATGTCAGCCAAAGATCATCCCAGGGACAATATGGACAATTAATTCAAAAAATGTAATTTAAAGTTTACCTTCAGACAAGGGAGGCAAATGCAACCAACAGGGAGGCCTGATGACAGCGCGTCCGACATGGGACGGCACACTGCAATGACAAACTCGGCCTCAGGCTTGGCCCCCTTGGTGCGAGCGGCTGACCGGGTTGCAGGCCAGAGCTCTGGGTGCGATGGTGAAGACAAAGGCTGGTGAGGGTTTGTAGTTCTGGAGAAAGATTATGTCAGCCAAAGATCATCCCAGGGACAATATGGAGAATAAACTCAATAAATGTAATTTAAAGTTTACCTTAAGACATGGGAGGTAAATGCAACCAACAGGGAGTCCTGATGACAGGTCGTCCGAAAAGGGACGGCACAATGCAATGACAACCTCGGCCTCAGGCTGGGCCCCCCTGGTGCGAGTGGCTGACCGGGTTGCAGGCCAGAGCTCTGGGTGCGATGGTGAAGACAAAGGCTGGTGAGGGCTTGTAGTTCTGGAGAAAGATTATGTCAGCCGTAGATCATCCCAGGGACAATATGGAGAATAAACTCAAGAAATGTAATTTAAAGTTTACCTTCAGACAAGGGAGGCAAATGCAACAAACAGGGAGGCCTGTGGAAAGCTTGATCGAGAGGGCGACGCCCACTGCAACGACAACCACCGCCTAAGGCTGGGCACCCCTGGTGAGAGAGGGGGACCAGGCAGCAGTGCTGGAGCCCTGGCTGGAACCCCGGTCTGGCCTGGAGTCACATGCTGGTGAGGGCTTGTAGTTCTGGAGCAAGATTAAGTCAGCCGTAGATCATCCCAGGGACAATATGGAGAATAAACTCAAGAAATGGAATTTAAAGTTTACCTTCAGACAAGGGAGGCAAATGCAACCAACAGGGAGGCCTGGTGATAGCGCGTCCGATGTGGGACGGCACACTGCAATGACAAAATCAGCCTCAGGCTGCGCCCCCCTGGTGTGAGTGGGGGACCGGGTTGCAGTGCTGGAGACCTGGGTGTGGTGCTTGAGACAAAGGCTTGTGAGGGCTTGTAGTTCTGGAGAAAGATTATGTCAGCCAAAGATCATCCCAGGGACAATATGGACAATTAATTCAAAAAATGTAATTTAAAGTTTACCTTCAGACAAGGGAGGCAAATGCAACCAACAGGGAGGCCTGATGACAGCGCGTCCGACATGGGACGGCACACTGCAATGACAAACTCGGCCTCAGGCTTGGCCCCCTTGGTGCGAGTGGCTGACCGGGTTGCAGGCCAGAGCTCTGGGTGCGATGGTGAAGACAAAGGCTGGTGAGGGCTTGTAGTTCAGGAGAAAGATTATGTCAGCCAAAGATCATCCCAGGGACAATATGGAGAATAAACTCAAGAAATGTAATTTAAAGTTTACCTTCAGACAAGGGAGGCAAATGCAACCAACAGGGAGGCCTGGTGACAGCGCGTCCGACATGGGACGGCACACTGCAATGACAAACTCGGACTCAGGCTGGGCCCCCTTGGTGCGAGTGGGTGACCGGGTTGCAGGCCAGAGCTCTGGGTGCGATGGTGAAGACAAAGGCTGGTGAGGGCTTGTAGTTCTGGAGAAGATTATGTCAGCCAAAGATCATCCCAGGGACAATCTGGAGAATAAACTCAAGAAATGTAATTTAAAGTTTACCTTCAGACAAGGGAGGCAAATGCAACAAACAGGGAGGCCTGGTGACAGCGCGTCCGACATGGGACGGCAAACTGCAATGACAAACTCGGCCTCAGGCTGGGCCCCCCTGGTGCGAGTGGGGGACCGAGTTTGCACTGGCAGAAATCCTGGTGCAGTGCTTAAGACAAAGGTTGGTGAGGGCTTGTAGTTCTGGAGAAAGATTATGTCAGCCAAAGATCATCCCAGGGACAATATGGAGAATAAACTCAAGAAATGGAATTTAAAGTTTACCTTCAGACAAGGGAGGCAAATGCAACCAACAGGGAGGCCTGTGGAAAGCTTGATCGAGAGGGCGACGCCCACTGCAACGACAACCACCGCCTAAGGCTGGGCACCCCTGGTGAGAGTGGGGGACCGGGCAGCAGTGCTGGAGGCCTGGCTGGAGCCCCGGGGTGGCCTGGAGTCACATGCTGGTGAGGGCTTGTAGTTCTGGAGCAAGATTAAGTCAGCCGTAGATCATCCCAGGGACAATATGGAGAATAAACTCAAGAAATGTAATTTAAAGTTTACCTTCAGACAAGGGAGGCAAATGCAACAAACAGGGAGGCCTGGTGAAAGCTCGTCCGATGTGGGGCGGCACACTGCAATGACAAACTCGGCCTCAGGCTGGGCCCCCCTGGCGCGAGTGGGTGACCGGGTTGCAGGCCAGTGCTCTGGGTGCGATGGTGGAGACAAAGGCTGGTGAGGGCTTGTAGTTCTGGGCACACTGCAATGACAAACCCGGCCTCAGGCTGGGCCCCCCTGGTGCGAGTGGCTGACCGGGTTGCAGGCCAAAGCTCTGGGTGCGATGGTGAAGACAAAGGCTGGTGAGGGCTTGTAGTTCTGGAGAAAGATTATGTCAGCCAAAGATCATCCCAGGGACAATATGGAGAATAAACTCAAGAAATGGAATTTAAAGTTTACATTCAGACAAGGGAGGCAAATGCAACCAACAGGGAAGCCTGGGGAAAGCTTGATCGAGAGGGCGACGCCCACTGCAACGACAACCACCCCCTGAGGCTGGACACCCCTGGTGAGGATGGGGGACCGGGCAGCAGTGCTGGAGCCCGGGCTGGAGCCCCGGTCTGGCCTGGAGTCACATGCTGGTCAGGGCTTGTAGTTCTAGAGCAAGATTAAGTAAGCCGTAGATCATCCCAGGCACAATATGGAGAATAAACTCAAGAAATGGAATTTAAAGTTTACCTTCAGACAAGGGAGGCAAATGCAACCAACAGGGAGGCCTGGTGATAGCGCGTCCGATGTGGGACGGCACACTGCAATGACAAAATCAGCCTCAGACTGGGCCCCCCTGGTGTGAGTGGGGGACCGGGTTGCAGTGCTGGAGACCTGGGTGTGGTGCTTGAGACAAAGGCTTGTGAGGGCTTGTAGTTCTGGAGAAAGATTATGTCAGCCAAAGATCATCCCAGGGACAATATGGACAATTAATTCAAAAAATGTAATTTAAAGTTTACCTTCAGACAAGGGAGGCAAATGCAACCAACAGGGAGGCCTGATGACAGCGCGTCCGACATGGGACGGCACACTGCAATGACAAACTCGGCCTCAGGCTTGGCCCCCTTGGTGCGAGCGGCTGACCGGGTTGCAGGCCAGAGCTCTGGGTGCGATGGTGAAGACAAAGGCTGGTGAGGGTTTGTAGTTCTGGAGAAAGATTATGTCAGCCAAAGATCATCCCAGGGACAATATGGAGAATAAACTCAATAAATGTAATTTAAAGTTTACCTTAAGACATGGGAGGTAAATGCAACCAACAGGGAGTCCTGATGACAGGTCGTCCGAAAAGGGACGGCACAATGCAATGACAAACTCGGCCTCAGGCTGGGCCCCCCTGGTGCGAGTGGCTGACCGGGTTGCAGGCCAGAGCTCTGGGTGCGATGGTGAAGACAAAGGCTGGTGAGGGCTTGTAGTTCTGGAGAAAGATTATGTCAGCCAAAGATCATCCCAGGGACAATATGGAGAATAAACTCAAGAAATGTAATTTAAAGTTTACCTTCAGACAAGGGAGGCAAATGCAACAAACAGGGAGGCCTGTGGAAAGCTTGATCGAGAGGGCGACGCCCACTGCAACGACAACCACCGCCTAAGGCTGGGCACCCCTGGTGAGAGAGGGGGACCGGGCAGCAGTGCTGGAGCCCTGGCTGGAACCCCGGTCTGGCCTGGAGTCACATGCTGGTGAGGGCTTGTAGTTCTGGAGCAAGATTAAGTCAGCCGTAGATCATCCCAGGGACAATATGGAGAATAAACTCAAGAAATGGAATTTAAAGTTTACCTTCAGACAAGGGAGGCAAATGCAACCAACAGGGAGGCCTGGTGATAGCGCGTCCGATGTGGGACGGCACACTGCAATGACAAAATCAGCCTCAGGCTGCGCCCCCCTGGTGTGAGTGGGGGACCGGGTTGCAGTGCTGGAGACCTGGGTGTGGTGCTTGAGACAAAGGCTTGTGAGGGCTTGTAGTTCTGGAGAAAGATTATGTCAGCCAAAGATCATCCCAGGGACAATATGGACAATTAATTCAAAAAATGTAATTTAAAGTTTACCTTCAGACAAGGGAGGCAAATGCAACCAACAGGGAGGCCTGATGACAGCGCGTCCGACATGGGACGGCACACTGCAATGACAAACTCGGCCTCAGGCTTGGCCCCCTTGGTGCGAGTGGCTGACCGGGTTGCAGGCCAGAGCTCTGGGTGCGATGGTGAAGACAAAGGCTGGTGAGGGCTTGTAGTTCAGGAGAAAGATTATGTCAGCCAAAGATCATCCCAGGGACAATATGGAGAATAAACTCAAGAAATGTAATTTAAAGTTTACCTTCAGACAAGGGAGGCAAATGCAACCAACAGGGAGCCCTGGTGACAGCGCGTCCGACATGGGACGGCACACTGCAATGACAAACTCGGACTCAGGCTGGGCCCCCTTGGTGCGAGTGGGTGACCGGGTTGCAGGCCAGAGCTCTGGGTGCGATGGTGAAGACAAAGGCTGGTGAGGGCTTGTAGTTCTGGAGAAGATTATGTCAGCCAAAGATCATCCCAGGGACAATCTGGAGAATAAACTCAAGAAATGTAATTTAAAGTTTACCTTCAGACAAGGGAGGCAAATGCAACAAACAGGGAGGCCTGGTGACAGCGCGTCCGACATGGGACGGCAAACTGCAATGACAAACTCGGCCTCAGGCTGGGCCCCCCTGGTGCGAGTGGGGGACCGAGTTTGCACTGGCAGAAATCCTGGTGCAGTGCTTAAGACAAAGGTTGGTGAGGGCTTGTAGTTCTGGAGAAAGATTATGTCAGCCAAAGATCATCCCAGGGACAATATGGAGAATAAACTCAAGAAATGGAATTTAAAGTTTACCTTCAGACAAGGGAGGCAAATGCAACCAACAGGGAGTCCTGATGACAGGTCGTCCGAAAAGGGACGGCACAATGCAATGACAAACTCGGCCTCAGGCTGGGCCCCCCTGGTGCGAGTGGCTGACCGGGTTGCAGGCCAGAGCTCTGGGTGCGATGGTGAAGACAAAGGCTGGTGAGGGCTTGTAGTTCTGGAGAAAGATTATGTCAGCCGTAGATCATCCCAGGGACAATATGGAGAATAAACTCAAGAAATGTAATTTAAAGTTTACCTTCAGACAAGGGAGGCAAATGCAACCAACAGGGAGGCCTGTGGAAAGCTTGATCGAGAGGGCGACGCCCACTGCAACGACAACCACCGCCTAAGGCTGGGCACCCCTGGTGAGAGTGGGGGACCAGGCAGCAGTGCTGGAGCCCTGGCTGGAGCCCCGGTCTGGCCTGGAGTCACATGCTGGTGAGGGCTTGTAGTTCTGGAGCAAGATTAAGTCAGCCAAAGATCATCCCAGGGACAATATGGAGAATAAACTCAAGAAATGGAATTTAAAGTTTACCTTCAGACAAGGGAGGCAAATGCAACCAACAGAGAGGCCTGGTGATAGCGCGTCCGATGTGGGACGGCACACTGCAATGACAAAATCAGCCTCAGGCTGGGCCCCCCTGGTGTGAGTGGGGGACCGGGTTGCAGTGCTGGAGACCTGGGTGTGGTGCTTGAGACAAAGGCTTGTGAGGGCTTGTAGTTCTGGAGAAAGATTATGTCAGCCAAAGATCATCCCAGGGACAATATGGAGAATAAACTCAAGAAATGGAATTTAAAGTTTACCTTCAGACAAGGGAGGCAAATGCAACCAACAGGGAGGCCTGATGACAGCGCGTCCGACATGGGACGGCACACTGCAATGACAAACTCGGCCTCAGGCTTGGCCCCCTTGGTGCGAGTGGCTGACCGGGTTGCAGGCCAGAGCTCTGGGTGCGATGGTGAAGACAAAGGCTGGTGAGGGCTTGTAGTTCTGGAGAAAGATTATGTCAGCCAAAGATCATCCCAGGGACAATATGGAGAATAAACTCAAGAAATGGAATTTAAAGTTTACCTTCAGACAAGGGAGGCAAATGCAACAAACAGGGAGGCCTGGTGACAGCGCGTCCGACATGGGACGGCAAACTGCAATGACAAACTCGGCCTCAGGCTGGGCCCCCCTGGTGCGAGTGGGGGACCGAGTTTGCACTGGCAGAAATCCTGGTGCAGTGCTGAAGACTAAGGTTGGTGAGGGCTTGTAGTTCTGGAGAAAGATTATGTCAGCCAAAGATCATCCCAGGGACAATATGGAGAATAAACTCAAGAAATGGAATTTAAAGTTTACCTTCAGAAAAGGGAGGCAAATGCAACCAACAGGGAGGCCTGGTGACAGCGCGTCCGACAAGGGACGGCACACTGCAATGACAAACTCGGCCTCAGGCAGGGCCCCCCTGGTGCGAGTGGGTGACCGGGTTACAGGCCAGAGCTCTGGGTGCGATGGTGAAGACAAAGGCTGGTGAGGGCTTGTCGTTCTGGAGAAAGATTATGTCAGCCAAAGATCATCCCAGGGACAATATGGAGAATAAACTCAAGAAATGTAATTTAAAGTTTACCTTCAGACAAGGGAGGCAAATGCAACCAACAGGGAGGCCTGGGGAAAGCTTGATCGAGAGGGCGACGCCCAATGCAACGACAACCACCCCCTAAGGCTGGGCACCCCTGGTGAGAGTGGGGGACCGGGCAGCAGTGCTGGAGCCCTGGCTGGAGCCCCAGGTTGGCCTGGAGTCACATGCTGGTGAGGGCTTGTAGTTCTGGAGCAAGATTAAGTCAGCCGTAGATCATCCCAGGGACAATATGGAGAATAAACTCAAGAAATGGAATTTAAAGTTTACCTTCAGACAAGGGAGGCAAAAGCAACCAACAGGGAGGCCTGGTGACAGCGCGTCCGACATGGGAGAGCACACTGCAATGACAAACTCGGCCTCAGGCTAGGCCCCCCTGGTGTGAGTGGCTGACCGGGTTGCAGGCCAGAGCTCTGGGTGCGATGGTGAAGACAAAGGCTGGTGAGGGCTTGTAGTTCTGGGCACACTGCAATGACAAACTCAGCCTCAGGCTGGGCCCCCCTGGTGCGAGTGGCTGACCGGGTTGCAGGCCAGAGCTCTGGGTGCGATGGTGAAGACAAAGAATGGTGAGGGCTTGTAGTTCTGGAGAAAGATTATGTCAGCCAAAGATCATCCCAGGGACAATATGGAGAATAAACTCAAGAAATGGAATTTAAAGTTTACCTTCAGACAAGGGAGGAAATTGCAACCAACAGGGAGGCCTGGGGACAGCGCGTCCGACATGGGACGGCAGACTGCAATGACAAAATCAGCCTCAGGCTGGGCCCCCCTGGTGTGAGTGGGGAACCGGGTTGCAGTGCTGGAGCCCTGGGTGTGGTGCTGGAGACAAAGACTTGTGAGGGCTTGTAGTTCTGGAGCAAGATTAAGTCAGCCAAAGATCATCCCTGGGAAAATATGGAGAATAAACACAAGAAATGGAATTTAAAGTTTACCTTCAGACAAGGGAGGCAAATGCAACCAACAGGGAGGCCTGGTGACAGCTCGTCCGATGTGAAACGGCACACTGCAATGACAACCTCGGCCTCAGGCTGGGCCCCCCTGGTGCGAGTGGGGGACCGAGGTTGCACTGGCGGAACTCCTGGTGCGGTGCTGAAGACAAAGGCCTGTGAGGGCTTGTAGTTCTGGAGAAAGATTATGTCAGCCAAAGATCATCCCAGGGACAATATGGAGAATAAACTCAAGAAAGGGAATTTAAAGTTTACCTTCAGACAAGGGAGGCAAATGCAACCAACAGGGAGGCCTGGTGACAGCGCGTCCGACATGGGACGGCACACTACAATGACAAAATCGGCCTCAGAATGGGGCCCCTTGGTGCGAGTGGGTGACCGGGTTGCAGGCCAGAGCTCTGGGTGCGATGGTGAAGACAAAGAATGGTGAGGGCTTGTAGTTCTGGAGCAAGATTATGTCAGCCAAAGATCATCCCAGGGACAATATGGAAAATAAACTCAAGAAATGTAATTTAAAGTTTACCTTCAGACAAGGGAGGCAAATGCAACCAATGAGAAGGCCTGGTGACAGCGCGTCCGATGTGGGACGGCACACTGCAATGACAACCTCGGCCTCAGGCTGGGCCCCCCTGGTGAGAGTGGGGGACCGAGGTTGCACTGGCGGAACTCCTGGTGCGGTGCTGAAGACAAAGGCTGACAGCGCGTCCGACATGGGACGGCACACTGCAATGACAAACTCGGCCTCAGGCTTGGCCCCCTTGGTGCGAGTGGCTGACCGGGTTGCAGGCCAGAGCTCTGGGTGCGATGGTGAAGACAAAGGCTGGTGAGGGCTTGTAGTTCTGGAGAAAGATTATGTCAGCCAAAGATCATCCCAGGGACAATATGGAGAATAAACTCAAGAAATGTAATTTAAAGTTTACCTTCAGACAAGGGAGGCAAATGCAACAAACAGGGAGGCCTGGTGACAGCGCATCCAACATGGGACGGCAAACTGCAATGACAAACTCGGCCTCAGGCTGGGCCCCCCTGGTGCGAGTGGGGGACCGAGTTTGCACTGGCAGAAATCCTGGTGCAGTGCTGAAGACTAAGGTTAGTGAGGGCTTGTAGTTCTGGAGAAAGATTATGTCAGCCAAAGATCATCCCAGGGACAATATGGAGAATAAACTCAAGAAATGGAATTTAAAGTTTACCTTCAGACAAGGGAGGCAAATGCAACCAACAGGGAGGCCTGGTGACAGCGCGTCCGACAAGGGACAGCACACTGCAATGACAAACTCGGCCTCAGGCAGGGCCCCCCTGGTGCGAGTGGGTGACCGGGTTGCAGGCCAGAGCTCTGGGTGCGATGGTGAAGACAAAGGCTGGTGAGGGCTTGTAGTTCTGGGCACACTGCAATGACAAACTCGGCCTCAGGCAGGGCCCCCCTGGTGCGAGTGGGTGACCGGGTTGCAGGCCAGAGCTCTGGGTGCGATGGTGAAGACAAAGGCTGGTGAGGGCTTGTAGTTCTGGGCACACTGCAATGACAAACCCGGCCTCAGGCTGGGCCCCCCTGGTGCGAGTGGCTGACCGGGTTGCAGGCCAAAGCTCTGGGTGCGATGGTGAAGACAAAGGCTGGTGAGGGCTTGTCGTTCTGGAGAAAGATCATGTCAGCCAAAGATCATCCCAGGGACAATATGGAGAATAAACTCAAGAAATGGAATTTAAAGTTTACCTTCAGACAAGGGAGGCAAATGCAACCAAAAGGGAGGCCTGGTGACAGCGCGTCCGACATGGGACGGCAGACTGCAATGACAAAATCAGCCTCAGGTTGGGCCTCCCTGGTGTGAGTGGGAGACCGGGTTGCAGTGCTGGAGCCCTGGGTGTGGTGCTGAAGACAAAGACTTGTGAGGGCTTGTAGTTCTGGAGCAAGATTAAGTCAGCCAAAGATCATCACAGGGACAATATGGAGAATAAACTCAAGAAATGTAATTTAAAGTTTACCTTCAGACAAGGGAGGCAAATGCAACCAACAGGGAGGCCTGGTGACAGCGCGTCCGATGTGGGACGGCACACTGCAATGACAACCTCGGCCTCAGGCTGGGCCCCCCTGGTGTGAGTGGGGGACCGATGTTGCACTGGCGGAACTCCTGGTGCGGTGCTGAAGACAAAGGCTGGTGAGGGCTTGTAATTCTGGAGAAAGATTATGTCAGCCAAAGATCATCCCAGGGACAATATGGAGAATAAACTCAAGAAATGGAATTTAAAGTTTACCTTCAGACAAGGGAGGCAAATGCAACCAACAGGGAGGCCTGGTGATAGCGCGTCCGATGTGGGACGGCACACTGCAATGACAACCTCGGCCTCAGGCTGGGCCCCCCTGGTGCGAGTGGCTGACAGGGTTGCAGGCCAAAGCTCTGGGTGCGATGGTGAAGACAAAGGCTGGTGAGGGCTTGTAGTTCTGGAGAAAGATTATGTCAGCCAAAGATCATCCCAGGGACAATATGGAGAATAAACTCAAGAAATGTAATTTAAAGTTTACCTTCAGACAAGGGAGGCAAATGCAACCAACAGGGAGGCCTGGGGAAAGCTTCATCGAGAGGGCGACGCCCACTGCAACGACAACCACCGCCTAAGGCTGGGCACCCCTGGTGAGAGTGGGGGACCGGGCAGCAGTGCTGGAGCCCTGGCTGGAGCCCCAGGGAGGCCTGGAGTCACATGCTGGTGAGGGCTTGTAGTTCTGGAGCAAGATTAAGTCAGCCGTAGATCATCCCAGGGACAATATGGAGAATAAACTCAAGAAAGGGAATTTAAAGTTTACCTTCAGACAAGGGAGGCAAATGCAACCAACAGGGAGGCCTGGTGACAGCGCGTCCGATGTGGGACGGCACACTGCAATGACAACCTCGGCCTCAGGCTGGGCCCCCCTGGTGAGAGTGGGGGACCGAGGTTGCACTGGCGGAACTCCTGGTGCGGTGCTGAAGACAAAGGCTGACAGCGCGTCCGACATGGGACGGCACACTGCAATGACAAACTCGGCCTCAGGCTTGGCCCCCTTGGTGCGAGTGGCTGACCGGGTTGCAGGCCAGAGCTCTGGGTGCGATGGTGAAGACAAAAGCTGGTGAGGGCTTGTAGTTCTGGAGAAAGATTATGTCAGCCAAAGATCATCCCAGGGACAATATGGAGAATAAACTCAAGAAATGTAATTTAAAGTTTACCTTCAGACAAGGGAGGCAAATGCAACCAACAGGGAGGCCTGGTGACAGCGCGTCCGACATGGGACGGCACACTGCAATGACAAACTCGGACTCAGGCTGGGCCCCCTTGGTGCGAGTGGGTGACCGGGTTGCAGGCCAGAGCTCTGGGTGCGATGGTGAAGACAAAGGCTGGTGAGGGCTTGTAGTTCTGGAGAAGATTATGTCAGCCAAAGATCATCCCAGGGACAATCTGGAGAATAAACTCAAGAAATGTAATTTAAAGTTTACCTTCAGACAAGGGAGGCAAATGCAACAAACAGGGAGGCCTGGTGACAGCGCGTCCAACATGGGACGGCAAACTGCAATGACAAACTCGGCCTCAGGCTGGGCCCCCCTGGTGCGAGTGGGGGACCGAGTTTGCACTGGCAGAAATCCTGGTGCAGTGCTGAAGACTAAGGTTAGTGAGGGCTTGTAGTTCTGGAGAAAGATTATGTCAGCCAAAGATCATCCCAGGGACAATATGGAGAATAAACTCAAGAAATGGAATTTAAAGTTTACCTTCAGACAAGGGAGGCAAATGCAACCAACAGGGAGGCCTGGTGACAGCGCGTCCGACAAGGGACGGCACACTGCAATGACAAACTCGGCCTCAGGCAGGGCCCCCCTGGTGCGAGTGGGTGACCGGGTTGCAGGCCAGAGCTCTGGGTGCGATGGTGAAGACAAAGGCTGGTGAGGGCTTGTAGTTCTGGGCACACTGCAATGACAAACTCGGCCTCAGGCAGGGCCCCCCTGGTGCGAGTGGATGACCGGGTTGCAGGCCAGAGCTCTGGGTGCGATGGTGAAGACAAAGGCTGGTGAGGGCTTGTAGTTCTGGGCACACTGCAATGACAAACCCGGCCTCAGGCTGGGCCCCCCTGGTGCGAGTGGCTGACCGGGTTGCAGGCCAAAGCTCTGGGTGCGATGGTGAAGACAAAGGCTGGTGAGGGCTTGTCGTTCTGGAGAAAGATTATGTCAGCCAAAGATCATCCCAGGGACAATATGGAGAATAAACTCAAGAAATGGAATTTAAAGTTTACCTTCAGACAAGGGAGGCAAATGCAACCAACAGGGAGGCCTGGGGAAAGCTTGATCGAGAGGGCGACGCCCACTGCAACGACAACCACCCCCTAAGGCTGGGCACCCCTGGTGAGAGTGGGGGACCGGGCAGCAGTGCTGGAGCCCTGGCTGGAGCCCCAAGTTGGCCTGGAGTCACATGCTGGTGAGGGCTTGTAGTTCTGGAGCAAGATTAAGTCAGCCGTAGATCATCCCAGGGACAATATGGAGAATAAACTCAAGAAATGGAATTTAAAGTTTACCTTCAGACAAGGGAGGCAAATGCAACCAACAGGGAGGCCTGGTGAAAGCCTGATCGAGAGGGCGACGCCCACTGCAACGACAACCACCCCCTAAGGCTGGACACCCCTGGTGAGGGTGGGGGACCAAGGTTGCACTGGCGGAACTCCTGGTGCGGTGCTGAAGACAAAGGCTGGTGAGGGCTTGTAGTTCTGGAGAAAGATTAAGTCAGCCAAAGATCATCCCAGGGACAATATGGAGAATAAACTCAAGAAATGGAATTTAAAGTTTACCTTCAGACAAGGGAGGCAAATGCAACCAACAGGGAGTCCTGATGACAGGTCGTCCGAAAAGGGACGGCACAATGCAATGACAAACTCAGCCTCAGGCTGGGCCCCCCTGGTGCGAGTGGCTGACCGGGTTGCAGGCCAGAGCTCTGGGTGCGATGGTGAAGACAAAGGCTGGTGAGGGCTTGTAGTTCTGGAGAAAGATTATGTCAGCCGTAGATCATCCCAGGGACAATATGGAGAATAAACTCAAGAAATGGAATTTAAAGTTTACCTTCAGACAAGGGAGGCAAATGCAACCAACAGGGAGGCCTGGTGACAACTCGTCCGACATGGGACGGCACACTGCAATGACAAAATTAGCCTCAGACTGGGCACCCCTGGTGTGAGTGGGGGACCGAGTTGCAGTGCTGGAGCCCTGGGTGTGGTGCTGGAGAAAAAGGCTTGTGAGGGCTTGTAGTTCTGGAGCAAGATTAAGTCAGCCAAAGATCATCCCAGGGACAATATGGAGAATAAACTCAAGAAATGGAATTTAAAGTTTACCTTCAGACAAGGGAGGCAAATACAACCAACAGGGAGGCCTGGGGAAAGCTTGATCGAGAGGGCGACGCCCACTGCAACGACAACCACCGCCTAAGTCTGGGAACCCCTGGTGAAAGTGGGGGACCGGGCAGCAGTGCTGGAGCCCTGGCTGGAAACCCAGGGTGGCCTGGAGTCACATGCTGGTGAGGGCTTGTAGTTCTGGAGCAAGATTAAGTCAGCCGTAGATCATCCCAGGGACAATATGGAGAATAAACTCAAGAAAGGGAATTTAAAGTTTACCTTCAGACAAAGGAGGCAAATGCAACCAACAGGGAGGCCTGGTGACAGCGCGTCCGATGTGGGACGGCACACTGCAATGACAACCTCGGCCTCAGGCTGGGCCCCCCTGGTGAGAGTGGGGGACCGATGTTGCACTGGCGGAACTCCTGGTGCGGTGCTGAAGACAAAGGCTGGTGAGGGCTTGTAGTTCTGGAGAAAGATTATGTCAGCCAAAGATCATCCCAGGGACAATATGGAGAATAAACTCAAGAAATGGAATTTAAAGTTTACCTTCAGACAAGGGAGGCAAATGCAACCAACAGGGAGGCCTGGGGACAGCGCGTCCGACATGGGACGGCAGACTGCAATGACAAAATCAGCCTCAGGCTGGGCCCCCCTGGTGTGAGTGGGGAACCGGGCAGCAGTGCTGGAGCCCTGGGTGTGGTGCTGGAGACAAAGACTTGTGAAGGCTTGTAGTTCTGGAACAAGATTAAGTCAGCCAAAGATCATCCCTGGGACAATATGGAGAATAAACACAAGAAATGGAATTTAAAGTTTACCTTCAGACAAGGGAGGCAAATGCAACCAACAGGGAGGCCTGGTGACAGCTCGTCCGACGTGGAACGGCAAGCTGCAATGACAACCTCGGCCTCAGGCTGGGCCCCCCTGGTGTGAGTGGGGGACCGAGGTTGCACTGGCGGAACTCCTGGTGCGGTGCTGAAGACAAAGGCTTGTGAGGGCTTGTAGTTCTGGAGCAAGATTATGTCAGCCAAAGATCATCCCAGGGACAATATGGAGAATAAACTCAAGAAATGTAATTTAAAATTTACCTTCAGACAAGGGAGGCAAATGCAACCAACAGGGAGGCCTGGTGACAGCGCGTCCGACATGAGACGGCACACTGCAAGGACAAACTCGGCCTCAGAATGGGGCCCCTTGGTGCGAGTGGGTGACCGGGTTGAAGGCCAGAGCTCTGGGTGCGATGGTGAAGACAAAGAATGGTGAGGGCTTGTAGTTCTGGAGCAAGATTATGTCAGCCAAAGATCATCCCAGGGACAATATGGAAAATAGACTCAAGAAATGTAATTTAAAGTTTACCTTCAGACAAGGGAGGCAAATGCAACCAACAGGGAGGCCTGGGGAAAGCTTGATCGAGAGGGCGACGCCCACTGCAACGACAACCACCCCCTAAGGCTGGACACCCCTGGTGAGGGTGGGGGACCGGGCAGCAGTGCTAGAGCCCTGGCTGGAGCCCCGGTCTGGCCTGGAGTCACATGCTGGTGAGGGCTTGTAGTTCTGGAGCAAGATTAAGTCAGCCGTAGATCATCCCCGGCACAATATGGAGAATAAACTCAAGAAATGGAATTTAAAGTTTACCTTCAGACAAGGGAGGCAAATGCAACCAACAGGGAGGCCTGGTGATAGCGCGTCCGATGTGGGACGGCACACTGCAATGACAAACTCGGCCTCAGGCTGGGCCCCCCTGGTGCGAGTGGCTGACCGGGTTGCAGGCCAGAGCTCTGGGTGCGATGGTGAAGACAAAGGCTGGTGAGGGCTTGTCGTTCTGGAGAAAGATTATGTCAGCCAAAGATCATCCCAGGGACAATATGGAGAATAAACTCAAGAAATGTAATTTAAAGTTTACCTTCAGACAAGGGAGGCAAATGCAACCAACAGGGAGGCCTGGGGAAAGCTTGATCGAGAGGGCGACGCCCACTGCAACGACAACCACCCCCTAAGGCTGGGCACCCCTGGTGAGAGTGGGGGACCGGGCAGCAGTGCTGGAGCCCTGGCTGGAGCCCCAGGTTGGCCTGGAGTCACATGCTGGTGAGGGCTTGTAGTTCTGGAGCAAGATTAAGTCAGCCGTAGATCATCCCAGGGACAATATGGAGAATAAACTCAAGAAATGGAATTTAAAGTTTACCTTCAGACAAGGGAGGAAAAAGCAACCAACAGGGAGGCCTGGTGACAGCGCGTCCGACATGGGAGAGCACACTGCAATGACAAACTCGGCCTCAGGCTAGGCCCCCCTGGTGCGAGTGGCTGACCGGGTTGCAGGCCAGAGCTCTGGGTGCGATGGTGAAGACAAAGGCTGGTGAGGGCTTGTCGTTCTGGAGAAAGATTATGTCAGCCAAAGATCATCCCAGGGACAATATGGAGAATAAACTCAAGAAATGTAATTTAAAGTTTACCTTCAGACAAGGGAGGCAAATGCAACCAACAGGGAGGCCTGGGGAAAGCTTGATCGAGAGGGCGACGCCCACTGCAACGACAACCACCCCCTAAGGCTGGGCACCCCTGGTGAGAGTGGGGGACCGGGCAGCAGTGCTGGAGCCCTGGCTGGAGCCCCAGGTTGGCCTGGAGTCACATGCTGGTGAGGGCTTGTAGTTCTGGAGCAAGATTAAGTCAGCCGTAGATCATCCCAGGGACAATATGGAGAATAAACTCAAGAAATGGAATTTAAAGTTTACCTTCAGACAAGGGAGGCAAAAGCAACCAACAGGGAGGCCTGGTGACAGCGCGTCCGACATGGGAGAGCACACTGCAATGACAAACTCGGCCTCAGGCTAGGCCCCCCTGGTGCGAGTGGCTGACCGGGTTGCAGGCCAGAGCTCTGGGTGCGATGGTGAAGACAAAGGCTGGTGAGGGCTTGTAGTTCTGGGCACACTGCAATGACAAACTCAGCCTCAGGCTGGGCCCCCCTGGTGCGAGTGGCTGACCGGGTTGCAGGCCAGAGCTCTGGGTGCGATGGTGAAGACAAAGGCTGGTGAGGGCTTGTAGTTCTGGAGAAAGATTATGTCAGCCAAAGATCATCCCAGGGACAATATGGAGAATAAACTCAAGAAATGGAATTTAAAGTTTACCTTCAGACAAGGGAGGAAATTGCAACCAACAGGGAGGCCTGGGGACAGCGCGTCCGACATGGGACGGCAGACTGCAATGACAAAATCAGCCTCAGGCTGGGCCCCCCTGGTGTGAGTGGGGAACCGGGTTGCAGTGCTGGAGCCCTGGGTGTGGTGCTGGAGACAAAGACTTGTGAGGGCTTGTAGTTCTGGAGCAAGATTAAGTCAGCCAAAGATCATCCCTGGGAAAATATGGAGAATAAACACAAGAAATGGAATTTAAAGTTTACCTTCAGACAAGGGAGGCAAATGCAACCAACAGGGAGGCCTGGTGACAGCGCGTCCGATGTGAAACGGCACACTGCAATGACAACCTCGGCCTCAGGCTGGGCCCCCCTGGTGCGAGTGGGGGACCGAGGTTGCACTGGCGGAACTCCTGGTGCGGTGCTGAAGACAAAGGCCTGTGAGGGCTTGTAGTTCTGGAGAAAGATTATGTCAGCCAAAGATCATCCCAGGGACAATATGGAGAATAAACTCAAGAAAGGGAATTTAAAGTTTACCTTCAGACAAGGGAGGCAAATGCAACCAACAGGGAGGCCTGGTGACAGCGCGTCCGACATGGGACGGCACACTACAATGACAAAATCGGCCTCAGAATGGGGCCCCTTGGTGCGAGTGGGTGACCGGGTTGCAGGCCAGAGCTCTGGGTGCGATGGTGAAGACAAAGAATGGTGAGGGCTTGTAGTTCTGGAGAAAGATTATGTCAGCCAAAGATCATCCCAGGGACAATATGGAGAATAAACTCAAGAAATGGAATTTAAAGTTTACCTTCAGAAAAGGGAGGCAAATGCAACCAAAAGGGAGGCCTGGTGACAGCGCGTCCGACATGGGACGGCAGACTGCAATGACAAAATCAGCCTCAGGTTGGGCCCCCCTGGTGTGAGTGGGAGACCGGGTTGCAGTGCTGGAGCCCTGGGTGTGGTGCTGAAGACAAAGACTTGTGAGGGCTTGTAGTTCTGGAGCAAGATTAAGTCAGCCAAAGATCATCACAGGGACAATATGGAGAATAAACTCAAGAAATGTAATTTAAAGTTTACCTTCAGACAAGGGAGGCAAATGCAACCAACAGGGAGGCCTGGTGACAGCGCGTCCGATGTGGGACGGCACACTGCAATGACAACCTTGGCCTCAGGCTGGGCCCCCCTGGTGTGAGTGGGGGACCGATGTTGCACTGGCGGAACTCATGGTGCGGTGCTGAAGACAAAGGCTGGTGAGGGCTTGTAGTTCTGGAGAAAGATTATGTCAGCCAAAGATCATCCCAGGGACAATATGGAGAATAAACTCAAGAAATGGAATTTAAAGTTTACCTTCAGACAAGGGAGGCAAATGCAACCAACAGGGTGTCCTGATGACAGGTCGTCCGAAAAGGGACGGGACAATGCAATGACAAACTCGGCCTCAGGCTGGGCCCCCCTGGTGCGAGTGGCTGACCGGGTTGCAGGCCAGAGCTCTGGGTGCGATGGTGAAGACAAAGGCTGGTGAGGGCTTGTAGTTCTGGAGAAAGATTATGTCAGCCGTAGATCATCCCAGGGACAATATGGAGAATAAACTCAAGAAATGTAATTTAAAGTTTACCTTCAGACAAGGGAGGCAAATGCAAACAACAGGGAGGCCTGTGGAAAGCTTGATCGAGAGGGCGACGCCCACTGCAACGACAACCACCGCCTAAGGCTGGGCACCCCTGGTGAGAGTGGGGGACCGGGCAGCAGTGCTGGAGGCCTGGCTGGAGCCCCGGGGTGGCCTGGAGTCACATGCTGGTGAGGGCTTGTAGTTCTGGAGCAAGATTAAGTCAGCCGTAGATCATCCCAGGGACAATATGGAGAATAAACTCAAGAAAGGGAATTTAAAGTTTACCTTCAGACAAGGGAGGCAAATGCAACCAACAGGGAGGCCTGGTGACAGCTCGTCCGATGTGGGGAGGCACACTGCAATGACAAAATCGCCCTCAGGCTGGGCCCCCCTAGTGAGAGTGGGGAACCGGGTTGCAGTGCTGGAGTTCTGGGTGCGGTGCTGAAGACAGAGGCTCGTGAGGGCTTGTAGTTCTGGAGAAAGATTATGTCAGCCAAAGACCATCCCGGGGACAATATGGAGAATAAAGTCAAGAAATGGAATTTAAAGTTTACCTTCAGACAAGGGAGGTAAACGCAACCAACAGGGAGGCCTGGGGAAAGCTTGATCGAGAGGGCGACGCCCACTGCAACGACAACCACCGCCTAAGGCTGGGCACCCCTGGTGAGGGTGGGGGACCGGATAGCAGTGCTGGAGGCCTGGCTGGAGCCCCGGGGTGGCCTGGAGTCACATGCTGGTGAGGGCTTGTAGTTCTGGAGCAAGATTAAGTCAGCCGTAGATCATCCCAGGGACAATATGGAGAATAAACTCAAGAAAGGGAATTTAAAGTTTACCTTCAGACAAGGGAGGCAAATGCAACCAACAAGGAGGCCTGGTGACAGCGCGTCCGACATGGGACAGCACATTGCAATGACAAACTCAGCCTCAGGCTGGGCCCCCTTGGTGCGAGTGGGTGACAAGGTTGCAGGCCAGAGCTCTGGGTGCGATGGTGAAGACAAAGGCTGGTGAGGGCTTGTAGTTCTGGAGAAAGATTATGTCAGCCAAAGATCATCCCAGGGACAATATGGAGAATAAACTCAAGAAATGGAATTTAAAGTTTACCTTCAGACAAGGGAGGCAAATGCAACCAACAGGGAGGCCTGGTGATAGCGCGTCCGATGTGGGACGGCACACTGCAATGACAAAATCAGCCTCAGGCTGGGCCCCCCTGGTGTGAGTGGGGGACCGGGCAGCAGTGCTGGAGCCCTGGATGTGGTGCTGGAAACAAAGGCTAGTGAGGGCTTGTAGTTCTGGAGAAAGATTATGTCAGCAAAAGATAATCCCAGGGACAATATGGAGAATAAAGTCAAGAAATGGAATTTAAAGTTTACCTTCAGACAAGGGAGGCAAATGCAACCAACAGGGAGGCCAGGTTACAGCGCGTCTGATGTGGGACGGCACACTGCAATGACAACCTCGGCCTCAGGCTGGGCCCCCCTGGTGCGAGTGGGGGACCGAGTTTGCACTGGCAGAAATCCTGGTGCAGTGCTTAAGACAAAGGTTGGTGAGGGCTTGTAGTTCTGGAGAAAGATTATGTCAGCCAAAGATCATCCCAGGGACAATATGGAGAATAAACTCAAGAAATGGAATTTAAAGTTTACCTTCAGACAAGGGAGGCAAATGCAACCAACAGGGAGTCCTGATGACAGGTCGTCCGAAAAGGGACGGCACAATGCAATGACAAACTCGGCCTCAGGCTGGGCCCCCCTGGTGCGAGTGGGTGACCGGGTTGCAGGCCAGAGCTCTGGGTGCGATGGTGAAGACAAAGGCTGGTGAGGGCTTGTAGTTCTGGAGAAAGATTATGTCAGCCGTAGATCATCCCAGGGACAATATGGAGAATAAACTCAAGAAATGTAATTTAAAGTTTACCTTCAGACAAGGGAGGCAAATGCAACCAACAGGGAGGCCTGTGGAAAGCTTGATCGAGAGGGCGACGCCCACTGCAACGACAACCACCGCCTAAGGCTGGGCACCCCTGGTGAGAGTGGGGGACCAGGCAGCAGTGCTGGAGCCCTGGCTGGAGCCCCGGTCTGGCCTGGAGTCACATGCTGGTGAGGGCTTGTAGTTCTGGAGCAAGATTAAGTCAGCCAAAGATCATCCCAGGGACAATATGGAGAATAAACTCAAGAAATGGAATTTAAAGTTTACCTTCAGACAAGGGAGGCAAATGCAACCAACAGGGAGGCCTGGTGATAGCGCGTCCGATGTGGGACGGCACACTGCAATGACAAAATCAGCCTCAGGCTGGGCCCCCCTGGTGTGAGTGGGGGACCGGGTTGCAGTGCTGGAGACCTGGGTGTGGTGCTTGAGACAAAGGCTTGTGAGGGCTTGTAGTTCTGGAGAAAGATTATGTCAGCCAAAGATCATCCCAGGGACAATATGGACAATTAATTCAAAAAATGTAATTTAAAGTTTACCTTCAGACAAGGGAGGCAAATGCAACCAACAGGGAGGCCTGATGACAGCGCGTCCGACATGGGACGGCACACTGCAATGACAAACTCGGCCTCAGGCTTGGCCCCCTTGGTGCGAGTGGCTGACCGGGTTGCAGGCCAGAGCTCTGGGTGCGATGGTGAAGACAAAGGCTGGTGAGGGCTTGTAGTTCTGGAGAAAGATTATGTCAGCCAAAGATCATCCCAGGGACAATATGGAGAATAAACTCAAGAAATGTAATTTAAAGTTTACCTTCAGACAAGGGAGGCAAATGCAACCAACAGGGAGGCCTGGTGACAGCGCGTCCGACATGGGACGGCACACTGCAATGACAAACTCGGACTCAGGCTGGGCCCCCTTGGTGCGAGTGGGTGACCGGGTTGCAGGCCAGAGCTCTGGGTGCGATGGTGAAGACAAAGGCTGGTGAGGGCTTGTAGTTCTGGAGAAGATTATGTCAGCCAAAGATCATCCCAGGGACAATCTGGAGAATAAACTCAAGAAATGTAATTTAAAGTTTACCTTCAGACAAGGGAGGCAAATGCAACAAACAGGGAGGCCTGGTGACAGCGCGTCCAACATGGGACGGCAAACTGCAATGACAAACTCGGCCTCAGGCTGGGCCCCCCTGGTGCGAGTGGGGGACCGAGTTTGCACTGGCAGAAATCCTGGTGCAGTGCTGAAGACTAAGGTTAGTGAGGGCTTGTAGTTCTGGAGAAAGATTATGTCAGCCAAAGATCATCCCAGGGACAATATGGAGAATAAACTCAAGAAATGGAATTTAAAGTTTACCTTCAGACAAGGGAGGCAAATGCAACCAACAGGGAGGCCAGGTTACAGCGCGTCTGATGTGGGACGGCACACTGCAATGACAACCTCGGCCTCAGGCTGGGCCCCCCTGGTGCGAGTGGGGGACCGAGTTTGCACTGGCAGAAATCCTGGTGCAGTGCTTAAGACAAAGGTTGGTGAGGGCTTGTAGTTCTGGAGAAAGATTATGTCAGCCAAAGATCATCCCAGGGACAATATGGAGAATAAACTCAAGAAATGGAATTTAAAGTTTACCTTCAGACAAGGGAGGCAAATGCAACCAACAGGGAGTCCTGATGACAGGTCGTCCGAAAAGGGACGGCACAATGCAATGACAAACTCGGCCTCAGGCTGGGCCCCCCTGGTGCGAGTGGGTGACCGGGTTGCAGGCCAGAGCTCTGGGTGCGATGGTGAAGACAAAGGCTGGTGAGGGCTTGTAGTTCTGGAGAAAGATTATGTCAGCCGTAGATCATCCCAGGGACAATATGGAGAATAAACTCAAGAAATGTAATTTAAAGTTTACCTTCAGACAAGGGAGGCAAATGCAACCAACAGGGAGGCCTGTGGAAAGCTTGATCGAGAGGGCGACGCCCACTGCAACGACAACCACCGCCTAAGGCTGGGCACCCCTGGTGAGAGTGGGGGACCAGGCAGCAGTGCTGGAGCCCTGGCTGGAGCCCCGGTCTGGCCTGGAGTCACATGCTGGTGAGGGCTTGTAGTTCTGGAGCAAGATTAAGTCAGCCAAAGATCATCCCAGGGACAATATGGAGAATAAACTCAAGAAATGGAATTTAAAGTTTACCTTCAGACAAGGGAGGCAAATGCAACCAACAGGGAGGCCTGGTGATAGCGCGTCCGATGTGGGACGGCACACTGCAATGACAAAATCAGCCTCAGGCTGGGCCCCCCTGGTGTGAGTGGGGGACCGGGTTGCAGTGCTGGAGACCTGGGTGTGGTGCTTGAGACAAAGGCTTGTGAGGGCTTGTAGTTCTGGAGAAAGATTATGTCAGCCAAAGATCATCCCAGGGACAATATGGACAATTAATTCAAAAAATGTAATTTAAAGTTTACCTTCAGACAAGGGAGGCAAATGCAACCAACAGGGAGGCCTGATGACAGCGCGTCCGACATGGGACGGCACACTGCAATGACAAACTCGGCCTCAGGCTTGGCCCCCTTGGTGCGAGTGGCTGACCGGGTTGCAGGCCAGAGCTCTGGGTGCGATGGTGAAGACAAAGGCTGGTGAGGGCTTGTAGTTCTGGAGAAAGATTATGTCAGCCAAAGATCATCCCAGGGACAATATGGAGAATAAACTCAAGAAATGTAATTTAAAGTTTACCTTCAGACAAGGGAGGCAAATGCAACCAACAGGGAGGCCTGGTGACAGCGCGTCCGACATGGGACGGCACACTGCAATGACAAACTCGGACTCAGGCTGGGCCCCCTTGGTGCGAGTGGGTGACCGGGTTGCAGGCCAGAGCTCTGGGTGCGATGGTGAAGACAAAGGCTGGTGAGGGCTTGTAGTTCTGGAGAAGATTATGTCAGCCAAAGATCATCCCAGGGACAATCTGGAGAATAAACTCAAGAAATGTAATTTAAAGTTTACCTTCAGACAAGGGAGGCAAATGCAACAAACAGGGAGGCCTGGTGACAGCGCGTCCAACATGGGACGGCAAACTGCAATGACAAACTCGGCCTCAGGCTGGGCCCCCCTGGTGCGAGTGGGGGACCGAGTTTGCACTGGCAGAAATCCTGGTGCAGTGCTGAAGACTAAGGTTAGTGAGGGCTTGTAGTTCTGGAGAAAGATTATGTCAGCCAAAGATCATCCCAGGGACAATATGGAGAATAAACTCAAGAAATGGAATTTAAAGTTTACCTTCAGACAAGGGAGGCAAATGCAACCAACAGGGAGGCCTGGTGACAGCGCGTCCGACAAGGGACGGCACACTGCAATGACAAACTCGGCCTCAGGCAGGGCCCCCCTGGTGCGAGTGGGTGACCGGGTTGCAGGCCAGAGCTCTGGGTGCGATGGTGAAGACAAAGGCTGGTGAGGGCTAGTAGTTCTGGGCACACTGCAATGACAAACTCGGCCTCAGGCAGGGCCCCCCTGGTGCGAGTGGGTGACCGGGTTGCAGGCCAGAGCTCTGGGTGCGATGGTGAAGACAAAGGCTGGTGAGGGCTTGTAGTTCTGGGCACACTGCAATGACAAACCCGGCCTCAGGCTGGGCCCCCCTGGTGCGAGTGGCTGACCGGGTTGCAGGCCAAAGCTCTGGGTGCGATGGTGAAGACAAAGGCTGGTGAGGGCTT
Source organism: Nelusetta ayraudi (assembly GCF_046127955.1). NCBI lineage: Eukaryota > Metazoa > Chordata > Actinopteri > Tetraodontiformes > Monacanthidae > Nelusetta > Nelusetta ayraudi. The sequence goes on from NW_027466102.1 coordinate 375,786, forward strand.
GTCGTTCTGGAGAAAGATTATGTCAGCCAAAGATCATCCCAGGGACAATATGGAGAATAAACTCAAGAAATGTAATTTAAAGTTTACCTTCAGACAAGGGAGGCAAATGCAACCAACAGGGAGGCCTGGGGAAAGCTTGATCGAGAGGGCGACGCCCACTGCAACGACAACCACCCCCTAAGGCTGGGAACCCCTGGTGAGAGTGGGGGACCGGGCAGCAGTGCTGGAGCCCTGGCTGGAGCGCCAGGTTGGCCTGGAGTCACATGCTGGTGAGGGCTTGTAGTTCTGGAGCAAGATTAAGTCAGCCGTAGATCATCCCAGGGACAATATGGAGAATAAACTCAAGAAATGTAATTTAAAGTTTACCTTCAGACAAGGGAGGCAAAAGCAACCAACAGGGAGGCCTGGTGACAGCACGTCCGACATGGGAGAGCACACTGCAATGACAAACTCGGCCTCAGGCTAGGCCCCCCTGGTGCGAGTGGCTGACCGGGTTGCAGGCCAGAGCTCTGGGTGCGATGGTGAAGACAAAGGCTGGTGAGGGCTTGTAGTTCTGGGCACACTGCAATGACAAACTCAGCCTCAGGCTGGGCCCCCCTGGTGCGAGTGGCTGACCGGGTTGCAGGCCAGAGCTCTGGGTGCGATGGTGAAGACAAAGGCTGGTGAGGGCTTGTAGTTCTGGAGAAAGATTATGTCAGCCAAAGATCATCCCAGGGACAATATGGAAAATAAACTCAAGAAATGGAATTTAAAGTTTACCTTCAGACAAGGGAGGAAATTGCAACCAACAGGGAGGCCTGGGGACAGCGCGTCCGACATGGGACGGCAGACTGCAATGACAAAATCAGCCTCAGGCTGGGCCCCCCTGGTGTGAGTGGGGAACCGGGTTGCAGTGCTGGAGCCCTGGGTGTGGTGCTGGAGACAAAGACTTGTGAGGGCTTGTAGTTCTGGAGCAAGATTAAGTCAGCCAAAGATCATCCCTGGGAAAATATGGAGAATAAACACAAGAAATGGAATTTAAAGTTTACCTTCAGACAAGGGAGGCAAATGCAAACAACAGGGAGGCCTGGTGACAGCTCGTCCGATGTGAAACGGCACACTGCAATGACAACCTCGGCCTCAGGCTGGGCCCCCCTGGTGCGAGTGGGGGACCGAGGTTGCACTGGCGGAACTCCTGGTGCGGTGCTGAAGACAAAGGCCTGTGAGGGCTTGTAGTTCTGGAGAAAGATTATGTCAGCCAAAGATCATCCCAGGGACAATATGGAGAATAAACTCAAGAAAGGGAATTTAAAGTTTACCTTCAGACAAGGGAGGCAAATGCAACCAACAGGGAGGCCTGGTGACAGCGCGTCCGACATGGGACGGCACACTACAATGACAAAATCGGCCTCAGAATGGGGCCCCTTGGTGCGAGTGGGTGACCGGGTTGCAGGCCAGAGCTCTGGGTGCGATGGTGAAGACAAAGAATGGTGAGGGCTTGTAGTTCTGGAGCAAGATTATGTCAGCCAAAGATCATCCCAGGGACAATATGGAAAATAAACTCAAGAAATGTAATTTAAAGTTTACCTTCAGACAAGGGAAGCAAATGCAACCAACAGGGAGGCCTGGGGAAAGCTTGATCGAGAGGGCGACGCCCACTGCAACGACAACCACCCCCTAAGGCTGGACACCCCTGGTGAGGATGGGGGACCGGGCAGCAGTGCTAGAGCCCTGGCTGGAGCCCCGGTCTGGCCTGGAGTCACATGCTGGTGAGGGCTTGTAGTTCTGGAGCAAGATTAAGTCAGCCGTAGATCATCCCAGGCACAATATGGAGAATAAACTCAAGAAATGGAATTTAAAGTTCACCTTCAGACAAGGGAGGCAAATGCAACCAACAGGGAGGCCTGGTGATAGCGCGTCCGATGTGGGACGGCACACTGCAATGACAAAATAAGCCTCAGGCTGGACACCCCTGGTGTGAGTGGGGGACCGAGTTGCAGTGCAGGAGCCCTGGGTGTGGTGCTGGAGACAAAGGCTTGTGAGGGCTTGTAGTTCTGGAGAAAGATTATGTCAGCCAAAGATCATCCCAGGGACAATATGGAGAATAAACTCAAGAAATGTAATTTAAAGTTTACCTTCAGACAAGGGAGGCAAATGCAACCAACAGGGAGGCCTGGGGAAAGCTTGATCGAGAGGGCGACGCCCACTGCAACGACAACCACCGCCTAAGGCAGGGCCCCCCTGGTGAGAGTGGGGGACCGGGCAGCAGTGCTGGAGCCCTGGCTGGAGCCCCAGGGTAGCCTGGAGTCACATGCTGGTGAGGGCTTGTAGTTCTGGAGCCAGATTAAGTCAGCCAAAGATCATCCCAGGGACAATATGGAGAATAAACTCAAGAAAGGGAATTTAAAGTTTAACTTCAGACAAGGGAGGCAAATGCAACCAACAGGGAGGCCTGATGACAGGTCGTCCGACATGGGACGGCACACTGCAATGACAACCTCGGCCTCAGGCTGGGCCCCCCTGGTGCGAGTGGCTGACAGGGTTGCAGGCCAAAGCTCTGGGTGCGATGGTGAAGACAAAGGCTGGTGAGGGCTTGTAGTTCTGGAGAAAGATTATGTCAGCCAAAGATCATCCCAGGGACAATATGGAGAATAAACTCAAGAAATGTAATTTAAAGTTTACCTTCAGACAAGGGAGGCAAATGCAACCAACAGGGAGGCCTGGGGAAAGCTTCATCGAGAGGGCGACGCCCACTGCAACGACAACCACCGCCTAAGGCTGGGCACCCCTGGTGAGAGTGGGGGACCGGGCAGCAGTGCTGGAGCCCTGGCTGGAGGCCCAGGGAGGCCTGGAGTCACATGCTGGTGAGGGCTTGTAGTTCTGGAGCAAGATTAAGTCAGCCGTAGATCATCCCAGGGACAATATGGAGAATAAACTCAAGAAAGGGAATTTAAAGTTTACCTTCAGACAAGGGAGGCAAATGCAACCAACAGTGAGGCCTGGTGACAGCGCGTCCGATGTGGGACGGCACACTGCAATGACAACCTCGGCCTCAGGCTGGGCCCCCCTGGTGAGAGTGGGGGACCGAGGTTGCACTGGCGGAACTCCTGGTGCGGTGCTGAAGACAAAGGCTGGTGAGGGCTTGTAGTTCTGGAGAAAGATTATGTCAGCCAAAGATCATCCCAGGGACAATATGGAGAATAAACTCAAGAAATGGAATTTAAAGTTTACCTTCAGACAAGGGTGGCAAATGCAACCAAAAGGGAGGCCTGGTGACAGCGCGTCCGACATGGGACGGCAGACTGCAATGACAAAATCAGCCTCAGGTTGGGCCCCCCTGGTGTGAGTGGGAGACCGGGTTGCAGTGCTGGAGCCCTGGGTGTGGTGCTGAAGACAAAGACTTGTGAGGGCTTGTAGTTCTGGAGCAAGATTAAGTCAGCCAAAGATCATCACAGGGACAATATGGAGAATAAACTCAAGAAATGTAATTTAAAGTTTACCTTCAGACAAGGGAGGCAAATGCAACCAACAGGGAGGCCTGGTGACAGCGCGTCCGACATGGGACGGCACACTGCAATGACAATCTGGGCCTCAGGCTGGGCCCCCCTGGTGCGAGTGGCTGACCGGGTTGCAGGCCAGAGCTCTGGGTACGATGCTGAAGACAAAGGCTGGTGAGGGCTTGTAGTTCTGGAGAAAGATTATGTCAGCCAAAGATCACCCCAGGGACAATATGGAGAATAAACTCAAGAAATGTAATTTAAATTTACCTTCAGACAAGGGAGGCAAATGCAACCAACAGGGAGGCCTGGTGACAGCGCGTCCGACATGGGACGGCACACTGCAATGACAAAATTAGCCTCAGGCTGGGCCCCCCTGGTGTGAGTGGGGGACCGAATTTCAGTGCTGGAGCCCTGGGTGTGGTGCTGGAGACAAAGGCTGGTGAGGGCTTGTAGTTCTGGAGAAAGATTATGTCAGCCAAAGATCATCCCAGGGACAATATGGAGAATAAACTCAAGAAATGTAATTTAAAGTTTACCTTCAGACAAGGGAGGCAAATGCAACCAACAGGGAGGCCTGGTGACAGCGCGTCCGACATGGGACGGCACACTGCAATGACAAAATTAGCCTCAGGCTGGGCCCCCCTGGTGTGAGTGGGTGACCGAGTTGCAGTGCTGGAGCCCTGGGTGTGGTGCTGGAGACAAAGGCTTGTGAGGGCTTTTAGTTCTGGAGAAAGATTATGTCAGCCAAAGATCATCCCAGGGACAATATGGAGAATAAACTCAAAGAAATGGAATTTAAAGTTTACCTTCAGACAAGGCAGGCAAATGCAACCAACAGGGAGGCCTGGGGAAAGCTTGATCGAGAGGGCGACGCCCACTGCAACGACAACCACCGCCTAAGGCTGGGCACAACTGGTGAGGCTGGGGGACCGGGCAGCAGTGCTGGAGCCCTGGCTGGAGCCCCAGGGTGACCTGGAGTCACATGCTGGTGAGGGCCTGTAGTTCTGGAGAAAGATTAAGTCAGCCGTAGATCATCCCATGGACAATATGGAGAATAAACTCAAGAAATGGAATTTAAAGTTTACCTTCAGACAAGGGAGGCAAATGCAACCAACAGGGAGGCCTGGTGACAGCGCGTCCGACATGGGACGGCACACTGTAATGACAATCTGGGCCTCAGGCTGGGCCCCCCTGGTGCGAGTGGCTGACCGGGTTGCAGGCCAGAGCTCTGGGTGCGATGGTGAAGACAAAGGCTGGTGAGGGCTTGTAGTTCTGGAGAAAGATTATGTCAGCCAAAGATCATCCCAGGGACAATATGGAGAATAAACTCAAGAAAGGGAATTTAAAGTTTACCTTCAGACAAGGGAGGCAAATGCAACCAACAGGGAGGCCTGGTGACAGCGCGTCCGACATGGGACGGCACACTACAATGACAAAATCGGCCTCAGAATGGGGCCCCTTGGTGCGAGTGGGTGACCGGGTTGCAGGCCAGAGCTCTGGGTGCGATGGTGAAGACAAAGAATGGTGAGGGCTTGTAGTTCTGGAGCAAGATTATGTCAGCCAAAGATCATCCCAGGGACAATATGGAAAATAAACTCAAGAAATGTAATTTAAAGTTTACCTTCAGACAAGGGAAGCAAATGCAACCAACAGGGAGGCCTGGGGAAAGCTTGATCGAGAGGGCGACGCCCACTGCAACGACAACCACCCCCTAAGGCTGGACACCCCTGGTGAGGATGGGGGACCGGGCAGCAGTGCTAGAGCCCTGGCTGGAGCCCCGGTCTGGCCTGGAGTCACATGCTGGTGAGGGCTTGTAGTTCTGGAGCAAGATTAAGTCAGCCGTAGATCATCCCAGGCACAATATGGAGAATAAACTCAAGAAATAGAATTTAAAGTTCACCTTCAGACAAGGGAGGCAAATGCAACCAACAGGGAGGCCTGGTGATAGCGCGTCCGATGTGGGACGGCACACTGCAATGACAAAATCAGCCTCAGGCTGGACACCCCTGGTGTGAGTGGGGGACCGAGTTGCAGTGCAGGAGCCCTGGGTGTGGTGCTGGAGACAAAGGCTTGTGAGGGCTTGTAGTTCTGGAGAAAGATTATGTCAGCCAAAGATCATCCCAGGGACAATATGGAGAATAAACTCAAGAAATGTAATTTAAAGTTTACCTTCAGACAAGGGAGGCAAATGCAACCAACAGGGAGGCCTGGGGAAAGCTTGATCGAGAGGGCGACGCCCACTGCAACGACAACCACCGCCTAAGGCAGGGCCCCCCTGGTGAGAGTGGGGGACCGGGCAGCAGTGCTGGAGCCCTGGCTGGAGCCCCAGGGTAGCCTGGAGTCACATGCTGGTGAGGGCTTGTAGTTCTGGAGCCAGATTAAGTCAGCCAAAGATCATCCCAGGGACAATATGGAGAATAAACTCAAGAAAGGGAATTTAAAGTTTAACTTCAGACAAGGGAGGCAAATGCAACCAACAGGGAGGCCTGATGACAGGTCGTCCGACATGGGACGGCACACTGCAATGACAACCTCGGCCTCAGGCTGGGCCCCCCTGGTGCGAGTGGCTGACAGGGTTGCAGGCCAAAGCTCTGGGTGCGATGGTGAAGACAAAGGCTGGTGAGGGCTTGTAGTTCTGGAGAAAGATTATGTCAGCCAAAGATCATCCCAGGGACAATATGGAGAATAAACTCAAGAAATGTAATTTAAAGTTTACCTTCAGACAAGGGAGGCAAATGCAACCAACAGGGAGGCCTGGGGAAAGCTTCATCGAGAGGGCGACGCCCACTGCAACGACAACCACCGCCTAAAGCTGGGCACCCCTGGTGAGAGTGGGGGACCGGGCAGCAGTGCTGGAGCCCTGGCTGGAGGCCCAGGGAGGCCTGGAGTCACATGCTGGTGAGGGCTTGTAGTTCTGGAGCAAGATTAAGTCAGCCGTAGATCATCCCAGGGACAATATGGAGAATAAACTCAAGAAAGGGAATTTAAAGTTTACCTTCAGACAAGGGAGGCAAATGCAACCAACAGTGAGGCCTGGTGACAGCGCGTCCGATGTGGGACGGCACACTGCAATGACAACCTCGGCCTCAGGCTGGGCCCCCCTGGTGAGAGTGGGGGACCGAGGTTGCACTGGCGGAACTCCTGGTGCGGTGCTGAAGACAAAGGCTGGTGAGGGCTTGTAGTTCTGGAGAAAGATTATGTCAGCCAAAGATCATCCCAGGGACAATATGGAGAATAAACTCAAGAAATGGAATTTAAAGTTTACCTTCAGACAAGGGTGGCAAATGCAACCAAAAGGGAGGCCTGGTGACAGCGCGTCCGACATGGGACGGCAGACTGCAATGACAAAATCAGCCTCAGGTTGGGCCCCCCTGGTGTGAGTGGGAGACCGGGTTGCAGTGCTGGAGCCCTGGGTGTGGTGCTGAAGACAAAGACTTGTGAGGGCTTGTAGTTCTGGAGCAAGATTAAGTCAGCCAAAGATCATCACAGGGACAATATGGAGAATAAACTCAAGAAATGTAATTTAAAGTTTACCTTCAGACAAGGGAGGCAAATGCAACCAACAGGGAGGCCTGGTGACAGCGCGTCCGACATGGGACGGCACACTGCAATGACAATCTGGGCCTCAGGCTGGGCCCCCCTGGTGCGAGTGGCTGACCGGGTTGCAGGCCAGAGCTCTGGGTACGATGCTGAAGACAAAGGCTGGTGAGGGCTTGTAGTTCTGGAGAAAGATTATGTCAGCCAAAGATCACCCCAGGGACAATATGGAGAATAAACTCAAGAAATGTAATTTAAATTTACCTTCAGACAAGGGAGGCAAATGCAACCAACAGGGAGGCCTGGTGACAGCGCGTCCGACATGGGACGGCACACTGCAATGACAAAATTAGCCTCAGGCTGGGCCCCCCTGGTGTGAGTGGGGGACCGAATTTCAGTGCTGGAGCCCTGGGTGTGGTGCTGGAGACAAAGGCTGGTGAGGGCTTGTAGTTCTGGAGAAAGATTATGTCAGCCAAAGATCATCCCAGGGACAATATGGAGAATAAACGCAAGAAATGGAATTTAAAGTTTACCTTCAGACAAGGGAGGCAAATGCAACCAACAGGGAGGCCTGGTGACAGCGCGTCCGACATGGGACGGCACACTGCAATGACAAAATTAGCCTCAGGCTGGGCCCCCCTGGTGTGAGTGGGTGACCGAGTTGCAGTGCTGGAGCCCTGGGTGTGGTGCTGGAGACAAAGGCTTGTGAGGGCTTTTAGTTCTGGAGAAAGATTATGTCAGCCAAAGATCATCCCAGGGACAATATGGAGAATAAACTCAAGAAATGGAATTTAAAGTTTACCTTCAGACAAGGCAGGCAAATGCAACCAACAGGGAGGCCTGGGGAAAGCTTGATCGAGAGGGCGACGCCCACTGCAACGACAACCACCGCCTAAGGCTGGGCACAACTGGTGAGGCTGGGGGACCGGGCAGCAGTGCTGGAGCCCTGGCTGGAGCCCCAGGGTGACCTGGAGTCACATGCTGGTGAGGGCCTGTAGTTCTGGAGAAAGATTAAGTCAGCCGTAGATCATCCCATGGACAATATGGAGAATAAACTCAAGAAATGGAATTTAAAGTTTACCTTCAGACAAGGGAGGCAAATGCAACCAACAGGGAGGCCTGGTGACAGCGCGTCCGACATGGGACGGCACACTGTAATGACAATCTGGGCCTCAGGCTGGGCCCCCCTGGTGCGAGTGGCTGACCGGGTTGCAGGCCAGAGCTCTGGGTGCGATGGTGAAGACAAAGGCTGGTGAGGGCTTGTAGTTCTGGAGAAAGATTATGTCAGCCAAAGATCACCCCAGGGACAATATGGAGAATAAACTCAAGAAATGGAATTTAAATTTACCTTCAGACAAGGGAGGCAAATGCAACCAACAGGGAGGCCTGGTGACAGCGCGTCCGACATGGGACGGCACACTGCAATGACAAAATTAGCCTCAGGCTGGGCCCCCCTGGTGTGAGTGGGGGACCGAGTTGCAGTGCTGGAGCCCTGGGTGTGGTGCTGGAGACAAAGGCTTGTGAGGGCTTTTAGTTCTGGAGAAAGATTATTTCAGCCAAAGATCATCCCAGGGACAATATGGAGAATAAAGTCAAGAAATGTAATTTAAAGTTTACCTTCAGACAAGGGAGGCAAATGCAACCAACAGGGAGGCCTGGGGAAAGCTTGATCGAGAGGGCGACGCCCACTGCAACGACAACCACCGCCCAAGGCTGGGCACACCTGGTGAGGCTGGGGGACCGGGCAGCAGTGCTGGAGCCCTGGCTGGAGCCCCGGTGTGGCCTGGAGACACATGCTGGTGAGGGCTTGTAGTTCTGGAGAAAGATTAGGTCAGCCAAAGATCATCCCAGGGACAATATGGAGAATAAACTCTAGAAATGTAATTTAAAGTTTACCTTCAGACAAGGGAGGCAAATGCAACCAACAGGGAGGCCTGGTGACAGCGCGTCCGACATGGAACGGCACACTGCAATGACAAACTCGGCCTCAGTCTGGGCCCCCCTGGTGAAAGTGGCTGACCGAGTTGCAGGCCAGAGCTCTGGGTGCAATGGTGAAGACAAAGGCTGGTGAGGGCTTGTAGTTCTGGAGAAAGATTATGTCAGCCAAAGATCATCCCAGGGACAATATGGAGAATAAACTCAAGAAATGGAATTTAAAGTTTACCTTCAGACAGGGGAGGCAAATGCAACCAACAGGGAGGCCTGGTGACAGCGCGTCCGATGTGGGACGGCACACTGCAATGACAACCTCGGCCTCAGGCTGGGCCCCCCTGGTGCGAGTGGGGGACCAAGGTTGCACTGGCGGAACTCCTGGTGCGGTACTGAAGAAAAAGGCTGGTGAGGGCTTGTAGTTCTGGAGCAAGATTATGTCAGCCAAAGATCATCCCAGGGACAATATGGAGAATAAACTCAAGAAATGGAATTTAAAGTTTACCTTCAGACAAGGGAGGCAAATGCAACCAACAGGGAGGCCTGGTGATAGAGCGTCCGATGTGGGACGGCACACTGCAATGACAAAATCAGCCTCAGGCTGGGCCCCCCTGGTATGAGTGGGGGACCGGGTTGCAGTGCTGGAGCCCTGGGTGTGGTGCTGGAGACAAAGGCTTGTGAGGGCTTGTAGTTCTGGAGAAAGATTATGTCAGCCAAAGATCATCCCAGGGACAATATGGAGAATAAACTCAAGAAATGGAATTTAAAGTTTACCTTCAGACAAGGGAGGCAAATGCAACCAACAGGGAGGCCTGGTGATATCGCGTCAGATGTGGGACGGCACACTGCAATGACAAAATCAGCCTCAGGCTGGGCCCCCCTGGTGTGAGTGGGGGACCGGGTTGCAGTGCTGGAGCCCTGGGTGTGGTGCTGGAGACAAAGGCTTGTGAGGGCTAGTAGTTCTGGAGAAAGATTATGTCAGCCAAAGATCATCCCAGGGACAATATGGAGAATAAACTCAAGAAATGGAATTTAAAGTTTACCTTCAGACAAGGGAGGCAAATGCAACCAACAGGGAGGCCTGGGGAAAGCTTGATCGAGAGGGCGACGCCCACTGCAACGACAACCACCGCCTGAAGGCTGGGCACCCCTGGTGAGAGTGGGGGACCGGGCAGCAATGCTGGAGCCCTGGCTGGAGCCCCAGGGTGGCCTGGACTCACATGCTGGTGAGGGCTTGTAGTTCTGGAGCAAGATTAAGTCAGCCGTAGATCATCCCAGGGACAATATGGAGAATAAACTCAAGAAAGGGAATTTAAAGTTTACCTTCAGACAAGGGAGGCAAATGCAACCAACAGGGAGGCCTGGTGACAGCGCGTCCGATGTGGGACGGCACACTGCAATGACAACCTCGGCTTCAGCCTTGGCCCCCGTGGTGCGAGTGGGGGACCGAGGTTGCACTGGCGGAACTCCTGGAGCGGTGCTGAAGACAAAGGCTGGTGAGGGCTTGTAGTTCTGGAGCAAGATTATGTCAGCCAAAGATCATCCCAGGGACAATATGGAGGATAAACTCAAGAAATGTAATTTAAAGTTTACCTTCAGACAAGGGAGGCAAATGCAACCAACAGGGAGGCTTGATGACAGGTCGTCCGACATGGGACGGCACACTGCAATGACAAAATCGCCCCCAGGCTGGGCCCCGCTGGTGCCAGTGGGGGACCGGGTTACAGGCCAGAGCTCTGGGTGCGATGGTGAAGACAAAGAATGGTGAGGGCTTGTAGTTCTGGAGAAAGATTATGTCAGCCAAAGATCATCCCAGGGACAATATAGAGAATAAACTCAAGAAATGTAATTTGAAGTTTAACTTCAGACAAGGGAGGCAAATGCAACCTACAGGGAGGCCTGGGGAAAGCTTGATCGAGAGGGCGACGCCCACTGCAACGACAACAACCGCCTAAGGCTGGGAACCCCTGGTGAGGGTGGGGGACCGGGCAGCAGTGCTGGAGCCCTGGTTGGAGACCCAGGGTGGCCTGGAATCACATGCTGGTGAGGGCTTATATTTCTGGAGCAAGATTAAGTCAGCCGTAGATCATCCCAGGCACAATATGGAGAATAAACTCAAGAAATGGAATTTAAAGTTTACCTTCAGCCAAGGGAGGCAAATGCAACCAACAGGGAGGCCTGATGATAGCGCGTCCGATGTGGGACGGCACACTGCAATGACAAAATCAGCCTCAGGCTGGGCCCCCCTGGTGTGAGTCGGGGACCGGGTTGCAGTGCTGGAGCCCGGGGTGTGGTGCTGGAGTCACATGCTGGTGAGGGCTTGTAGTTCTGGAGCAAGATTAAGTCAGCCAAAGATCATCCCATGGACAATATGGAGAATAAAGTCAAGAAAGGGAATTTAAAGTTTACCTTCAGACAAGGGAGGCAAATGCAACCAACAGGGAGGCCTGGTGACAGCTCGTCCGATGTGGGGCGGCACACTGCAATGACAAAATCGACCTCAGGCTGGGCCCCCCGAGTGTGAGTGGGGGACCGGGTTGCAGTGCTGGAGCTCTGGGTGCGATGGTGAAGACAGAGGATGGTGAGGGCTTGTAGTTCTGGAGAAAGATTATGTCAGCCAAAGATCATCCCAGGGACAATATGGAGAATAATCTCAAGAAATGTAATTTAAAGTTTACCTTTGGACAAGGGAGGCAAATGCAACCAACAGGGAGGCCTGGTGACAGCGCGTCCGACATGGGACGGCACACTGCAATGACAACCTGGACCTCAGGCTGGGCACCCCTGGTGCGAGTGGCTGACCGGGTTGAGGGCCAGAGCTCTGGGTGCGATGGTGAAGACAAAGGCTGGTGAAGGCTTGTAGTTCTGGAGAAAGATTATGTCAGCCAAAGATCATCCCAGGGACAATATGGAGAATAAACTCAAGAAATATAATTTAAAGTTTACCTTCAGACAAGGGAGGCAAATGCAACCAACAGGGAGGCCTGGGGAAAGCTTGATTGAGAGGGCGACGCCCAATGCAACGACAACCACCGGCTAAGGCTGGGCACACCTGGTGAGAGTGGGGGACCGGGCAGCAGTGCTGGAGCCCTGGCTAGAGCCCCGGTCTGGCCTGGAGTCACATGCTGGTGAGGGCTTGTAGTTCTGGAGCAAGATTAAGTCAGCCGTAGATCATCCCAGGGAAAATATGGAGAATAAACTCAAGAAATGGAATTTAAAGTTTACCTTCAGACAAGGGAGGCAAATGCAACCAACAGGGAGGCCTGGTGACAGCGCGTCTGACATGGGACAGCACATTGCAATGACAAACTCGGCATCAGGCTGGGCCCCCTTGGTGAGAGTGGGTGACAAGGTTGCAGGCCAGAGCTCTGGGTGCGATGGTGAAGACAAAGGCTGGTGAGGGCTTGTAGTTCTGGAGAAAGATTATGTCAGCCAAAGATCATCCCAGGGACAATATGGAGAATAAACTCAAGAAATGGAATTTAAAGTTTACCTTCAGACAAGGGAGGCAAATGCAACCAACAGGGAGGCCTGGGGAAAGCTTGATCGAGAGGGCGACGCCCACTGCAACGACAACCACCCCCTAAGGCTGGACACCCCTGGTGAGGGTGGGGGACCGGGCAGCAGTGCTGGAGCCCTGGCTGGAGCCCCGGTCTGTCCTGGATTTACATGCTGGTGAGGGCTTATAGTTCTGGAGCAAGATTAAGTCAGCCGTAGATCATCCCAGGCACAATATGGAGAATAAACTCAAGAAATGGAATTTAAAGTTTACCTTCAGACAAGGGAGGCAAATACAACCAACAGGGAGGCCTGGTGATAGCGCGTCCGATGTGGGACGGCACAGTGCAATGACAAAATCGTCCTCAGGCTGGGCCCCCCTGGTGTGAGTGGGGGACCGGGTTGCAGTGCTGGAGCCCTGGGTGTGGTGCTGGAGACAAAGGCTTGTGAGGGCTTGTAGTTCTAGAGAAAGATTATGTCAGCCAAAGATCATCCCAGGGACAATATGGAGAATAAACTCAAGAAATGGAATTTAAAGTTTACCTTCAGACAAGGGAGGCAAATGCAACCAACAGGGAGGCCCTGGTGACAGCGCGTCCGACAAGGGAAGGCACACTGCAATGACAAACTCGGCCTCAGGCAGGGCCCCCCTGGTGCGAGTGGGTGACCGGGTTGCAGGCCAGAGCTCTGGGTGCGATGGTGAAGACAAAGGCTGGTGAGGGCTTGTAGTTCTGGGCACACTGCAATGACAAACCCGGCCTCAGGCTGGGCCCCCCTGGTGCGAGTGGCTGACCGGGTTGCAGGCCAAAGCTCTGGGTGCGATGGTGAAGACAAAGGCTGGTGAGGGCTTGTCGTTCTGGAGAAAGATTATGTCAGCCAAAGATCATCCCAGGGGAAAATATGGAGAATAAACTCAAGAAATGTAATTTAAAGTTTACCTTCAGACAAGGGAGGCAAATGCAACCAACAGGGAGGCCTGGGGAAAGCTTGATCGAGAGGGCGACGCCCACTGCAACGACAACCACCGCCTAAGGCTGGGCACCCCTGGTGAGAGTGGGGGACCGGGCAGCAGTGCTGGAGCACTGGCTGGAGCCCCGGTCTGTCCTGGAGTCACATGCTGGTGAGGGCTTGTAGTTCTGGAGCAAGATTAAGTCAGCCAAAGATCATCCCAGGCACAATATGGAGAATAAACTCAAGAAATGGAATTTAAAGTTTACCTTCAGACAAGGGAGGCAAATGCAACCAACAGGGAGGCCTGGTGACAGCGCGTCCGATGTGGGACGGCACACTGCAATGACAAAATCAGCCTCAGGCTGGGCCCCCCTGGTGTGAGTGGGTGACCGGGCAGCAGTGCTGGAGCCCTGGGTGTGGTGCTGGAGACAAAGGCTTGTGAGGGTTTGTAGTTCTGGAGAAAGATTATGTCAGCCAAAGATCATCCCAGGGACAATATGGAGAATAATGTCAAGAAATGGAATTTAAAGTTTACCTTCAGACAAGGGAGGCAAATGCAACCAACAGGGAGGCCTGGTGATAGCGCGTCCGATGTGGGACGGCACACTGCAATGACAAAATCAGCCTCAGGCTGGGCCCCCCTGGTGTGAGTGGGGGACCGGGTTGCAGTGCTGGAGCCCTGGGTGTGGTGCTGGAGACAAAGGCTTGTGAGGGCTTGTAGTTCTGGAGAAAGATTATGACAGCCGTAGATCATCCCATGGACAATATGGAGACTAAACTCAAGAAATGTAATTTAAAGTTTACCTTCAGACAAGGGAGGCAAATGCAACCAACAGGGAGGACTGGGGAAAGCTTGATCGAGAGGGCGACGCCCAACTGCAACGACAACCACCGCCTAAGGCTGGGCACCCTTGGTGAGAGTGGGGGACCGGGCAGCAGTGCTGGAGCCCTGGCTGGAGCCCCAGGGTGACCTGGAGTCACATGCTGGTGAGGGCCTGTAGTTCTGGAGAAAGATTAAGTCAGCCGTAGATCATCCCAGGGACAATATGGAGAATAAACTCAAGAAAGGGAATTTAAAGTTTACCTTCAGACAAGGGAGGCAAATGCAACCAATAGGGAGGCCTGGTGACAGCGCGTCCGACATGGGACGGCACACTGCAATGACAACCTGGGCCTCAGGCTGGGCCCCCCTGGTGCGAGTGGCTGACCGGGTTGCAGGCCAGAGCTCTGGGTGCGATGGTGAAGACAAAGGCTGGTGAGGGCTTGTAGTTCTGGAGAAAGATTATGTCAGCCAAAGATCATCCCAGGGACAATATGGAGAATAAACTCAAGAAATGGAATTTAAAGTTTACCTTCAGACAAGGGAGGCAAATGCAACCAACAGGGAGGCCTGGTGACAGCGCGTCCGACATGGGACGGCACACTGCACTGAAGAAATTAGCCTCAGGCTGGGCCCCCCTGGTGTGAGTGGGGGACCGAGTTGCAGTGCTGGAGCCCTGGGTGTGGTGCTGGAGACAAAGGCTTGTGAGGGCTTTTAGTTCTGGAGAAAGATTATGTCAGCCAAAGATCATCCCAGGGACAATATGGAGAATAAACTCAAGAAATGGAATTTAAAGTTTACCTTCAGACAAGGGAGGCAAATGCAACCAACAGGGAGGCCTGGTGACAGCACGTCCGACATGGGACGGCACACTGCAATGAAAAACTCGGCCTCAGGCTGGGCCCCCCTGGTGCGAGTGGCTGACCGGGTTGCAGGCCAGAGCTCTGGGTGCGATGGTGAAGACAAAGGCTGGTGAGGGCTTGTAGTTCTGGAGAAAGATTATGTCAGCCAAAGATCATCCCAGGGACAATATGGAGAATAAACTCAAGAAATGGAATTTAAAGTTTACCTTCAGACAAGGGAGGCAAATGCAACCAACAAGGAGGCCTGATGACAGCGCGTCCGACATGGGACGATACACTACAATGACAACCTCGGCCTCAGGCTGGGCCCCCCTGGTGTGAGTGGGGGACCGAGGTTGCACTGGCGGAACTCCTGGTGCGGTGGTGAAGACAAAGGCTGGTGAGGGTTTGTAGTTCTGGAGAAAGATTATGTCAGCCAAAGATCATCCCAGGGACAATAAGGAGAATAAACTCAAGAAATGTAATTTAAAGTTTACCTTCAGACAAGGGAGGCAAATGCAACCAACTGGGAGGCCTGGTGACAGCGCGTCCGACATGGGACAGCACATTGCAATGACAAACTCGGCCTCAAGCTGGGCCCCCTTGGTGCGAGTGGGTGACAAGGTTGCAGGCCAGAGCTCTGGGTGCGATGGTGAAGACAAAGGCTGGTGAGGGCTTGTACTTCTGGAGAAAGATTATGTCAGCCAAAGATCATCCCAGGGACAATGTGGAGAATAAACACAAGAAATGGAATTTAAAGTTTACCTTCAGACAAGGGAGGCAAATGCAACCAACAGGGAGGCCTGGGGAAAGCTTGATCGAGAGGGCGACGCCCACTGCAACGACAACCACCCCCTAAGGCTGGACACACCTGGTGAGGGTGGGGGACCGGGCAGCAGTGCTGGAGCCCTGGCTGGAGCCCTGGTCTGGCCTGGAGTCACATGCTGGTGAGGGCTTGTAGTTCTGGAGCAAGATTAAGTCAGCCGTAGATCATTCCAAGTACAATATGGAGAATAAACTCAAGAAATGGAATTTAAAGTTTACCTTCAGACAAGGGAGGCAAATGCAACCAACAGGGAGGCCTGGTGATAACGCGTCCGACATGGGACGGCACAGTGCAATGACAAAATCAGCCTCAGGCTGGGCCGCCCTGGTGTGAGTGGGGGACCGGGTTGCAGTGCTGGAGCCCTGGGTGTGGTGCTGGAGACAAAGGCTTGTGAGGGCTTGTAGTTCTGGAGAAAGATTATGTCAGCCGTAGATCATCCCAGGGACAATATGGAGACTAAACTCAAGAAATGTAATTTAAAGTTTACCTTCAGACAAGGGAGGCAAATGCAACCAACAAGGAGGCCTGAGGAAAGCTTGATCGAGAGGGCGACGCCCACTGCAACGACAACCACCGCCTAAGTCTGGGAACCCCTGGAGAAAGTGGGGGACCGGGCAGCAGTGCTAGAGCCCTGGCTGGAGCCCCAGGGTGGCCTGGAGTCACATGCTGGTGAGGGCTTGTAGTTCTGGAGTAAGATTAAGTCAATCCAAAGATCATCCCAAGGACAATATGGAGAATAAACTCAAGAAAGGGAATTTAAAGTTTACCTTCAGACAAGGGAGGCAAAGGCAACCAACACGGAGGCATGGTGACAGCGCGTCTGATGTGGGACGGCACACTGCAATGACAACCTCGGCCTCAGGCTGGGCCCCCCTGGTGAGAGTGGGGGACCGGGCAGCAGTGCTGGAGCCCTGGCTGGAGCCCCAGGGTGGCCTGGAGTCACATGCTGGTGAGGGCTTGTAGTTCTGGAGCAAGATTAAGTCAGCCAAAGATCATCCCAGGGAAAATATGGAGAATAAACTCAAGAAATGGAATTTAAAGTTTACCTTCAGACAAGGGAGGCAAATGCAACCAACAGGGAGGCCTGGTGACAGCGTGTCCGATGTGGGACGGCACACTGCAATGACAAAATCAGCCTCAGGCTGGGCCCCCCTGGTGTGAGTGGGGGACCGAGGTTGCAGTGCTGGAGCCCTGGGTGTGGTGCTGGAGAGAAAGGCTGGTGAGGGCTTGTAGTTCTGGAGAAAGATTATGTCAGCCAAAGATCATCCCAGGGACAATATGGAAAATAAACTCAAGAAATGTAATTTAAAGTTTACCTTCAGACAAGGGAGGCAAATGCAACCAACAGGGAGGCCTGGTGACAGCACGTCCGGCATGGGACGGCACACTGCAATGAAAAACTCGGCCTCAGGCTGGGCCCCCCTGGTGCGAGTGGCTGACCATGTTGCAGGCCAGAGCTCTGGGTGCGATGGTGAAGACAAAGGCTGGTGAGGGCTTGTAGTTCTGGAGAAAGATTATGTCAGCCAAAGATCATCCCAGGGACAATATGGAGAATAAACTCAAGAAATGGAATTTAAAGTTTACCTTCAGACAAGGGAGGCAAATGCAACCAACAGGGAGGCCTGGTGACAGCGCGTCCGACATGGGACGGCACACTGCACTGAAGAAATTAGCCTCAGGCTGGGCCCCCCTGGTGTGAGTGGGGGACCGAGTTGCAGTGCTGGAGCCCTGGGTGTGGTGCTGGAGACAAAGGCTTGTGAGGGCTTTTAGTTCTGGAGAAAGATTATGTCAGCCAAAGATCATCCCAGGGACAATATGGAGAATAAACTCAAGAAATGGAATTTAAAGTTTACCTTCAGACAAGGGAGGCAAATGCAACCAACAGGGAGGCCTGGTGACAGCACGTCCGACATGGGACGGCACACTGCAATGAAAAACTCGGCCTCAGGCTGGGCCCCCCTGGTGCGAGTGGCTGACCGGGTTGCAGGCCAGAGCTCTGGGTGCGATGGTGAAGACAAAGGCTGGTGAGGGCTTGTAGTTCTGGAGAAAGATTATGTCAGCCAAAGATCATCCCAGGGACAATATGGAGAATAAACTCAAGAAATGGAATTTAAAGTTTACCTTCAGACAAGGGAGGCAAATGCAACCAACAAGGAGGCCTGATGACAGCGCGTCCGACATGGGACGATACACTACAATGACAACCTCGGCCTCAGGCTGGGCCCCCCTGGTGTGAGTGGGGGACCGAGGTTGCACTGGCGGAACTCCTGGTGCGGTGGTGAAGACAAAGGCTGGTGAGGGTTTGTAGTTCTGGAGAAAGATTATGTCAGCCAAAGATCATCCCAGGGACAATAAGGAGAATAAACTCAAGAAATGTAATTTAAAGTTTACCTTCAGACAAGGGAGGCAAATGCAACCAACTGGGAGGCCTGGTGACAGCGCGTCCGACATGGGACAGCACATTGCAATGACAAACTCGGCCTCAAGCTGGGCCCCCTTGGTGCGAGTGGGTGACAAGGTTGCAGGCCAGAGCTCTGGGTGCGATGGTGAAGACAAAGGCTGGTGAGGGCTTGTACTTCTGGAGAAAGATTATGTCAGCCAAAGATCATCCCAGGGACAATGTGGAGAATAAACACAAGAAATGGAATTTAAAGTTTACCTTCAGACAAGGGAGGCAAATGCAACCAACAGGGAGGCCTGGGGAAAGCTTGATCGAGAGGGCGACGCCCACTGCAACGACAACCACCCCCTAAGGCTGGACACACCTGGTGAGGGTGGGGGACCGGGCAGCAGTGCTGGAGCCCTGGCTGGAGCCCTGGTCTGGCCTGGAGTCACATGCTGGTGAGGGCTTGTAGTTCTGGAGCAAGATTAAGTCAGCCGTAGATCATTCCAAGTACAATATGGAGAATAAACTCAAGAAATGGAATTTAAAGTTTACCTTCAGACAAGGGAGGCAAATGCAACCAACAGGGAGGCCTGGTGATAGCGCGTCCGACATGGGACGGCACAGTGCAATGACAAAATCAGCCTCAGGCTGGGCCGCCCTGGTGTGAGTGGGGGACCGGGTTGCAGTGCTGGAGCCCTGGGTGTGGTGCTGGAGACAAAGGCTTGTGAGGGCTTGTAGTTCTGGAGAAAGATTATGTCAGCCGTAGATCATCCCAGGGACAATATGGAGACTAAACTCAAGAAATGTAATTTAAAGTTTACCTTCAGACAAGGGAGGCAAATGCAACCAACAAGGAGGCCTGAGGAAAGCTTGATCGAGAGGGCGACGCCCACTGCAACGACAACCACCGCCTAAGTCTGGGAACCCCTGGAGAAAGTGGGGGACCGGGCAGCAGTGCTAGAGCCCTGGCTGGAGCCCCAGGGTGGCCTGGAGTCACATGCTGGTGAGGGCTTGTAGTTCTGGAGTAAGATTAAGTCAATCCAAAGATCATCCCAAGGACAATATGGAGAATAAACTCAAGAAAGGGAATTTAAAGTTTACCTTCAGACAAGGGAGGCAAAGGCAACCAACACGGAGGCATGGTGACAGCGCGTCCGATGTGGGACGGCACACTGCAATGACAACCTCGGCCTCAGGCTGGGCCCCCCTGGTGAGAGTGGGGGACCGGGCAGCAGTGCTGGAGCCCTGGCTGGAGCCCCAGGGTGGCCTGGAGTCACATGCTGGTGAGGGCTTGTAGTTCTGGAGCAAGATTAAGTCAGCCAAAGATCATCCCAGGGAAAATATGGAGAATAAACTCAAGAAATGGAATTTAAAGTTTACCTTCAGACAAGGGAGGCAAATGCAACCAACAGGGAGGCCTGGTGACAGCGTGTCCGATGTGGGACGGCACACTGCAATGACAAAATCAGCCTCAGGCTGGGCCCCCCTGGTGTGAGTGGGGGACCGAGGTTGCAGTGCTGGAGCCCTGGGTGTGGTGCTGGAGAGAAAGGCTGGTGAGGGCTTGTAGTTCTGGAGAAAGATTATGTCAGCCAAAGATCATCCCAGGGACAATATGGAAAATAAACTCAAGAAATGTAATTTAAAGTTTACCTTCAGACAAGGGAGGCAAATGCAACCAACAGGGAGGCCTGGTGACAGCACGTCCGGCATGGGACGGCACACTGCAATGAAAAACTCGGCCTCAGGCTGGGCCCCCCTGGTGCGAGTGGCTGACCATGTTGCAGGCCAGAGCTCTGGGTGCGATGGTGAAGACAAAGGCTGGTGAGGGCTTGTAGTTCTGGAGAAAGATTATGTCAGCCAAAGATCATCCCAGGGACAATATGGAGAATAAACTCAAGAAATATAATTTAAAGTTTACCTTCAGACAAGGGAGGCAAATGCAACCAACAGGGAGGCCTGGGGAAAGCTTGATCGAGAGGGCGACGCCCACTGCAACGACAACCACCGCCTAAGGCTGGGCACCCCTGGTGAGAGTGGGAGACTGGGCAGCAGTGCTGGAGCCCTGGCTGGAGCCCCAGGGTGGCCTGGAGTCACATGCTGGTGAGGGCTTGTAGTTGTAGAGCAAGATTAAGTCAGCCAAAGATCATCCCTGGGAAAATATGGAGAATAAACTCAAGAAATGGAATTTAAAGTTTACCTTCAGACAAGGGAGGCAAATGCAACCAACAGGGAGGCCTGGTGACAGCGCATCCGATGTGGGACGGCACACTGCAATGACAACCTCGGCCTCAGGCTGGGCCCCCCTGGTGTGAGTGGGGGACCGAGGTTGCACTGGCGGAACTCCTGGTGCGGTGCTGAAGACAAAGGCTGGTAAGGGCTTGTAGTTCTGGAGAAAGATTATGTCAGCCAAAGATCATCCCAGGGACAATATGGAGAATAAACACAAGAAATGTAATTTAAAGTTTACCTTCAGACAAGGGAGGCAAATGCAACCAACAAGGAGGCCTGATGACAGCGCGTCCGAAAAGGGACGGCACACTGCAATGACAAACTCGGCCTCAGGCTGGGCCCCCCTGGTGCCAGTGACTGACCGGGTTGCAGGCCAGAGCTCTGGGTGCGAGGGTGAAGACAAAGGCTGGTGAGGGCTTGTAGTTCTGGGCACATTGCAATGACAAACCCGGCCTCAGGCTGGGCCCCCCTGGTGCGAGTGGCTGACCGGGTTGCAGGCCAAAGCTCTGGGTGCGATGGTGAAGACAAAGGCTGGTGAGGGCTTGTGGTTCTGGAGAAAGATTATGTCAGCCAAAGATCATCCCAGGGACAATATGGAGAATAAACTCAAGAAATGGAATTTAAAGTTTACCTTCAGACAAGGGAGGCAAATGCAACCAACAGGGAGGCCTGGGGAAAGCTTGATCGAGAGGGCGACGCCCACTGCAACGACAACCACCCCCTGAGGCTGGACACCCCTGGTGAGGATGGGGGACCGGGCAGCAGTGCTGGAGCCCGGGCTGGAGCCCCGGTCTGGCCTGGAGTCACATGCTGGTCAGGGCTTGTAGTTCTAGAGCAAGATTAAGTAAGCCGTAGATCATCCCAGGCACAATATGGAGAATAAACTCAAGAAATGGAATTTAAAGTTTACCTTCAGACAAGGGAGGCAAATGCAACCAACAGGGAGGCCTGGTGACAGCGCGTCCGACATGGGACGGCACACTGCAATGACAAACTCGGACTCAGGCTGGGCCCCCTTGGTGCGAGTGGGTGACCGGGTTGCAGGCCAGAGCTCTGGGTGCGATGGTGAAGACAAAGGCTGGTGAGGGCTTGTAGTTCTGGAGAAGATTATGTCAGCCAAAGATCATCCCAGGGACAATCTGGAAAATAAACACAAGAAATGTAATTTAAAGTTTACCTTAAGACATGGGAGGTAAATGCAACCAACAGGGAGTCCTGATGACAGGTCGTCCGACATGGGACGGCACAATGCAATGACAAACTCGGCCTCAGGCTGGGCCCCCCTGGTGCGAGTGGCTGACCGGGTTGCAGGCCAGAGCTCTGGGTGCGATGGTGAAGACAAAGGCTGGTGAGGGCTTGTAGTTCTGGAGAAAGATTATGTCAGCCGTAGATCATCCTAGGGACAATATGGAGAATAAACTCTAGAAATGTAATTTAAAGTTTACCTTCAGACAAGGGAGGCAAATGCAACCAACAGGGAGGCCTGAGGAAAGCTTGATCGAGAGGGCGACGCCCACTACAACGACAACCACCGCCTAAGGCTGGGCACCCCTGGTGAGAGTGGGGGACCGGGCAGCAGTGCTGGAGGCCTGGCTGGAGCCCCGGGGTGGCCTGGAGTCACATGCTGGTGAGGGCTTGTAGTTCTGGAGCAAGATTAAGTCAGCCGTAGATCATCCCAGGGACAATATGGAGAATAAACTCAAGAAATGGAATTTAAAGTTTACCTTCAGACAAGGGAGGCAAATGCAACCAACAGGGAGGCCTGGTGATAGCGCGTCCGATGTGGGACGGCACACTGCAATGACAAAATCAGCCTCAGGCTGGGCCCCGCTGGTGCGAGTGGCTGACCGGGTTGCAGGCCAGAGCTCTGGGTGCGATGGTGAAGACAAAGGCTGGTGAGGGCTTGTAGTTCAGGAGAAAGATTATGTCAGCCAAAGATCATCCCAGGGACAATATGGAGAATAAACTCAAGAAATGTAATTTAAAGTTTACCTTCAGACAAGGGAGGCAAATGCAACCAACAGGGAGGCCTGGTGACAGCGCGTCCGACATGGGACGGCACACTGCAATGACAAACTCGGACTCAGGCTGGGCCCCCTTGGTGCGAGTGGCTGACCGGGTTGCAGGCCAGAGCTCTGGGTGCGATGGTGAAGACAAAGGCTGGTGAGGGCTTGTAGTTCTGGAGAAGATTATGTCAGCCAAAGATCATCCCAGGGACAATCTGGAAAATAAACTCAAGAAATGTAATTTAAAGTTTACCTTAAGACATGGGAGGTAAATGCAACCAACAGGGAGGCCTGGGGAAAGATTGATTGAGGGGGCGCCGCCCACTGCAATGACAACCACCGCCTAAGGCTGGGCCCCCCTGGTGTGAGTGGGGGACCGGGTTGCAGTGCTGGAGCTCTGGGTGTGGTGCTGGAGACAAAGGCTTGTGAGGGCTTGTAGTTCTGGAGAAAGATTATGTCAGCCAAAGATCATCCCAGGGACAATATGGACAATTAATTCAAAAAATGTAATTTAAAGTTTACCTTCAGACAAGGGAGGCAAATGCAACCAACAGGGAGGCCTGATGACAGCGCGTCCGACATGGTACGGCACACTGCAATGACAAACTCGGCCTCAGGCTTGGCCCCCTTGGTGCGAGTGGCTGACCGGGTTGCAGGCCAGAGCTCTGGGTGCGATGGTGAAGACAAAGGCTGGTGAGGGCTTGTAGTTCTGGAGAAAGATTATGTCAGCCAAAGATCATCCCAGGGACAATATGGAGAATAAACTCAAGAAATGTAATTTAAAGTTTACCTTCAGACAAGGGAGGCAAATGCAAACAACAGGGAGGCCTGGTGACAGCGCGTCCGACATGGGACGGCACACTGCAATGACAAACTCGGACTCAGGCTGGGCCCCCTTGGTGCGAGTGGGTGACCGGGTTGCAGGCCAGAGCTCTGGGTGCGATGGTGAAGACAAAGGCTGGTGAGGGCTTGTAGTTCTGGAGAAGATTATGTCAGCCAAAGATCATCCCAGGGACAATCTGGAAAATAAACTCAAGAAATGTAATTTAAAGTTTACCTTAAGACATGGGAGGTAAATGCAACCAACAGGGAGGCCTGGGGAAAGATTGATTGAGGGGGCGCCGCCCACTGCAATGACAACCACCGCCTAAGGCTGGGCCCCCCTGGTGTGAGTGGGGGACCGGGCAGCAGTGCTGGAGCTCTGGGTGTGGTGCTGGAGACAAAGGCTTGTGAGGGCTTGTAGTTCTGGAAAAAGATTATGTCAGCCAAAGATCATCCCAGGGAAAATATGGAGAATAAACTCAAGAAATGGAATTTAAAGTTTACCTTCAGACAAGGGAGGCAAATGCAACAAACAGGGAGGCCTGGTGACAGCGCGTCCGACATGGGACGGCACACTGCAATGACAAACTCGGCCTCAGGCTGGGCCCCCCTGGTGCGAGTGGGGGACCGGGTTTGCACTGGCAGAAATCCTGGTGCAGTGCTGAAGACAAAGGCTGGTGAGGGCTTGTAGTTCTGGAGAAAGATTATGTCAGCCAAAGATCATCCCAGGGACAATATGGAGAATAAACTCAAGAAATGGAATTTAAAGTTTACCTTCAGACAAGGGAGGCAAATGCAACCAACAGGGAGGCCTGGTGACAGCGCGTCCGACAAGGGACGGCACACTGCAATGACAAACTCGGCCTCAGGCAGGGCTCCCCTGGTGCGAGTGAGTGACCGGGTTGCAGGCCAGAGCTTTGGGTGCGATGGTGAAGACAAAGGCTGGTGAGGGCTTGTAGTTCTGGGCACACTGCAATGAAAAACCCGGCCTCAGGCTGGGCCCCCCTGGTGCGAGTGGCTGACCGGGTTGCAGGCCAAAGCTCTGGGTGCGATGGTGAAGACAAAGGCTGGTGAGGGCTTGTCGTTCTGGAGAAAGATTATGTCAGCCAAAGATCATCCCAGGGACAATATGGAGAATAAACTCAAGAAATGTAATTTAAAGTTTACCTTCAGACAAGGGAGGCAAATGCAACCAACAGGGAGGCCTGGGGAAAGCTTGATCGAGAGGGCGACGCCCACTGCAACGACAACCACCCCCTAAGACTGGGCACCCCTGGTGAGAGTGGGGGACCGGGCAGCAGTGCTGGAGCCCTGGCTGGAGCCCCAGGGTGGCCTGGAGTCACATGCTGGTGAGGGCTTGTAGTTCTGGAGCAAGATTAAGTCAGCCGTAGATCATCCCAGGGACAATATGGAGAATAAACTCAAGAAATGGAATTTAAAGTTTACCTTCAGACAAGGGAGGCAAATGCAACCAACAGGGAGGCCTGGCGATAGCGCGTACGACATGGGACGGCACACTACAATGACAAACTCGGCCTCAGAATGGGGCCCCTTGGTGCGAGTGGGTGACCGGGTTGCAGGCCAGAGCTCTGGGTACGATGGTGAAGACAAAGAATGGTGAGGGCTTGTAGTTCTGGAGCAAGATTATGTCAGCCAAAGATCATCCCAGGGACAATATGGAAAATAAACTCAAGAAATGTAATTTAAAGTTTACCTTCAGACAAGGGAGGCAAATGCAACCAACAGGGAGGCCTGGGGAAAGCTTGATCGAGAGGGCGACGACCACTGCAACGACAACCACCCCCTAAGGCTGGACACCCCTGGTGAGGGTGGGGGACCGGGCAGCAGTGCTAGAGCCCTGGCTGGAGCCCCGGTCTGGCCTGGAGTCACATGCTGGTGAGGGCTTGTAGTTCTGGAGCAAGATTAAGTCAGCCGTAGATCATCCCAGGCACAATATGGAGAATAAACTCAAGAAATGGAATTTAAAGTTTACCTTCAGACAAGG
Source organism: Nelusetta ayraudi (assembly GCF_046127955.1). NCBI lineage: Eukaryota > Metazoa > Chordata > Actinopteri > Tetraodontiformes > Monacanthidae > Nelusetta > Nelusetta ayraudi. The sequence continues at coordinate 401,116 of NW_027466102.1, forward strand.
TAGGCAAATGCAACCAACAGGGAGGCCTGGGGAAAGCTTGATCGAGAGGGCGACGCCCACTGCAACGACAACAACCGCCTAAGGCTGGGCACCCCTGGTGAGAGTGGGGGACCAGGCAGCAGTGCTGGAGCCCTGGCTGGAGCCCCAGGGTGGCCTGGAGTAACATGCTGGTGAGGGCTTGTAGTTCTGGAGCAAGATTAAGTCAGCCGTAGATCATCCCAGGGACAATATGGAGAATAAACTCAAGAAAGGGAATTTAAAGTTTACCTTCAGACAAGGGAGGCAAATGCAACCAACAGGGAGGCCTGGTGACAGCGCGTCCGATGTGGGACGGCACACTACAATGAAAACCTCGGCCTCAGGCTGGGCCCCCCTGGTGCGAGTGGGGGACCGAGGTTGCACTGGCGGAACTCCTGGTGCGGTGCTGAAGACAAAGGCTTGTGAGGGCTTGTAGTTCTGGAGCAAGATTATGTCAGCCAAAGATCATCCCAGGGACAATATGGAGAATAAACTCAAGAAATGGAATTTAAAGTTTACCTTCAGACAAGGGAGGCAAATGCAACCAACAGGGAGGCCTGGGGAAAGCTTGATCGAGAGGGCGACGCCCACTGCAACGACAACCACCGCCTAAGGCTGGGCCCCCCTGGTGAGAGTGGGGGACCGGGCAGCAGTGCTGGAGCCCTGGCTGGAGCCCCAGGGTAGCCTGGAGTCACATGCTGGTGAGGGCTTGTAGTTCTGGAGCCAGATTAAGTCAGCCGTAGATCATCCCAGGGACAATATGGAGAATAAACTCAAGAAATGGAATTTAAAGTTTACCTTCAGACAAGGGAGGCAAATGCAACCAACAGGGAGGCCTGATGACAGGTCGTCCGACATGGGACGGCACACTGCAATGACAACCTCGGCCTCAGGCTGGGCCCCCCTGGTGTGAGTGGCTGACAGGGTTGCAGGCCAAAGCTCTGGGTGCGATGGTGAAGACAAAGGCTGGTGAGGGCTTGTAGTTCTGGAGAAAGATTATGTCAGCCAAAAATCATCCCAGGGACAATATGGAGAATAAACTCAAGAAATGTAATTTAAAGTTTACCTTCAGACAAGGGAGGCAAATGCAAACAACAGGGAGGCCTGGGGAAAGCTTCATCGAGAGGGCGACGCCCACTGCAACGACAACCACCGCCTAAGGCTAGGCCCCCCTGGTGAGAGTGGGGGACCGGGCAGCAGTGCTGGAGCCCTGGCTGGAGCCCCAGGGAGGCCTGGAGTCACATGCTGGTGAGGGCTTGTAGTTCTGGAGCAAGAATAAGTCAGCCGTAGATCATCCCAGGGACAATATGGAGAACAAACTCAAGAAAGGGAATTTAAAGTTTACCTTCAGACAAGGGAGGCAAATGCAACCAAAAGGGAGGCCTGGTGAAAGCGCGTCCGACATGGGACGGCAGACTGCAATGACAAAATCAGCCTCAGGTTGGGCCCCCCTGGTGTGAGTGGGAGACCGGGTTGCAGTGCTGGAGCCCTGGGTGTGGTGCTGAAGACAAAGACTTGTGAGGGCTTGTAGTTCTGGAGCAAGATGAAGTCAGCCAAAGATCATCACAGGGACAATATGGAGAATAAACTCAAGAAATGTAATTTAAAGTTTACCTTCAGACAAGGGAGGCAAATGCAACCAACAGGGAGGCCTGGTGACAGCGCGTCCGATGTGGGACGGCACACTGCAATGACAACCTCGGCCTCAGGCTGGGCCCCCCTGGTGTGAGTGGGGGACCGATGTTGCACTGGCGGAACTCCTGGTGCGGTGCTGAAGACAAAGGCTGGTGAGGGCTTGTAGTTCTGGAGAAAGATTATGTCAGCCAAAGATCATCCCAGGGACAATATGGAGAATAAACTCAAGAAATGGAATTTAAAGTTTACCTTCAGACAAGGGAGGCAAATGCAACCAACAGGGAGGCCTGGTGACAGCTCGTCCGACGTGAGGCGGCACACTGCAATGACAACCTCGGCCTCAGGCTGGGCCCCCCTGGTGCGAGTGGGGGACCGAGGTTGCACTGGCAGAACTCCTGGTGCGGTGCTGAAGACAAAGGCTTGTGAGGGCTTGTAGTTCTGGAGAAAGATTATGTCAGCCAAAGATCATCCCAGGGACAATATGGAGAATAAAGTCAAGAAATGGAATTTAAAGTTTACCTTCAGACAAGGGAGGCAAATGCAACCAACAGGGAGGCCTGGGGACAGCTCGTCCGATGTGGGGCGGCACACTGCAATGACAAAATCGCCCTTAGGGTGGGCCCCCTAGTGTGAGTAGAGGACCGGGTAGCAGTGCTGGAGCTCTGGGTGCGGTGCTGAAGACAAAGGCTGGTGAGGGCTTGTAGTTCTGGAGAAAGATTATGTCAGCCAAAGATCATCCCAGGGGAAAATATGGAGAATAAACTCAAGAAATGTAATTTAAAGTTTACCTTCAGACAAGGGAGGCAAATGCAACCAACAGGGAGGCCTGGGGAAAGCTTGATCGAGAGGGCGACGCCCACTGCAACGACAACCACCGCCTAAGGCTGGGCACCCCTGGTGAGAGTGGGGGACCAGGCAGCAGTGCTGGAGCCCTGGCTGGAGCCCCGGTCTGGCCTGGAGTCACATGCTGGTGAGGGCTTATAGTTCTGGAGCAAGATTAAGTCAGCCGTAGATCATCCCAGGCACAATATGGAGAATAAACTCAAGAAATGGAATTTAAAGTTTACCTTCAGACAAGGGAGGCAAATGCAACCAACAGGGAGGCCTGGTGATAGCGCGTCCGATGTGGGACGGCACACTGCAATGACAAAATCAGCCTCAGGCTGGGCCCCCCTGGTGTGAGTGGGTGACCGGGAAGCAGTGCTGGAGCCCTGGGTGTGGTGCTGGAGACAAAGGCTTGTGAGGGTTTGTAGTTCTGGAGCAAGATAAAGTCAGCCGTAGATCATCCCAGGGACAATATGGAGAATAAACTCAAGAAATGGAATTTAAAGTTTACCTTCAGACAAGGGAGGCAAATGCAACCAACAGGGAGGCCTGGTGACAGCGCGTACGACATGGAACGGCAAACTGTAATGACAAACTCGGCCTCAAGCTGGGCCCCCTTGGTGCGAGTGGGTGACCGGGTTGCAGGCCAGAGCTCTGGGTGTGATGGTGAAGACAAAGGCTGGTGAGGGCTTGTAGTTCTGGGCACACTGCAATGACAAACCCGGCCTCAGGCTGGGCCCCCCTGGTGCGAGTGGCTGACCGGGTTGCAGGCCAAAGCTCTGGGTGCGATGGTGAAGACAAAGGCTGGTGAGGGCTTGTCGTTCTGGAGAAAGATTATGTCAGCCAAAGATCATCCCAGGGACAATATGGAGAATAAACTCAAGAAATGGAATTTAAAGTTTACCTTCAGACAAGGGAGGTAAACGCAACCAACAGGGAGGCCTGGGGAAAGCTTGATCGAGAGGGCGACGCCCACTGCAACGACAACCACCCCCTAAGGCTGGGCACCCCTGGTGAGAGTGGGGGACCGGGCAGCAGTGCTGGAGCCCTGGCTGGAGCCCCGGGGTGGCCTGGAGTCACATGCTGGTGAGGGCTTGTAGTTCTGGAGCAAGATTAAGTCAGCCGTAGATCATCCAGGGACAATATGGAGAATAAACTCAAGAAATGGAATTTAAAGTTTACCTTCAGATAAGGGAGGCAAAAGCAACCAACAGGGAGGCCTGGTGACAGCGCGTCCGACATGGGAGAGCACACTGCAATGACAAACTCGGCCTCAGGCTAGGCCCCCCTGGTGCGAGTGGCTGACCGGGTTGCAGGCCAGAGCTCTGGGTGCGATGGTGAAGACAAAGGCTGGTGAGGGCTTGTAGTTCTGGGCACACTGCAATGACAAACTCAGCCACAGGCTGGGCCCCCCTGGTGCGAGTGGCTGACCGGGTTGCAGGCCAGAGCTCTGGGTGCGATGGTGAAGACAAAGGCTGGTGAGGGCTTGTCGTTCTGGAGAAAGATTATGTCAGCCAAAGATCATCCCAGGGACAATATGGAGAATAAACTCAAGAAATGGAATTTAAAGTTTACCTTCAGACAAGGGAGGCAAATGCAACCAACAGGGAGGCCTGGGGACAGCGCGTCCGACATGGGACGGCAGACTGCAATGACAAAATCAGCCTCAGGCTGGGCCCCCCTGGTGTGAGTGGGGAACCGGGTTGCAGTGCTGGAGCCCTGGGTGTGGTGCTGGAGACAAAGACTTGTGAGGGCTTGTAGTTCTGGAGCAAGATTAAGTCAGCCAAAGATCATCCCTGGGACAATATGGAGAATAAACACAAGAAATGGAATTTAAAGTTTACCTTCAGACAAGGGAGGCAAATGCAACCAACAGGGAGGCCTGGTGACAGCTCGTCCGACGTGGAACGGCACACTGCAATGACAACCTCGGCCTCAGGCTGGGCCCCCCTGGTGCGAGTGGGGGACCGAGGTTGCACTGGCGGAACTCCTGGTGCGGTGCTGAAGACAAAGGCCTGTGAGGGCTTGTAGTTCTGGAGAAAGATTATGTCAGCCAAAGATCATCCCAGGGACAATATGGAGAATAAACTCAAGAAAGGGAATTTAAAGTTTACCTTCAGACAAGGGAGGCAAATGCAACCAACAGGGAGGCCTGGTGACAGCGCGTCCGACATGGGACGGCACACTACAATGACAAAATCGGCCTCAGAATGGGGCCCCTTGGTGCGAGTGGGTGACCGGGTTGCAGGCCAGAGCTCTGGGTGCGATGGTGAAGACAAAGAATGGTGAGGGCTTGTAGTTCTGGAGCAAGATTATGTCAGCCAAAGATCATCCCAGGGACAATATGGAAAATAAACTCAAGAAATGTAATTTAAAGTTTACCTTCAGACAAGGGAGGCAAATGCAACCAACAGGGAGGCCTGGGGAAAGCTTGATCGAGAGGGCGACGCCCACTGCAACGACAACCACCCCCTAAGGCTGGACACCCCTGGTGAGGGTGGGGGACCGGGCAGCAGTGCTAGAGCCCTGGCTGGAGCCCCGGTCTGGCCTGGAGTCACATGCTGGTGAGGGCTTGTAGTTCTGGAGCAAGATTAAGTCAGCCGTAGATCATCCCAGGCACAATATGGAGAATAAACTCAAGAAATGGAATTTAAAGTTTACCTTCAGACAAGGGAGGCAAATGCAACCAACAGGGAGGCCTGGTGATAGCGCGTCCGATGTGGGACGGCACACTGCAATGACAAAATCAGCCTCAGGTTGGGCCCCCCTGGTGTGAGTGGGAGACCGGGTTGCAGTGCTGGAGCCCTGGGTGTGGTGCTGAAGACAAAGACTTGTGAGGGCTTGTAGTTCTGGGGCAAGATTAAGTCAGCCAAAGATCATCACAGGGACAATATGGAGAATAAACTCAAGAAATGTAATTTAAAGTTTACCTTCAGACAAGGGAGGCAAATGCAACCAACAGGGAGGCCTGGTGACAGCGCGTCCGATGTGGGACGGCACACTGCAATGACAACCTCGGCCTCAGGCTGGGCCCCCCTGGTGTGAGTGGGGGACCGATGTTGCACTGGCGGAACTCCTGGTGCGGTGCTGAAGACAAAGGCTGGTGAGGGCTTGTAGTTCGGAAGAAAGATTATGTCAGCCAAAGATCATCCCAGGGACAATATGGAGAATAAACTCAAGAAATGGAATTTAAAGTTTACCTTCAGACAAGGGAGGTAAACGCAACCAACAGGGAGGCCTGGGGAAAGCTTGATCGAGAGGGCGACGCCCAATGCAACGACAACCACCGCCTAAGGCTGGGCACCCCTGGTGAGGGTGGGGGACCGGGCAGCAGTGCTGGAGGCCTGGCTGGAGCCCCGGGGTGGCCTGGAGTCACATGCTGGTGAGGGCTTGTAGTTCTGGAGCAAGATTAAGTCAGCCGTAGATCATCCCAGGGACAATATGGAGAATAAACTCAAGAAAGGGAATTTAAAGTTTACCTTCAGACAAGGGAGGCAAATGCAACCAACAAGGAGGCCTGGTGACAGCGCGTCCGACATGGGACAGCACATTGCAATAACAAACTCGGCCTCAGGCTGGGGCCCCTTGGTGCGAGTGGGTGACAAGGTTGCAGGCCAGAACTCTGGGTGCGATGGTAAAGACAAAGGCTGGTGAGGGCTTGTAGTTCTGGAGAAAGATTATGTCAGCCAAAGATCATCCCAGGGACAATATGGAGAATAAACTCAAGAAATGGAATTTAAAGTTTACCTTCAGACAAGGGAGGCAAATGCAACCAACAGGGAGGCCTGGTGATAGCGCGTCCGATGTGGGACGGCACACTGCAATGACAAAATCAGCCTCAGGCTGGGCCCCCCTGGTGTGAGTGGGGGACCGGGCAGCAGTGCTGGAGCCCTGGTTGTGGTGCTGGAAACAAAGGCTGGTGAGGGCTTGTAGTTCTGGAGAAAGATTATGTCAGCAAAAGATAATCCCAGGGACAATATGGAGAATAAAGTCAAGAAATGGAATTTAAAGTTTACCTTCAGACAAGGGAGGCAAATGCAACCAACAGGGAGGCCAGGTTACAGCGCGTCCGATGTGGGACGGCACACTGCAATGACAACCTCGGCCTCAGGCTGGGCCCCCCTGGTGCGAGTGGGGGACCGAGGTTGCACTGGCGGAACTCCTGGTGCGGTGCTGAAGACAAAGGCTGGTGAGGGCTTGTAGTTCTGGAGCAAGATTATGTCAGCCAAAGATCATCCCAGGGACAATATGGAGAATAAAATCAAGAAATGGAATTTAAAGTTTACCTTCAGACAAAGGAGGCAAATGCAACCAACAGGGAGTCCTGATGACAGGTCGTCCGAAAAGGGACGGCACAATGCAATGACAAACTCAGCCTCAGGCTGGGCCCCCCTGGTGCGAGTGGCTGACCAGGTTGCAGGCCAGAGCTCTGGGTGCGATGGTGAAGACAAAGGCTGGTGAGGGCTTGTAGTTCTGGAGAAAGATTATGTCAGCCGTAGATCATCCCAGGGACAATATGGAGAATAAACTCAAGAAATGTAATTTAAAGTATACCTTCAGACAAGGGAGGCAAATGCAACCAACAGGGAGGCCTGTGGAAAGCTTGATCGAGAAGGCGACGCCCACTGCAACGACAACCACCGCCTAAGGCTGGGCACCCCTGGTGAGAGTGGGGGACCGGGCAGCAGTGCTGGAGGCCTGGCTGGAGCCCCGGGGTGGCCTGGAGTCACATGCTGGTGAGGGCTTGTAGTTCTGGAGCAAGATTAAGTCAGCCGTAGATCATCCCAGGGACAATATGGAGAATAAACTCAAGAAATGGAATTTAAAGTTTACCTTCAGACAAGGGAGGCAAATGCAACAAACAGGGAGGCCTGGTGACAGCTCGTCCGATGTGGGGCGGCACACTGCAATGACAAACTCGGCCTCAGGCTGGGCCCCCCTGGCGCGAGTGGGTGACCGGGTTGCAGGCCAGTGCTCTGGGTGCGATGGTGGAGACAAAGGCTGGTGAGGGCTTGTAGTTCTGGGCACACTGCAATGACAAACCCGGCCTCAGGCTGGGCCCCCCTGGTGCGAGTGGCTGACCGGGTTGCAGGCCAAAGCTCTGGGTGCGATGGTGAAGACAAAGGCTGGTGAGGGCTTGTAGTTCTGGAGAAAGATTATGTCAGCCAAAGATCATCCCAGGGACAATATGGAGAATGAACTCAAGAAATGGAATTTAAAGTTTACCTTCAGACAAGGAAGGCAAATGCAACCAACAGGGAGGCCTGGGGAAAGCTTGATCGAGAGGGCGACGCCCACTGCAACGACAACCACCCCCTGAGGCTGGACACCCCTGGTGAGGATGGGGGACCGGGCAGCAGTGCTGGAGCCCGGGCTGGAGCCCCGGTCTGGCCTGGAGTCACATGCTGGTCAGGGCTTGTAGTTCTAGAGCAAGATTAAGTAAGCCGTAGATCATCCCAGGCACAATATGGAGAATAAACTCAAGAAATGGAATTTAAAGTTTACCTTCAGACAAGGGAGGCAAATGCAACCAACAGGGAGGCCTGGTGATAGCGCGTCCGATGTGGGACGGCACACTGCAATGACAAAATCAGCCTCAGACTGGGCCCCCCTGGTGTGAGTGGGGGACCGGGTTGCAGTGCTGGAGACCTGGGTGTGGTGCTTGAGACAAAGGCTTGTGAGGGCTTGTAGTTCTGGAGAAAGATTATGTCAGCCAAAGATCATCCCAGGGACAATATGGACAATTAATTCAAAAAATGTAATTTAAAGTTTACCTTCAGACAAGGGAGGCAAATGCAACCAACAGGGAGGCCTGATGACAGCGCGTCCGACATGGGACGGCACACTGCAATGACAAACTCGGCCTCAGGCTTGGCCCCCTTGGTGCGAGCGGCTGACCGGGTTGCAGGCCAGAGCTCTGGGTGCGATGGTGAAGACAAAGGCTGGTGAGGGCTTGTAGTTCAGGAGAAAGATTATGTCAGCCAAAGATCATCCCAGGGACAATATGGAGAATAAACTCAAGAAATGTAATTTAAAGTTTACCTTCAGACAAGGGAGGCAAATGCAACCAACAGGGAGGCCTGTGGAAAGCTTGATCGAGAGGGCGACGCCCACTGCAACGACAACCACCGCCTAAGGCTGGGCACCCCTGGTGAGAGTGGGGGACCGGGCAGCAGTGCTGGAGGCCTGGCTGGAGCCCTGGGGTGGCCTGGAGTCACATGCTGGTGAGGGCTTGTAGTTCTGGAGCAAGATTAAGTCAGCCGTAGATCATCCCAGGGACAATATGGAGAATAAACTCAAGAAATGTAATTTAAAGTTTACCTTCAGACAAGGGAGGCAAATGCAACAAACAGGGAGGCCTGGTGACAGCTCGTCCGATGTGGGGCGGCACACTGCAATGACAAACTCGGCCTCAGGCTGGGCCCCCCTGGCGCGAGTGGGTGACCGGGTTGCAGTCCAGTGCTCTGGGTGCGATGGTGGAGACAAAGGCTGGTGAGGGCTTGTAGTTCTGGGCACACTGCAATGACAAACCCGGCCTCAGGCTGGGCCCCCCTGGTGCGAGTGGCTGACCGGGTTGCAGGCCAAAGCTCTGGGTGCGATGGTGAAGACAAAGGCTGGTGAGGGCTTGTAGTTCTGGAGAAAGATTATGTCAGCCAAAAATCATCCCAGGGACAATATGGAGAATAAACTCAAGAAATGGAATTTAAAGTTTACCTTCAGACAAGGGAGGCAAATGCAACCAACAGGGAGGCCTGGGGAAAGCTTGATCGAGAGGGCGACGCCCACTGCAACGACAACCACCCCCTGAGGCTGGACACCCCTGGTGAGGATGGGGGACCGGGCAGCAGTGCTGGAGCCCGGGCTGGAGCCCCGGTCTGGCCTGGAGTCACATGCTGGTCAGGGCTTGTAGTTCTAGAGCAAGATTAAGTAAGCCGTAGATCATCCCAGGCACAATATGGAGAATAAACTCAAGAAATGGAATTTAAAGTTTACCTTCAGACAAGGGAGGCAAATGCAACCAACAGGGAGGCCTGGTGATAGCGCGTCCGATGTGGGACGGCACACTGCAATGACAAAATCAGCCTCAGACTGGGCCCCCCTGGTGTGAGTGGGGGACCGGGTTGCAGTGCTGGAGACCTGGGTGTGGTGCTTGAGACAAATGCTTGTGAGGGCTTGTAGTTCTGGAGAAAGATTATGTCAGCCAAAGATCATCCCAGGGACAATATGGACAATTAATTCAAAAAATGTAATTTAAAGTTTACCTTCAGACAAGGGAGGCAAATGCAACCAACAGGGAGGCCTGATGACAGCGCGTCCGACATGGGACGGCACACTGCAATGACAAACTCGGCCTCAGGCTTGGCCCCCTTGGTGCGAGTGGCTGACCGGGTTGAAGGCCAGAGCTCTGGGTGCGATGGTGAAGACAAAGGCTGGTGAGGGCTTGTAGTTCAGGAGAAAGATTATGTCAGCCAAAGATCATCCCAGGGACAATATGGAGAATAAACTCAAGAAATGTAATTTAAAGTTTACCTTCAGACAAGGGAGGCAAATGCAACCAACAGGGAGGCCTGGTGACAGCGCGTCCGACATGGGACGGCACACTGCAATGACAAACTCGGACTCAGGCTGGGCCCCCTTGGTGCGAGTGGGTGACCGGGTTGCAGGCCAGAGCTCTGGGTGCGATGGTGAAGACAAAGGCTGGTGAGGGCTTGTAGTTCTGGAGAAGATTATGTCAGCCAAAGATCATCCCAGGGACAATCTGGAGAATAAACTCAAGAAATGTAATTTAAAGTTTACCTTCAGACAAGGGAGGCAAATGCAACAAACAGGGAGGCCTGGTGACAGCGCGTCCGACATGGGACGGCAAACTGCAATGACAAACTCGGCCTCAGGCTGGGCCCCCCTGGTGCGAGTGGGGGACCGAGTTTGCACTGGCAGAAATCCTGGTGCAGTGCTTAAGACAAAGGTTGGTGAGGGCTTGTAGTTCTGGAGAAAGATTATGTCAGCCAAAGATCATCCCAGGGACAATATGGAGAATAAACTCAAGAAATGGAATTTAAAGTTTACCTTCAGACAAGGGAGGCAAATGCAACCAACAGGGAGGCCTGTGGAAAGCTTGATCGAGAGGGCGACGCCCACTGCAACGACAACCACCGCCTAAGGCTGGGCACCCCTGGTGAGAGTGGGGGACCGGGCAGCAGTGCTGGAGGCCTGGCTGGAGCCCCGGGGTGGCCTGGAGTCACATGCTGGTGAGGGCTTGTAGTTCTGGAGCAAGATTAAGTCAGCCGTAGATCATCCCAGGGACAATATGGAGAATAAACTCAAGAAATGTAATTTAAAGTTTACCTTCAGACAAGGGAGGCAAATGCAACAAACAGGGAGGCCTGGTGAAAGCTCGTCCGATGTGGGGCGGCACACTGCAATGACAAACTCGGCCTCAGGCTGGGCCCCCCTGGCGCGAGTGGGTGACCGGGTTGCAGGCCAGTGCTCTGGGTGCGATGGTGGAGACAAAGGCTGGTGAGGGCTTGTAGTTCTGGGCACACTGCAATGACAAACCCGGCCTCAGGCTGGGCCCCCCTGGTGCGAGTGGCTGACCGGGTTGCAGGCCAAAGCTCTGGGTGCGATGGTGAAGACAAAGGCTGGTGAGGGCTTGTAGTTCTGGAGAAAGATTATGTCAGCCAAAGATCATCCCAGGGACAATATGGAGAATAAACTCAAGAAATGGAATTTAAAGTTTACCTTCAGACAAGGGAGGCAAATGCAACCAACAGGGAGGCCTGGGGAAAGCTTGATCGAGAGGGCGACGCCCACTGCAACGACAACCACCCCCTGAGGCTGGACACCCCTGGTGAGGATGGGGGACCGGGCAGCAGTGCTGGAGCCCGGGCTGGAGCCCCGGTCTGGCCTGGAGTCACATGCTGGTCAGGGCTTGTAGTTCTAGAGCAAGATTAAGTAAGCCGTAGATCATCCCAGGCACAATATGGAGAATAAACTCAAGAAATGGAATTTAAAGTTTACCTTCAGACAAGGGAGGCAAATGCAACCAACAGGGAGGCCTGGTGATAGCGCGTCCGATGTGGGACGGCACACTGCAATGACAAAATCAGCCTCAGACTGGGCCCCCCTGGTGTGAGTGGGGGACCGGGTTGCAGTGCTGGAGACCTGGGTGTGGTGCTTGAGACAAAGGCTTGTGAGGGCTTGTAGTTCTGGAGAAAGATTATGTCAGCCAAAGATCATCCCAGGGACAATATGGACAATTAATTCAAAAAATGTAATTTAAAGTTTACCTTCAGACAAGGGAGGCAAATGCAACCAACAGGGAGGCCTGATGACAGCGCGTCCGACATGGGACGGCACACTGCAATGACAAACTCGGCCTCAGGCTTGGCCCCCTTGGTGCGAGCGGCTGACCGGGTTGCAGGCCAGAGCTCTGGGTGCGATGGTGAAGACAAAGGCTGGTGAGGGTTTGTAGTTCTGGAGAAAGATTATGTCAGCCAAAGATCATCCCAGGGACAATATGGAGAATAAACTCAATAAATGTAATTTAAAGTTTACCTTAAGACATGGGAGGTAAATGCAACCAACAGGGAGTCCTGATGACAGGTCGTCCGAAAAGGGACGGCACAATGCAATGACAAACTCGGCCTCAGGCTGGGCCCCCCTGGTGCGAGTGGCTGACCGGGTTGCAGGCCAGAGCTCTGGGTGCGATGGTGAAGACAAAGGCTGGTGAGGGCTTGTAGTTCTGGAGAAAGATTATGTCAGCCGTAGATCATCCCAGGGACAATATGGAGAATAAACTCAAGAAATGTAATTTAAAGTTTACCTTCAGACAAGGGAGGCAAATGCAACAAACAGGGAGGCCTGTGGAAAGCTTGATCGAGAGGGCGACGCCCACTGCAACGACAACCACCGCCTAAGGCTGGGCACCCCTGGTGAGAGAGGGGGACCAGGCAGCAGTGCTGGAGCCCTGGCTGGAACCCCGGTCTGGCCTGGAGTCACATGCTGGTGAGGGCTTGTAGTTCTGGAGCAAGATTAAGTCAGCCGTAGATCATCCCAGGGACAATATGGAGAATAAACTCAAGAAATGGAATTTAAAGTTTACCTTCAGACAAGGGAGGCAAATGCAACCAACAGGGAGGCCTGGTGATAGCGCGTCCGATGTGGGACGGCACACTGCAATGACAAAATCAGCCTCAGGCTGCGCCCCCCTGGTGTGAGTGGGGGACCGGGTTGCAGTGCTGGAGACCTGGGTGTGGTGCTTGAGACAAAGGCTTGTGAGGGCTTGTAGTTCTGGAGAAAGATTATGTCAGCCAAAGATCATCCCAGGGACAATATGGACAATTAATTCAAAAAATGTAATTTAAAGTTTACCTTCAGACAAGGGAGGCAAATGCAACCAACAGGGAGGCCTGATGACAGCGCGTCCGACATGGGACGGCACACTGCAATGACAAACTCGGCCTCAGGCTTGGCCCCCTTGGTGCGAGTGGCTGACCGGGTTGCAGGCCAGAGCTCTGGGTGCGATGGTGAAGACAAAGGCTGGTGAGGGCTTGTAGTTCAGGAGAAAGATTATGTCAGCCAAAGATCATCCCAGGGACAATATGGAGAATAAACTCAAGAAATGTAATTTAAAGTTTACCTTCAGACAAGGGAGGCAAATGCAACCAACAGGGAGCCCTGGTGACAGCGCGTCCGACATGGGACGGCACACTGCAATGACAAACTCGGACTCAGGCTGGGCCCCCTTGGTGCGAGTGGGTGACCGGGTTGCAGGCCAGAGCTCTGGGTGCGATGGTGAAGACAAAGGCTGGTGAGGGCTTGTAGTTCTGGAGAAGATTATGTCAGCCAAAGATCATCCCAGGGACAATCTGGAGAATAAACTCAAGAAATGTAATTTAAAGTTTACCTTCAGACAAGGGAGGCAAATGCAACAAACAGGGAGGCCTGGTGACAGCGCGTCCGACATGGGACGGCAAACTGCAATGACAAACTCGGCCTCAGGCTGGGCCCCCCTGGTGCGAGTGGGGGACCGAGTTTGCACTGGCAGAAATCCTGGTGCAGTGCTTAAGACAAAGGTTGGTGAGGGCTTGTAGTTCTGGAGCAAGATTAAGTCAGCCGTAGATCATCCCAGGGACAATATGGAGAATAAACTCAAGAAATGGAATTTAAAGTTTACCTTCAGACAAGGGAGGCAAAAGCAACCAACAGGGAGGCCTGGTGACAGCGCGTCCGACATGGGAGAGCACACTGCAATGACAAACTCGGCCTCAGGCTAGGCCCCCCTGGTGCGAGTGGCTGACCGGGTTGCAGGCCAGAGCTCTGGGTGCGATGGTGAAGACAAAGGCTGGTGAGGGCTTGTAGTTCTGGGCACACTGCAATGACAAACTCAGCCTCAGGCTGGGCCCCCCTGGTGCGAGTGGCTGACCGGGTTGCAGGCCAGAGCTCTGGGTGCGATGGTGAAGACAAAGGCTGGTGAGGGCTTGTAGTTCTGGAGAAAGATTATGTCAGCCAAAGATCATCCCAGGGACAATATGGAGAATAAACTCAAGAAATGGAATTTAAAGTTTACCTTCAGACAAGGGAGGAAATTGCAACCAACAGGGAGGCCTGGGGACAGCGCGTCCGACATGGGACGGCAGACTGCAATGACAAAATCAGCCTCAGGCTGGGCCCCCCTGGTGTGAGTGGGGAACCGGGTTGCAGTGCTGGAGCCCTGGGTGTGGTGCTGGAGACAAAGACTTGTGAGGGCTTGTAGTTCTGGAGCAAGATTAAGTCAGCCAAAGATCATCCCTGGGAAAATATGGAGAATAAACACAAGAAATGGAATTTAAAGTTTACCTTCAGACAAGGGAGGCAAATGCAACCAACAGGGAGGCCTGGTGACAGCTCGTCCGATGTGAAACGGCACACTGCAATGACAACCTCGGCCTCAGGCTGGGCCCCCCTGGTGCGAGTGGGGGACCGAGGTTGCACTGGCGGAACTCCTGGTGCGGTGCTGAAGACAAAGGCCTGTGAGGGCTTGTAGTTCTGGAGAAAGATTATGTCAGCCAAAGATCATCCCAGGGACAATATGGAGAATAAACTCAAGAAAGGGAATTTAAAGTTTACCTTCAGACAAGGGAGGCAAATGCAACCAACAGGGAGGCCTGGTGACAGCGCGTCCGACATGGGACGGCACACTACAATGACAAAATCGGCCTCAGAATGGGGCCCCTTGGTGCGAGTGGGTGACCGGGTTGCAGGCCAGAGCTCTGGGTGCGATGGTGAAGACAAAGAATGGTGAGGGCTTGTAGTTCTGGAGAAAGATTATGTCAGCCAAAGATCATCCCAGGGACAATATGGAGAATAAACTCAAGAAATGGAATTTAAAGTTTACCTTCAGACAAGGGAGGCAAATGCAACCAAAAGGGAGGCCTGGTGACAGCGCGTCCGACATGGGACGGCAGACTGCAATGACAAAATCAGCCTCAGGTTGGGCCCCCCTGGTGTGAGTGGGAGACCGGGTTGCAGTGCTGGAGCCCTGGGTGTGGTGCTGAAGACAAAGACTTGTGAGGGCTTGTAGTTCTGGAGCAAGATTAAGTCAGCCAAAGATCATCACAGGGACAATATGGAGAATAAACTCAAGAAATGTAATTTAAAGTTTACCTTCAGACAAGGGAGGCAAATGCAACCAACAGGGAGGCCTGGTGACAGCGCGTCCGATGTGGGACGGCACACTGCAATGACAACCTTGGCCTCAGGCTGGGCCCCCCTGGTGTGAGTGGGGGACCGATGTTGCACTGGCGGAACTCATGGTGCGGTGCTGAAGACAAAGGCTGGTGAGGGCTTGTAGTTCTGGAGAAAGATTATGTCAGCCAAAGATCATCCCAGGGACAATATGGAGAATAAACTCAAGAAATGGAATTTAAAGTTTACCTTCAGACAAGGGAGGCAAATGCAACCAACAGGGAGGCCTGGTGATAGCGCGTCCGATGTGGGACGGCACACTGCAATGACAAAATCAGCCTCAGGCTGGGCCCCCCTGGTGTGAGTGGGGGACCGGGTTGCAGTGCTGGAGACCTGGGTGTGGTGCTTGAGACAAAGGCTTGTGAGGGCTTGTAGTTCTGGAGAAAGATTATGTCAGCCAAAGATCATCCCAGGGACAATATGGACAATTAATTCAAAAAATGTAATTTAAAGTTTACCTTCAGACAAGGGAGGCAAATGCAACCAACAGGGAGGCCTGATGACAGCGCGTCCGACATGGGACGGCACACTGCAATGACAAACTCGGCCTCAGGCTTGGCCCCCTTGGTGCGAGTGGCTGACCGGGTTGCAGGCCAGAGCTCTGGGTGCGATGGTGAAGACAAAGGCTGGTGAGGGCTTGTAGTTCTGGAGAAAGATTATGTCAGCCAAAGATCATCCCAGGGACAATATGGAGAATAAACTCAAGAAATGTAATTTAAAGTTTACCTTCAGACAAGGGAGGCAAATGCAACCAACAGGGAGGCCTGGTGACAGCGCGTCCGACATGGGACGGCACACTGCAATGACAAACTCGGACTCAGGCTGGGCCCCCTTGGTGCGAGTGGGTGACCGGGTTGCAGGCCAGAGCTCTGGGTGCGATGGTGAAGACAAAGGCTGGTGAGGGCTTGTAGTTCTGGAGAAGATTATGTCAGCCAAAGATCATCCCAGGGACAATCTGGAGAATAAACTCAAGAAATGTAATTTAAAGTTTACCTTCAGACAAGGGAGGCAAATGCAACAAACAGGGAGGCCTGGTGACAGCGCGTCCAACATGGGACGGCAAACTGCAATGACAAACTCGGCCTCAGGCTGGGCCCCCCTGGTGCGAGTGGGGGACCGAGTTTGCACTGGCAGAAATCCTGGTGCAGTGCTGAAGACTAAGGTTAGTGAGGGCTTGTAGTTCTGGAGAAAGATTATGTCAGCCAAAGATCATCCCAGGGACAATATGGAGAATAAACTCAAGAAATGGAATTTAAAGTTTACCTTCAGACAAGGGAGGCAAATGCAACCAACAGGGAGGCCTGGTGACAGCGCGTCCGACAAGGGACGGCACACTGCAATGACAAACTCGGCCTCAGGCAGGGCCCCCCTGGTGCGAGTGGGTGACCGGGTTGCAGGCCAGAGCTCTGGGTGCGATGGTGAAGACAAAGGCTGGTGAGGGCTAGTAGTTCTGGGCACACTGCAATGACAAACTCGGCCTCAGGCAGGGCCCCCCTGGTGCGAGTGGGTGACCGGGTTGCAGGCCAGAGCTCTGGGTGCGATGGTGAAGACAAAGGCTGGTGAGGGCTTGTAGTTCTGGGCACACTGCAATGACAAACCCGGCCTCAGGCTGGGCCCCCCTGGTGCGAGTGGCTGACCGGGTTGCAGGCCAAAGCTCTGGGTGCGATGGTGAAGACAAAGGCTGGTGAGGGCTTGTCGTTCTGGAGAAAGATTATGTCAGCCAAAGATCATCCCAGGGACAATATGGAGAATAAACTCAAGAAATGTAATTTAAAGTTTACCTTCAGACAAGGGAGGCAAATGCAACCAACAGGGAGGCCTGGGGAAAGCTTGATCGAGAGGGCGACGCCCACTGCAACGACAACCACCCCCTAAGGCTGGGAACCCCTGGTGAGAGTGGGGGACCGGGCAGCAGTGCTGGAGCCCTGGCTGGAGCGCCAGGTTGGCCTGGAGTCACATGCTGGTGAGGGCTTGTAGTTCTGGAGCAAGATTAAGTCAGCCGTAGATCATCCCAGGGACAATATGGAGAATAAACTCAAGAAATGTAATTTAAAGTTTACCTTCAGACAAGGGAGGCAAAAGCAACCAACAGGGAGGCCTGGTGACAGCACGTCCGACATGGGAGAGCACACTGCAATGACAAACTCGGCCTCAGGCTAGGCCCCCCTGGTGCGAGTGGCTGACCGGGTTGCAGGCCAGAGCTCTGGGTGCGATGGTGAAGACAAAGGCTGGTGAGGGCTTGTAGTTCTGGGCACACTGCAATGACAAACTCAGCCTCAGGCTGGGCCCCCCTGGTGCGAGTGGCTGACCGGGTTGCAGGCCAGAGCTCTGGGTGCGATGGTGAAGACAAAGGCTGGTGAGGGCTTGTAGTTCTGGAGAAAGATTATGTCAGCCAAAGATCATCCCAGGGACAATATGGAAAATAAACTCAAGAAATGGAATTTAAAGTTTACCTTCAGACAAGGGAGGAAATTGCAACCAACAGGGAGGCCTGGGGACAGCGCGTCCGACATGGGACGGCAGACTGCAATGACAAAATCAGCCTCAGGCTGGGCCCCCCTGGTGTGAGTGGGGAACCGGGTTGCAGTGCTGGAGCCCTGGGTGTGGTGCTGGAGACAAAGACTTGTGAGGGCTTGTAGTTCTGGAGCAAGATTAAGTCAGCCAAAGATCATCCCTGGGAAAATATGGAGAATAAACACAAGAAATGGAATTTAAAGTTTACCTTCAGACAAGGGAGGCAAATGCAAACAACAGGGAGGCCTGGTGACAGCTCGTCCGATGTGAAACGGCACACTGCAATGACAACCTCGGCCTCAGGCTGGGCCCCCCTGGTGCGAGTGGGGGACCGAGGTTGCACTGGCGGAACTCCTGGTGCGGTGCTGAAGACAAAGGCCTGTGAGGGCTTGTAGTTCTGGAGAAAGATTATGTCAGCCAAAGATCATCCCAGGGACAATATGGAGAATAAACTCAAGAAAGGGAATTTAAAGTTTACCTTCAGACAAGGGAGGCAAATGCAACCAACAGGGAGGCCTGGTGACAGCGCGTCCGACATGGGACGGCACACTACAATGACAAAATCGGCCTCAGAATGGGGCCCCTTGGTGCGAGTGGGTGACCGGGTTGCAGGCCAGAGCTCTGGGTGCGATGGTGAAGACAAAGAATGGTGAGGGCTTGTAGTTCTGGAGCAAGATTATGTCAGCCAAAGATCATCCCAGGGACAATATGGAAAATAAACTCAAGAAATGTAATTTAAAGTTTACCTTCAGACAAGGGAAGCAAATGCAACCAACAGGGAGGCCTGGGGAAAGCTTGATCGA
Source organism: Nelusetta ayraudi (assembly GCF_046127955.1). Classification (NCBI taxonomy): domain Eukaryota; kingdom Metazoa; phylum Chordata; class Actinopteri; order Tetraodontiformes; family Monacanthidae; genus Nelusetta; species Nelusetta ayraudi. The sequence continues at coordinate 419,637 of NW_027466102.1, forward strand.
GAGGGCGACGCCCACTGCAACGACAACCACCCCCTAAGGCTGGACACCCCTGGTGAGGATGGGGGACCGGGCAGCAGTGCTAGAGCCCTGGCTGGAGCCCCGGTCTGGCCTGGAGTCACATGCTGGTGAGGGCTTGTCGTTCTGGAGCAAGATTAAGTCAGCCGTAGATCATCCCAGGCACAATATGGAGAATAAACTCAAGAAATGGAATTTAAAGTTCACCTTCAGACAAGGGAGGCAAATGCAACCAACAGGGAGGCCTGGTGATAGCGCGTCCGATGTGGGACGGCACACTGCAATGACAAAATCAGCCTCAGGCTGGACACCCCTGGTGTGAGTGGGGGACCGAGTTGCAGTGCAGGAGCCCTGGGTGTGGTGCTGGAGACAAAGGCTTGTGAGGGCTTGTAGTTCTGGAGAAAGATTATGTCAGCCAAAGATCATCCCAGGGACAATATGGAGAATAAACTCAAGAAATGTAATTTAAAGTTTACCTTCAGACAAGGGAGGCAAATGCAACCAACAGGGAGGCCTGGGGAAAGCTTGATCGAGAGGGCGACGCCCACTGCAACGACAACCACCGCCTAAGGCAGGGCCCCCCTGGTGAGAGTGGGGGACCGGGCAGCAGTGCTGGAGCCCTGGCTGGAGCCCCAGGGTAGCCTGGAGTCACATGCTGGTGAGGGCTTGTAGTTCTGGAGCCAGATTAAGTCAGCCAAAGATCATCACAGGGACAATATGGAGAATAAACTCAAGAAAGGGAATTTAAAGTTTAACTTCAGACAAGGGAGGCAAATGCAACCAACAGGGAGGCCTGATGACAGGTCGTCCGACATGGGACGGCACACTGCAATGACAACCTCGGCCTCAGGCTGGGCCCCCCTGGTGCGAGTGGCTGACAGGGTTGCAGGCCAAAGCTCTGGGTGCGATGGTGAAGACAAAGGCTGGTGAGGGCTTGTAGTTCTGGAGAAAGATTATGTCAGCCAAAGATCATCCCAGGGACAATCTGGAGAATAAACTCAAGAAATGTAATTTAAAGTTTACCTTCAGACAAGGGAGGCAAATGCAACCAACAGGGAGGCCTGGGGAAAGCTTCATCGAGAGGGCGACGCCCACTGCAACGACAACCACCGCCTAAGGCTGGGCACCCCTGGTGAGAGTGGGGGACCGGGCAGCAGTGCTGGAGCCCTGGCTGGAGGCCCAGGGAGGCCTGGAGTCACATGCTGGTGAGGGCTTGTAGTTCTGGAGCAAGATTAAGTCAGCCGTAGATCATCCCAGGGACAATATGGAGAATAAACTCAAGAAAGGGAATTTAAAGTTTACCTTCAGACAAGGGAGGCAAATGCAACCAACAGTGAGGCCTGGTGACAGCGCGTCCGATGTGGGACGGCACACTGCAATGACAACCTCGGCCTCAGGCTGGGCCCCCCTGGTGAGAGTGGGGGACCGAGGTTGCACTGGCGGAACTCCTGGTGCGGTGCTGAAGACAAAGGCTGGTGAGGGCTTGTAGTTCTGGAGAAAGATTATGTCAGCCAAAGATCATCCCAGGGACAATATGGAGAATAAACTCAAGAAATGGAATTTAAAGTTTACCTTCAGACAAGGGTGGCAAATGCAACCAAAAGGGAGGCCTGGTGACAGCGCGTCCGACATGGGACGGCAGACTGCAATGACAAAATCAGCCTCAGGTTGGGCCCCCCTGGTGTGAGTGGGAGACCGGGTTGCAGTGCTGGAGCCCTGGGTGTGGTGCTGAAGACAAAGACTTGTGAGGGCTTGTAGTTCTGGAGCAAGATTAAGTCAGCCAAAGATCATCACAGGGACAATATGGAGAATAAACTCAAGAAATGTAATTTAAAGTTTACCTTCAGACAAGGGAGGCAAATGCAACCAACAGGGAGGCCTGGTGACAGCGCGTCCGATGTGGGACGGCACACTGCAATGACAACCTCGGCCTCAGGCTGGGCCCCCCTGGTGTGAGTGGGGGACCGATGTTGCACTGGCGGAACTCCTGGTGCGGTGCTGAAGACAAAGGCTGGTGAGGGCTTGTAGTTCTGGAGAAAGATTATGTCAGCCAAAGATCATCCCAGGGACAATATGGAGAATAAACTCAAGAAATGGAATTTAAAGTTTACCTTCAGACAAGGGAGGCAAATGCAACCAACAGGGAGGCCTGGTGATAGCGCGTCCGAAATGGGACGGCACACTGCAATGACAACCTCGGCCTCAGGCTGGGCCCCCCTGGTGCGAGTGGCTGACAGAGTTGCAGGCCAAAGCTCAGGGTGCGATGGTGAAGACAAAGGCTGGTGAGGGCTTGTAGTTCTGTAGAAAGATTATGTCAGCCAAAGATCATCCCAGGGACAATATGGAGAATAAACTCAAGAAATGGAATTTAAAGTTTACCTTCAGACAAGGGAGGCAAATGCAACCAACAGGGAGTCCTGATGACAGGTCGTCCGAAAAGGGACGGCACAATGCAATGACAAACTCAGCCTCAGGCTGGGCCCCCCTGGTGCGAGTGGCTGACCGGGTTGCAGGCCAGAGCTCTGGGTGCGATGGTGAAGACAAAGGCTGGTGAGGGCTTGTAGTTCTGGAGAAAGATTATGTCAGCCGTAGATCATCCCAGGGACAATATGGAGAATAAACTCAAGAAATGGAATTTAAAGTTTACCTTCAGACAAGGGAGGCAAATGCAACCAACAGGGAGGCCTGGTGACAACTCGTCCGACATGGGACGGCACAATGCAATGACAAAATTAGCCTCAGACTGGGCACCCCTGGTGTGAGTGGGGGACCGAGTTGCAGTGCTGGAGCCCTGGGTGTGGTGCTGGAGAAAAAGGCTTGTGAGGGCTTGTAGTTCTGGAGCAAGATTATGTCAGCCAAAGATCATCCCAGGGACAATATGGAGAATAAACTCAAGAAATGGAATTTAAAGTTTACCTTCAGACAAGGGAGGCAAATACAACCAACAGGGAGGCCTGGGGAAAGCTTGATCGAGAGGGCGACGCCCACTGCAACGACAACCACCGCCTAAGTCTGGGAACCCCTGGTGAAAGTGGGGGACCGGGCAGCAGTGCTGGAGCCCTGGCTGGAAACCCAGGGTGGCCTGGAGTCACATGCTGGTGAGGGCTTGTAGTTCTGGAGCAAGATTAAGTCAGCCGTAGATCATCCCAGGGACAATATGGAGAATAAACTCAAGAAAGGGAATTTAAAGTTTACCTTCAGACAAAGGAGGCAAATGCAACCAACAGGGAGGCCTGGTGACAGCGCGTCCGATGTGGGACGGCACACTGCAATGACAACCTCGGCCTCAGGCTGGGCCCCCCTGGTGCGAGTGGGGGACCGAGTTTGCACTGGCAGAAATCCTGGTGCGGTGCTGAAGACAAAGGCTGGTGAGGGCTTGTGGTTCTGGAGAAAGATTATGTCAGCCAAAGATCATCCCAGGGACAATGTGTAGAATAAACTCAAGAAATGTAATTTAAAGTTTACCTTCAGACAAGGGAGGCAAATGCAACCAACAGGGAGGCCTGGTGACAGCGCGTCCGACAAGGGACGGCACACTGCAATGACAAACTCGGCCTCAGGCAGGGCCCCCCTGGTGCGAGTGGGTGACCGGGTTGCAGGCCAGAGCTCTGGGTGCGATGGTGAAGACAAAGGCTGGTGAGGGCTTGTAGTTCTGGGCACACTGCAATGACAAACCCGGCCTCAGGCTGGGCCCCCCTGGTGCGAGTGGCTGACCGGGTTGCAGGCCAAAGCTCTGGGTGCGATGGTGAAGACAAAGGCTGGTGAGGGCTTGTCGTTCGGGAGAAAGATTATGTCAGCCAAAGATCATCCCAGGGACAATATGGAGAATAAACTCAAGAAATGTAATTTAAAGTTTACCTTCAGACAAGGGAGGCAAATGCAACCAACAGGGAGGCCTGGGGAAAGCTTGATCGAGAGGGCGACGCCCACTGCAACGACAACCACCCCCTAAGGCTGGGTACCCCTAGTGAGAGTGGGGGACCGGGCAGCAGTGCTGGAGCCCTGGCTGGAGCCCCAGGGTGGCCTGGAGTCACATGCTGGTGAGGGCTTGTAATTCTGGAGCAAGATTAAGTCAGCCGTAGATCATCCCAGGGACAATATGGAGAATAAACTCAAGAAATGGAATTTAAAGTTTACCTTCAGACAAGGGAGGCAAATGCAACCAACAGGGAGGCCTGGTGACAGCGCGTCCGACATGGGAGAGCACACTGCAATGACAAACTCGGCCTCAGGCTGGGCCCCCCTAGTGCGAGTGGCTGACCTTGTTGCAGGCCAGAGCTCTGGGTGCGATGGTGAAGACAAAGGCTGGTGAGGGCTTGTAGTTCTGGCAACACTGCAATGACAAACTCAGCCTCAGGCTGGGCCCCCCTGGTGCGAGTGGCTGACCGGGTTGCAGGCCAGAGCTCTGGGTGCGATGGTGAAGACAAAGGCTGGTGAGGGCTTGTAGTTCTGGAGAAAGATTATGTCAGCCAAAGATCATCCCAAGGATAATATGGAGAATAAACTCAAGAAATGGAATTTAAAGTTTACCTTCAGACAAGGGAGGCAAATGCAACCAACAGGGAAGCCTGGGGACAGCGCGTCCGACATGGGACGGCAGACTGCAATGACAAAATCAGCCTCAGGCTGGGCCCCCCTGGTGTGAGTGGGGAACCGGGTTGCAGTGCTGGAGCCCTGGTTGTGGTGCTGGAGACAAAGACTTGTGAGGGCTTGTAGTTCTGGAGCAAGATTATGTCAGCCAAAGATCATCCCAGGGACAATATGGAGAATAAACTCAAGAAATGTAATTTAAAGTTTACCTTCAGACAAGGGAGGCAAATGCAACCAACAGGGAGGCCTGGTGACAGCGCGTCCGACATAGGACGGCACACTGCAATGACAAACTCGGCCTCAGAATGGGGCCCCTTGGTGCGAGTGGGTGACCGGGTTGCAGGCCAGAGCTCTGGGTGCGATGGTGAAGACAAAGAATGGTGAGGGCTTGTAGTTCTGGAGCAAGATTATGTCAGCCAAAGATCATCCCAGGGACAATATGGAAAATAAACTCAAGAAATGTAATTTAAAGTTTACCTTCAGACAAGGGAGGCAAATGCAACCAACAGGGAGGCCTGGGGAAAGCTTGATCGAGAGGGCGACGCCCACTGCAACGACAATCACCCCCTAAGGCTGGACACCCCTGGTGAGGGTGGGGGACCGGGCAGCAGTGCTGGAGCCCTGGCTGGAGCCCCAAGGTAGCCTGGAGTCACATGCTGGTGAGGGTTTGTAGTTCTGGAGCAAGATAAAGTCAGCCGTAGATCATCCCAGGGACAATATGGAGAATAAACTCAAGAAATGTAATTTAAAGTTTACCTTCAGACAAGGGAGGCAAATGCAACCAACAGGGAGGCCTGGGGAAAGCTTGATCGAGAGGGCGACGCCCACTGCAACGACAACCACCCCCTAAGGCTGGGCACCCCTGGTGAGAGTGGGGGACCGGACAGCAGTGCTGGAGCCCTGGCTGGAGCCCCAGGGTGGCCTGGAGTCACATGCTGGTGAGGGCTTGTAGTTCTGGAGCAAGATTAAGTCAGCCGTAGATCATCCCAGGGACAATATGGAGAATAAACTCAAGAAATGGAATTTAAAGTTTACCTTCAGACAAGGGAGGCAAATGCAACCAACAGGGAGGCCTGGTGACAGCGCGTCCGACATGGGAGAACACACTGCAATGACAAACTCGGCCTCAGGCTGGGCCCCCCTGGTGCGAGTGGCTGACCGGGTTGCAGGCCAGAGCTCTGGGTGCGATGGTGAAGACAAAGGCTGGTGAGGGCTTGTAGTTCTGGGCACACTGCAATGACAAACTCAGCCTCAGGCAGGGCCCCCCTGGTGCGAGTGGCTGACCGGGTTGCAGGCCAGAGCTCTGGGTGCGATGGTGAAGACAAAGGCTGGTGAGGGCTTGTAGTTCTGGAGAAAGATTATGTCAGCCAAAGATCATCCCAGGGACAATATGGAGAATAAACTCAAGAAATGGAATTTAAAGTTTACCTTCAGACAAGGGAGGCAAATGCAACCAACAGGGAGGCCTGGGGACAGCGCGTCCGACATGGGACGGCAGACTGCAATGACAAAATCAGCCTCAGGCTGGGCCCCCCTGGTGTGAGTGGGGAACCGGGTTGCAGTGCTGGAGCCCTGGGTGTGGTGTTGGAGACAAAGACTTGTGAGGGCTTTTAGTTCGGGAGAAAGATTATGTCAGCCAAAGATCATCCCAGGGACAATATGGAGAATAAAGTCAAGAAATGTAATTTAAAGTTTACCTTCAGACAAGGGAGGCAAATGCAACCAACAGGGAGGCCTGGGGAAAGCTTGATCGAGAGGGCGACGCCCACTGCAACGACAACCACCGCCTAAGGCTGGGCACACCTGGTGAGGCTGGGGGACCGGGCAGCAGTGCTGGAGCCCTGGCTGGAGCCCCGGTGTGGCCTGGAGTCACATGCTGGTGAGGGCTTGTAGTTCTGGAGAAAGATTAGGTCAGCCAAAGATCATCCCAGGGACAATATGGAGAATAAACTCTAGAAATGTAATTTAAAGTTTACCTTCAGACAAGGGAGGCAAATGCAACCAACAGGGAGGCCTGGTGACAGCGCGTACGACATGGAACGGCACACTGCAATGACAAACTCGGCCTCAGGCTGGGCCCCCTTGGTGCGAGTGGGTAACCGGGTTGCAGGCCAGAGCTCTGGGTGTGATGGTGAAGACAAAGGCTGGTGAGGGCTTGTAGTTCTGGAGAAAGATTATGTCAGCCAAAGATCATCCCAGGGACAATATGGAAAATAAACTCAAGAAATGTAATTTAAAGTTTACCTTCAGACAAGGGAGGCAAATGCAACCAACAGGGAGGCCTGGGGAAAGCTTGATCGAGAGGGCGACGCCCACTGCAACGACAACCACCGCCTAAGGCTGGGCCCCCCTGGTGAGAGTGGGGGACCGGGCAGCAGTGCTGGAGCCCTGGCTGGAGCCCCAGGGTAGCCTGGAGTCACATGCTGGTGAGGGCTTGTAGTTCTGGAGCCAGATTAAGTCAGCCGTAGATCATCCCAGGGACAATATGGAGAATAAACTCAAGAAATGGAATTTAAAGTTTACCTTCAGACAAGGGAGGCAAATGCAACCAACAGGGAGGCCTGGTGACAGCGCGTCCGATGTGGGACGGCACACTGCAATGACAACCTCGGCCTCAGGCTGGGCCCCCCTGGTGCGAGTGGGGGACCGAGGTTGCACTGGCGGAACTCCTGGTGCGGTGCTGAAGACAAAGGCTGGTGAGGGCTTGTAGTTCTGGAGAAAGATTATGTCAGCCAAAGATCAACGCAGGGACAATATGGAGAATAAACTCAATAAATGTAATTTAAAGTTTACCTTCAGACAAGGGAGGCAAATGCAACCAACAGGGAGGCCTGGGGAAAGCTTGATCGAGAGGGCGACGCCCACTGCAACGACAACCACCCCCTAAGGCTGGACACCCCTGGTGAGGGTGGGAGACCGGGCAGCAGTGCTGGAGCCCTGGCTGGAACCCCGGTCTGGCCTGGAGTCACATGCTGGTGAGGGCTTGTAGTTCTGGAGCAAGATAAAGTCAGCCGTAGATCATCCCAGGGACAATATGGAGTATAAACTCAAGACATGGAATTTAAAGTTTACCTTCAGACAATGGAGGCAAATGCAACCAACAGGGAGGTCTGGTGACAGCGCGTCCAATGTGGGACGGCACACTGCAATGACAACCTCAGTCTCAGACTGGGCCCCCCTGGTGCCAGTGGCTGACCGGGTTACAGGCCAGAGCTCTGGGTGCGATGGTGAAGACAAAGACTGGTGAGGGCTTGTAGTTCTGGAGAAAGATTATGTCAGCCAAAGATCATCCCAGGGACAATATGGAGAATAAACACAAGAAATGGAATTTAAAGTTTACCTTCAGACAAGGGGGGCAAATGCAACCAACAGGGAGGCCTGGGGAAAGCTTGATCGAGAGGGCGACGCCCACTGCAACGACAACAACCGCCTAAGGCTGGGCACCCCTGGTGAGGGTAGGGGACCGGGCAGCAGTGCTGGAGCCCTGGTTGGAGCCCCAAGGTGGCCTGGAATCACGTGCTGGTGAGGGCTTATATTTCTGGAGCAAGATTAACTCAGCCGTAGATCATCCCAGGCACAATATGGAGAATAAACTCAAGAAATGGAATTCAAAGTTTACCTTCAGACAAGAGAGGCAAATGCAACCAACAGGGAGGCCTGGTGATAGCGCGTCCGATGTGGGACGACACACTGCAATGACAAAATTGCCCTCAGGCTAGGCCCCCCTAGTGTGAGTGGGGGACCGGGTTGCAGTGCTGGAGCTCTGGGTGCGATGGTGAAGACAGAGGCTGGTGAGGGCTTGTAGTTCCGGAGAAAGATTATGTCAGCCAAAGATCATCCCAGGGACAATATGGAGAATAAACTCAAGAAATGTAATTTAAAGTTTACCTTCAGACAAGGGAGGCAAATGCAACCAACAGGGAGGCCTGGTGACAACTCGTCCGACATGGGACGGCACACTGCAATAACAAAATTAGCCTCAGGCTGGGCACCCCTGGTGTGAGTGGGGGACCGAGTTGCAGTGCTGGAGCCCTGGGTGTGGTGCTGGAGACAAAGGCTTGTGAGGGCTTGTAGTTCTGGAGCAAGATTAAGTCAGCCAAAGATCATCCCAGGGACAATATGGAGAATAAACTCAAGAAATGGAATTTAAAGTTTACCTTCAGACAAGGGAGGCAAATACAACCAACAGGGAGGCCCTGGGGAAAACTTGATCGAGAGGGCGACGCCCACTGCAACGACAACCACCGCCTATGTCTGGGAACCCCTGGTGAAAGTGGGGGACCGGGCAGCAGTGCTGGAGCCTTGGCTGGAAACCCAGGGTGGCCTGGAGTCACATGCTGGTGAGGGCTTGTAGTTCTGGAGAAAGATTAAGTCAGCCGTAGATCATCCCAGGGACAATATGGAGAATAAACTCAAGAAAGGGAATTTAAAGTTTACCTTCAGACAAAGGAGGCAAATGCAACCAACAGGGAGGCCTGGTGACAGCGCGTCCGATGTGGGACAGCACACTGCAATGACAACCTCGGCCTCAGGCTGGGCCCCCCTGGTGCGAGTGGGGGACCGATTTTGCACTGGCAGAAATCCTGGTGCGGTGCTGAAGACAAAGGCTGGTGAGGGCTTGTAGTTCTGGAGAAAGATTATGTCAGCCAAAGATCATCCCAGGGACAATATGGAGAATAAACTCAAGAAATGGAATTTAAAGTTTACCTTCAGACAAGGGAGGCAAATGCAACCAAAAAGTAGGCCTGATGACAGCGCGTCCGACATGGGACAGCACACTGCAATGACAAACTCGGCCTTAGGCTGGGCCCCCCTGGTGCCAGAGGCTGACCGGGTTGCAGGCCAGAGCTCTGGGTGCGATGGTGAAGACAAAGGCTGGTGAGGGCTTGTAGTTCTGGGCACACTGCAATGACAAACTCAGCCTCAGGCTGGGCCCCCCTGGTGCGAGTGGCTGACCGGGTTGCAGGCCAGAGCTCTGGGTGCGATGGTGAAGACAAAGGCTGGTGAGGGCTTGTAGTTCTGGAGAAAGATTATGTCAGCCAAAGATCATCCCAGGGACAATATGGAGAATAAACTCAAGAAATGGAATTTAAAGTTTACCTTCAGACAAGGGAGGCAAATGCAACCAACAGGGAAGCCTGGGGACAGCGCGTCCGACATGGGACGGCAGACTGCAATGACAAAATCAGCCTCAGGCTGGGCCCCCCTGGTGTGAGTGGGGGACCGGGTTGCAGTGCTGGAGCCCTGGGTGTGGTGCTGGAGACAAAGACTTGTGAGGGCTTGTAGTTCTGGAGCAAGATTAAGTCAGCCAAAGATCATCCCTGGGACAATATGGAGAATAAACACAAGAAATGGAATTTAAAGTTTACCTTCAGACAAGGGAGGCAAATGCAACCAACAGGGAGGCCTGGTGACAGCTCGTCCGACGTGGAACGGCAAGCTGCAATGACAACCTCGGCCTCAGGCTGGGCCCCCCTGGTGCGAGTGGGGGACCGAGGTTGCACTGGCAGAAATCCTGGTGCGGTGCTGAAGACAAAGGCTGGTGAGGGCTTGTAGTTCTGGAGAAAGATTATGTCAGCCAAAGATCATCCCAGGGACAATATGGAGAATAAACTCAAGAAATGGAATTTAAAGTTTACCTTCAGACAAGGGAGGCAAATGCAACCAAAAAGGAGGCCTGATGACAGCGCGTCCGACATGGGACGGCACACTGCAATGACAAACTCGGCCTTAGGCTGGGCCCCCCTGGTGCCAGTGGCTGACCGGGTAGCAGGCCAGAGCTCTGGGTGCGATGGTGAAGACAAAGGCTGGAGAGGGCTTGTAGTTCTGGAGAAAGATTATGTCAGCCAAAGATCATCCCAGGGACAATATGGAGAATAAACTCAAGAAATGGAATTTAAAGTTTACCTTCAGACAAGGGAGGCAAATGCAACCAACAGGGAGGCATGGTGACAGCGCGTCCGATGTGGGACGGCACACTGCAATGACAACCTCGGCCTCAGGCTGGGCCCCCCTGGTGAGAGTGGGGTACCGGGCAGCAGTGCTGGAGCCCTGGCTGGAGCCCCAGGGTGGCTTGGAGTCACATGCTGGTGAGGGCTTGTAGTTAAGGAGAAAGATTATGTCAGCCAAAGATCATCCCAGGGACAATATGGAGAATAAACTCAAGAAATGGAATTTAAAGTTTACCTTCAGACAAGGGAGGCAAATGCAACCAACAGGGAGGCCTGGTGACAGCACGTCCGACATGGGACGGCACACTGCAATGAAAAACTAGGCCTCAGGCTGGGCCCCCCTGGTGCGAGTGGCTGACCGGGTTGCAGGCCAGAGCTCTGGGTGCGATGGTGAAGACAAAGGCTGGTGAGGGCTTGTAGTTCTGGAGAAAGATTATGTCAGCCAAAGATCATCCCAGGGACAATATGGAGAATAAACTCAAGAAATGTAATTTAAAGTTTACCTTCAGACAAGGGAGGCAAATGCAACCAACAAGGAGGCCTGGTGACAGCGCGTCCGACAGGGGACGGCAGACTGCAAAGACAAAATCAGCCTCAGGTTGGGCCCCCCCGGTGTGAGTGGGGGACCGGGTTGCAGTGCTGGAGCCCTGGGTGTGGTGCTGGAGACAAAGACTTGTGAGGGCTTGTAGTTCTGGAGAAAGATTAAGTCAGCCAAAGATCATCCCAGGGACAATATGGAGAATAAACTCAAGAAATGTAATTTAAAGTTTACCTTCAGACAAGGGAGGCAAATGCAACCAACAGGGAGGCCTGGTGACAGCTCGTCCAACGTGAGGCGGCACACTGCAATGACAACCTCGGCCTTAGGCTGGGCCCCCCTGGTGCCAGTGGCTGACCGGGTAGCAGGCCAGAGCTCTGGGTGCGATGGTGAAGACAAAGGCTGGAGAGGGCTTGTAGTTCTGGAGAAAGATTATGTCAGCCAAAGATCATCCCAGGGACAATATGGAGAATAAACTCAAGAAATGGAATTTAAAGTTTACCTTCAGACAAGGGAGGCAAATGCAACCAACAGGGAGGCATGGTGACAGCGCGTCCGATGTGGGACGGCACACTGCAATGACAACCTCGGCCTCAGGCTGGGCCCCCCTGGTGAGAGTGGGGTACCGGGCAGCAGTGCTGGAGCCCTGGCTGGAGCCCCAGGGTGGCTTGGAGTCACATGCTGGTGAGGGCTTGTAGTTAAGGAGAAAGATTATGTCAGCCAAAGATCATCCCAGGGACAATATGGAGAATAAACTCAAGAAATGGAATTTAAAGTTTACCTTCAGACAAGGGAGGCAAATGCAACCAACAGGGAGGCCTGGTGACAGCACGTCCGACATGGGACGGCACACTGCAATGAAAAACTAGGCCTCAGGCTGGGCCCCCCTGGTGCGAGTGGCTGACCGGGTTGCAGGCCAGAGCTCTGGGTGCGATGGTGAAGACAAAGGCTGGTGAGGGCTTGTAGTTCTGGAGAAAGATTATGTCAGCCAAAGATCATCCCAGGGACAATATGGAGAATAAACTCAAGAAATGTAATTTAAAGTTTACCTTCAGACAAGGGAGGCAAATGCAACCAACAAGGAGGCCTGGTGACAGCGCGTCCGACAGGGGACGGCAGACTGCAAAGACAAAATCAGCCTCAGGTTGGGCCCCCCCGGTGTGAGTGGGGGACCGGGTTGCAGTGCTGGAGCCCTGGGTGTGGTGCTGGAGACAAAGACTTGTGAGGGCTTGTAGTTCTGGAGAAAGATTAAGTCAGCCAAAGATCATCCCAGGGACAATATGGAGAATAAACTCAAGAAATGTAATTTAAAGTTTACCTTCAGACAAGGGAGGCAAATGCAACCAACAGGGAGGCCTGGTGACAGCTCGTCCAACGTGAGGCGGCACACTGCAATGACAACCTCGGCCTCAAGCTGGGCCCCCCTGGTGCGAGTGGGGGACCGAGGTTGCACAGGCGGAACTCCTGGTGCGGTGCTGAAGACAAAGGCTTGTGAGGGCTTGTAGTTGTGGAGAAAGATTATGTCAGCCAAAGATCATCCCAGGGACAATATGGAGAATAAACTCAAGAAAGGGAATTTAAAGTTTACCTTCAGACAAGGGAGGCAAATGCAACCAACAGGGAGGCCTGGTGACATCGCGTCCGATGTGGGACGGCACACTGCAATGACAACCTCGGCCTCAGGCTGGGCCCCCCTGGTGCGAGTGGGGGACCGAGGTTGCACTGGCGGAACTCCTGGTGCGGTGCTGAAGACAAAGAATGGTGAGGGCTTGTAGTTCTAGAGAAAGATTATGTCAGCCAAAGATCATCGCAGGGACAATATGGAGAATAAACTCAAGAAATGTAATTTAAAGTTTACCTTCAGACAAGGGAGGCAAATGCAACCAACAGGGAGGCCTGGTGACAGCGCGTCCGATGTGGAACGGCACACTGCAATGACAACCTCGGCCTCAGGCTGGGCCCCCCTGGTGTGAGTGGGGGACCGAGGTTGCACTGACGGAACTCCTGGTGCGGTGCTGAAGACAAAGGCTGGTGAGGGCTTGTAGTTCTGGAGCAAGATTAAGTCAGCCAAAGATCATCCCAGGGACAATATGGAGAATAAACTCAAGAAATGGAATTTAAAGTTTACCTTCAGACAAGGGAGGCAAATGCAACCAACAGGGAGGCCTGGTGACAGCGCGTCCGACATGGGACAGCACATTGCACTGACAAACTCGGCCTCAGGCTGGGCCCCCTTGGTGCGAGTGGGTGACAAGGTTGCAGGCCAGAGCTCTGGGTGCGATGGTGAAGACAAAGGCTGGTGAGGGCTTGTAGTTCTGGAGAAAGATTATGTCAGCCAAAGATCATCCCAGGGACAATGTGGAGAATAAACTCAAGAAATGGAATTTAAAGTTTACCTTCAGACAAGGGAGGCAAATGCAACCAACAGGGAGGCCTGGGTAAAGCTTGATCGAGAGGGTGACGCCCACTGCAACGACAACCACCCCCTAAGGCTGGACACCCATGGTGAGGGTGGGGGACCGGGAAACAGTGCTGGAGCGCTGGCTGGAGCCCCGGTCTGGCCTGGAGTCACATGCTGGTGAGGGCTTATAGTTCTGGAGCAAGATTAAGTCAGCCGTAGATCATCCCAGGCACAATATGGAGAATAAACTCAAGAAATGGAATTTAAAGTTTACCTTCAGACAAGGGAGGCAAATGCAACCGAAAGGGAGGCCTGGTGATAGCGCGTCCGATGTGGGACGGCACACTGCAATGACAAAATCAGCCTCAGGCTGGGCCCCCCTGGTGTGAGTGGGGGACCGGGTTGCAGTGCTGGAGCCCTGGGTGTGGTGCTGGAGACAAAGGCTTGTGAGGGCTTGTAGTTCTGGAGAAAGATTATGTCAGCCAAAGATCATCCCAGGGACAATATGGAGACTAAACTCAAGAAATGGAATTTAAAGTTTACCTTAAGACAAGGGAGGCAAATGCAACCAACAGGGAGGCCTGGTGACAGCGCGTCCGACAAGGGACGGCACACTGCAATGACAACCTCGGCCTCAGGCTGGGCCCCCCTGGTGCGAGTGGCTGACCGGGTTGCAGGCCATAGCTCTGGGTGCGATGGTGAAGACAAAGGCTGGTGAGGGCTTGTAGTTCTGGAGAAAGATTATGTCAGCCAAAGATCATCCCAGGGACAATATGGAGAATAAACTCAAGAAATGGAATTTAAAGTTTACCTTCAGACAAGGGAGGCAAATGCAACCAACAGGGAAGCCTGATGACAGCGCGTCCGACAGGGGACGGCAAACTGCAATGACAAACTCGGCCTCAGGCTGGGCCCCCCTGGTGCGAGTGGCTGACCGCGTTGCAGGCCAAAGCTCTGGGTGCGATGGTGAAGACAAAGGCTGGTGAGGACTTGTCGTTCTGGAGAAAGATTATGTCAGCCAAAGATCATCCCAGGGACAATATGGAGAATAAACTCAAGAAATGTAATTTAACGTTTACCTTCAGACAAGGGAGGCAAATGCAACCAACAGGGAGGCCTGGGGAAAGCTTGATCGAGAGGGCGACGCCCACTGCAACGACAACCACCCCCTAAAGCTGGGCACCCCTGGTGAGAGTGGGGGACCGGGCAGCAGTGCTGGAGCCCTGGCTGGAGCCCCAGGGTGGCCTGGAGTCACATGCTGGTGAGGGCTTGTAGTTCTGGAGCAAGATTAAGTCAGCCGTAGATCATCGCAGGGACAATATGGAGAATAAACTCAAGAAATGTAATTTAAAGTTTACCTTCAGACAAGGGAGGCAAATGCAACCAACAGGGAGGCCTGGGGAAAGCTTGATAGAGAGGGCGACGCCCAATGCAACGACAACCACCCCCTAAGGCTGGACACCCCTGGTGAGGGTGGCGGACCGGGCAGCAGTGCTGGAAGCCTGGCTGGAACCCCGGTCTGGCCTGGAGTCACATGCTGGTGAGGGCTTGTAGTTCTGGAGCAAGATAAAGTCAGCCGTAGATCATCCCAGGGACAATATGGAGAATAAACTCAAGAAATGGAATTTAAAGTTTACCTTCAGACAAGGGAGGCAAATGCAACCAACAGGGAGGCCTGGTGACAGCGCGTCCGACATGGAACGGCACACTGCAATGACAAACTCGGCCTCAGGCTGGGCCCCCTTGGTGCGAGTGGGTGACCGGGTTGCAGGCCAGAGCTCTGGGTGTGATGGTGAAGACAAAGGCTGGTGAGGGCTTGTAGTTCTGGAGAAAGATTATGTCAGCCAAAGATCATCCCAGGCACAATATGGAGAATAAACTCAAGAAATGGAATATAAAGTTTACCTTCAGACAAGGGAGGCAAATGCAACCAACAGGGAGGCCTGGTGACAACTCGTCCGACATGGGACGGCACACTGCAATGACAAACTCGGCCTCAGGCTGGGCCCCCCTAGTGTGAGTGGGGGACCGGGTTGGAGTGCTGTAGTTCTGGGTGCGATGGTGAAGACAGAAGCTGGTGAGGGCTTGTAGTTCTGGAGAAAGATTATGTCAGCCAAAGATCATCCCAGGGACAATATGGAGAATAAACTCAAGAAATGGAATTTAAAGTTTACCTTCAGACAAGGGAGGCAAATGCAACCAACAGGGAGGCCTGGTGACAGCGCGTCCGATGTGGAACGGCACACTGCAATGACAACCTCGGCCTCAGGCTGGGCCCCCCTGGTGTGAGTGGGTGACCGAGGTTGCACTGAAAGAACTCCTGGTGCGGTGCAAAAGACAAAGGCTGGTGAGGGTTTGTAGTTCTGGAGCAAGATTAAGTCAGCCAAAGATCATCCCAGGGACAATATGGAGAATAAACTCAAGAAATGGAATTTAAAGTTTACCTTCAGACAAGGGAGGCAAATGCAACCAACAGGGAGGCCTGGTGACAGCGCGTCCGACATGGGACAGCACATTGCACTGACAAACTCGGCCTCAGGCTGGGCCCCCTTGGTGCGAGTGGGTGACAAGGTTGCAGGCCAGAGCTCTGGGTGCGATGGTGAAGACAAAGGCTGGTGAGGGCTTGTAGTTCTGGGCACACTGCAATGACAAACTCAGCCTCAGGCTGGGCCCCCCTGGTGCGAGTGGCTGACCGGGTTGCAGGACAAAGCTCTGGGTGCGATGGTGAAGACAAAGGCTGGTGAGGGCTTGTAGTTCTGGAGAAAGATTATGTCAGCCAAAGATCATCCCAGGGACAATATGGAGAATAAACTCAAGAAATGGAATTTAAAGTTTACCTTCAGACAAGGGAGGCAAATGCAACCGAAAGGGAGGCCTGGTGATAGCGCGTCCGATGTGGGACGGCACACTGCAATGACAAAATCAGCCTCAGGCTGGGCCCCCCTGGTGTGAGTGGGGGACCGGGTTGCAGTGCTGGAGCCCTGGGTGTGGTGCTGGAGACAAAGGCTTGTGAGGGCTTGTAGTTCTGGAGAAAGATTATGTCAGCCAAAGATCATCCCAGGGACAATATGGAGACTAAACTCAAGAAATGGAATTTAAAGTTTACTTTCAGACAAGGGAGGCAAATGCAACCAACAGGGAGGCCTGGTGACAGCGCGTCCGATGTGGGACGGCACACTGCAATGACAACCTCGGCCTCAGGCTGGGCCCCCCTGGTGCGAGTGGGGGACCGAGTTTGCACTGGCAGAAATCCTGGTGCGGTGCTGAAGACAAAGGCTGGTGAGGGCTTGTAGTTCTGGAGAAAGATTATGTCAGCCAAAGATCATCCCAGGGACAATATGTAGAATCAACTCAAGAAATGGAATTTAAAGTTTACCTTCAGACAAGGGAGGCAAATGCAACCAACAGGGAGGCCTGGTGACAGCGCGTCCGACAAGGGACGGCAAACTGCAATGACAAACTCGGCCTCAGGCAGGGCCCCCCTGGTGCGAGTGGGTGACCGGGTTGCGGCCAGAGCTCTGGGTGCGATGGTGAAGACAAAGGCTGGTGAGGGCTTGTAGTTCTGGGCACACTGCAATGACAAACCCGGCCTCAGGCTGGGCCCCCCTGGTGCGAGTGGCTGACCGGGTTGCAGGACAAAGCTCTGGGTGCGATGGTGAAGACAAAGGCTGGTGAGGGCTTGTAGTTCTGGAGAAAGATTATGTCAGCCAAAGATCATCCCAGGGACAATATGGAGAATAAACTCAAGAAATGGAATTTAAAGTTTACCTTCAGACAAGGGAGGCAAATGCAACCAACAGGGAGGCCTGGTGACAACTCGTCCGACATGGGACGGCACACTGCAATGACAAACTCGGCCTCAGGCTGGGCCCCCCTAGTGTGAGTGGGGGACCGGGTTGGAGTGCTGTAGCTCTGGGTGCGATGGTGAAGACAGAAGCTGGTGAGGGCTTGTAGTTCTGGGCACACTGCAATGACAAACTCAGCCTCAGGCTGGGCCCCCCTGGTGCGAGTGGCTGACCGGGTTGCAGGCCAGAGCTCTGGGTGCGATGGTGAAGACAAAGGCTGGAGAGGGCTTGTAGTTCTGGAGAAAGATTATGTCAGCCAAAGATCATCCCAGGGACAATATGGAGAATAAACTCAAGAAATGGAATTTAAAGTTTACCTTCAGACAAGGGAGGCAAATGCAACCAACAGGGAAGCCTGATGACAGCGCGTCCGACAGGGGACGGCAAACTGCAATGACAAACTCGGCCTCAGGCAGGGCCCCCCTGGTGCGAGTGGGTGACCGGGTTGCAGGCCAGAGCTCTGGGTGCGATGGTGAAGACAAAGGCTGGTGAGGGCTTGTAGTTCTGGGCACACTGCAATGACAAACCCGGCCTCAGGCTGGGCCCCCCTGGTGCAAGTGGCTGACCGCGTTGCAGGCCAAAGCTCTGGGTGCGATGGTGAAGACAAAGGCTGGTGAGGACTTGTCGTTCTGGAGAAAGATTATGTCAGCCAAAGATCATCCCAGGGACAATATGGAGAATAAACTCAAGAAATGTAATTTAACGTTTACCTTCAGACAAGGGAGGCAAATGCAACCAACAGGGAGGCCTGGGGAAAGCTTGATCGAGAGGGCGACGCCCACTGCAACGACAACCACCCCCTAAAGCTGGGCACCCCTGGTGAGAGTGGGGGACCGGGCAGCAGTGCTGGAGCCCTGGCTGGAGCCCCAGGGTGGCCTGGAGTCACATGCTGGTGAGGGCTTGTAGTTCTGGAGCAAGATTAAGTCAGCCGTAGATCATCGCAGGGACAATATGGAGAATAAACTCAAGAAATGTAATTTAAAGTTTACCTTCAGACAAGGGAGGCAAATGCAACCAACAGGGAGGCCTGGGGAAAGCTTGATAGAGAGGGCGACGCCCAATGCAACGACAACCACCCCCTAAGGCTGGACACCCCTGGTGAGGGTGGCGGACCGGGCAGCAGTGCTGGAAGCCTGGCTGGAACCCCGGTCTGGCCTGGAGTCACATGCTGGTGAGGGCTTGTAGTTCTGGAGCAAGATAAAGTCAGCCGTAGATCATCCCAGGGACAATATGGAGAATAAACTCAAGAAATGGAATTTAAAGTTTACCTTCAGACAAGGGAGGCAAATGCAACCAACAGGGAGGCCTGGTGACAGCGCGTCCGACATGGAACGGCACACTGCAATGACAAACTCGGCCTCAGGCTGGGCCCCCTTGGTGCGAGTGGGTGACCGGGTTGCAGGCCAGAGCTCTGGGTGTGATGGTGAAGACAAAGGCTGGTGAGGGCTTGTAGTTCTGGAGAAAGATTATGTCAGCCAAAGATCATCCCAGGCACAATATGGAGAATAAACTCAAGAAATGGAATATAAAGTTTACCTTCAGACAAGGGAGGCAAATGCAACCAACAGGGAGGCCTGGTGACAACTCGTCCGACATGGGACGGCACACTGCAATGACAAACTCGGCCTCAGGCTGGGCCCCCCTAGTGTGAGTGGGGGACCGGGTTGGAGTGCTGTAGTTCTGGGTGCGATGGTGAAGACAGAAGCTGGTGAGGGCTTGTAGTTCTGGAGAAAGATTATGTCAGCCAAAGATCATCCCAGGGACAATATGGAGAATAAACTCAAGAAATGGAATTTAAAGTTTACCTTCAGACAAGGGAGGCAAATGCAACCAACAGGGAGGCCTGGTGACAGCGCGTCCGATGTGGAACGGCACACTGCAATGACAACCTCGGCCTCAGGCTGGGCCCCCCTGGTGTGAGTGGGTGACCGAGGTTGCACTGAAAGAACTCCTGGTGCGGTGCAAAAGACAAAGGCTGGTGAGGGTTTGTAGTTCTGGAGCAAGATTAAGTCAGCCAAAGATCATCCCAGGGACAATATGGAAAATAAACTCAAGAAATGGAATTTAAAGTTTACCTTCAGACAAGGGAGGCAAATGCAACCAACAGGGAGGCCTGGTGACAGCGCGTCCGACATGGGACAGCACATTGCACTGACAAACTCGGCCTCAGGCTGGGCCCCCTTGGTGCGAGTGGGTGACAAGGTTGCAGGCCAGAGCTCTGGGTGCGATGGTGAAGACAAAGGCTGGTGAGGGCTTGTAGTTCTGGGCACACTGCAATGACAAACTCAGCCTCAGGCTGGGCCCCCCTGGTGCGAGTGGCTGACCGGGTTGCAGGACAAAGCTCTGGGTGCGATGGTGAAGACAAAGGCTGGTGAGGGCTTGTAGTTCTGGAGAAAGATTATGTCAGCCAAAGATCATCCCAGGGACAATATGGAGAATAAACTCAAGAAATGGAATTTAAAGTTTACCTTCAGACAAGGGAGGCAAATGCAACCGAAAGGGAGGCCTGGTGATAGCGCGTCCGATGTGGGACGGCACACTGCAATGACAAAATCAGCCTCAGGCTGGGCCCCCCTGGTGTGAGTGGGGGACCGGGTTGCAGTGCTGGAGCCCTGGGTGTGGTGCTGGAGACAAAGGCTTGTGAGGGCTTGTAGTTCTGGAGAAAGATTATGTCAGCCAAAGATCATCCCAGGGACAATATGGAGACTAAACTCAAGAAATGGAATTTAAAGTTTACTTTCAGACAAGGGAGGCAAATGCAACCAACAGGGAGGCCTGGTGACAGCGCGTCCGATGTGGGACGGCACACTGCAATGACAACCTCGGCCTCAGGCTGGGCCCCCCTGGTGCGAGTGGGGGACCGAGTTTGCACTGGCAGAAATCCTGGTGCGGTGCTGAAGACAAAGGCTGGTGAGGGCTTGTAGTTCTGGAGAAAGATTATGTCAGCCAAAGATCATCCCAGGGACAATATGTAGAATCAACTCAAGAAATGGAATTTAAAGTTTACCTTCAGACAAGGGAGGCAAATGCAACCAACAGGGAGGCCTGGTGACAGCGCGTCCGACAAGGGACGGCAAACTGCAATGACAAACTCGGCCTCAGGCAGGGCCCCCCTGGTGCGAGTGGGTGACCGGGTTGCGGCCAGAGCTCTGGGTGCGATGGTGAAGACAAAGGCTGGTGAGGGCTTGTAGTTCTGGGCACACTGCAATGACAAACCCGGCCTCAGGCTGGGCCCCCCTGGTGCGAGTGGCTGACCGGGTTGCAGGACAAAGCTCTGGGTGCGATGGTGAAGACAAAGGCTGGTGAGGGCTTGTAGTTCTGGAGAAAGATTATGTCAGCCAAAGATCATCCCAGGGACAATATGGAGAATAAACTCAAGAAATGGAATTTAAAGTTTACCTTCAGACAAGGGAGGCAAATGCAACCAACAGGGAGGCCTGGTGACAACTCGTCCGACATGGGACGGCACACTGCAATGACAAACTCGGCCTCAGGCTGGGCCCCCCTAGTGTGAGTGGGGGACCGGGTTGGAGTGCTGTAGCTCTGGGTGCGATGGTGAAGACAGAAGCTGGTGAGGGCTTGTAGTTCTGGGCACACTGCAATGACAAACTCAGCCTCAGGCTGGGCCCCCCTGGTGCGAGTGGCTGACCGGGTTGCAGGCCAGAGCTCTGGGTGCGATGGTGAAGACAAAGGCTGGTGAGGGCTTGTAGTTCTGGAGAAAGATTATGTCAGCCAAAGATCATCCCAGGGACAATATGGAGAATAAACTCAAGAAATGGAATTTAAAGTTTACCTTCAGACAAGGGAGGCAAATGCAACCAACAGGGAAGCCTGGGGACAGCGCGTCCGACATGGGACGGCAGACTGCAATGACAAAATCAGCCTCAGGCTGGGCCCCCCTGGTGTGAGTGGGGAACCGGGTTGCAGTGCTGGAGCCCTGGGTGTGGTGCTGGAGACAAAGACTTGTGAGGGCTTGTAGTTCTGGAGCAAGATTAAGTCAGCCAAAGATCATCCCTGGGACAATATGGAGAATAAACACAAGAAATGGAATTTAAAGTTTACCTTCAGACAAGGGAGGCAAATGCAACCAACAGGGAGGCCTGGTGACAGCTCGTCCGACGTGGAACGGCAAGCTGCAATGACAACCTCGGCCTCAGGCTGGGCCCCCCTGGTGCGAGTGGGGGACCGAGGTTGCACTGGCAGAAATCCTGGTGCGGTGCTGAAGACAAAGGCTGGTGAGGGCTTGTAGTTCTGGAAAAAGATTATGTCAGCCAAAGATCATCCCAGGGACAATATGGAGAATAAACTCAAGAAATGGAATTTAAAGTTTACCTTCAGACAAGGGAGGCAAATGCAACCAAAAAGGAGGCCTGATGACAGCGCGTCCGACATGGGACGGCACACTGCAATGACAAACTCGGCCTTAGGCTGGGCCCCCCTGGTGCCAGTGGCTGACCGGGTAGCAGGCCAGAGCTCTGGGTGCGATGGTGAAGACAAAGGCTGGTGAGGGCTTGTAGTTCTGGAGAAAGATTATGTCAGCCAAAGATCATCCCAGGGACAATATGGAGAATAAACTCAAGAAATGGAATTTAAAGTTTACCTTCAGACAAGGGAGGCAAATGCAACCAACAGGGAGGCATGGTGACAGCGCGTCCGACATGGGACGGCACACTGCAATGAGAACCTCGGCCTCAGGCTGGGCCCCCCTGGTGAGAGTGGGGTACCGGGCAGCAGTGCTGGAGCCCTGGCTGGAGCCCCAGGGTGGCCTGGAGTCACATGCTGGTGAGGGCTTGTAGTTAAGGAGAAAGATTATGTCAGCCAAAGATCATCCCAGGGACAATATGGAGAATAAACTCAAGAAATGGAATTTAAAGTTTACCTTCAGACAAGGGAGGCAAATGCAACCAACAGGGAGGCCTGGTGACAGCACGTCCGACATGGGACGGCACACTGCAATGAAAAACTAGGCCTCAGGCTGGGCCCCCCTGGTGCGAGTGGCTGACCGGGTTGCAGGCCAGAGCTCTGGGTGCGATGGTGAAGACAAAGGCTGGTGAGGGCTTGTAGTTCTGGAGAAAGATTATGTCAGCCAAAGATCATCCCAGGGACAATATGGAGAATAAACTCAAGAAATGGAATTTAAAGTTTACCTTCAGAAAAGGGAGGCAAATGCAACCAAGAGGGAGGCCTGGTGACAGCGCGTCCGACATGGAACGGCACACTGCAATGACAAACTCGGCCTCAGGTTGGGCCCCCTTGGTGCGAGTGGGTGACCGGGTTGCAGGCCAGAGCTCTGGGTGTGATGGTGAAGACAAAGGCTGGTGAGGGCTTGTAGTTCTGGAGAAAGATTATGTCAGCCAAAGATCATCCCAGGCACAATATGGAGAATAAACTCAAGAAATGGAATTTAAAGTTTACCTTCAGACAAGGGAGGCAAATGCAACCAACAGGGAGGCCTGGTGACAACTCGTCCGACATGGGACGGCACACTGCAATGACAAACTCGGCCTCAGGCTGGGCCCCCCTAGTGTGAGTGGGGGACCGGGTTGGAGTGCTGTAGCTCTGGGTGCGATGGTGAAGACAGAAGCTGGTGAGGGCTTGTAGTTCTGGAGAAAGATTATGTCAGCCAAAGATCATCCCAGGGACAATATGGAGAATAAACTCAAGAAATGGAATTTAAAGTTTACCTTCAGACAAGGGAGGCAAATGCAACCAACAGGGAGGCCTGGTGACAGCGCGTCCGATGTGGAACGGCACACTGCAATGACAACCTCGGCCTCAGGCTGGGGCCCCCTGGTGTGAGTGGGGGACCGAGGTTGCACTGACGGAAATCCTGGTGCGGTGCTGAAGACAAAGGCTGGTGAGGGTTTGTAGTTCTGGAGCAAGATTAAGTCAGCCAAAGATCATCCCAGGGACAATATGGAGAATAAACTCAAGAAATGGAATTTAAAGTTTACCTTCAGACAAGGGAGGCAAATGCAACCAACAGGGAGGCCTGGTGACAGCGCGTCCGACATGGGACAGCACATTGCACTGACAAACTCGGCCTCAGGCTGGGCCCCCTTGGTGCGAGTGGGTGACAAGGTTGCAGGCCAGAGCTCTGGGTGCGATGGTGAAGACAAAGGCTGGTGAGGGCTTGTAGTTCTGGAGAAAGATTATGTCAGCCAAAGATCATCCCAGGGTCAATATGGAGAATAAACTCAAGAAATGTAATTTAAAGTTTACCTTCAGACAAGGGAGGCAAATGCAACCAACAGGGAGGCCTGGGGAAAGCTTGATCGAGAGGGCGACGCCCACTGCAACGACAACCACCCCCTAAGGCTGGGCACCCCTGGTGAGAGTGGGGGACCGGGCAGCAGTGCTGGAGCCCTGGCTGGAGCCCCAGGGTGGCCAGGAGTCACATGCTGGTGAGGGCTTGTAGTTCTGGAGCAAGATTAAGTCAGCCGTAGATCATCCCAGGGACAATATGGAGAATAAACTCAAGAAATGGAATTTAAAGTTTACCTTCAGACAAGGGAGGCAAATGCAACCAACAGGGAGGTCTGGTGACAGCGCGTCCGACATGGGAGAGCACACTGCAATGACAAACTCGGCCTCAGGCTGGGCCCCCCTGGTGCGAGTGGCTGACCAGGTTGCAGGCCAGAGCTCTGGGTGCGATGGTGAAGACAAAGGCTGGTGAGGGCTTGTAGTTCTGGGCACACTGCAATGACAAACTCAGCCTCAGGCTGGGCCCCCCTGGTGCGAGTGGCTGACCGGGTTGCAGGCCAGAGCTCTGGGTGCGATGGTGAAGACAAAGGCTGGTGAGGGCTTGTAGTTCTGGAGAAAGATTATGTCAGCCAAAGATCATCCCAGGGACAATATGGAGAATAAACTCAAGAAATGTAATTTAAAGTTTACCTTCAGATAAGGGAGGCAAATGCAACCAACAAGGAGGCCTGGTGACAGCTCGTCCGACGTGGAACGGCAAGCTGCAATGACAACCTCGGCCTCAGGCTGGGCCCCCCTGGTGCGAGTGGGGGACCGAGGTTGCACTGGCAGAAATCCTGGTGCGGTGCTGAAGACAAATGCTGGTGAGGGCTTGTAGTTCTGGAAAAAGATTATGTCAGCCAAAGATCATCCCAGGGACAATATGGAGAATAAACTCAAGAAATGGAATTTAAAGTTTACCTTCAGACAAGGGAGGCAAATGCAACCAAAAAGGAGGCCTGATGACAGCGCGTCCGACATGGGACGGCACACTGCAATGACAAACTCGGCCTTAGGCTGGGCCCCCCTGGTGCCAGTGGCTGACCGGGAAGCAGGCCAGAGCTCTGGGTGCGATGGTGAAGACAAAGGCTGGTGAGGGCTTGTAGTTCTGGAGAAAGATTATGTCAGCCAAAGATCATCCCAGGGACAATATGGAGAATAAACTCAAGAAATGGAATTTAAAGTTTACCTTCAGACAAGGGAGGCAAATGCAACCAACAGGGAGGCATGGTGACAGCGCGTCCGATGTGGGACAGCACACTGCAATGACAACCTCGGCCTCAGGCTGGGCCCCCCTGGTGAGAGTGGGGTACCGGGCAGCAGTGCTGGAGCCCTGGCTGGAGCCCCAGTGTGGCCTGGAGTCACATGCTGGTGAGGGCTTGTAGTTAAGGAGAAAGATTATGTCAGCCAAAGATCATCCCAGGGACAATATGGAGAATAAACTCAAGAAATGGAATTTAAAGTTTACCTTCAGACAAGGGAGGCAAATGCAACCAACAGGGAGGCCTGGTGACAGCACGTCCGACATGGGACGGCACACTGCAATGAAAAACTAAGCCTCAGGCTGGGCCCCCCTGGTGCGAGTGGCTGACCGGGTTGCAGGCCAGAGCTCTGGGTGCGATGGTGAAGACAAAGGCTGGTGAGGGCTTGTAGTTCTGGGCACACTGCAATGACAAACTCAGCCTCAGGCTGGGCCCCCCTGGTGCGAGTGGCTGACCGGGTTGCAGGCCAGAGCTCTGGGTGCGATGGTGAAGACAAAGGCTGGTGAGGGCTTGTAGTTCTGGAGAAAGATTATGTCAGCCAAAGATCATCCCAGGGTCAATATGGAGAATAAACTCAAGAAATGGAATTTAAAGTTTACCTTCAGACAAGGGAGGCAAATGCAACCAACAGGGAAGCCTGGTGACAGCGCGTCCGACAAGGGACGGCAAACTGCAATGACAAACTCGGCCTCAGGCTGGGCCCCCTTGGTGCGAGTGGCTGACCGGGTTGCAGGCCAGAGCTCTGGGTGTGATGGTGAAGACAAAGGCTGGTGAGGGCTTGTAGTTCTGGAGAAAGATTATGTCAGCCAAAGATCATCCCAGGGACAATATGGAGAATAAACTCAAGAAATGGAATTTAAAGTTTACCTTCAGACAAGGGAGGCAAATGCAACCAACAGGGAGGCCTGGTGACAACTCGTCCGACATGGGACGGCACACTGCAATGACAAACTCAGCCTCAGGCAGGGCCCCCCTAGTGTGAGTGGGGGACCGGGTTGGAGTGCTGTAGCTCTGGGTGCGATGGTGAAGACAGAAGCTGGTGAGGGCTTGTAGTTCTGGAGAAAGATTATGTCAGCCAAAGATCATCCCAGGGACAATATGGAGAATAAACTCAAGAAATGGAATTTAAAGTTTACCTTCAGACAAGGGAGGCAAATGCAACCAACAGGGAGGCCTGGTGACAGCGCGTCCGATGTGGAACGGCACACTGCAATGACAACCTCGGCCTCAGGCTGGGCCCCCCTGGTGTGAGTGGGGGACCGAGGTTGCACTGACGGAACTCCTGGTGCGGTGCTGAAGACAAAGGCTGGTGAGGGTTTGTAGTTCTGGAGCAAGATTAAGTCAGCCAAAGATCATCCCAGGGACAATATGGAGAATAAACTCAAGAAATGGAATTTAAAGTTTACCTTCAGACAAGGGAGGCAAATGCAACCAACAGGGAGGCCTGGTGACAGCGCGTCCGACATGGGACAGCACATTGCACTGACAAACTAGGCCTCAGGCTGGGCCCCCTTGGTGCGAGTGGGTGACAAGGTTGCAGGCCAGAGCTCTGGGTGCGATGGTGAAGACAAAGGCTGGTGAGGGCTTGTAGTTCTGGAGAAAGATTATGTCAGCCAAAGATCATCCCAGGGTCAATATGGAGAATAAACTCAAGAAATGGAATTTAAAGTTTACCTTCAGACAAGGGAGGCAAATGCAACCAACAGGGAAGCCTGGTGACAGCGCGTCCGAAAAGGGACGGCAAACTGCAATGACAAACTCGGCCTCAGGCAGGGCCCCCCTGGTGCGAGTGGGTGACCGGGTTGCAGGCCAGAGCTCTGGGTGCGATGGTGAAGACAAAGGCTGGTGAGGGCTTGTAGTTCTGGGCACACTGCAATGACAAACCCGGCCTCAGGCTGGACACCCCTGGTGCGAGTGGCTGACCGGGTTGCAGGACAAAGCTCTGGGTGCGATGGTGAAGACAAAGGCTGGTGAGGGCTTGTCGTTCTGGAGAAAGATTATGTCAGCCAAAGATCATCCCAGGGACAATATGGAGAATAAACTCAAGAAATGGAATTTAAAGTTTACCTTCAGACAAGGGAGGCAAATGCAACCAACAGGGAGGCCTGGGGAAAGCTTGATCGAGAGGGCGACGCCCACTGCAACGACAACCACCCCCTAAAGCTGGGCACCCCTGGTGAGAGTGGGGGACCGGGCAGCAGTGCTGGAGCCCTGGCTGGAGCCCCAGGGTGGCCTGGAGTCACATGCTGGTGAGGGCTTGTAGTTCTGGAGCAAGATTAAGTCAGCCGTAGATCATCCCAGGGACAATATGGAGAATAAACTCAAGAAATGGAATTTAAAGTTTACCTTCAGACAAGGGAGGCAAATGCAACCAACAGGGAGGCCTGGTGACAGCGCGTCCGACATGGGACAGCACATTGCACTGACAAACTAGGCCTCAGGCTGGGCCCCCTTGGTGCGAGTGGGTGACAAGGTTGCAGGCCAGAGCTCTGGGTGCGATGGTGAAGACAAAGGCTGGTGAGGGCTTGTAGTTCTGGAGAAAGATTATGTCAGCCAAAGATCATCCCAGGGTCAATATGGAGAATAAACTCAAGAAATGGAATTTAAAGTTTACCTTCAGACAAGGGAGGCAAATGCAACCAACAGGGAAGCCTGGTGACAGCGCGTCCGAAAAGGGACGGCAAACTGCAATGACAAACTCGGCCTCAGGCAGGGCCCCCCTGGTGCGAGTGGGTGACCGGGTTGCAGGCCAGAGCTCTGGGTGCGATGGTGAAGACAAAGGCTGGTGAGGGCTTGTAGTTCTGGGCACACTGCAATGACAAACCCGGCCTCAGGCTGGGCCCCCCTGGTGCGAGTGGCTGACCGGGTTGCAGGACAAAGCTCTGGGTGCGATGGTGAAGACAAAGGCTGGTGAGGGCTTGTCGTTCTGGAGAAAGATTATGTCAGCCAAAGATCATCCCAGGGACAATATGGAGAATAAACTCAAGAAATGGAATTTAAAGTTTACCTTCAGACAAGGGAGGCAAATGCAACCAACAGGGAGGCCTGGGGACAGCGCGTCCGACATGGGACGGCAGACTGCAATGACAAAATCAGCCTCAGGCTGGGCCCCCCTGGTGTGAGTGGGGAACCGGGCAGCAGTGCTGGAGCCCTGGGTGTGGTGCTGGAGACAAAGACTTGTGAAGGCTTGTAGTTCTGGAACAAGATTAAGTCAGCCAAAGATCATCCCTGGGACAATATGGAGAATAAACACAAGAAATGGAATTTAAAGTTTACCTTCAGACAAGGGAGGCAAATGCAACCAACAGGGAGGCCTGGTGACAGCTCGTCCGACGTGGAACGGCAAGCTGCAATGACAACCTCGGCCTCAGGCTGGGCCCCCCTGGTGTGAGTGGGGGACCGAGGTTGCACTGGCGGAACTCCTGGTGCGGTGCTGAAGACAAAGGCTTGTGAGGGCTTGTAGTTCTGGAGCAAGATTATGTCAGCCAAAGATCATCCCAGGGACAATATGGAGAATAAACTCAAGAAATGTAATTTAAAATTTACCTTCAGACAAGGGAAGCAAATGCAACCAACAGGGAGGCCTGGTGACAGCGCGTCCGACATGAGACGGCACACTGCAAGGACAAACTCGGCCTCAGAATGGGGCCCCTTGGTGCGAGTGGGTGACCGGGTTGCAGGCCAGAGCTCTGGGTGCGATGGTGAAGACAAAGAATGGTGAGGGCTTGTAGTTCTGGAGCAAGATTATGTCAGCCAAAGATCATCCCAGGGACAATATGGAAAATAGACTCAAGAAATGTAATTTAAAGTTTACCTTCAGACAAGGGAGGCAAATGCAACCAACAGGGAGGCCTGGTGACAGCTCGTCCGATGTGAAACGGCACACTGCAATGACAACCTCGGCCTCAGGCTGGGCCCCCCTGGTGCGAGTGGGGGACCGAGGTTGCACTGGCGGAACTCCTGGTGCGGTGCTGAAGACAAAGGCCTGTGAGGGCTTGTAGTTCTGGAGAAAGATTATGTCAGCCAAAGATCATCCCAGGGACAATATGGAGAATAAACTCAAGAAAGGGAATTTAAAGTTTACCTTCAGACAAGGGAGGCAAATGCAACCAACAGGGAGGCCTGGTGACAGCGCGTCCGACATGGGACGGCACACTACAATGACAAAATCGGCCTCAGAATGGGGCCCCTTGGTGCGAGTGGGTGACCGGGTTGCAGGCCAGAGCTCTGGGTGCGATGGTGAAGACAAAGAATGGTGAGGGCTTGTAGTTCTGGAGAAAGATTATGTCAGCCAAAGATCATCCCAGGGACAATATGGAGAATAAACTCAAGAAATGGAATTTAAAGTTTACCTTCAGACAAGGGAGGCAAATGCAACCAAAAGGGAGGCCTGGTGACAGCGCGTCCGACATGGGACGGCAGACTGCAATGACAAAATCAGCCTCAGGTTGGGCCCCCCTGGTGTGAGTGGGAGACCGGGTTGCAGTGCTGGAGCCCTGGGTGTGGTGCTGAAGACAAAGACTTGTGAGGGCTTGTAGTTCTGGAGCAAGATTAAGTCAGCCAAAGATCATCACAGGGACAATATGGAGAATAAACTCAAGAAATGTAATTTAAAGTTTACCTTCAGACAAGGGAGGCAAATGCAACCAACAGGGAGGCCTGGTGACAGCGCGTCCGATGTGGGACGGCACACTGCAATGACAACCTTGGCCTCAGGCTGGGCCCCCCTGGTGTGAGTGGGGGACCGATGTTGCACTGGCGGAACTCATGGTGCGGTGCTGAAGACAAAGGCTGGTGAGGGCTTGTAGTTCTGGAGAAAGATTATGTCAGCCAAAGATCATCCCAGGGACAATATGGAGAATAAACTCAAGAAATGGAATTTAAAGTTTACCTTCAGACAAGGGAGGCAAATGCAACCAACAGGGTGTCCTGATGACAGGTCGTCCGAAAAGGGACGGGACAATGCAATGACAAACTCGGCCTCAGGCTGGGCCCCCCTGGTGCGAGTGGCTGACCGGGTTGCAGGCCAGAGCTCTGGGTGCGATGGTGAAGACAAAGGCTGGTGAGGGCTTGTAGTTCTGGAGAAAGATTATGTCAGCCGTAGATCATCCCAGGGACAATATGGAGAATAAACTCAAGAAATGTAATTTAAAGTTTACCTTCAGACAAGGGAGGCAAATGCAAACAACAGGGAGGCCTGTGGAAAGCTTGATCGAGAGGGCGACACCCACTGCAACGACAACCACCGCCTAAGGCTGGGCACCCCTGGTGAGAGTGGGGGACCGGGCAGCAGTGCTGGAGGCCTGGCTGGAGCCCCGGGGTGGCCTGGAGTCACATGCTGGTGAGGGCTTGTAGTTCTGGAGCAAGATTAAGTCAGCCGTAGATCATCCCAGGGACAATATGGAGAATAAACTCAAGAAAGGGAATTTAAAGTTTACCTTCAGACAAGGGAGGCAAATGCAACCAACAGGGAGGCCTGGTGACAGCTCGTCCGATGTGGGGAGGCACACTGCAATGACAAAATCGCCCTCAGGCTGGGCCCCCCTAGTGAGAGTGGGGAACCGGGTTGCAGTGCTGGAGTTCTGGGTGCGGTGCTAAAGACAGAGGCTCGTGAGGGCTTGTAGTTCTGGAGAAAGATTATGTCAGCCAAAGACCATCCCGGGGACAATATGGAGAATAAAGTCAAGAAATGGAATTTAAAGTTTACCTTCAGACAAGGGAGGTAAACGCAACCAACAGGGAGGCCTGGGGAAAGCTTGATCGAGAGGGCGACGCCCACTGCAACGACAACCACCGCCTAAGGCTGGGCACCCCTGGTGAGGGTGGGGGACCGGATAGCAGTGCTGGAGGCCTGGCTGGAGCCCCGGGGTGGCCTGGAGTCACATGCTGGTGAGGGCTTGTAGTTCTGGAGCAAGATTAAGTCAGCCGTAGATCATCCCAGGGACAATATGGAGAATAAACTCAAGAAAGGGAATTTAAAGTTTACCTTCAGACAAGGGAGGCAAATGCAACCAACAAGGAGGCCTGGTGACAGCGCGTCCGACATGGGACAGCACATTGCAATGACAAACTCAGCCTCAGGCTGGGCCCCCTTGGTGCGAGTGGGTGACAAGGTTGCAGGCCAGAGCTCTGGGTGCGATGGTGAAGACAAAGGCTGGTGAGGGCTTGTAGTTCTGGAGAAAGATTATGTCAGCCAAAGATCATCCCAGGGACAATATGGAGAATAAACTCAAGAAATGGAATTTAAAGTTTACCTTCAGACAAGGGAGGCAAATGCAACCAACAGGGAGGCCTGGTGATAGCGCGTCCGATGTGGGACGGCACACTGCAATGACAAAATCAGCCTCAGGCTGGGCCCCCCTGGTGTGAGTGGGGGACCGGGCAGCAGTGCTGGAGCCCTGGATGTGGTGCTGGAAACAAAGGCTAGTGAGGGCTTGTAGTTCTGGAGAAAGATTATGTCAGCAAAAGATAATCCCAGGGACAATATGGAGAATAAAGTCAAGAAATGGAATTTAAAGTTTACCTTCAGACAAGGGAGGCAAATGCAACCAACAGGGAGGCCAGGTTACAGCGCGTCTGATGTGGGACGGCACACTGCAATGACAACCTCGGCCTCAGGCTGGGCCCCCCTGGTGCGAGTGGGGGACCGAGTTTGCACTGGCAGAAATCCTGGTGCAGTGCTTAAGACAAAGGTTGGTGAGGGCTTGTAGTTCTGGAGAAAGATTATGTCAGCCAAAGATCATCCCAGGGACAATATGGAGAATAAACTCAAGAAATGGAATTTAAAGTTTACCTTCAGACAAGGGAGGCAAATGCAACCAACAGGGAGTCCTGATGACAGGTCGTCCGAAAAGGGACGGCACAATGCAATGACAAACTCGGCCTCAGGCTGGGCCCCCCTGGTGCGAGTGGGTGACCGGGTTGCAGGCCAGAGCTCTGGGTGCGATGGTGAAGACAAAGGCTGGTGAGGGCTTGTAGTTCTGGAGAAAGATTATGTCAGCCGTAGATCATCCCAGGGACAATATGGAGAATAAACTCAAGAAATGTAATTTAAAGTTTACCTTCAGACAAGGGAGGCAAATGCAACCACCAGGGAGGCCTGTGGAAAGCTTGATCGAGAGGGCGACGCCCACTGCAACGACAACCACCGCCTAAGGCTGGGCACCCCTGGTGAGAGTGGGGGACCAGGCAGCAGTGCTGGAGCCCTGGCTGGAGCCCCGGTCTGGCCTGGAGTCACATGCTGGTGAGGGCTTGTAGTTCTGGAGCAAGATTAAGTCAGCCAAAGATCATCCCAGGGACAATATGGAGAATAAACTCAAGAAATGGAATTTAAAGTTTACCTTCAGACAAGGGAGGCAAATGCAACCAACAGGGAGGCCTGGTGATAGCGCGTCCGATGTGGGACGGCACACTGCAATGACAAAATCAGCCTCAGGCTGGGCCCCCCTGGTGTGAGTGGGGGACCGGGTTGCAGTGCTGGAGACCTGGGTGTGGTGCTTGAGACAAAGGCTTGTGAGGGCTTGTAGTTCTGGAGAAAGATTATGTCAGCCAAAGATCATCCCAGGGACAATATGGACAATTAATTCAAAAAATGTAATTTAAAGTTTACCTTCAGACAAGGGAGGCAAATGCAACCAACAGGGAGGCCTGATGACAGCGCGTCCGACATGGGACGGCACACTGCAATGACAAACTCGGCCTCAGGCTTGGCCCCCTTGGTGCGAGTGGCTGACTGGGTTGCAGGCCAGAGCTCTGGGTGCGATGGTGAAGACAAAGGCTGGTGAGGGCTTGTAGTTCTGGAGAAAGATTATGTCAGCCAAAGATCATCCCAGGGACAATATGGAGAATAAACTCAAGAAATGTAATTTAAAGTTTACCTTCAGACAAGGGAGGCAAATGCAACCAACAGGGAGGCCTGGTGACAGCGCGTCCGACATGGGACGGCACACTGCAATGACAAACTCGGACTCAGGCTGGGCCCCCTTGGTGCGAGTGGGTGACCGGGTTGCAGGCCAGAGCTCTGGGTGCGATGGTGAAGACAAAGGCTGGTGAGGGCTTGTAGTTCTGGAGAAGATTATGTCAGCCAAAGATCATCCCAGGGACAATCTGGAGAATAAACTCAAGAAATGTAATTTAAAGTTTACCTTCAGACAAGGGAGGCAAATGCAACAAACAGGGAGGCCTGGTGACAGCGCGTCCAACATGGGACGGCAAACTGCAATGACAAACTCGGCCTCAGGCTGGGCCCCCCTGGTGCGAGTGGGGGACCGAGTTTGCACTGGCAGAAATCCTGGTGCAGTGCTGAAGACTAAGGTTAGTGAGGGCTTGTAGTTCTGGAGAAAGATTATGTCAGCCAAAGATCATCCCAGGGACAATATGGAGAATAAACTCAAGAAATGGAATTTAAAGTTTACCTTCAGACAAGGGAGGCAAATGCAACCAACAGGGAGGCCTGGTGACAGCGCGTCCGACAAGGGACGGCACACTGCAATGACAAACTCGGCCTCAGGCAGGGCCCCCCTGGTGCGAGTGGGTGACCGGGTTGCAGGCCAGAGCTCTGGGTGCGATGGTGAAGACAAAGGCTGGTGAGGGCTAGTAGTTCTGGGCACACTGCAATGACAAACTCGGCCTCAGGCAGGGCCCCCCTGGTGCGAGTGGGTGACCGGGTTGCAGGCCAGAGCTCTGGGTGCGATGGTGAAGACAAAGGCTGGTGAGGGCTTGTAGTTCTGGGCACACTGCAATGACAAACCCGGCCTCAGGCTGGGCCCCCCTGGTGCGAGTGGCTGACCGGGTTGCAGGCCAAAGCTCTGGGTGCGATGGTGAAGACAAAGGCTGGTGAGGGCTTGTCGTTCTGGAGAAAGATTATGTCAGCCAAAGATCATCCCAGGGACAATATGGAGAATAAACTCAAGAAATGTAATTTAAAGTTTACCTTCAGACAAGGGAGGCAAATGCAACCAACAGGGAGGCCTGGGGAAAGCTTGATCGAGAGGGCGACGCCCACTGCAACGACAACCACCCCCTAAGGCTGGGAACCCCTGGTGAGAGTGGGGGACCGGGCAGCAGTGCTGGAGCCCTGGCTGGAGCGCCAGGTTGGCCTGGAGTCACATGCTGGTGAGGGCTTGTAGTTCTGGAGCAAGATTAAGTCAGCCGTAGATCATCCCAGGGACAATATGGAGAATAAACTCAAGAAATGTAATTTAAAGTTTACCTTCAGACAAGGGAGGCAAAAGCAACCAACAGGGAGGCCTGGTGACAGCACGTCCGACATGGGAGAGCACACTGCAATGACAAACTCGGCCTCAGGCTAGGCCCCCCTGGTGCGAGTGGCTGACCGGGTTGCAGGCCAGAGCTCTGGGTGCGATGGTGAAGACAAAGGCTGGTGAGGGCTTGTAGTTCTGGGCACACTGCAATGACAAACTCAGCCTCAGGCTGGGCCCCCCTGGTGCGAGTGGCTGACCGGGTTGCAGGCCAGAGCTCTGGGTGCGATGGTGAAGACAAAGGCTGGTGAGGGCTTGTCGTTCTGGAGAAAGATTATGTCAGCCAAAGATCATCCCAGGGACAATATGGAGAATAAACTCAAGAAATGGAATTTAAAGTTTACCTTCAGACAAGGGAGGAAATTGCAACCAACAGGGAGGCCTGGGGACAGCGCGTCCGACATGGGACGGCAGACTGCAATGACAAAATCAGCCTCAGGCTGGGCCCCCCTGGTGTGAGTGGGGAACCGGGTTGCAGTGCTGGAGCCCTGGGTGTGGTGCTGGAGACAAAGACTTGTGAGGGCTTGTAGTTCTGGAGCAAGATTAAGTCAGCCAAAGATCATCCCTGGGAAAATATGGAGAATAAACACAAGAAATGGAATTTAAAGTTTACCTTCAGACAAGGGAGGCAAATGCAAACAACAGGGAGGCCTGGTGACAGCTCGTCCGATGTGAAACGGCACACTGCAATGACAACCTCGGCCTCAGGCTGGGCCCCCCTGGTGCGAGTGGGGGACCGAGGTTGCACTGGCGGAACTCCTGGTGCGGTGCTGAAGACAAAGGCCTGTGAGGGCTTGTAGTTCTGGAGAAAGATTATGTCAGCCAAAGATCATCCCAGGGACAATATGGAGAATAAACTCAAGAAAGGGAATTTAAAGTTTACCTTCAGACAAGGGAGGCAAATGCAACCAACAGGGAGGCCTGGTGACAGCGCGTCCGACATGGGACGGCACACTACAATGACAAAATCGGCCTCAGAATGGGGCCCCTTGGTGCGAGTGGGTGACCGGGTTGCAGGCCAGAGCTCTGGGTGCGATGGTGAAGACAAAGAATGGTGAGGGCTTGTAGTTCTGGAGCAAGATTATGTCAGCCAAAGATCATCCCAGGGACAATATGGAAAATAAACTCAAGAAATGTAATTTAAAGTTTACCTTCAGACAAGGGAAGCAAATGCAACCAACAGGGAGGCCTGGGGAAAGCTTGATCGAGAGGGCGACGCCCACTGCAACGACAACCACCCCCTAAGGCTGGACACCCCTGGTGAGGATGGGGGACCGGGCAGCAGTGCTAGAGCCCTGGCTGGAGCCCCGGTCTGGCCTGGAGTCACATGCTGGTGAGGGCTTGTCGTTCTGGAGCAAGATTAAGTCAGCCGTAGATCATCCCAGGCACAATATGGAGAATAAACTCAAGAAATGGAATTTAAAGTTCACCTTCAGACAAGGGAGGCAAATGCAACCAACAGGGAGGCCTGGTGATAGCGCGTCCGATGTGGGACGGCACACTGCAATGACAAAATCAGCCTCAGGCTGGACACCCCTGGTGTGAGTGGGGGACCGAGTTGCAGTGCAGGAGCCCTGGGTGTGGTGCTGGAGACAAAGGCTTGTGAGGGCTTGTAGTTCTGGAGCAAGATTATGTCAGCCAAAGATCATCCCAGGGACAATATGGAGAATAAACTCAAGAAATGTAATTTAAAGTTTACCTTCAGACAAGGGAGGCAAATGCAACCAACAGGGAGGCCTGGGGAAAGCTTGATCGAGAGGGCGACGCCCACTGCAACGACAACCACCGCCTAAGGCAGGGCCCCCCTGGTGAGAGTGGGGGACCGGGCAGCAGTGCTGGAGCCCTGGCTGGAGCCCCAGGGTAGCCTGGAGTCACATGCTGGTGAGGGCTTGTAGTTCTGGAGCCAGATTAAGTCAGCCAAAGATCATCACAGGGACAATATGGAGAATAAACTCAAGAAAGGGAATTTAAAGTTTAACTTCAGACAAGGGAGGCAAATGCAACCAACAGGGAGGCCTGATGACAGGTCGTCCGACATGGGACGGCACACTGCAATGACAACCTCGGCCTCAGGCTGGGCCCCCCTGGTGCGAGTGGCTGACAGGGTTGCAGGCCAAAGCTCTGGGTGCGATGGTGAAGACAAAGGCTGGTGAGGGCTTGTAGTTCTGGAGAAAGATTATGTCAGCCAAAGATCATCCCAGGGACAATCTGGAGAATAAACTCAAGAAATGTAATTTAAAGTTTACCTTCAGACAAGGGAGGCAAATGCAACCAACAGGGAGGCCTGGGGAAAGCTTCATCGAGAGGGCGACGCCCACTGCAACGACAACCACCGCCTAAGGCTGGGCACCCCTGGTGAGAGTGGGGGACCGGGCAGCAGTGCTGGAGCCCTGGCTGGAGGCCCAGGGAGGCCTGGAGTCACATGCTGGTGAGGGCTTGTAGTTCTGGAGCAAGATTAAGTCAGCCGTAGATCATCCCAGGGACAATATGGAGAATAAACTCAAGAAAGGGAATTTAAAGTTTACCTTCAGACAAGGGAGGCAAATGCAACCAACAGTGAGGCCTGGTGACAGCGCGTCCGATGTGGGACGGCACACTGCAATGACAACCTCGGCCTCAGGCTGGGCCCCCCTGGTGAGAGTGGGGGACCGAGGTTGCACTGGCAGAACTCCTGGTGCGGTGCTGAAGACAAAGGCTGGTGAGGGCTTGTAGTTCTGGAGAAAGATTATGTCAGCCAAAGATCATCCCAGGGACAATATGGAGAATAAACTCAAGAAATGGAATTTAAAGTTTACCTTCAGACAAGGGTGGCAAATGCAACCAAAAGGGAGGCCTGGTGACAGCGCGTCCGACATGGGACGGCAGACTGCAATGACAAAATCAGCCTCAGGTTGGGCCCCCCTGGTGTGAGTGGGAGACCGGGTTGCAGTGCTGGAGCCCTGGGTGTGGTGCTGAAGACAAAGACTTGTGAGGGCTTGTAGTTCTGGAGCAAGATTAAGTCAGCCAAAGATCATCACAGGGACAATATGGAGAATAAACTCAAGAAATGGAATTTAAAGTTTACCTTCAGACAAGGGAGGCAAATGCAACCAACAGGGAGGCCTGGTGACAGCGCGTCCGATGTGGGACGGCACACTGCAATGACAACCTCGGCCTCAGGCTGGGCCCCCCTGGTGTGAGTGGGGGACCGATGTTGCACTGGCGGAACTCCTGGTGCGGTGCTGAAGACAAAGGCTGGTGAGGGCTTGTAGTTCTGGAGAAAGATTATGTCAGCCAAAGATCATCCCAGGGACAATATGGAGAATAAACTCAAGAAATGGAATTTAAAGTTTACCTTCAGACAAGGGAGGCAAATGCAACCAACAGGGAGGCCTGGTGATAGCGCGTCCGAAATGGGACGGCACACTGCAATGACAACCTCGGCCTCAGGCTGGGCCCCCCTGGTGCGAGTGGCTGACAGAGTTGCAGGCCAAAGCTCAGGGTGCGATGGTGAAGACAAAGGCTGGTGAGGGCTTGTAGTTCTGGAGAAAGATTATGTCAGCCAAAGATCATCCCAGGGACAATATGGAGAATAAACTCAAGAAATGGAATTTAAAGTTTACCTTCAGACAAGGGAGGAAAATGCAACCAACAGGGAGGCCTGGTGATAGCGCGTCTGATGTGGGACGGCACACTGCAATGACAAAATCAGCCTCAGGCTGGGCCCCCCTGGTGTGAGTGGGGGACCGGGCAGCAGTGCTGGAGCCCTGGTTGTGGTGCTGGAAACAAAGGCTAGTGAGGGCTTGTAGTTCTGGAGAAAGATTATGTCAGCAAAAGATAATCCCAGGGACAATATGGAGAATAAAGTCAAGAAATGGAATTTAAAGTTTACCTTCAGACAAGGGAGGCAAATGCAACCAACAGGGAGGCCAGGTTACAGCGCGTCGGATGTGGGACGGCACACTGCAATGACAACCTCGGCCTCAGGCTGGGCACCCCTGGTGCGAGTGGGGGAATGAGGTTGCACTGGCGGAACTCCTGGTGCGGTGCTGAAGACAAAGGCTGGTGAGGGCTTGTAGTTCTGGAGAAAGATTAAGTCAGCCAAAGATCATCCCAGGGACAATATGGAGAATAAACTCAAGAAATGGAATTTAAAGTTTACCTTCAGACAAGGGAGGCAAATGCAACCAACAGGGAGTCCTGATGACAGGTCGTCCGAAAAGGGACGGCACAATGCAATGACAAACTCAGCCTCAGGCTGGGCCCCCCTGGTGCGAGTGGCTGACCGGGTTGCAGGCCAGAGCTCTGGGTGCGATGGTGAAGACAAAGGCTGGTGAGGGCTTGTAGTTCTGGAGAAAGATTATGTCAGCCGTAGATCATCCCAGGGACAATATGGAGAATAAACTCAAGAAATGGAATTTAAAGTTTACCTTCAGACAAGGGAGGCAAATGCAACCAACAGGGAGGCCTGGTGACAACTCGTCCGACATGGGACGGCACAATGCAATGACAAAATTAGCCTCAGACTGGGCACCCCTGGTGTGAGTGGGGGACCGAGTTGCAGTGCTGGAGCCCTGGGTGTGGTGCTGGAGAAAAAGGCTTGTGAGGGCTTGTAGTTCTGGAGCAAGATTATGTCAGCCAAAGATCATCCCAGGGACAATATGGAGAATAAACTCAAGAAATGGAATTTAAAGTTTACCTTCAGACAAGGGAGGCAAATACAACCAACAGGGAGGCCTGGGGAAAGCTTGATCGAGAGGGCGACGCCCACTGCAACGACAACCACCGCCTAAGTCTGGGAACCCCTGGTGAAAGTGGGGGACCGGGCAGCAGTGCTGGAGCCCTGGCTGGAAACCCAGGGTGGCCTGGAGTCACATGCTGGTGAGGGCTTGTAGTTCTGGAGCAAGATTAAGTCAGCCGTAGATCATCCCAGGGACAATATGGAGAATAAACTCAAGAAAGGGAATTTAAAGTTTACCTTCAGACAAAGGAGGCAAATGCAACCAACAGGGAGGCCTGGTGACAGCGCGTCCGATGTGGGACGGCACACTGCAATGACAACCTCGGCCTCAGGCTGGGCCCCCCTGGTGCGAGTGGGGGACCGAGTTTGCACTGGCAGAAATCCTGGTGCGGTGCTGAAGACAAAGGCTGGTGAGGGCTTGTGGTTCTGGAGAAAGATTATGTCAGCCAAAGATCATCCCAGGGACAATGTGTAGAATAAACTCAAGAAATGTAATTTAAAGTTTACCTTCAGACAAGGGAGGCAAATGCAACCAACAGGGAGGCCTGGTGACAGCGCGTCCGACAAGGGACGGCACACTGCAATGACAAACTCGGCCTCAGGCAGGGCCCCCCTGGTGCGAGTGGGTGACCGGGTTGCAGGCCAGAGCTCTGGGTGCGATGGTGAAGACAAAGGCTGGTGAGGGCTTGTAGTTCTGGGCACACTGCAATGACAAACCCGGCCTCAGGCTGGGCCCCCCTGGTGCGAGTGGCTGACCGGGTTGCAGGCCAAAGCTCTGGGTGCGATGGTGAAGACAAAGGCTGGTGAGGGCTTGTCGTTCGGGAGAAAGATTATGTCAGCCAAAGATCATCCCAGGGACAATATGGAGAATAAACTCAAGAAATGTAATTTAAAGTTTACCTTCAGACAAGGGAGGCAAATGCAACCAACAGGGAGGCCTGGGGAAAGCTTGATCGAGAGGGCGACGCCCACTGCAACGACAACCACCCCCTAAGGCTGGGTACCCCTAGTGAGAGTGGGGGACCGGGCAGCAGTGCTGGAGCCCTGGCTGGAGCCCCAGGGTGGCCTGGAGTCACATGCTGGTGAGGGCTTGTAATTCTGGAGCAAGATTAAGTCAGCCGTAGATCATCCCAGGGACAATATGGAGAATAAACTCAAGAAATGGAATTTAAAGTTTACCTTCAGACAAGGGAGGCAAATGCAACCAACAGGGAGGCCTGGTGACAGCGCGTCCGACATGGGAGAGCACACTGCAATGACAAACTCGGCCTCAGGCTGGGCCCCCCTAGTGCGAGTGGCTGACCTTGTTGCAGGCCAGAGCTCTGGGTGCGATGGTGAAGACAAAGGCTGGTGAGGGCTTGTAGTTCTGGGCACACTGCAATGACAAACTCAGCCTCAGGCTGGGCCCCCCTGGTGCGAGTGGCTGACCGGGTTGCAGGCCAGAGCTCTGGGTGCGATGGTGAAGACAAAGGCTGGTGAGGGCTTGTAGTTCTGGAGAAAGATTATGTCAGCCAAAGATCATCCCAAGGATAATATGGAGAATAAACTCAAGAAATGGAATTTAAAGTTTACCTTCAGACAAGGGAGGCAAATGCAACCAACAGGGAAGCCTGGGGACAGCGCGTCCGACATGGGACGGCAGACTGCAATGACAAAATCAGCCTCAGGCTGGGCCCCCCTGGTGTGAGTGGGGAACCGGGTTGCAGTGCTGGAGCCCTGGTTGTGGTGCTGGAGACAAAGACTTGTGAGGGCTTGTAGTTCTGGAGCAAGATTATGTCAGCCAAAGATCATCCCAGGGACAATATGGAGAATAAACTCAAGAAATGTAATTTAAAGTTTACCTTCAGACAAGGGAGGCAAATGCAACCAACAGGGAGGCCTGGTGACAGCGCGTCCGACATAGGACGGCACACTGCAATGACAAACTCGGCCTCAGAATGGGGCCCCTTGGTGCGAGTGGGTGACCGGGTTGCAGGCCAGAGCTCTGGGTGCGATGGTGAAGACAAAGAATGGTGAGGGCTTGTAGTTCTGGAGCAAGATTATGTCAGCCAAAGATCATCCCAGGGACAATATGGAAAATAAACTCAAGAAATGTAATTTAAAGTTTACCTTCAGACAAGGGAGGCAAATGCAACCAACAGGGAGGCCTGGGGAAAGCTTGATCGAGAGGGCGACGCCCACTGCAACGACAACCACCGCCTAAGGCTGGGCCCCCCTGGTGAGAGTGGGGGACCGGGCAGCAGTGCTGGAGCCCTGGCTGGAGCCCCAGGGTAGCCTGGAGTCACATGCTGGTGAGGGCTTGTAGTTCTGGAGCCAGATTAAGTCAGCCGTAGATCATCCCAGGGACAATATGGAGAATAAACTCAAGAAATGGAATTTAAAGTTTACCTTCAGACAAGGGAGGCAAATGCAACCAACAGGGAGGCCTGGTGACAGCGCGTCCGATGTGGGACGGCACACTGCAATGACAACCTCGGCCTCAGGCTGGGCCCCCCTGGTGCGAGTGGGGGACCGAGGTTGCACTGGCGGAACTCCTGGTGCGGTGCTGAAGACAAAGGCTGGTGAGGGCTTGTAGTTCTGGAGAAAGATTATGTCAGCCAAAGATCAACGCAGGGACAATATGGAGAATAAACTCAAGAAATGTAATTTAAAGTTTACCTTCAGACAAGGGAGGCAAATGCAACCAACAGGGAGGCCTGGGGAAAGCTTGATCGAGAGGGCGACGCCCACTGCAACGACAACCACCCCCTAAGGCTGGACACCCCTGGTGAGGGTGGGAGACCGGGCAGCAGTGCTGGAGCCCTGGCTGGAACCCCGGTCTGGCCTGGAGTCACATGCTGGTGAGGGCTTGTAGTTCTGGAGCAAGATAAAGTCAGCCGTAGATCATCCCAGGGACAATATGGAGTATAAACTCAAGACATGGAATTTAAAGTCTACCTTCAGACAATGGAGGCAAATGCAACCAACAGGGAGGTCTGGTGACAGCGCGTCCAATGTGGGACGGCACACTGCAATGACAACCTCAGTCTCAGACTGGGCCCCCCTGGTGCCAGTGGCTGACCGGGTTACAGGCCAGAGCTCTGGGTGCGATGGTGAAGACAAAGACTGGTGAGGGCTTGTAGTTCTGGAGAAAGATTATGTCAGCCAAAGATCATCCCAGGGACAATATGGAGAATAAACACAAGAAATGGAATTTAAAGTTTACCTTCAGACAAGGGGGGCAAATGCAACCAACAGGGAGGCCTGGGGAAAGCTTGATCGAGAGGGCGACGCCCACTGCAACGACAACAACCGCCTAAGGCTGGGCACCCCTGGTGAGGGTGGGGGACCGGGCAGCAGTGCTGGAGCCCTGGCTGGAGCCCCAGGGTAGCCTGGAGTCACATGCTGGTGAGGGCTTGTAGTTCTGGAGCCAGATTAAGTCAGCCAAAGATCATCACAGGGACAATATGGAGAATAAACTCAAGAAAGGGAATTTAAAGTTTAACTTCAGACAAGGGAGGCAAATGCAACCAACAGG
The DNA here is from genome assembly GCF_046127955.1 of Nelusetta ayraudi. Lineage (NCBI taxonomy): Eukaryota > Metazoa > Chordata > Actinopteri > Tetraodontiformes > Monacanthidae > Nelusetta > Nelusetta ayraudi. The sequence goes on from NW_027466102.1 coordinate 461,979, forward strand.
GAGGCCTGATGACAGGTCGTCCGACATGGGACGGCACACTGCAATGACAACCTCGGCCTCAGGCTGGGCCCCCCTGGTGCGAGTGGCTGACAGGGTTGCAGGCCAAAGCTCTGGGTGCGATGGTGAAGACAAAGGCTGGTGAGGGCTTGTAGTTCTGGAGAAAGATTATGTCAGCCAAAGATCATCCCAGGGACAATCTGGAGAATAAACTCAAGAAATGTAATTTAAAGTTTACCTTCAGACAAGGGAGGCAAATGCAACCAACAGGGAGGCCTGGGGAAAGCTTCATCGAGAGGGCGACGCCCACTGCAACGACAACCACCGCCTAAGGCTGGGCACCCCTGGTGAGAGTGGGGGACCGGGCAGCAGTGCTGGAGCCCTGGCTGGAGGCCCAGGGAGGCCTGGAGTCACATGCTGGTGAGGGCTTGTAGTTCTGGAGCAAGATTAAGTCAGCCGTAGATCATCCCAGGGACAATATGGAGAATAAACTCAAGAAAGGGAATTTAAAGTTTACCTTCAGACAAGGGAGGCAAATGCAACCAACAGTGAGGCCTGGTGACAGCGCGTCCGATGTGGGACGGCACACTGCAATGACAACCTCGGCCTCAGGCTGGGCCCCCCTGGTGAGAGTGGGGGACCGAGGTTGCACTGGCAGAACTCCTGGTGCGGTGCTGAAGACAAAGGCTGGTGAGGGCTTGTAGTTCTGGAGAAAGATTATGTCAGCCAAAGATCATCCCAGGGACAATATGGAGAATAAACTCAAGAAATGGAATTTAAAGTTTACCTTCAGACAAGGGTGGCAAATGCAACCAAAAGGGAGGCCTGGTGACAGCGCGTCCGACATGGGACGGCAGACTGCAATGACAAAATCAGCCTCAGGTTGGGCCCCCCTGGTGTGAGTGGGAGACCGGGTTGCAGTGCTGGAGCCCTGGGTGTGGTGCTGAAGACAAAGACTTGTGAGGGCTTGTAGTTCTGGAGCAAGATTAAGTCAGCCAAAGATCATCACAGGGACAATATGGAGAATAAACTCAAGAAATGTAATTTAAAGTTTACCTTCAGACAAGGGAGGCAAATGCAACCAACAGGGAGGCCTGGTGACAGCGCGTCCGATGTGGGACGGCACACTGCAATGACAACCTCGGCCTCAGGCTGGGCCCCCCTGGTGTGAGTGGGGGACCGATGTTGCACTGGCGGAACTCCTGGTGCGGTGCTGAAGACAAAGGCTGGTGAGGGCTTGTAGTTCTGGAGAAAGATTATGTCAGACAAAGATCATCCCAGGGACAATATGGAGAATAAACTCAAGAAATGGAATTTAAAGTTTACCTTCAGACAAGGGAGGCAAATGCAACCAACAGGGAGGCCTGGTGATAGCGCGTCCGAAATGGGACGGCACACTGCAATGACAACCTCGGCCTCAGGCTGGGCCCCCCTGGTGCGAGTGGCTGACAGAGTTGCAGGCCAAAGCTCAGGGTGCGATGGTGAAGACAAAGGCTGGTGAGGGCTTGTAGTTCTGGAGAAAGATTATGTCAGCCAAAGATCATCCCAGGGACAATATGGAGAATAAACTCAAGAAATGGAATTTAAAGTTTACCTTCAGACAAGGGAGGAAAATGCAACCAACAGGGAGGCCTGGTGATAGCGCGTCTGATGTGGGACGGCACACTGCAATGACAAAATCAGCCTCAGGCTGGGCCCCCCTGGTGTGAGTGGGGGACCGGGCAGCAGTGCTGGAGCCCTGGTTGTGGTGCTGGAAACAAAGGCTAGTGAGGGCTTGTAGTTCTGGAGAAAGATTATGTCAGCAAAAGATAATCCCAGGGACAATATGGAGAATAAAGTCAAGAAATGGAATTTAAAGTTTACCTTCAGACAAGGGAGGCAAATGCAACCAACAGGGAGGCCAGGTTACAGCGCGTCGGATGTGGGACGGCACACTGCAATGACAACCTCGGCCTCAGGCTGGGCCCCCCTGGTGCGAGTGGGGGAATGAGGTTGCACTGGCGGAACTCCTGGTGCGGTGCTGAAGACAAAGGCTGGTGAGGGCTTGTAGTTCTGGAGAAAGATTAAGTCAGCCAAAGATCATCCCAGGGACAATATGGAGAATAAACTCAAGAAATGGAATTTAAAGTTTACCTTCAGACAAGGGAGGCAAATGCAACCAACAGGGAGTCCTGATGACAGGTCGTCCGAAAAGGGACGGCACAATGCAATGACAAACTCAGCCTCAGGCTGGGCCCCCCTGGTGCGAGTGGCTGACCGGGTTGCAGGCCAGAGCTCTGGGTGCGATGGTGAAGACAAAGGCTGGTGAGGGCTTGTAGTTCTGGAGAAAGATTATGTCAGCCGTAGATCATCCCAGGGACAATATGGAGAATAAACTCAAGAAATGGAATTTAAAGTTTACCTTCAGACAAGGGAGGCAAATGCAACCAACAGGGAGGCCTGGTGACAACTCGTCCGACATGGGACGGCACAATGCAATGACAAAATTAGCCTCAGACTGGGCACCCCTGGTGTGAGTGGGGGACCGAGTTGCAGTGCTGGAGCCCTGGGTGTGGTGCTGGAGAAAAAGGCTTGTGAGGGCTTGTAGTTCTGGAGCAAGATTATGTCAGCCAAAGATCATCCCAGGGACAATATGGAGAATAAACTCAAGAAATGGAATTTAAAGTTTACCTTCAGACAAGGGAGGCAAATACAACCAACAGGGAGGCCTGGGGAAAGCTTGATCGAGAGGGCGACGCCCACTGCAACGACAACCACCGCCTAAGTCTGGGAACCCCTGGTGAAAGTGGGGGACCGGGCAGCAGTGCTGGAGCCCTGGCTGGAAACCCAGGGTGGCCTGGAGTCACATGCTGGTGAGGGCTTGTAGTTCTGGAGCAAGATTAAGTCAGCCGTAGATCATCCCAGGGACAATATGGAGAATAAACTCAAGAAAGGGAATTTAAAGTTTACCTTCAGACAAAGGAGGCAAATGCAACCAACAGGGAGGCCTGGTGACAGCGCGTCCGATGTGGGACGGCACACTGCAATGACAACCTCGGCCTCAGGCTGGGCCCCCCTGGTGCGAGTGGGGGACCGAGTTTGCACTGGCAGAAATCCTGGTGCGGTGCTGAAGACAAAGGCTGGTGAGGGCTTGTGGTTCTGGAGAAAGATTATGTCAGCCAAAGATCATCCCAGGGACAATGTGTAGAATAAACTCAAGAAATGTAATTTAAAGTTTACCTTCAGACAAGGGAGGCAAATGCAACCAACAGGGAGGCCTGGTGACAGCGCGTCCGACAAGGGACGGCACACTGCAATGACAAACTCGGCCTCAGGCAGGGCCCCCCTGGTGCGAGTGGGTGACCGGGTTGCAGGCCAGAGCTCTGGGTGCGATGGTGAAGACAAAGGCTGGTGAGGGCTTGTAGTTCTGGGCACACTGCAATGACAAACCCGGCCTCAGGCTGGGCCCCCCTGGTGCGAGTGGCTGACCGGGTTGCAGGCCAAAGCTCTGGGTGCGATGGTGAAGACAAAGGCTGGTGAGGGCTTGTCGTTCGGGAGAAAGATTATGTCAGCCAAAGATCATCCCAGGGACAATATGGAGAATAAACTCAAGAAATGTAATTTAAAGTTTACCTTCAGACAAGGGAGGCAAATGCAACCAACAGGGAGGCCTGGGGAAAGCTTGATCGAGAGGGCGACGCCCACTGCAACGACAACCACCCCCTAAGGCTGGGTACCCCTAGTGAGAGTGGGGGACCGGGCAGCAGTGCTGGAGCCCTGGCTGGAGCCCCAGGGTGGCCTGGAGTCACATGCTGGTGAGGGCTTGTAATTCTGGAGCAAGATTAAGTCAGCCGTAGATCATCCCAGGGACAATATGGAGAATAAACTCAAGAAATGGAATTTAAAGTTTACCTTCAGACAAGGGAGGCAAATGCAACCAACAGGGAGGCCTGGTGACAGCGCGTCCGACATGGGAGAGCACACTGCAATGACAAACTCGGCCTCAGGCTGGGCCCCCCTAGTGCGAGTGGCTGACCTTGTTGCAGGCCAGAGCTCTGGGTGCGATGGTGAAGACAAAGGCTGGTGAGGGCTTGTAGTTCTGGGCACACTGCAATGACAAACTCAGCCTCAGGCTGGGCCCCCCTGGTGCGAGTGGCTGACCGGGTTGCAGGCCAGAGCTCTGGGTGCGATGGTGAAGACAAAGGCTGGTGAGGGCTTGTAGTTCTGGAGAAAGATTATGTCAGCCAAAGATCATCCCAAGGATAATATGGAGAATAAACTCAAGAAATGGAATTTAAAGTTTACCTTCAGACAAGGGAGGCAAATGCAACCAACAGGGAAGCCTGGGGACAGCGCGTCCGACATGGGACGGCAGACTGCAATGACAAAATCAGCCTCAGGCTGGGCCCCCCTGGTGTGAGTGGGGAACCGGGTTGCAGTGCTGGAGCCCTGGTTGTGGTGCTGGAGACAAAGACTTGTGAGGGCTTGTAGTTCTGGAGCAAGATTATGTCAGCCAAAGATCATCCCAGGGACAATATGGAGAATAAACTCAAGAAATGTAATTTAAAGTTTACCTTCAGACAAGGGAGGCAAATGCAACCAACAGGGAGGCCTGGTGACAGCGCGTCCGACATAGGACGGCACACTGCAATGACAAACTCGGCCTCAGAATGGGGCCCCTTGGTGCGAGTGGGTGACCGGGTTGCAGGCCAGAGCTCTGGGTGCGATGGTGAAGACAAAGAATGGTGAGGGCTTGTAGTTCTGGAGCAAGATTATGTCAGCCAAAGATCATCCCAGGGACAATATGGAAAATAAACTCAAGAAATGTAATTTAAAGTTTACCTTCAGACAAGGGAGGCAAATGCAACCAACAGGGAGGCCTGGGGAAAGCTTGATCGAGAGGGCGACGCCCACTGCAACGACAACCACCGCCTAAGGCTGGGCCCCCCTGGTGAGAGTGGGGGACCGGGCAGCAGTGCTGGAGCCCTGGCTGGAGCCCCAGGGTAGCCTGGAGTCACATGCTGGTGAGGGCTTGTAGTTCTGGAGCCAGATTAAGTCAGCCGTAGATCATCCCAGGGACAATATGGAGAATAAACTCAAGAAATGGAATTTAAAGTTTACCTTCAGACAAGGGAGGCAAATGCAACCAACAGGGAGGCCTGGTGACAGCGCGTCCGATGTGGGACGGCACACTGCAATGACAACCTCGGCCTCAGGCTGGGCCCCCCTGGTGCGAGTGGGGGACCGAGGTTGCACTGGCGGAACTCCTGGTGCGGTGCTGAAGACAAAGGCTGGTGAGGGCTTGTAGTTCTGGAGAAAGATTATGTCAGCCAAAGATCAACGCAGGGACAATATGGAGAATAAACTCAAGAAATGTAATTTAAAGTTTACCTTCAGACAAGGGAGGCAAATGCAACCAACAGGGAGGCCTGGGGAAAGCTTGATCGAGAGGGCGACGCCCACTGCAACGACAACCACCCCCTAAGGCTGGACACCCCTGGTGAGGGTGGGAGACCGGGCAGCAGTGCTGGAGCCCTGGCTGGAACCCCGGTCTGGCCTGGAGTCACATGCTGGTGAGGGCTTGTAGTTCTGGAGCAAGATAAAGTCAGCCGTAGATCATCCCAGGGACAATATGGAGTATAAACTCAAGACATGGAATTTAAAGTTTACCTTCAGACAATGGAGGCAAATGCAACCAACAGGGAGGTCTGGTGACAGCGCGTCCAATGTGGGACGGCACACTGCAATGACAACCTCAGTCTCAGACTGGGCCCCCCTGGTGCCAGTGGCTGACCGGGTTACAGGCCAGAGCTCTGGGTGCGATGGTGAAGACAAAGACTGGTGAGGGCTTGTAGTTCTGGAGAAAGATTATGTCAGCCAAAGATCATCCCAGGGACAATATGGAGAATAAACACAAGAAATGGAATTTAAAGTTTACCTTCAGACAAGGGGGGCAAATGCAACCAACAGGGAGGCCTGGGGAAAGCTTGATCGAGAGGGCGACGCCCACTGCAACGACAACAACCGCCTAAGGCTGGGCACCCCTGGTGAGGGTGGGGGACCGGGCAGCAGTGCTGGAGCCCTGGTTGGAGCCCCAAGGTGGCCTGGAATCACGTGCTGGTGAGGGCTTATATTTCTGGAGCAAGATTAAGTCAGCCGTAGATCATCCCAGGCACAATATGGAGAATAAACTCAAGAAATGTAATTCAAAGTTTACCTTCAGAGAAGAGAGGCAAATGCAACCAACAGGGAGGCCTGGTGATAGCGCGTCCGATGTGGGACGACACACTGCAATGACAAAATCAGCCTCAGGCTGGGCCCCCCTGGTGTGAGTGGGGGACCGGGTTGCAGTGCTGGAGCCCGGGGTGTGGTGCTGGAGACAAAGGCTTATGAGGGCTTGTAGTTCTGGAGAAAGATTATGTCAGCCAAAGATCATCCCAGGGACAATATGGAGAATAAACTCAAGAAATGGAATTTAAAGTTTACCTTCAGACAAGGGAGGCAAATGCAACCAACAGGGAGGCCTGGTGACAGCGCGTCCGATGTGGGGCGGCACACTGCAATGACAAAATTGCCCTCAGGCTAGGCCCCCCTAGTGTGAGTGGGGGACCGGGTTGCAGTGCTGGAGCTCTGGGTGCGATGGTGAAGACAGAGGCTGGTGAGGGCTTGTAGTTCCGGAGAAAGATTATGTCAGCCAAAGATCATCCCAGGGACAATATGGAGAATAAACTCAAGAAATGTAATTTAAAGTTTACCTTCAGACAAGGGAGGCAAATGCAACCAACAGGGAGGCCTGGTGACAACTCGTCCGACATGGGACGGCACACTGCAATAACAAAATTAGCCTCAGGCTGGGCACCCCTGGTGTGAGTGGGGGACCGAGTTGCAGTGCTGGAGCCCTGGGTGTGGTGCTGGAGACAAAGGCTTGTGAGGGCTTGTAGTTCTGGAGCAAGATTAAGTCAGCCAAAGATCATCCCAGGGACAATATGGAGAATAAACTCAAGAAATGGAATTTAAAGTTTACCTTCAGACAAGGGAGGCAAATACAACCAACAGGGAGGCCCTGGGGAAAACTTGATCGAGAGGGCGACGCCCACTGCAACGACAACCACCGCCTATGTCTGGGAACCCCTGGTGAAAGTGGGGGACCGGGCAGCAGTGCTGGAGCCTTGGCTGGAAACCCAGGGTGGCCTGGAGTCACATGCTGGTGAGGGCTTGTAGTTCTGGAGAAAGATTAAGTCAGCCGTAGATCATCCCAGGGACAATATGGAGAATAAACTCAAGAAAGGGAATTTAAAGTTTACCTTCAGACAAAGGAGGCAAATGCAACCAACAGGGAGGCCTGGTGACAGCGCGTCCGATGTGGGACGGCACACTGCAATGACAACCTCGGCCTCAGGCTGGGCCCCCCTGGTGCGAGTGGGGGACCGATTTTGCACTGGCAGAAATCCTGGTGCGGTGCTGAAGACAAAGGCTGGTGAGGGCTTGTAGTTCTGGAGAAAGATTATGTCAGCCAAAGATCATCCCAGGGACAATATGGAGAATAAACTCAAGAAATGGAATTTAAAGTTTACCTTCAGACAAGGGAGGCAAATGCAACCAAAAAGTAGGCCTGATGACAGCGCGTCCGACATGGGACGGCACACTGCAATGACAAACTCGGCCTTAGGCTGGGCCCCCCTGGTGCCAGAGGCTGACCGGGTTGCAGGCCAGAGCTCTGGGTGCGATGGTGAAGATAAAGGCTGGTGAGGGCTTGTAGTTCTGGGCACACTGCAATGACAAACTCAGCCTCAGGCTGGGCCCCCCTGGTGCGAGTGGCTGACCGGGTTGCAGGCCAGAGCTCTGGGTGCGATGGTGAAGACAAAGGCTGGTGAGGGCTTGTAGTTCTGGAGAAAGATTATGTCAGCCAAAGATCATCCCAGGGACAATATGGAGAATAAACTCAAGAAATGGAATTTAAAGTTTACCTTCAGACAAGGGAGGCAAATGCAACCAACAGGGAAGCCTGGGGACAGCGCGTCCGACATGGGACGGCAGACTGCAATGACAAAATCAGCCTCAGGCTGGGCCCCCCTGGTGTGAGTGGGGAACCGGGTTGCAGTGCTGGAGCCCTGGGTGTGGTGCTGGAGACAAAGACTTGTGAGGGCTTGTAGTTCTGGAGCAAGATTAAGTCAGCCAAAGATCATCCCTGGGACAATATGGAGAATAAACACAAGAAATGGAATTTAAAGTTTACCTTCAGACAAGGGAGGCAAATGCAACCAACAGGGAGGCCTGGTGACAGCTCGTCCGACGTGGAACGGCAAGCTGCAATGACAACCTCGGCCTCAGGCTGGGCCCCCCTGGTGCGAGTGGGGGACCGAGGTTGCACTGGCAGAAATCCTGGTGCGGTGCTGAAGACAAAGGCTGGTGAGGGCTTGTAGTTCTGGAAAAAGATTATGTCAGCCAAAGATCATCCCAGGGACAATATGGAGAATAAACTCAAGAAATGGAATTTAAAGTTTACCTTCAGACAAGGGAGGCAAATGCAACCAAAAAGGAGGCCTGATGACAGCGCGTCCGACATGGGACGGCACACTGCAATGACAAACTCGGCCTTAGGCTGGGCCCCCCTGGTGCCAGTGGCTGACCGGGTAGCAAGCCAGAGCTCTGGGTGCGATGGTGAAGACAAAGGCTGGTGAGGGCTTGTAGTTCTGGAGAAAGATTATGTCAGCCAAAGATCATCCCAGGGACAATATGGAGAATAAACTCAAGAAATGGAATTTAAAGTTTACCTTCAGACAAGGGAGGCAAATGCAACCAACAGGGAGGCATGGTGACAGCGCGTCCGACATGGGACGGCACACTGCAATGAGAACCTCGGCCTCAGGCTGGGCCCCCCTGGTGAGAGTGGGGTACAGGGCAGCAGTGCTGGAGCCCTGGCTGGAGCCCCAGGGTGGCCTGGAGTCACATGCTGGTGAGGGCTTGTAGTTAAGGAGAAAGATTATGTCAGCCAAAGATCATCCCAGGGACAATATGGAGAATAAACTCAAGAAATGGAATTTAAAGTTTACCTTCAGACAAGGGAGGCAAATGCAACCAACAGGGAGGCCTGGTGACAGCACGTCCGACATGGGACGGCACACTGCAATGAAAAACTAGGCCTCAGGCTGGGCCCCCCTGGTGCGAGTGGCTGACCGGGTTGCAGGCCAGAGCTCTGGGTGCGATGGTGAAGACAAAGGCTGGTGAGGGCTTGTAGTTCTGGAGAAAGATTATGTCAGCCAAAGATCATCCCAGGGACAATATGGAGAATAAACTCAAGAAATGGAATTTAAAGTTTACCTTCAGAAAAGGGAGGCAAATGCAACCAAGAGGGAGGCCTGGTGACAGCGCGTCCGACATGGAACGGCACACTGCAATGACAAACTCGGCCTCAGGTTGGGCCCCCTTGGTGCGAGTGGGTGACCGGGTTGCAGGCCAGAGCTCTGGGTGTGATGGTGAAGACAAAGGCTGGTGAGGGCTTGTAGTTCTGGAGAAAGATTATGTCAGCCAAAGATCATCCCAGGCACAATATGGAGAATAAACTCAAGAAATGGAATTTAAAGTTTACCTTCAGACAAGGGAGGCAAATGCAACCAACAGGGAGGCCTGGTGACAACTCGTCCGACATGGGACGGCACACTGCAATGACAAACTCGGCCTCAGGCTGGGCCCCCCTAGTGTGAGTGGGGGACCGGGTTGGAGTGCTGTAGCTCTGGGTGCGATGGTGAAGACAGAAGCTGGTGAGGGCTTGTAGTTCTGGAGAAAGATTATGTCAGCCAAAGATCATCCCAGGGACAATATGGAGAATAAACTCAAGAAATGGAATTTAAAGTTTACCTTCAGACAAGGGAGGCAAATGCAACCAACAGGGAGGCCTGGTGACAGCGCGTCCGATGTGGAACGGCACACTGCAATGACAACCTCGGCCTCAGGCTGGGGCCCCCTGGTGTGAGTGGGGGACCGAGGTTGCACTGACGGAAATCCTGGTGCGGTGCTGAAGACAAAGGCTGGTGAGGGTTTGTAGTTCTGGAGCAAGATTAAGTCAGCCAAAGATCATCCCAGGGACAATATGGAGAATAAACTCAAGAAATGGAATTTAAAGTTTACCTTCAGACAAGGGAGGCAAATGCAACCAACAGGGAGGCCTGGTGACAGCGCGTCCGACATGGGACAGCACATTGCACTGACAAACTCGGCCTCAGGCTGGGCCCCCTTGGTGCGAGTGGGTGACAAGGTTGCAGGCCAGAGCTCTGGGTGCGATGGTGAAGACAAAGGCTGGTGAGGGCTTGTAGTTCTGGAGAAAGATTATGTCAGCCAAAGATCATCCCAGGGTCAATATGGAGAATAAACTCAAGAAATGTAATTTAAAGTTTACCTTCAGACAAGGGAGGCAAATGCAACCAACAGGGAGGCCTGGGGAAAGCTTGATCGAGAGGGCGACGCCCACTGCAACGACAACCACCCCCTAAGGCTGGGCACCCCTGGTGAGAGTGGGGGACCGGGCAGCAGTGCTGGAGCCCTGGCTGGAGCCCCAGGGTGGCCTGGAGTCACATGCTGGTGAGGGCTTGTAGTTCTGGAGCAAGATTAAGTCAGCCGTAGATCATCCCAGGGACAATATGGAGAATAAACTCAAGAAATGGAATTTAAAGTTTACCTTCAGACAAGGGAGGCAAATGCAACCAACAGGGAGGTCTGGTTACAGCGCGTCCGACATGGGAGAGCACACTGCAATGACAAACTCGGCCTCAGGCTGGGCCCCCCTGGTGCGAGTGGCTGACCAGGTTGCAGGCCAGAGCTCTGGGTGCGATGGTGAAGACAAAGGCTGGTGAGGGCTTGTAGTTCTGGGCACACTGCAATGACAAACTCAGCCTCAGGCTGGGCCCCCCTGGTGCGAGTGGCTGACCGGGTTGCAGGCCAGAGCTCTGGGTGCGATGGTGAAGACAAAGGCTGGTGAGGGCTTGTAGTTCTGGAGAAAGATTATGTCAGCCAAAGATCATCCCAGGGACAATATGGAGAATAAACTCAAGAAATGTAATTTAAAGTTTACCTTCAGATAAGGGAGGCAAATGCAACCAACAAGGAGGCCTGGTGACAGCTCGTCCGACGTGGAACGGCAAGCTGCAATGACAACCTCGGCCTCAGGCTGGGCCCCCCTGGTGCGAGTGGGGGACCGAGGTTGCACTGGCAGAAATCCTGGTGCGGTGCTGAAGACAAATGCTGGTGAGGGCTTGTAGTTCTGGAAAAAGATTATGTCAGCCAAAGATCATCCCAGGGACAATATGGAGAATAAACTCAAGAAATGGAATTTAAAGTTTACCTTCAGACAAGGGAGGCAAATGCAACCAAAAAGGAGGCCTGATGACAGCGCGTCCGACATGGGACGGCACACTGCAATGACAAACTCGGCCTTAGGCTGGGCCCCCCTGGTGCCAGTGGCTGACCGCGAAGCAGGCCAGAGCTCTGGGTGCGATGGTGAAGACAAAGGCTGGTGAGGGCTTGTAGTTCTGGAGAAAGATTATGTCAGCCAAAGATCATCCCAGGGACAATATGGAGAATAAACTCAAGAAATGGAATTTAAAGTTTACCTTCAGACAAGGGAGGCAAATGCAACCAACAGGGAGGCCTGGGGACAGCGCGTCCGACATGGGACGGCAGACTGCAATGACAAAATCAGCCTCAGGCTGGGCCCCCCTGGTGTGAGTGGGGAACCGGGTTGCAGTGCTGGAGCCCTGGGTGTGGTGCTGGAGACAAAGACTTGTGAGGGCTTGTAGTTCTGGAACAAGATTAAGTCAGCCAAAGATCATCCCTGGGACAATATGGAGAATAAACACAAGAAATGGAATTTAAAGTTTACCTTCAGACAAGGGAGACAAATGCAACCAATAGGAAGGCCTGGTGATAGCGCGTCCGATGTGGGACAGCACACTGCAATGACAAACTCGGCCTCAGGCTGGGCCCCCCTGGTGCGAGTGGCTGACCGGGTTGCAGGCCAGAGCTCTGGGTGCGATGGTGAAGACAAAGAATGGTGAGGGCTTGTAGTTCTGGAACAAGATTATGTCAGCCAAAGATCATCCCAGGGACAATATGGAAAATAAACTCAAGAAATGGAATTTAAAGTTTACCTTCAGACAAGGGAGGCAAATGCAACCAACAGGGAGGCCTGGTGACAACTCGTCCGACATGGGACGGCACACTGCAATGACAAAATTAGCCTCAGGCTGGGCACCCCTGGTGTGAGTGGGGGACCGAGTTGCAGTGCTGGAGCCCTGGGTGTGGTGCTGGAGACAAAGGCTTGTGAGGGCTTTTAGTTCTGGAGAAAGATTATGTCAGCCAAAGATCATCCCAGGGACAATATGGAGAATAAAGTCAAGAAATGTAATTTAAAGTTTACCTTCAGACAAGGGAGGCAAATGCAACCAACAGGGAGGCCTGGGGAAAGCTTGATCGAGAGGGCGACGCCCACTGCAACGACAACCACCGCCTAAGGCTGGGCACACCTGGTGAGGCTGGGGGACCGGGCAGCAGTGCTGGAGCCCTGGCTGGAGCCCCAGGGTAGCCTGGAGTCGCATGCTGGTGAGGGCTTGTAGTTCTGGAGCCAGATTAAGTCAGCCGTAGATCATCCCAGGGACAATATGGAGAATAAACTCAAGAAAGGGAATTTAAAGTTTACCTTCAGACAAGGGAGGCAAATGCAACCAACAGGGAGGCCTGGTGACAGCGCGTCCGATGTGGGACGGCACACTGCAATGACAACCTCGGCCTCAGGCTGGGCCCCCCTGGTGCGAGTGGGGGACCGAGGTTGCACTGGCGGAACTCCTGGTGCGGTGCTGAAGACAAAGGCTGGTGAGGGCTTGTAGTTCTGGAGAAAGATTATGTCAGCCAAAGATCATCGCAGGGACAATATGGAGAATAAACTCAAGAAATGTAATTTAAAGTTTACTTTCAGACAAGGGAGGCAAATGCAACCAACAGGGAGGCCTGGGGAAAGCTTGATCGAGAGGGCGACGCCCACTGCAACGACAACCACCCCCTAAGGCTGGACACCCCTGGTGAGGGTGGGAGACCGGGCAGCAGTGCTGGAGCCCTGGCTGGAACCCCGGTCTGGCCTGGAGTCACATGCTGGTGAGGGCTTGTAGTTCTGGAGCAAGATAAAGTCAGCCGTAGATCATCCCAGGGACAATATGGAGAATAAACTCAAGAAATGTAATTTAAAGTTTACCTTCAGACAAGGGAGGCAAATGCAACCAACAGGGAGGCCTGGGGAAAGCTTGATAGAGAGGGCGACGCCCAATGCAACGACAACCACCCCCAAAGGCTGGGCCCCCCTGGTGAGAGTGGGGGACCGGGCAGCAGTGCTGGAGCCCTGGCTGGAGCCCCAGGGTGGCCTGGAGTCACATGCTGGTGAGGGCTTGTAGTTCTGGAGCAAGATTAAGTCAGCCGTAGATCATCCCAGGGACAATATGGAGAATAAACTCAAGAAATGGAATTTAAAGTTTACCTTCAGACAAGGGAGGCAAATGCAACCAACAGGGAGGCCTGGTGACAGCGCGTCCGACATGGGAGAGCACTCTGCAATGACAAACTCGGCCTCAGGCTGGGCCCCCCTGGTGCGAGTGGCTGACCGGGTTGCAGGCCAGAGCTCTGGGTGCGATGGTGAAGACAAAGGCTGGTGAGGGCTTGTAGTTCTGGGCACACTGCAATGACAAACTCAGCCTCAGGCTGGGCCCCCCTGGTGCGAGTGGCTGACCGGGTTGCAGGCCAGAGCTCTGGGTGCGATGGTGAAGACAAAGGCTGGTGAGGGCTTGTAGTTCTGGAGAAAGATTATGTCAGCCAAAGATCATCCCAGGGACAATATGGAGAATAAACTCAAGAAATGGAATTTAAAGTTTACCTTCAGACAAGGGAGGCAAATGCAACCAACAGGGAGGCCTGGGGACAGCGCGTCCGACATGGGACGGCAGACTGCAATGACAAAATCAGCCTCAGGCTGGGCCCCCCTGGTGTGAGTGGGGGACCGGGTTGCAGTGCTGGAGCCCTGGGTGTGGTGCTGGAGACAAAGACTTGTGAGGGCTTGTAGTTCTGGAGCAAGATTAAGTCAGCCAAAGATCATCCCTGGGACAATATGGAGAATAAACACAAGAAATGGAATTTAAAGTTTACCTTCAGACAAGGGAGGCAAATGCAACCAACAGGGAGGCCTGGTGACAGCTCGTCCGACGTGGAACGGCAAGCTGCAATGACAACCTCGGCCTCAGGCTGGGCCCCCCTGGTGCGAGTGGGGGACCGAGGTTGCACTGGCGGAACTCCTGGTGCGGTGCTGAAGACAAAGGCTGGTGAGGGCTTGTAGTTCTGGAGCAAGATTATGTCAGCCAAAGATCATCCCAGGGACAATATGGAGAATAAACTCAAGAAATGTAATTTAAAGTTTACCTTCAGACAAGGGAGGCAAATGCAACCAACAGGGAGGCCTGGTGACAGCGCGTCCGACATGGGACGGCACACTGCAATGACAAACTCGGCCTCAGAATGGGGCCCCTTGGTGCGAGTGGGTGACCGGGTTGCAGTCCAGAGCTCTGGGTGCGATGGTGAAGACAAAGAATGGTGAGGGCTTGTAGTTCTGGAACAAGATTATGTCAGCCAAAGATCATCCCAGGGACAATATGGAAAATAAACTCAAGAAATGTAATTTAAAGTTTACCTTCAGACAAGGGAGGCAAATGCAACCAACAGGGTGGCCTGGGGAAAGCGTGATCGAGAGGGCGACGCCCACTGCAACGACAACCACCCCCTAAGGCTGGACACCCCTGGTGAGGGTGGGGGACCGGGCAGCAGTGCTAGAGCCCTGGCTGGAGACCCGGTCTGGCCTGGAGTCACATGCTGGTGAGGGCTTGTAGTTCTGGAGCAAGATTAAGTCAGCCGTAGATCATCCCAGGCACAATATGGAGAATAAACTCAAGAAATGGAATTTAAAGTTTACCTTCAGACAAGGGAGGCAAATGCAACCAACAGGGAGGCCTGGTGATAGCGCGTCCGATGTGGGACGGCACACTGCAATGACAAACTCGGCCTCAGGCTGGGCCCCCCTGGTGCGAGTGGCTGACCGGGTTGCAGGCCAGAGCTCTGGGTGCGATGGTGAAGACAAAGGCTGGTGAGGGCTTGTAGTTCTGGAGAAAGATTATGTCAGCCAAAGATCATCCCAGGGACAATATGGAGAATAAACTCAAGAAATGGAATTTAAAGTATACCTTCAGACAAGGGAGGCAAATGCAACCAACAGGGAGGCCTGGTGACAACTCGTCCGACATGGGACGGCACACTGCAATGACAAAATTAGCCTCAGGCTGGGCACCCCTGGTGTGAGTGGGGGACCGGGTTGCAGGCCAGAGCTCTGGGTGTGATGCTGGAGACAAAGGCTTGTGAGGGCTTTTAGTTCTGGAGAAAGATTATGTCAGCCAAAGATCATCCCAGGGACAATATGGAGAATAAAGTCAAGAAATGTAATTTAAAGTTTACCTTCAGACAAGGGAGGCAAATGCAACCAACAGGGAAGCCTGGGGAAAGCTTGATCGAGAGGGCGACGCCCACTGCAACGACAACCACCGCCTAAGGCTGGGCCCCCCTGGTGAGAGTGGGGGACCGGGCAGCAGTGCTTGAGCCCTGGCTGGAGCCCCAGGGTAGCCTGGAGTCACATGCTGGTGAGGGCTTGTAGTTCTGGAGCCAGATTAAGTCAGCCGTAGATCATCCCAGGGACAATATGGAGAATAAACTCAAGAAATGTAATTTAAAGTTTACCTTCAGACAAGGGAGGCAAATGCAACCAACAGGGAGGCCTGGTGACAGCGCGTCCGACATGGAACGGCACACTGCAATGACAAACTCGGCCTCAGGCTGGGCCCCCTTGGTGCGAGTGGGTGACCGGGTTGCAGGCCAGAGCTCTGGGTGTGATGGTGAAGACAAAGGCTGGTGAGGGCTTGTAGTTCTGGAGAAAGATTATGTCAGCCAAAGATCATCCCAGGGACAATATGGAAAAAAACTCAAGAAATGTAATTCAAAGTTTACCTTCAGACAAGGGAGGCAAATGCAACCAACAGGGAGGCCTGGGGAAAGCTTGATCGAGAGGGCGACGCCCACTACAACGACAACCACCGCCTAAGGCTGGGCACCCCTGGTGAGAGTGGGGGACCGGGCAGCAGTGCTGGAGCCCTGGCTGGAGCCCCAGGGTAGCCTGGAGTCGCATGCTGGTGAGGGCTTGTAGTTCTGGAGCCAGATTAAGTCAGCCGTAGATCATCCCAGGGACAATATGGAGAATAAACTCAAGAAAGGGAATTTAAAGTTTACTTTCAGACAAGGGAGGCAAATGCAACCAACAGGGAGGCCTGGTGACAGCGCGTCCGATGTGGGACGGCACACTGCAATGACAACCTCGGCCTCAGGCTGGGCCCCCCTGGTGCGAGTGGCTGACCGGGTTGCAGGCCAGAGCTCTGGGTGCGATGGTGAAGACAAAGGCTGGTGAGGGCTTGTAGTTCTGGGCACACTGCAATGACAAACTCAGCCTCAGGCTGGGCCCCCCTGGTGCGAGTGGCTGACCGGGTTGCAGGCCAGAGCTCTGGGTGCGATGGTGAAGACAAAGGCTGGTGAGGGCTTGTAGTTCTGGAGAAAGATTATGTCAGCCAAAGATCATCCCAGGGACAATATGGAGAATAAACTCAAGAAATGTAATTTAAAGTTTACCTTCAGACAAGGGAGGCAAATGCAACCAACAGGGAGGCCTGGGGACAGCGCGTCCGACATGGGACGGCAGACTGCAATGACAAAATCAGCCTCAGGCTGGGCCCCCCTGGTGTGAGTGGGGGACCGATTTTGCACTGGCAGAAATCCTGGTGCGGTGCTGAAGACAAAGGCTGGTGAGGGCTTGTAGTTCTGGAGAAAGATTATGTCAGCCAAAGATCATCGCAGGGACAATATGGAGAATAAACTCAAGAAATGTAATTTAAAGTTTACTTTCAGACAAGGGAGGCAAATGCAACCAACAGGGAGGCCTGGGGAAAGCTTGATCGAGAGGGCGACGCCCACTGCAACGACAACCACCCCCTAAGGCTGGACACCCCTGGTGAGGGTGGGAGACCGGGCAGCAGTGCTGGAGCCCTGGCTGGAACCCCGGTCTGGCCTGGAGTCACATGCTGGTGAGGGCTTGTAGTTCTGGAGCAAGATAAAGTCAGCCAAAAATCATCCCAGGGACAATATGGAGAATAAACTCAAGAAATGTAATTTAAAGTTTACCTTCAGACAAGGGAGGCAAATGCAACCAACAGGGAGGCCTGGGGAAAGCTTGATCGAGAGGGCGACGCCCACTGCAACGACAACCACCCCCTAAGGCTGGGCACCCCTGGTGAGAGTGGGGGACCGGGCAGCAGTGCTGGAGCCCTGGCTGGAGCCCCAGGGTGGCCTGGAGTCACATGCTGGTGAGGGCTTGTAGTTCTGGAGCAAGATTAAGTCAGCCGTAGATCATCCCAGGGACAATATGGAGAATAAACTCAAGAAATGGAATTTAAAGTTTACCTTCAGACAAGGGAGGCAAATGCAACCAACAGGGAGGCCTGGTGACAGCGCGTCCGACATGGGAGAGCACTCTGCAATGACAAACTCGGCCTCAGGCTGGGCCCCCCTGGTGCGAGTGGCTGACCGGGTTGCAGGCCAGAGCTCTGGGTGCGATGGTGAAGACAAAGGCTGGTGAGGGCTTGTTGTTCTGGAGAAAGATTATGTCAGCAAAAGATCATCCCAGGGACAATATGGAGAATAAACTCAAGAAATGGAATTTAAAGTTTACCTTCAGACAAGGCAGGCAAATGCAACCAACAGGGAGGCCTGGTGAGAGCTCATCCGATGTGGGGCAGCAAACTGCAATGACAAAATTGCCCTCTGGCTGGGCCCCCCTAGTGTGAGTGGGGGACCGGGTTGCAGTGCTGGAGCTCTGGGTAGGTGCTGAAGACAGAGGCTGGTGAGGACTTGTGGTTTTGGAGAAAGATTATGTCAGCCAAAGATCATCCCAGGCACAATATGGAGAATAAACTCAAGAAATGTAATTTAAAGTTTACCTTCAGACAAGGGAGGCAAATGCAACCAACAGGGAGGCCTGGTGATAGCGCGTCCGATGTGGGACGGCACACTGCAATGACAAAATCAGCCTCAGGCTGGGCCCCCCTGGTGTGAGTGGGGGACCGAGGTTGCAATGCTGGAGCCCTGGGTGTGGTGCTGGAGACAAAGGCTTGTGAGGGCTTGTAGTTCTGGAGAAAGATTATGTCAGCCAAAGATCATCCCAGGGACAATATGGAGAATAAAGTCAAGAAATGGAATTTAAAGTTTACCTTCAGACAAGGGAGGCAAATGCAACCAACGGGGAGGCCTGGTGACAGCGCGTCCGATGTGGGACAGCACACTGCAATGACAACCTCGGACTCAGGCTGGGCCCCCCTGGTGCGAGTGGGGGACCGAGGTTGCACTGGCGGAACTCCTGGTGCGGTGGTGAAGACAAAGGCTGGTGAGGGCTTGTAGTCCTGGAGAAAGATTATGTCAGCCAAAGATCATCCCAGGGACAAGATGGAGAATAAACTCAAGAAATGGAATTTAAAGTTTACCTTCAGACAAGGGAGGCAATTGCAACAAACAAGGAGGCCTGGTGAAAGCTTGATCGAGGGGGTGCCGCCCACTGCAACGACAACCACCGCCTATTGCTGGGCACCCATGGTGAGAGTGGGGGACCGGGCAGCAGTGCTGGAGCCATGGCTGGAGTCCCGGGGTGGCCTGGAGTCACATGCTGGTGAGAGCTTGTAGTTCTGGAGCAAGATTATGTCAGCCAAAGATCATCCCAGGGACAATATGGAGAATAAACTCAAGAAATGGAATTTAAAGTTTACCTTCAGACAAGGGAGGCAAATGCAACCAACAGGGAGGCCTGGTGATAGCGCGTCCGATGTGGGACGGCACACTGCAATGACAAAATCAGCCTCAGGCTGGGCCCCCCTGGTGTGAGTGGGGGACCGGGTTGCAGTGCTGGAGCCCGGGGTGTGGTGCTGGAGACAAAGGCTTGTGCGGGCTTGTAGTTCTAGAGCAAGATTATGTCAGCCAAAGATCATCCCAGGGACAATATGGAGAATAAACTCAAGAAATGGAATTTAAAGTTTACCTTCAGACAAGGGAGGCAAATGCAACCAACAGGGAGGCCTGGGGACAGCTCGTCCGATGTGGGGCGGCACACTGCAATGACAAAATCGCCCTCAGGCTGGGCCCCCCTAGTGTGAGTGGGGGACCGAGTTGCAGTGCTGGAGCTCTGGGTGCGATGGTGAAGACAGAGGCTGGTGAGGGCTTGTAGTTCTGGAGAAAGATTATGTCAGCCAAAGATCATCCCAGGGACAATATGGAGAATAAACTCAAGAAAGGGAATTTAAAGTTTACCTTCAGACAAGGGAGGCAAATGCAACCAACAGGGAGGCCTGGTGATAGCGCGTCCGATGTGGGACGGCACACTGCAATGACAAAATCAGCCTCAGGCTGGGCCCCCCTGGTGCGAGTGGGGGACCGAGGTTGCACTGGCGGAACTCCTGGTGCGGTGCTGAAGACAAATGCTGGTGAGGGCTTGTAGTTCTGGAGCAAGATTATGTCAGCCAAAGATCATCCCAGGGACAATATGGAGAATAAACTCAAGACATGTAATTTAAAGTTTACCTTCAGACAAGGGAGGCAAATGCAACCAACAGGGAGGCCTGGTGACAGCGCGTCCGACATGGGACAGCACACTGCAATGACAACCTCGGACTCAGGCTGGGCCCCCCTGGTGCGAGTGGGGGACCGAGGTTGCACTGGCGGAACTCCTGGTGCGGTGGTGAAGACAAAGGCTGGTGAGGGCTTGTAGTTCTGGAGAAAGATTATGTCAGCCAAAGATCATCCCAGGGACAATATGGAGAATAAAGTCAAGAAATGTAATTTAAAGTTTACCTTCAGACAAGGGAGGCAAATGCAACCAACAGGGAGGCCTGGGGAAAGCTTGATCGAGAGGGCGACGCCCACTGCAACGACAACCACCGCCTAAGGCTGGGCACACCTGGTGAGGATGGGGGACCGGGCAGCAGTGCTGGAGCCCTGGCTGGAGCCCCGGTGTGGCCTGGAGTCACATGCTGGTGAGAGCTTGTAGTTCTGGAGAAAGATTAGGTCAGCCAAAGATCATCCCAGGGACAATATGGAGAATAAACTCTAGAAATGTAATTTAAAGTTTACCTTCAGACAAGGGAGGCAAATGCAACCAACAGGGAGGCCTGGTGACAGCGCGTACGACATGGAACGGCACACTGCAATGACAAACTCGGCCTCAGGCTGGGCCCCCTTGGTGCGAGTGGGTGACCGGGTTGCAGGCCAGAGCTCTGGGTGTGATGGTGAAGACAAATGCTGGTGAGGGCTTGTAGTTCTGGAGAAAGATTATGTCAGCCAAAGATCATCCCAGGGACAATATGGAAAATAAACTCAAGAAATGTAATTTAAAGTTTACCTTCAGACAAGGGAGGCAAATGCAACCAACAGGGAGGCCTGGGGAAAGCTTGATCGAGAGGGCGACGCCCACTGCAACGACAACCACCGCCTAAGGCTGGGCCCCCCTGGTGAGAGTGGGGGACCGGGCAGCAGTGCTTGAGCCCTGGCTGGAGCCCCAGGGTAGCCTGGAGTCACATGCTGGTGAGGGCTTGTAGTTCTGGAGCCAGATTAAGTCAGCCGTAGATCATCCCAGGGACAATATGGAGAATAAACTCAAGAAAGGGAATTTAAAGTTTACTTTCAGACAAGGGAGGCAAATGCAACCAACAGGGAGGCCTGGTGACAGCGCGTCCGATGTGGGACGGCACACTGCAATGACAACCTCGGCCTCAGGCTGGGCCCCCCTGGTGCGAGTGGGGGACCGAGGTTGCACTGGCGGAACTCCTGGTGAGGTGCTGAAGACAAAGGCTGGTGAGGGCTTGTAGTTCTGGAGAAAGATTATGTCAGCCAAAGATCAACGCAGGGACAATATGGAGAATAAACTCAAGAAATGGAATTTAAAGTTTACCTTCAGACAAGGGAGGCAAATGCAACCAACAGGGAGGCCTGGGGAAAGCTTGATCGAGAGGGCGACGCCCACTGCAACGACAACCACCCCCTAAGGCTGGACACCCCTGGTGAGGGTGGGAGACCGGGCAGCAGTGCTGGAGCCCTGGCTGGAACCCCGGTCTGGCCTGGAGTCACATGCTGGTGAGGGCTTGTAGTTCTGGAGCAAGATAAAGTCAGCCGTAGATCATCCCAGGGACAATATGGAGTATAAACTCAAGACATGGAATTTAAAGTTTACCTTCAGACAAGGGAGGCAAATGCAACCAACAGGGAGGTCTGGTGACAGCGCGTCCAATGTGGGACGGCACACTGCAATGACAACCTCAGTCTCAGACTGGGCCCCCCTGGTGCCAGTGGCTGACCGGGTTAGAGGCCAGAGCTCTGGGTGCGATGGTGAAGACAAAGACTGGTGAGGGCTTGTAGTTCTGGAGAAAGATTATGTCAGCCAAAGATCATCCGAGGGACAATATGGAGAATAAACACAAGAAATGGAATTTAAAGTTTACCTTCAGACAAGGGGGGCAAATGCAACCAACAGGGAGGCCTGGGGAAAGCTTGATCGAGAGGGCGACGCCCACTGCAACGACAACAACCGCCTAAGGCTGGGCACCCCTGGTGAGGGTGGGGGACCGGGCAGCAGTGCTGGAGCCCTGGTTGGAGCCCCAAGGTGGCCTGGAATCACGTGCTGGTGAGGGCTTATATTTCTGGAGCAAGATTAAGTCAGCCGTAGATCAACCCAGGCACAATATGGAGAATAAACTCAAGAAATGTAATTCAAAGTTTACCTTCAGACAAGAGAGGCAAATGCAACCAACAGGGAGGCCTGGTGATAGCGCGTCCGATGTGGGACGACACACTGCAATGACAAAATCTGCCTCAGGCTGGGCCCCCCTGGTGTGAGTGGGGGACCGGGTTGCAGTGCTGGAGCTCTGGGTGCGATGGTGAAGACAGAGGCTGGTGAGGGCTTGTAGTTCCGGAGAAAGATTATGTCAGCCAAAGATCATCCCAGGGACAATATGGAGAATAAACTCAAGAAATGTAATTTAAAGTTTACCTTCAGACAAGGGAGGCAAATGCATCCAACAGGGAGGCCTGGTGACAGCACGTCCGACATGGGACGGCACACTGCAATAACAAAATTAGCCTCAGGCTGGGCACCCCTGGTGTGAGTGGGGGACCGAGTTGCAGTGCTGGAGCCCTGGGTGTGGTGCTGGAGACAAAGGCTTGTGAGGGCTTGTAGTTCTGGAGCAAGATTAAGTCAGCCAAAGATCATCCCAGGGACAATATGGAGAATAAACTCAAGAAATGGAATTTAAAGTTTACCTTCAGACAAGGGAGGCAAATACAACCAACAGGGAGGCCCTGGGGAAAACTTGATCGAGAGGGCGACGCCCACTGCAACGACAACCACCGCCTATGTCTGGGAACCCCTGGTGAAAGTGGGGGACCGGGCAGCAGTGCTGGAGCCTTGGCTAGAAACCCAGGGTGGCCTGGAGTCACATGCTGGTGAGGGCTTGTAGTTCTGGAGCAAGATTAAGTCAGCCGTAGATCATCCCAGGGACAATATGGAGAATAAACTCAAGAAAGGGAATTTAAAGTTTACCTTCAGACAAAGGAGGCAAATGCAACCAACAGGGAGGCCTGGTGACAGCGCGTCCGATGTGGGACGGCACACTGCATTGACAACCTCGGCCTCAGGCTGGGCACCCCTGGTGCGAGTGGGGGACCGATTTTGCACTGGCAGAAATCCTGGTGCGGTGCTGAAGAGAAAGGCTGGTGAGGGCTTGTAGTTCTGGAGAAAGATTATGTCAGCCAAAGATCATCCCAGGGACAATATGGAGAATAAACTCAAGAAATGGAATTTAAAGTTTACCTTCAGACAAGGGAGGCAAATGCAACCAAAAAGGAGGCCTGATGACAGCGCGTCCGACATGGGACGGCACACTGCAATGACAAACTCGGCCTTAGGCTGGGCCCCCCTGGTGCCAGAGGCTGACCGGGTAGCAGGCCAGAGCTCTGGGTGCGATGGTGAAGACAAATGCTGGTGAGGGCTTGTAGTTCTGGAGAAAGATTATGTCAGCCGTAGATCATCCCAGGGACAATATGGAGAATAAACTCAAGAAATGGAATTTAAAGTTTACCTTCAGACAAGGGAGGCAAATGCAACCAACAGGGAGGCCTGGTGACAGCGCGTCCGACATGGGAGAGCACACTGCAATGACAAACTCGGCCTCAGGCTGGGCCCCCCTGGTGCGAGTGGCTGACCGGGTTGCAGGCCAGAGCTCTGGGTGCGATGGTGAAGACAAAGGCTGGTGAGGGCTTGTAGTTCTGGGCACACTGCAATGACAAACTCAGCCTCAGGCTGGGCCCCCCTGGTGCGAGTGGCTGACCGGGTTGCAGGCCAGAGCTCTGGGTGCGATGGTGAAGACAAAGGCTGGTGAGGGCTTGTAGTTCTGGAGCAAGATTAAGTCAGCCAAAGATCATCCCAGGGACAATATGGAGAATAAACTCAAGAAATGGAATTTAAAGTTTACCTTCAGACAAGGGAGGCAAATGCAACCGACAGGGAGGCCTGGTGACAGCGCGTCCGACATGGGACAGCACATTGCACTGACAAACTCGGCCTCAGGCTGGGCCCCCTTGGTGCGAGTGGGTGACAAGGTTGCAGGCCAGAGCTCTGGGTGCGATGGTGAAGACAAAGGCTGGTGAGGGCTTGTAGTTCTGGAGAAAGATTATGTCAGCCAAAGATCATCCCAGGGACAATATGGAGAATAAACTCAAGAAATGTAATTTAAAGTTTACCTTCAGACAAGGGAGGCAAATGCAACCAACAGGGAGGCCTGGGGAAAGCTTGATCGAGAGGGTGACGCCCACTGCAACGACAACCACCCCCTAAGGCTGGACACCCATGGTGAGGGTGGGGGACCGGGAAAAAGTGCTGGAGCGCTGGCTGGAGCCCCGGTCTGGCCTGGAGTCACATGCTGGTGAGGGCTTATAGTTCTGGAGCAAGATTAAGTCAGCCGTAGATCATCCCAGGCACAATATGGAGAATAAACTCAAGAAATGGAATTTAAAGTTTACCTTCAGACAAGGGAGGCAAATGCAACCGAAAGGGAGGACTGGTGATAGCGCGTCCGATGTGGGAAGGCACACTGCAATGACAAAATCAGCCTCAGGCTGGGCCCCCCTGGTGTGAGTGGGGGACCGGGTTGCAGTGCTGGAGCCCTGGGTGTGGTGCTGGAGACAAAAGCTTGTGAGGGCTTGTAGTTCTGGAGAAAGATTATGTCAGCCAAAGATCATCCCAGGGACAATATGGAGACTAAACTCAAGAAATGGAATTTAAAGTTTACTTTCAGACAAGGGAGGCAAATGCAACCAACAGGGAGGCCTGGTGACAGCGCGTCCGATGTGGGACGGCACACTGCAATGACAACCTCGGCCTCAGGCTGGGCCCCCCTGGTGCGAGTGGGGGACCGAGTTTGCACTGGCAGAAATCCTGGTGCGGTGCTGAAGACAAAGGCTGGTGAGGGCTTGTAGTTCTGGAGAAAGATTATGTCAGCCAAAGATCATCCCAGGGACAATATGTAGAATCAACTCAAGAAATGGAATTTAAAGTTTACCTTCAGACAAGGGAGGCAAATGCAACCAACAGGGAGGCCTGGTGACAGCGCGTCCGACAAGGGACGGCAAACTGCAATGACAAACTCGGCCTCAGGCAGGGCCCCCCTGGTGCGAGTGGGTGACCGGGTTGCGGCAAGAGCTCTGGGTGCGATGGTGAAGACAAAGGCTGGTGAGGGCTTGTAGTTCTGGGCACACTGCAATGACAAACCCGGCCTCAGGCTGGGCCCCCCTGGTGCGAGTGCCTGACCGGGTTGCAGGACAAAGCTCTGGGTGCGATGGTGAAGACAAAGGCTGGTGAGGGCTTGTCGTTCTGGAGAAAGATTATGTCAGCCAAAGATCATCCCAGGGACAATATGGAGAATAAACTCAAGAAATGTAATTTAAAGTTTACCTTCAGACAAGGGAGGCAAATGCAACCAACAGGGAGGCCTGGTGACAGCGCGTCCGACATGGGACAGCACATTGCAATGACAAACTCGGCCTCAGGCTGGGCCCCCTTGGTGCGAGTGGGTGACAAGGTTGCAGGCCAGAGCTCTGGGTGCGATGGTGAAGACAAAGGCTGGTGAGGGCTTGTAGTTCTGGAGAAAGATTATGTCAGCCAAAGATCATCCCAGGGACAATATGGAGAATAAACTCAAGAAATGTAATTTAAAGTTTACCTTCAGACAAGGGAGGCAAATGCAACCAACAGGGAGGCCTGGGGAAAGCTTGATCGAGAGGGTGACGCCCACTGCAACGACAACCACCCCCTAAGGCTGGACACCCATGGTGAGGGTGGGGGACCGGGAAAAAGTGCTGGAGCGCTGGCTGGAGCCCCGGTCTGGCCTGGAGTCACATGCTGGTGAGGGCTTATAGTTCTGGAGCAAGATTAAGTCAGCCGTAGATCATCCCAGGCACAATATGGAGAATAAACTCAAGAAATGGAATTTAAAGTTTACCTTCAGACAAGGGAGGCAAATGCAACCGAAAGGGAGGACTGGTGATAGCGCGTCCGATGTGGGACGGCACACTGCAATGACAACCTCGGCCTCAGGCTGGGCCCCCCTGGTGCGAGTGGGGGACCGAGTTTGCACTGGCAGAAATCCTGGTGCGGTGCTGAAGACAAAGGCTGGTGAGGGCTTGTAGTTCTGGAGAAAGATTATGTCAGCCAAAGATCATCCCAGGGACAATATGTAGAATCAACTCAAGAAATGGAATTTAAAGTTTACCTTCAGACAAGGGAGGCAAATGCAACCAACAGGGAGGCCTGGTGACAGCGCGTCCGACAAGGGACGGCAAACTGCAATGACAAACTCGGCCTCAGGCAGGGCCCCCCTGGTGCGAGTGGGTGACCGGGTTGCAGCCAGAGCTCTGGGTGCGATGGTGAAGACAAAGGCTGGTGAGGGCTTGTAGTTCTGGGCACACTGCAATGACAAACTCAGCCTCAGGCTGGGCCCCCCTGGTGCGAGTGGCTGACCGGGTTGCAGGCCAGAGCTCTGGGTGCGATGGTGAAGACAAAGGCTGGTGAGGGCTTGTAGTTCTGGAGATAGATTATGTCAGCCAAAGATCATCCCAGGGACAATATGGAGAATAAACTCAAGAAATGGAATTTAAAGTTTACCTTCAGACAAGGGAGGCAAATGCAACCAACAGGGAAGCCTGGGGACAGCGCGTCCGACATGGGACGGCAGACTGCAATGACAAAATCAGCCTCAGGCTGGGCCCCCCTGGTGTGAGTGGGGAACCGGGTTGCAGTGCTGGAGCCCTGGGTGTGGTGCTGGAGACAAAGACTTGTGAGGGCTTGTAGTTCTGGAGCAAGATTAAGTCAGCCAAAGATCATCCCTGGGACAATATGGAGAATAAACACAAGAAATGGAATTTAAAGTTTACCTTCAGACAAGGGAGGCAAATGCAACCAACAGGGAGGCCTGGGGAAAGCTTGATCGAGAGGGCGACGCCCAATGCAACGACAACCACCCCCTAAGGCTGGACACCCCTGGTGAGGGTGGCGGACCGGGCAGCAGTGCTGGAAGCCTGGCTGGAACCCCGGTCTGGCCTGGAGTCACATGCTGGTGAGGGCTTGTAGTTCTGGAGCAAGATAAAGTCAGCCGTAGATCATCCCAGGGACAATATGGAGAATAAACTCAAGAAATGGAATTTAAAGTTTACCTTCAGACAAGGGAGGCAAATGCAACCAACAGGGAGGCCTGGTGACAGCGCGTCCGACATGGGACGGCACACTGCAATGACAAACTCGGCCTCAGGCTGGGCCCCCCTAGTGTGAGTGGGGGACCGGGTTGGATTGCTGTAGCTCTGGGTGCGATGGTGAAGACAGAAGCTGGTGAGGGCTTGTAGTTCTGGAGACAGATTATGTCAGCCAAAGATCATCCCAGGTACAATATGGAGAATAAACTAAAGAAATGGAATTTAAAGTTTACCTTCAGACAAGGGAGGCAAAAGCAACCAACAGGGAGGCCTGGTGACAGCGCGTCCGATGTGGAACGGCACACTGCAATGACAACCTCGGCCTCAGGCTGGGCCCCCCTGGTGTGAGTGGGGGACCGGGTTGCAGTGCTGGAGCCCTGGGTGTGGTGCTGGAGACAAAGGCTTGTGAGGGCTTGTAGTTCTGGAGAAAGATTATGTCAGCCAAAGATCATCCCAGGGACAATATGGAGACTAAACTCAAGAAATGGAATTTAAAGTTTACCTTCAGACAAGGGAGGCAAATACAACCAACAGGGAGGCCCTGGGGAAAACTTGATCGAGAGGGCGACGCCCACTGCAACGACAACCACCGCCTATGTCTGGGAACCCCTGGTGAAAGTGGGGGACCGGGCAGCAGTGCTGGAGCCTTGGCTAGAAACCCAGGGTGGCCTGGAGTCACATGCTGGTGAGGGCTTGTAGTTCTGGAGCAAGATTAAGTCAGCCGTAGATCATCCCAGGGACAATATGGAGAATAAACTAAAGAAAGGGAATTTAAAGTTTACCTTCAGACAAAGGAGGCAAATGCAACCAACAGGGAGGCCTGGTGACAGCGCGTCCGATGTGGGACGGCACACTGCATTGACAACCTCGGCCTCAGGCTGGGCACCCCTGGTGCGAGTGGGGGACCGATTTTGCACTGGCAGAAATCCTGGTGCGGTGCTGAAGACAAAGGCTGGTGAGGGCTTGTAGTTCTGGAGAAAGATTATGTCAGCCAAAGATCATCCCAGGGACAATATGGAGAATAAACTCAAGAAATGGAATTTAAAGTTTACCTTCAGACAAGGGAGGCAAATGCAACCAAAAAGGAGGCCTGATGACAGCGCGTCCGACATGGGACGGCACACTGCAATGACAAACTCGGCCTTAGGCTGGGCCCCCCTGGTGCCAGAGGCTGACCGGGTAGCAGGCCAGAGCTCTGGGTGCGATGGTGAAGACAAATGCTGGTGAGGGCTTGTAGTTCTGGAGAAAGATTATGTCAGCCGTAGATCATCCCAGGGACAATATGGAGAATAAACTCAAGAAATGGAATTTAAAGTTTACCTTCAGACAAGGGAGGCAAATGCAACCAACAGGGAGGCCTGGTGACAGCGCGTCCGACATGGGAGAGCACACTGCAATGACAAACTCGGCCTCAGGCTGGGCCCCCCTGGTGCGAGTGGCTGACCGGGTTGCAGGCCAGAGCTCTGGGTGCGATGGTGAAGACAAAGGCTGGTGAGGGCTTGTAGTTCTGGGCACACTGCAATGACAAACTCAGCCTCAGGCTGGGCCCCCCTGGTGCGAGTGGCTGACCGGGTTGCAGGCCAGAGCTCTGGGTGCGATGGTGAAGACAAAGGCTGGTGAGGGCTTGTAGTTCTGGAGAAAGATTATGTCAGCCAAAGATCATCCCAGGGACAATATGGAGAATAAACTCAAGAAATGGAATTTAAAGTTTACCTTCAGACAAGGGAGGCAAATGCAACCAACAGGGAGGCCTGGGGACAGCGCTTCCGACATGGGGCGGCAGACTGCAATGACAAAATCAGCCTCAGGCTGGGCCCCCCTGGTGTGAGTGGGGGACCGGGTTGCAGTGCTGGAGCCATGGGTGTGGTGCTGGAGACAAAGACTTGTGAGGGCTTGTAGTTCTGGAGCAAGATTAAGTCAGCCAAAGATCATCCCTGGGACAATATGGAGAATAAACACAAGAAATGGAATTTAAAGTTTACCTTCAGACAAGGGAGGCAAATGCAACCAACAGGGAGGCCTGGTGACAGCTCGTCCGACGTGGAACGGCAAGCTGCAATGACAACCTCGGCCTCAGGCTGGGCCCCCCTGGTGCGAGTGGGGGACCGAGGTTGCACTGGCGGAACTCCTGGTGCGGTGCTGAAGACAAAGGCTGGCGAGGGCTTGTAGTTCTGGAGCAAGATTATGTCAGCCAAAGATCATCCCAGGGACAATATGGAGAATAAACTCAAGAAATGTAATTTAAAGTTTACCTTCAGACAAGGGAGGCAAATGCAACCAACAGGGAGGCCTGGTGACAGCGCGTCCGACATGGGACGGCACACTGCAATGACAAACTCGGCCTCAGAATGGGGCCCCTTGGTGCGAGTGGGTGACCGGGTTGCAGTCCAGAGCTCTGGGTGCGATGGTGAAGACAAAGAATGGTGAGGGCTTGTAGTTCTGGAACAAGATTATGTCAGCCAAAGATCATCCCAGGGACAATATGGAGAATAAACTCAAGAAATGGAATTTAAAGTTTACCTTCAGACAAGGGAGGCAAATGCAACCAACAGGGAGGCCTGGGGAAAGCTTGATCGAGAGGGCGACGCCCACTGCAACGACAACCACCCCCTAAGACTGGACACCCCTGGTGAGGGTGGGGGACCGGGCAGCAGTGCTAGAGCCCTGGCTGGAGACCCGGTCTGGCCTGGAGTCACATGCTGGTGAGGGCTTGTAGTTCTGGAGCAAGATTAAGTCAGCCGTAGATCATCCCAGGCACAATATGGAGAATAAACTCAAGAAATGGAATTTAAAGTTTACCTTCAGACAAGGGAGGCAAATGCAACCAACAGGGAGGCCTGGTGATAGCGCGTCCGATGTGGGACGGCACACTGCAATGACAAACTCGGCCTCAGGCTGGGCCCCCCTGGTGCGAGTTGCTGACCGGGTTGCAGGCCAGAGCTCTGGGTGCGATGGTGAAGACAAAGGCTAGTGAGGGCTTGTAGTTCTGGAGAAAGATTATGTCAGCCAAAGATCATCCCAGGGACAATATGGAGAATAAACTCAAGAAATGGAATTTAAAGTTTACCTTCAGACAAGGGAGGCAAATGCAACCAACAGGGAGGCCTGGTGACAACTCGTCCGACATGGGACGGCACACTGCAATGACAAAATTAGCCTCAGGCTGGGCACCCCTGGTGTGAGTGGGGGACCGAGTTGCAGTGCTGGAGCCCTGGGTGTGGTGCTGGAGACAAAGGCTTGTGAGGGCTTTTAGTTCTGGAGAAAGATTATGTCAGCCAAAGATCATCCCAGGGACAATATGGAGAATAAAGTCAAGAAATGTAATTTAAAGTTTACCTTCAGACAAGGGAGGCAAATGCAACCAACAGGGAGGCCTGGGGAAAGCTTGATCGAGAGGGCGACGCCCACTGCAACGACAACCACCGCCTAAGGCTGGGCACACCTGGTGAGGATGGGGGACCGGGCAGCAGTGCTGGAGCCCTGGCTGGAGCCCCGGTGTGGCCTGGAGTCACATGCTGGTGAGGGCTTGTAGTTCTGGAGAAAGATTAGGTCAGCCAAAGATCATCCCAGGGACAATATGGAGAATAAACTCTAGAAATGTAATTTAAAGTTTACCTTCAGACAAGGGAGGCAAATGCAACCAACAGGGAGGCCTGGTGACAGCGCGTCCGACATGGAACGGCACACTGCAATGACAAACTCGGCCTCAGGCTGGGCCCCCTTGGTGCGAGTGGGTGACAGGGTTGCAGGCCAGAACTCTGGGTGTGATGGTGAAGACAAAGGCTGGTGAGGGCTTGTAGTTCTGGAGAAAGATTATGTCAGCCAAAGATCATCCCAGGGACAATATGGAAAAAAACTCAAGAAATGTAATTCAAAGTTTACCTTCAGACAAGGGAGGCAAATGCAACCAACAGGGAGGCCTGGGGAAAGCTTGATCGAGAGGGCGACGCCCACTACAACGACAACCACCGCCTAAGGCTGGGCACCCCTGGTGAGAGTGGGGAACCGGGCAGCAGTGCTGGAGCCCTGGCTGGAGCCCCAGGGTAGCCTGGAGTCGCATGCTGGTGAGGGCTTGTAGTTCTGGAGCCAGATTAAGTCAGCCGTAGATCATCCCAGGGACAATATGGAGAATAAACTCAAGAAAGGGAATTTAAAGTTTACTTTCAGACAAGGGAGGCAAATGCAACCAACAGGGAGGCCTGGTGACAGCGCGTCCGATGTGGGACGGCACACTCTAATGACAACCTCGGCCTCAGGCTGGGCCCCCCTGGTGCGAGTGGGGGACCGAGGTTGCACTGGCGGAACTCCTGGTGCGGTGCTGAAGACAAAGGCTGGTGAGGGCTTGTAGTTCTGGAGAAAGATTATGTCAGCCAAAGATCAACGCAGGGACAATATGGAGAATAAACTCAAGAAATGGAATTTAAAGTTTACCTTCAGACAAGGGAGGCAAATGCAACCAACAGGGAGGCCTGGGGAAAGCTTGATCGAGAGGGCGACGCCCACTGCAACGACAACCACCCCCTAAGGCTGGACACCCCTGGTGAGGGTGGGAGACCGGGCAGCAGTGCTGGAGCCCTGGCTGGAACCCCGGTCTGGCCTGGAGTCACATGCTGGTGAGGGCTTGTAGTTCTGGAGCAAGATAAAGTCAGCCGTAGATCATCCTAGGGACAATATGGAGTATAAACTCAAGACATGGAATTTAAAGTTTACCTTCAGACAAGGGAGGCAAATGCAACCAACAGGGAGGTCTGGTGACAGCGCGTCCAATGTGGGAGAGCACACTGCAATGACAACCTCAGTCTCAGACTGGGCCCCCCTGGTGCCAGTGGCTGACCGGGTTAGAGGCCAGAGCTCTGGGTGCGATGGTGAAGACAAAGACTGGCGAGGGCTTGTAGTTCTGGAGAAAGATTATGTCAGCCAAAGATCATCCCAGGGACAATATGGAGAATAAACACAAGAAATGGAATTTAAAGTTTACCTTCAGACAAGGGGGGCAAATGCAACCAACAGGGAGGCCTGGGGAAAGCTTGATCGAGAGGGTGACGCCCACTGCAACGACAACAACCGCCTAAGGCTGGGCACCCCTGGTGAGGGTGGGGGACCGGGCAGCAGTGCTGGAGCCCTGGTTGGAGCCCCAAGGTGGCCTGGAATCACGTGCTGGTGAGGGCTTATATTTCTGGAGCAAGATTAAGTCAGCCGTAGATCATCAAAGGCACAATATGGAGAATAAACTCAAGAAATGTAATTCAAAGTTTACCTTCAGACAAGAGAGGCAAATGCAACCAACAGGGAGGCCTGGTGATAGCGCGTCCGATGTGGGACGACACACTGCAATGACAAAATCAGCCTCAGGCTGGGCCCCCCTGGTGTGAGTGGGGGACCGGGTTGCAGTGCTGGAGCCCGGGGTGTGGTGCTGGAGACAAAGGCTTATGAGGGCTTGTAGTTCTGGAGAAAGATTATGTCAGCCAAAGATCATCCCAGGGACAATATGGAGAATAAACTCAAGAAATGGAATTTAAAGTTTACCTTCAGACAAGGGAGGCAAATGCAACCAACACGGAGGCCTGGTGACAGCGCGTCCGATGTGGGGCGGCACACTGCAATGACAAAATTGCCCTCAGGCTAGGCCCCCCTAGTGTGAGTGGGGGACCGGGTTGCAGTGCTGGAGCTCTGGGTGCGATGGTGAAGACAGGCTGGTGAGGGCTTGTAGTTCCGGAGAAAGATTATGTCAGCCAAAGATCATCCCAGGGACAATATGGAGAATAAACTCAAGAAATGTAATTTAAAGTTTACCTTCAGACAAGGGAGGCAAATGCAACCAACAGGGAGGCCTGGTGACAACTCGTCCGACATGGGACGGCACACTGCAATAACAAAATTAGCCTCAGGCTGGGCACCCCTGGTGTGAGTGGGGGACCGAGTTGCAGTGCTGGAGCCCTGGGTGTGGTGCTGGAGACAAAGGCTTGTGAGGGCTTGTAGTTCTGGAGCAAGATTAAGTCAGCCAAAGATCATCCCAGGGACAATATGGAGAATAAACTCAAGAAATGGAATTTAAAGTTTACCTTCAGACAAGGGAGGCAAATACAACCAACAGGGAGGCCCTGGGGAAAACTTGATCGAGAGGGCGACGCCCACTGCAACGACAACCACCGCCTATGTCTGGGAACCCCTGGTGAAAGTGGGGGACCGGGCAGCAGTGCTGGAGCCTTGGCTGGAAACCCAGGGTGGCCTGGAGTCACATGCTGGTGAGGGCTTATAGTTCTGGAGCAAGATTAAGTCAGCCGTAGATCATCCCAGGGACAATATGGAGAATAAACTCAAGAAAGGGAATTTAAAGTTTACCTTCAGACAAAGGAGGCAAATGCAACCAACAGGGAGGCCTGGTGACAGCGCGTCCGATGTGGGACGGCACACTGCAATGACAACCTCGGCCTCAGGCTGGGCACCCCTGGTGCGAGTGGGGGACCGATTTTGCACTGGCAGAAATCCTGGTGCGGTGCTGAAGACAAAGGCTGGTGAGGGCTTGTAGTTCTGGAGAAAGATTATGTCAGCCAAAGATCATCCCAGGGACAATATGGAGAATAAACTCAAGAAATGGAATTTAAAGTTTACCTTCAGACAAGGGAGGCAAATGCAACCAAAAAGGAGGCCTGATGACAGCGCGTCCGACATGGGACGGCACACTGCAATGACAAACTCGGCCTTAGGCTGGGCCCCCCTGGTGACAGAGGCTGACCGGGTAGCAGGTCAGAGCTCTGGGTGCGATGGTGAAGACAAAGGCTGGTGAGGGCTTGTAGTTCTGGAGAAAGATTATGTCAGCCATGGATCATCCCAGGGACAATATGGAGAATAAACTCAAGAAATGGAATTTAAAGTTTACCTTCAGACAAGGGAGGCAAATGCAACCAACAGGGAGGCCTGGTGACAGCGCGTCCAACATGGGAGAGCACACTGCAATGACAAACTCGGCCTCAGGCAGGGCCCCCCTGGTGCGAGTGGCTGACCGGGTTGCAGGCCAGAGCTCTGGGTGCGATGGTGAAGACAAAGGCTGGTGAGGGCTTGTAGTTCTGGGCACACTGCAATGACAAACTCAGCCTCAGGCTGGGCCCCCCTGGTGCGAGTGGCTGACCGGGTTGCAGGCCAGAGCTCTGGGTGCGATGGTGAAGACAAAGGCTGGTGAGGGCTTGTAGTTCTGGAGCAAGATTAAGTCAGCCAAAGATCATCCCAGGGACAATATGGAGAATAAACTCAAGAAATGGAATTTAAAGTTTACCTTCAGACAAGGGAGGCAAATGCAACCAACAGGGAGGCCTGGTGACAGCGCGTCCGACATGGGACAGCACATTGCACTGACAAACTCGGCCTCAGGCTGGGCCCCCTTGTTGCGAGTGGGTGACAAGGTTGCAGGCCAGAGCTCTGGGTGCGATGGTGAAGACAAAGGCTGGTGAGGGCTTGTAGTTCCGGAGAAAGATTATGTCAGCCAAAGATCATCCCAGGGACAATATGGAGAATAAACTCAAGAAATGTAATTTAAAGTTTACCTTCAGACAAGGGAGGCAAATGCAACCAACAGGGAGGCCTGGTGACAACTCGTCCGACATGGGACGGCACACTGCAATAACAAAATTAGCCTCAGGCTGGGCACCCCTGGTGTGAGTGGGGGACCGAGTTGCAGTGCTGGAGCCCTGGGTGTGGTGCTGGAGACAAAGGCTTGTGAGGGCTTGTAGTTCTGGAGCAAGATTAAGTCAGCCAAAGATCATCCCAGGGACAATATGGAGAATAAACTCAAGAAATGGAATTTAAAGTTTACCTTCAGACAAGGGAGGCAAATACAACCAACAGGGAGGCCCTGGGGAAAACTTGATCGAGAGGGCGACGCCCACTGCAACGACAACCACCGCCTATGTCTGGGAACCCCTGGTGAAAGTGGGGGACCGGGCAGCAGTGCTGGAGCCTTGGCTGGAAACCCAGGGTGGCCTGGAGTCACATGCTGGTGAGGGCTTGTAGTTCTGGAGCAAGATTAAGTCAGCCGTAGATCATCCCAGGGACAATATGGAGAATAAACTCAAGAAAGGGAATTTAAAGTTTACCTTCAGACAAAGGAGGCAAATGCAACCAACAGGGAGGCCTGGTGACAGCGCGTCCGATGTGGGACGGCACACTGCAATGACAACCTCGGCCTCAGGCTGGGCACCCCTGGTGCGAGTGGGGGACCGATTTTGCACTGGCAGAAATCCTGGTGCGGTGCTGAAGACAAAGGCTGGTGAGGGCTTGTAGTTCTGGAGAAAGATTATGTCAGCCAAAGATCATCCCAGGGACAATATGGAGAATAAACTCAAGAAATGGAATTTAAAGTTTACCTTCAGACAAGGGAGGCAAATGCAACCAAAAAGGAGGCCTGATGACAGCGCGTCCGACATGGGACGGCACACTGCAATGACAAACTCGGCCTTAGGCTGGGCCCCCCTGGTGACAGAGGCTGACCGGGTAGCAGGTCAGAGCTCTGGGTGCGATGGTGAAGACAAAGGCTGGTGAGGGCTTGTAGTTCTGGAGAAAGATTATGTCAGCCATGGATCATCCCAGGGACAATATGGAGAATAAACTCAAGAAATGGAATTTAAAGTTTACCTTCAGACAAGGGAGGCAAATGCAACCAACAGGGAGGCCTGGTGACAGCGCGTCCAACATGGGAGAGCACACTGCAATGACAAACTCGGCCTCAGGCAGGGCCCCCCTGGTGCGAGTGGCTGACCGGGTTGCAGGCCAGAGCTCTGGGTGCGATGGTGAAGACAAAGGCTGGTGAGGGCTTGTAGTTCTGGGCACACTGCAATGACAAACTCAGCCTCAGGCTGGGCCCCCCTGGTGCGAGTGGCTGACCGGGTTGCAGGCCAGAGCTCTGGGTGCGATGGTGAAGACAAAGGCTGGTGAGGGCTTGTAGTTCTGGAGCAAGATTAAGTCAGCCAAAGATCATCCCAGGGACAATATGGAGAATAAACTCAAGAAATGGAATTTAAAGTTTACCTTCAGACAAGGGAGGCAAATGCAACCAACAGGGAGGCCTGGTGACAGCGCGTCCGACATGGGACAGCACATTGCACTGACAAACTCGGCCTCAGGCTGGGCCCCCTTGGTGCGAGTGGGTGACAAGGTTGCAGGCCAGAGCTCTGGGTGCGATGGTGAAGACAAAGGCTGGTGAGGGCTTGTAGTTCTGGAGAAAGATTATGTCAGCCAAAGATCATCCCAGGGACAATATGGAGAATAAACTCAAGAAATGTAATTTAAAGTTTACCTTCAGACAAGGGAGGCAAATGCAACCAACAGGGAGGCCTGGGGAAAGCTTGATCGAGAGGGTGACGCCCACTGCAACGACAACCACCCCCTAAGGCTGGACACCCATGGTGAGGGTGGGGAACCGGGAAACAGTGCTGGAGCGCTGGCTGGAGCCCCGGTCTGGCCTGGAGTCACATGCTGGTGAGGGCTTATAGTTCTGGAGCAAGATTAAGTCAGCCGTAGATCATCCCAGGCACAATATGGAGAATAAACTCAAGAAATGGAATTTAAAGTTTACTTTCAGACAAGGGAGGCAAATGCAACCAACAGGGAGGCCTGGTGACAGCGCGTCCGATGTGGGACGGCACACTGCAATGACAACCTCGGCCTCAGGCTGGGCCCCCCTGGTGCGAGTGGGGGACCGAGTTTGCACTGGCAGAAATCCTGGTGCGGTGCTGAAGACAAAGGCTGGTGAGGGCTTGTAGTTCTGGAGAAAGATTATGTCAGCCAAAGATCATCCCAGGGACAATATGTAGAATCAACTCAAGGAATGGAATTTAAAGTTTACCTTCAGACAAGGGAGGCAAATGCAACCAACAGGGAGGCCTGGTGACAGCGCATCCGACAAGGGACGGCACACTGCAATGACAACCTCGGCCTCAGGCTGGGCCCCCCTGGTGCGAGTGGGGGACCGAGTTTGCACTGGCAGAAATCATGGTGCGGTGCTGAAGACAAAGGCTGGTGAGGGCTTGTAGTTCTGGAGAAAGATTATGTCAGCCAAAGATCATCCCAGGGACAATATGTAGAATCAACTCAAGGAATGGAATTTAAAGTTTACCTTCAGACAAGGAAGGCAAATGCAACCAACAGGGAGGCCTGGTGACAGCGCGTCCGACAAGGGACGGCAAACTGCAATGACAAACTCGGCCTCAGGCAGGGCCCCCCTGGTGCGAGTGGGTGACCGGGTTGCGGCCAAAGCTCTGGGTGCGATGGTGAAGACAAAGGCTGGTGAGGGCTTGTAGTTCTGGGCACACTGCAATGACAAACCCGGCCTCAGGCTGGGCCCCCCTGGTGCGAGTGGCTGACCGGGTTGCAGGACAAAGCTCTGGGTGCGATGGTGAAGACAAAGGCTGGTGAGGGCTTGTCGTTCTGGAGAAAGATTATGTCAGCCAAAGATCATCCCAGGGACAATATGGAGAATAAACTCAAGAAATGGAATTTAAAGTTTACCTTCAGACAAGGGAGGCAAATGCAACCAACAGGGAGGCCTGGGGAAAGCTTGATCGAGAGGGCGACGCCCACTGCAACGACAACCACCCCCTAAGGCTGGGCACCCCTGGTGAGAGTGGGGGACCGGGCAGCAGTGCTGGAGCCCTGGCTGGAGCCCCAGGGTGGCCTGGAGTCACATGCTGGTGAGGGCTTGTAGTTCTGGAGCAAGATTAAGTCAGCCGTAGATCATCCCAGGGACAATATGGAGAATAAACTCAAGAAATGGAATTTAAAGTTTACCTTCAGACAAGGGAGGCAAATGCAACCAACAGGGAGGCCTGGTGACAGCGCGTCCGACATGGGAGAGCACACTGCAATGACAAACTCGGCCTCAGGCTGGGCCCCCCTGGTGCGAGTGGCTGACCGGGTTGCAGGCCAGAGCTCTGGGTGCGATGGTGAAGACAAAGGCTGGTGAGGGCTTGTAGTTCTGGGCACACTGCAATGACAAACTCAGCCTCAGGCTGGGCCCCCCTGGTGCGAGTGGCTGACCGGGTTGCAGGCCATAGCTCTGGGTGCGATGGTGAAGACAAAGGCTGGTGAGGGCTTGTAGTTCTGGAGAAAGATTATGTCAGCCAAAGATCATCCCAGGGACAATATGGAGAATAAACTCAAGAAATGGAATTTAAAGGTTACCTTCAGACAAGGGAGGCAAATGCAACCAACAGGGAAGCCTGATGACAGCGCGTCCGACAAGGGACGGCAAACTGCAATGACAAACTCGGCCTCAGGCAGGGCCCCCCTGGTGCGAGTGGGTGACCGGGTTGCAGGCCAGAGCTCTGGGTGCGATGGTGAAGACAAAGGCTGGTGAGGGCTTGTAGTTCTGGGCACACTGCAATGACAAACCCGGCCTCAGGCTGGGCCCCCCTGGTGCGAGTGGCTGACCGGGTTGCAGGCCAAAGCTCTGGGTGCGATGGTGAAGACAAAGGCTGGTGAGGGCTTGTAGTTCTGGAGAAAGATTATGTCAGCCAAAGATCATCCCAGGGACAATATGGAGAATAAACTCAAGAAATGTAATTTAAAGTTTACAGATTCAGATTTCTTTATTTGCCATTGTGTAAACACGTAGGAATTTGTTTTGGCAATGCATGTGTGCATTTCAGTTCTTTTCACATATATATATCAACTAACAAACATACAACACAGTGCAACGCGGAAGTAAACAAAGACCATATATATAGTAATATATATATATATAGATAAAGTGCATGTTGGGATTAGTTAGTGCAGGGTATTTATGTACTGCTGGTGGTGAGTGCTGGTGTCACTGGTGTCACTGGAGGGGCAGAGGGAGGGAAGCCAGAGTCATTGAGCAGCCTGGCGGCTGAGGGGAAGAAGCTCAGTTTATGGCGAGTTGTAGTGGCCTTCAGCAGCCGCATCCTTCTCCCAGAGGGGAGCAAGGTGAGGAGTCCGTGACCAGGGTGGGAGGGGTCGGCCATGATCTTCCTCGCCCTCCTCAGTGCCCTGGAGTCGTGCAGGGACTTTAGGGAGGGCAGGGGACGGCCAATCACCCTCTCTGCAGAGCGAATCACCCGCTGCAGCTTGACAAGATCCTTAGCAGCTGCAGCGGGGAACCAGGTGATGATGGAGTGGGTGATGATGGACTCGATGATGGCCGTGTAGAACTGGGTCATCATATCCCTAGACAGTCTGAATTTCCTCAGCTGCCGAAGGAAGAACAGCCTCTGCTGGGCCTTTTTCAGGAGGGCCGTGATGTTACGTTCCCACTTTAGGTCCTGGGAGATGGTTATACCCAGGAACCTGTAGGACTCTACGGCCTTCACCTGGGTGCCTTCCAGCATGATGGGAGGGGGTGGGGCTGCGCTCCTCCGGAAGTCCACCACCATCTCCACTGTCTTTCGTGTATTTAGCTCCAAGTTGTTTTGGTTGCACCACCTCCGCAGCCGCTCGATCTCCCTCCTGTAGTCTGACTCGTCCCCCTTGGAGATGAGGCCGACCAGGGTGGTGTCGTCAGCAAACTTCAGGAGCTTGACCGAGGGGTGGATGGAAACACAGGTGTTGGTATACAGGGAGAACAGGAGGGGGGACAGGACGCAGCCCTGTGGGGAACCGGTGCTGGTGGACCTGGAGCTGGAGATGCTCTTCCCTAGCTTCACACGCTGAGACCTGTTGGTCAGAAAGTCCGTAATCCACCTGCAGGTGGAGGCAGGTACTTGCAGCAGGGACAGCTGGTGCTCCAGGGTGGATGGTAGGATGGTGTTGAAGGCCGAACTGAAGTCGACAAACAAGATCCTGGCATAGTTGCCGGCAGTGTCCAGATGGTTTAGGGTGTGGTGCAGAGCCATGTTCACGGCGTCCTCCGTGGATCTATTTGCTCTGTACGCAAACTGCAACGGGTCCAGCTCAGGATCAGTGATGCGCTTCAGGTGAGCCAGGACAAGGCGCTCCAGGACCTTCATGACCACTGAGGTCAGGGCAACGGGTCTGTAGTCATTCAGGCCTGTGACCTTGGCCTTCTTGGGGACGGGGATGATGGTTGAAGCCTTGAAGCATGCTGGGACACGACACAGCTCCAGTGAGGTGTTGAAGATGTTGGTAAACACCGGGGCGAGCTGTTCAGCGCAGTGCTTCAAGACAGAGGGGGAGACAGAATCCGGGCCAGACGCCTTCCGGGGGTTCTGACTCCTGAGCAGCAGTTTCACCTCTCTCTCCGTAACAGAGAGGGAGGATGTGGGGTGGGAGGAGAGGGACACCCTAGTGTATGGGGGTAGTGGTTGTGGTTGTAGCTGGGGGGGTTGGAGGGAGAGGGCGGGTGGGGAACTCTCTTTCTCAAACCTGCAGTAAAAGTCATTGAGCTCGTTCGCGAGGAGGAGGTTGTCAGCCGCCTGCGGGGACCTTGGCTTGTAGTTGGTGATGGTCTTCAGGCCTTTCCAGACCGAGGAGGAGTTCCCCTCAGAGAGCTGCTGGCGCAGTCTCTTGGAGAAGCAATGTTTTGCCTCCATCACTGCTTTGGCAAACCTGTACTTGGCCTGCCTAAACAAAACAACGTCACCGCTACGCCTGGCCCCCTCCTTCTCCGACCTCAGCCTCCTGAGATGGGCTGAAAACCAGGGCTTGTCGTTGTTGTAGATCTTCCTGGAGCGGATAGGGACACACACCTCCTCGCCGAGGCTGATGAATGATGTCACAGTGTCCGTGTATTCATCCAGGTCGTTTCCAGCCTCAGGCCCCGCCCACCCAACAAAGTCCTGGTCACAGCCCGCATTTTCCAACCATGCACAGAGTCTCTCACTCGCTTCACTGGACCACACTCTGAAGCACCGCACCACAGGTTTTGATATTTTCAATCTCTGCCTGTAGCGAGGGATCAGATGGATGAGATGGTGATCTCCATTGCCCAGTGCAGCACGGGGGACAGAGTGGTATGCCTGGCGGATAGTGCAGTAGCAGTGATCCAGAATATTCGTACCCCTAGTGGCACAAGTGACCTGCTGTCTGTATTTGGGGAGAGCCCTGCTCAGATGAGCCTGGTTAAAGTCCCCGAGCACCACAGCCAAACTGTCCGGGTAAGTACGCTCCGCCCCCGACAGCTGTTCGGTCAGTGTGTCCACTGCTGCGGTGACGTCAGCATCCGGAGGAACGTAAACACACACGAGGATGAACGCGTTAAACTCACGGGGGGAATAGAATGGGCGACAGAGTATGAAGAGAGTTTCAATGTCAATGGAACAGTGTTGTTGCAGCACTGTCACGTCGGAACACCAGCGATCGTTCACGAAGAACATTAATCCACCTCCACGCGACTTCGCCACTGCCTCGAAGTCTCTGTCGGCACGAAACGCGGAAAAACCCTCCAGCCGTACAGCCTCATCTGGGTCTGCCGGTTTCAGATGCGTCTCCACGAACGCAAAAACAGCCGTGGATTTGAAGTCGTTGTCCCGCGAAACCAGCAGCTGGAGTTCATCCATCTTATTGGGCAAGGAATTCACGTTACAGAGGAATATACCTGGGAGTGGTGGGCGCAAACTTCTCCTCCTTAGACGAACCAGACAACCACCTCGCTTCCCCCGTTGTCTTCTGGTCCAGCGTACAGCATTGGCAAAGAACGCTGTCCCTCTCACCAGGATATCCAATATATCCGTGGAACGGGTGAGTAATGTTGGAAAAAGGTCCGGTGGGGTAAAACCCCTAAAGTGCAGCAACTCTTCTTTAGTGTAAGAAGGCTCACAGGACACATACACAAAACTTAGACAGAACACAACACACGTCAGTGCCATAGCAGCCATGGACGGCGCCATCTTTAAATGCCTTAAATGCAATCCTTCAGACAAGGGAGGCAAATGCAACCAACAGGGAGGCTTGGGGAAAGCTTGATCGAGAGGGCGACGCCCACTGCAACGACAACCACCCCCTAAGGCTGGGCACCCCTGGTGAGAGTGGGGGACCGGGCAGCAGTGCTGGAGCCCTGGCTGGAGCCCCAGGGTGGCCTGGAGTCACATGCTGGTGAGGGCTTGTAGTTCTGGAGCAAGATTAAGTCAGCCGTAGATCATCCCAGGGACAATATGGAGAATAAACTCAAGAAATGGAATTTAAAGTTTACCTTCAGACAAGGGAGGCAAATGCAACCAACAGGGAGGCCTGGTGACAGCGCGTCCGACATGGGAGAGCACACTGCAATGACAAACTCAGCCTCAGGCTGGGCCCCCCCGGTGCGAATGGCTGACCAGGTTGCAGGCCAGAGCTCTGGTTGCGATGGTGAAGACAAAGGCTGGTGAGGGCTTGTAGTTCTGGGCACACTGCAATGACAAACTCAGCCTCAGGCTGGGCCCCCCTGGTGCGAGTGGCTGACCGGGTTGAAGGCCAGAGCTCTGGGTGCGATGGTGAAGACAAAGGCTGGTGAGGGCTTGTAGTTCTGGAGAAAGATTATGTCAGCCAAAGATCATCCCAGGGACAATATGGAGAATAAACTCAAGAAATGGAATTTAAAGTTTACCTTCAGACAAGGGAGGCAAATGCAACCAACAGGGAAGCCTGGGGACAGCGCGTCCGACATGGGACGGCAGACTGCAATGACAAAATCAGCCTCAGGCTGGGCCCCCCTGGTGTGAGTGGGGAACCGGGTTGCAGTGCTGGAGCCCTGGGTGTGGTGCTGGAGACAAAGACTTGTGAGGGCTTGTAGTTCTGGAGCAAGATTAAGTCAGCCAAAGATCATCCCTGGGACAATATGGAGAATAAACACAAGAAATGGAATTTAAAGTTTACCTTCAGACAAGGGAGGCAAATGCAACCAACAGGGAGGCCTGGTGACAGCTCGTCCGACGTGGAACGGCAAGCTGCAATGACAACC
Source organism: Nelusetta ayraudi (assembly GCF_046127955.1). Taxonomy (NCBI): domain Eukaryota; kingdom Metazoa; phylum Chordata; class Actinopteri; order Tetraodontiformes; family Monacanthidae; genus Nelusetta; species Nelusetta ayraudi. The sequence continues at coordinate 504,754 of NW_027466102.1, forward strand.
TCGGCCTCAGGCTGGGCCCCCCTGGTGCGAGTGGGGGACCGAGGTTGCACTGGCAGAAATCCTGGTGCGGTGCTGAAGACAAAGGCTGGTGAGGGCTTGTAGTTCTGGAGAAAGATTATGTCAGCCAAAGATCATCCCAGGGACAATATGGAGAATAAACTCAAGAAATGGAATTTAAAGTTTACCTTCAGACAAGGGAGGCAAATGCAACCAAAAAGGAGGCCTGATGACAGCGCGTCCGACATGGGACGGCACACTGCAATGACAAACTCGGCCTTAGGCTGGGCCCCCCTGGTGCCAGTGGCTGACCGGGTAGCAGGCCAGAGCTCTGGGTGCGATGGTGAAGACAAAGGCTGGTGAGGGCTTGTAGTTCTGGAGAAAGATTATGTCAGCCAAAGATCATCCCAGGGACAATATGGAGAATAAACTCAAGAAATGGAATTTAAAGTTTACCTTCAGACAAGGGAGGCAAATGCAACCAACAGGGAGGCATGGTGACAGCGCGTCCGATGTGGGACGGCACACTGCAATGACAACCTCGGCCTCAGGCTGGGCCCCCCTGGTGAGAGTGGGGTACCGGGCAGCAGTGCTGGAGCCCTGGCTGGAGCCCCAGGGTGGCCTGGAGTCACATGCTGGTGAGGGCTTGTAGTTAAGGAGAAAGATTATGTCAGCCAAAGATCATCCCAGGGACAATATGGAGAATAAACTCAAGAAATGGAATTTAAAGTTTACCTTCAGACAAGGGAGGCAAATGCAACCAACAGGGAGGCCTGGTGACAGCACGTCCGACATGGGACGGCACACTGCAATGAAAAACTGGGCCTCAGGCTGGGCCCCCCTGGTGCGAGTGGCTGACCGGGTTGCAGGCCAGAGCTCTGGGTGCGATGGTGAAGACAAAGGCTGGTGAGGGCTTGTAGTTCTGGAGAAAGATTATGTCAGCCAAAGATCATCCCAGGGACAATATGGAGAATAAACTCAAGAAATGGAATTTAAAGTTTACCTTCAGACAAGGGAGGCAAATGCAACCAACAAGGAGGCCTGGTGACAGCGCGTCCGACATGGGACGGCAGACTGCAAAGACAAAATCAGCCTCAGGTTGGGCCCCCCCGGTGTGAGTGGGGGACCGGGTTGCAGTGCTGGAGCCCTGGGTGTGGTGCTGGAGACAAAGACTTGTGAGGGCTTGTAGTTCTGGAGCAAGATTAAGTCAGCCAAAGATCATCCCAGGGACAATATGGAGAATAAACTCAAGAAATGTAATTTAAAGTTTACCTTCAGACAAGGGAGGCAAATGCAACCAACAGGGAGGCCTGGTGACAGCTCGTCCGACGTGAGGCGGCACACTGCAATGACAACCTCGGCCTCAGGCTGGGCCCCCCTGGTGCGAGTGGGGAACGAGGTTGCACAGGCGGAACTCCTGGTGCGGTGCTGAAGACAAAGGCTTGTGAGGGCTTGTAGTTCTGGAGAAAGATTATGTCAGCCAAAGATCATCCCAGGGACAATATGGAGAATAAACTGAAGAAATGGAATTTAAAGTTTACCTTCAGACAAGGGAGGCAAATGCAACCAACAGGGAGGCCTGGGGAAAGCTTGATCGAGAGGGCGACGCCCACTGCAACGACAACCACCCCTAAGGCTGGGCACCCCTGGTGAGAGTGGGGGACCGGGCAGCAGTGCTGGAGCCCTGGCTGGAGCCCCAGGGTGGCCTGGAGTCACATGCTGGTGAGGGCTTGTAGTTCTGGAGCAAGATTAAGTCAGCCGTAGATCATCCCAGGGACAATATGGAGAATAAACTCAAGAAATGGAATTTAAAGTTTACCTTCAGACAAGGGAGGCAAATGCAACCAACAGGGAGGCCTGGTGACAGCGCGTCCGACATGGGACAGCACATTGCACTGACAAACTCGGCCTCAGGCTGGGCCCCCTTGGTGCGAGTGGGTGACAAGGTTGCAGGCCAGAGCTCTGGGTGCGATGGTGAAGACAAAGGCTGGTGAGGGCTTGTAGTTCTGGGCACACTGCAATGACAAACTCAGCCTCAGGCTGGGCCCCCCTGGTGCGAGTGGCTGACCGGGTTGCAGGCCAGAGCTCTGGGTGCGATGGTGAAGACAAAGGCTGGTGAAGGCTTGTAGTTCTGGAGAAAGATTATGTCAGCCAAAGATCATCCCAGGGACAATATGGAGAATAAACTCAAGAAATGGAATTTAAAGTTTACCTTCAGACAAGGGAGGCAAATGCAACCAACAGGGAGGCCTGGTGACAGCGCGTCCGACAAGGGACGGCAAACTGCAATGACAAACTCGGCCTCAGGCAGGGCCCCCCTGGTGCGAGTGGGTGACCGGGTTGCAGGCCAGAGCTCTGGGTGCGATGGTGAAGACAAAGGCTGGTGAGGGCTTGTAGTTCTGGGCACACTGCAATGACAAACCCGGCCTCAGGCTGGGCCTCCCTGGTGCGAGTGGCTGACCGGGTTGCAGGCCAAAGCTCTGGGTGCGATGGTGAAGACAAAGGCTGGTGAGGGCTTGTCGTTCTGGAGAAAGATTATGTCAGCCAAAGATCATCCCAGGCACAATATGGAGAATAAACTCAAGAAATGGAATTTAAAGTTTACCTTCAGACAAGGGAGGCAAATGCAACCAACAGGGAGGCCTGGTGAAAGCTTGATCAAGAGGGCGACGCCCACTGCAACGATAACCACCCCCTAAGGCTGGACACCCCTGGTGAGGGTGGGGGACCAAGGTTGCACTGGCGGAACTCCTGGTGCGGTGCTGAAGACAAAGGCTGGTGAGGGCTTGTAGTTCTGGAGAAAGATTATGTCAGCCAAAGATCATCGCAGGGACAATATGGAGAATAAACTCAAGAAATGGAATTTAAAGTTTACCTTCAGACAAGGGAGGCAAATGCAACCAACAGGGAGGCCTGGGGAAAGCTTGATCGAGAGGGCGACGCCCAATGCAACGACAACCACCCCCTAAGGCTGGACACCCCTGGTGAGGGTGGCGGACCGGGCAGCAGTGCTGGAAGCCTGGCTGGAACCCCGGTCTGGCCTGGAGTCACATGCTGGTGAGGGCTTGTAGTTCTGGAGCAAGATAAAGTCAGCCGTAGATCATCCCAGGGACAATATGGAGAATAAACTCAAGAAATGGAATTTAAAGTTTACCTTCAGACAAGGGAGGCAAATGCAACCAACAGGGAGGCCTGGTGACAGCGCGTCCGACATGGAACGGCACACTGCAATGACAAACTCGGCCTCAGGCTGGGCCCCCTTGGTGCGAGTGGGTGACCGGGTTGCAGGCCAGAGCTCTGGGTGTGATGGTGAAGACAAAGGCTGGTGAGGGCTTGTAGTTCTGGAGAAAGATTATGTCAGCCAAAGATCATCCCAGGCACAATATGGAGAATAAACTCAAGAAATGGAATTTAAAGTTTACCTTCAGACAAGGGAGGCAAATGCAACCAACAGGGAGGCCTGGTGACAACTCGTCCGACATGGGACGGCACACTGCAATGACAAACTCGGCCTCAGGCTGGGCCCCCCTAGTGTGAGTGGGGGACCGGGTTGGAGTGCTGTAGCTCTGGGTGCGATGGTGAAGACAGAAGCTGGTGAGGGCTTGTAGTTCTGGAGACAGATTATGTCAGCCAAAGATCATCCCAGGGACAATATGGAGAATAAACTAAAGAAATGGAATTTAAAGTTTACCTTCAGACAAGGGAGGCAAAAGCAACCAACAGGGAGGCCTGGTGACAGCGCGTCCGAAGTGGAACGGCACACTGCAATGACAACCTCGGCCTCAGGCTGGGCCCCCCTGGTGTGAGTGGGGGACCGAGGTTGCACTGACGGAACTCCTGGTGCGGTGATGAAGACAAAGGCTGGTGAGGGTTTGTAGTTCTGGAGCAAGATTAAGTCAGCCAAAGATCATCCCAGGGACAATATGGAGAATAAACTCAAGAAATGGAATTTAAAGTTTACCTTCAGACAAGGGAGGCAAATGCAACCAACAGGGAGGCCTGGTGACAGCGCGTCCGACATGGGACAGCACATTGCACTGACAAACTCGGCCTCAGGCTGGGCCCCCTTGGTGCGAGTGGGTGACAAGGTTGCAGGCCAGAGCTCTGGGTGCGATGGTGAAGACAAAGGCTGGTGAGGGCTTGTAGTTCTGGAGAAAGATTATGTCAGCCAAAGATCATCCCAGGGACAATATGGAGAATAAACTCAAGAAATGTAATTTAAAGTTTACCTTCAAACAAGGGAGGCAAATGCAACCAACAGGGAGGCCTGGGGAAAGCTTGATCGAGAGGGTGACGCCCACTGCAACGACAACCACCCCCTAAGGCTGGACACCCATGGTGAGGGTGGGGGACTGGGAAACAGTGCTGGAGCGCTGGCTGGAGCCCCGGTCTGGCCTGGAGTCACATGCTGGTGAGGGCTTATAGTTCTGGAGCAAGATTAAGTCAGCCGTAGATCATCCCAGGCACAATATGGAGAATAAACTCAAGAAATGGAATTTAAAGTTTACCTTCAGACAAGGGAGGCAAATGCAACCGAAAGGGAGGCCTGGTGATAGCGCGTCCGATGTGGGACGGCACACTGCAATGACAAAATCAGCCTCAGGCTGGGCCCCCCTGGTGTGAGTGGGGGACCGGGTTGCAGTGCTGGAGCCCTGGGTGTGGTGCTGGAGACAAAGGCTTGTGAGGGCTTGTAGTTCTGGAGAAAGATTATGTCAGCCAAAGATCATCCCAGGGACAATTCGGAGACTAAACTCAAGAAATGGAATTTAAAGTTTACTTTCAGACAAGGGAGGCAAATGCAACCAACAGGGAGGCCTGGTGACAGCGCGTCCGATGTGGGACGGCACACTGCAATGACAACCTCGGCCTCAGGCTGGGCCCCCCTGGTGCGAGTGGGGGACCGAGTTTGCACTGGCAGAAATCCTGGTGCGGTGCTGAAGACAAAGGCTGGTGAGGGCTTGTAGTTCTGGAGAAAGATTATGTCAGCCAAAGATCATCCCAGGGACAATATGTAGAATCAACTCAAGGAATGGAATTTAAAGTTTACCTTCAGACAAGGGAGGCAAATGCAACCAACAGGGAGGCCTGGTGACAGCGCGTCCGACAAGGGACGGCAAACTGCAATGACAAACTCGGCCTCAGGCAGGGCCCCCCTGGTGCGAGTGGGTGACCGGGTTGCGGCCAGAGCTCTGGGTGCGATGGTGAAGACAAAGACTTGTGAGGGCTTGTAGTTCTGGAGCAAGATTAAGTCAGCCAAAGATCATCCCTGGGACAATATGGAGAATAAACACAAGAAATGGAATTTAAAGTTTACCTTCAGACAAGGGAGGCAAATGCAACCAACAGGGAGGCCTGGTGACAGCTCGTCCGACGTGGAACGGCAAGCTGCAATGACAACCTCGGCCTCAGGCTGGGCCCCCCTGGTGCGAGTGGGGGACCGAGGTTGCACTGGCAGAAATCCTGGTGCGGTGCTGAAGACAAAGGCTGGTGAGGGCTTGTAGTTCTGGAAAAAGATTATGTCAGCCGTAGATCATCCCAGGCACAATATGGAGAATAAACTCAAGAAATGGAATTTAAAGTTTACCTTCAGACAAGGGAGGCAAATGCAACCGAAAGGGAGGCCTGGTGATAGCGCGTCCGATGTGGGACGGCACACTGCAATGACAAAATCAGCCTCAGGCTGGGCCCCCCTGGTGCGAGTAGCTGACCGGGTTGCAGGCCAGAGCTCTGGGTGCGATGGTGAAGACAAAGAATGGTGAGGGCTTGTAGTTCTGGAGAAAGATTATGTCAGCCAAAGATCATCCCAGGGACAATATGGAGAATAAACTCAAGAAATGGAATTTAAAGTTTACCTTCAGACAAGGGAGGCAAATGCAACCAACAGGGAGGCCTGGTGACAGCACGTCCGACATGGGACGGCACACTGCAATGAAAAACTACGCCTCAGGCTGGGCCCCCCTGGTGCGAGTGGCTGACCGGGTTGCAGGCCAGAGCTCTGGGTGCGATGGTGAAGACAAAGGCTGGTGAGGGCTTGTAGTTCTGGAGAAAGATTATGTCAGCCAAAGATCATCCCAGGGACAATATGGAGAATAAACTCAAGAAATGGAATTTAAAGTTTACCTTCAGACAAGGGAGGCAAAAGCAAACCAACAGGGAGGCCTGGGGAAAGCTTGATAGAGAGGGCGACGCCCAATGCAACGACAACCACCCCCTAAGGCTGGACACCCCTGGTGAGGGTGGCGGACCGGGCAGCAGTGCTGGAAGCCTGGCTGGAACCCCGGTCTGGCCTGGAGTCACATGCTGGTGAGGGCTTGTAGTTCTGGAGCAAGATAAAGTCAGCCGTAGATCATCCCAGGGACAATATGGAGAATAAACTCAAGAAATGGAATTTAAAGTTTACCTTCAGACAAGGGAGGCAAATGCAACCAACAGGGAGGCCTGGTGACAGCGCGTCCGACATGGAACGGCACACTGCAATGACAACCTCGGCCTCAGGCTGGGCCCCCCTGGTGTGAGTGGGGGACCGAGGTTGCACTGACGGAACTCCTGGTGCGGTGCTGAAGACAAAGGCTGGTGAGGGTTTGTAGTTCTGGAGCAAGATTAAGTCAGCCAAAGATCATCCCAGGGACAATATGGAGAATAAACTCAAGAAATGGAATTTAAAGTTTACCTTCAGACAAGGGAGGCAAATGCAACCAACAGGGAGGCCTGGTGTCAGCGCGTCCGACATGGGACAGCACATTGCACTGACAAACTCGGCCTCAGGCTGGGCCCCCTTGGTGCGTGTGGGTGACAAGGTTGCAGGCCAGAGCTCTGGGTGCGATGGTGAAGACAAAGGCTGGTGAGGGCTTGTAGTTCTGGAGAAAGATTATGTCAGCCAAAGATCATCCCAGGCACAATATGGAGAATAAACTCAAGAAATGGAATTTAAAGTTTACCTTCAGACAAGGGAGGCAAATGCAACCAACAGGGAGGCCTGGTGACAACTCGTCCGACATGGGACGGCACACTGCAATGACAAACTCGGCCTCAGGCTGGGCCCCCCTAGTGTGAGTGGGGGACCGGGTTGGAGTGCTGTAGCTCTGGGTGCGATGGTGAAGACAGAAGCTGGTGAGGGCTTGTAGTTCTGGAGAAAGATTATGTCAGCCAAAGATCATCCCAGGGACAATATGGAGAATAAACTCAAGAAATGGAATTTAAAGTTTACCTTCAGACAAGGGAGGCAAATGCAACCAACAGGGAGGCCTGGTGACAGCGCGTCCGACATGGGACAGCACATTGCACTGACAAACTCGGCCTCAGGCTGGGCCCCCTTGGTGCGAGTGGGTGACAAGGTTGCAGGCCAGAGCTCTGGGTGCGATGGTGAAGACAAAGGCTGGTGAGGGCTTGTAGTTCTGGAGAAAGATTATGTCAGCCAAAGATCATCCCAAGGACAATATGGAGAATAAACTCAAGAAATGTAATTTAAAGTTTACCTTCAGACAAGGGAGGCAAATGCAACAAACAGGGAGGCCTGGGGAAAGCTTGATCGAGAGGGTGACGCCCACTGCAACGACAACCACCCCCTAAGGCTGGACACCCATGGTGAGGGTGGGGGACCGGGAAACAGTGCTGGAGCGCTGGCTGGAGCCCCGGTCTGGCCTGGAGTCACATGCTGGTGAGGGCTTATAGTTCTGGAGCAAGATTAAGTCAGCCGTAGATCATCCCAGGCACAATATGGAGAATAAACTCAAGAAATGGAATTTAAAGATTACCTTCAGACAAGGGAGGCAAATGCAACCGAAAGGGAGGCCTGGTGATAGCGCGTCCGATGAGGGACGGCACACTGCAATGACAAAATCAGCCTCAGGCTGGGCCCCCCTGGTGTGAGTGGGGGACCGGGTTGCAGTGCTGGAGCCCTGGGTGTGGTGCTGGAGACAAAGGCTTGTGAGGGCTTGTAGTTCTGGAGAAAGATTATGTCAGCCAAAGATCATCCCAGGGACAATATGGAGACTAAACTCAAGAAATGGAATTTAAAGTTTACTTTCAGACAAGGGAGGCAAATGCAACCAACAGGGAGGCCTGGTGACAGCGCGTCCGATGTGGGACGGCACACTGCAATGACAAACTCGGCCTCAGGCTGGGCCCCCCTGGTGCGAGTGGGGGACCGAGTTTGCACTGGCAGAAATCCTGGTGCGGTGCTGAAGACAAAGGCTGGTGAGGGCTTGTAGTTGTGGAGAAAGATTATGTCAGCCAAAGATCATCCCAGGGACAATATGTAGAATCAACTCAAGAAATGGAATTTAAAGTTTACCTTCAGACAAGGGAGGCAAATGCAACCAACAGGGAGGCCTGGTGACAGCGCGTCCGACAAGGGACGGCAAACTGCAATGACAAACTCGGCCTCAGGCAGGGCCCCCCTGGTGCGAGTGGGTGACCGGGTTGCGGCCAGAGCTCTGGGTGCGATGGTGAAGACAAAGGCTGGTGAGGGCTTGTATTTCTGGGCACACTGCAATGACAAACCCGGCCTCAGGCTGGGCCCCCCTGGTGCGAGTGGCTGACCGGGTTGCAGGACAAAGCTCTGGGTGCGATGGTGAAGACAAAGGCTGGTGAGGGCTTGTCGTTCTGGAGAAAGATTATGTCAGCCAAAGATCATCCCAGGGACAATATGGAGAATAAACTCAAGAAATGGAATTTAAAGTTTACCTTCAGACAAGGGAGGCAAATGCAACCAACAGGGAGGCCTGGGGAAAGCTTGATCGAGAGGGCGACGCCCACTGCAACGACAACCACCCCCTAAGGCTGGGCACCCCTGGTGAGAGTGGGGTACCGGGCAGCAGTGCTGGAGCCCTGGCTGGAGCCCCAGGGTGGCCTGGAGTCACATGCTGGTGAGGGCTTGTAGTTCAGGAGAAAGATTATGTCAGCCAAAGATCATCCCAGGGACAATATGGAGAATAAACTCAAGAAATGGAATTTAAAGTTTACCTTCAGACAAGGGAGGCAAATGCAACCAACAGGGAGGCCTGGTGACAGCGCGTCCGACATGGGACGGCAGACTGCAAAGACAAAATCAGCCTCAGGTTGGGCCCCCCCGGTGTGAGTGGGGGACCGGGTTGCAGTGCTGGAGCCCTGGGTGTGGTGCTGGAGACAAAGACTTGTGAGGGCTTGTAGTTCTGGAGCAAGATTAAGTCAGCCAAAGATCATCCCAGGGACAATATGGAGAATAAACTCAAGAAATGTAATTTAAAGTTTACCTTCAGACAAGGGAGGCAAATGCAACCAACAGGGAGGCCTGGTGACAGCTCGTCCGACGTGAGGCGGCACACTGCAATGACAACCTCGGCCTCAGGCTGGGCCCCCCTGGTGCGAGTGGGGGACCGAGGTTGCACAGGCGGAACTCCTGGTGCGGTGCTGAAGACAAAGGCTTGTGAGGGCTTGTAGTTCTGGAGAAAGATTATGTCAGCCAAAGATCATCCCAGGGACAATATGGAGAATAAACTCAAGAAATGGAATTTAAAGTTTACCTTCAGACAAGGGAGGCAAATGCAACAAACAGGGAGGCCTGGTGACAGCGCGTCCGACATGGGAGAGCACACTGCAATGACAAACCAGGCCTCAGGCTGGGCCCCCCTGGTGCAAGTGGCTGACCGGGTTGCAGGACAAAGCTCTGGGTGCGATGGTGAAGACAAAGGCTGGTGAGGGCTTGTCGTTCTGGAGAAAGATTATGTCAGCCAAAGATCATCCCAGGGACAATATGGAGAATAAACTCAAGAAATGGAATTTAAAGTTTACCTTCAGACAAGGGAGGCAAATGCAACCAACAGGGAGGCCTGGGGAAAGCTTGATCGAGAGGGCGACGCCCACTGCAACGACAACCACCCCCTAAGGCTGGGCACCCCTGGTGAGAGTGGGGGACCGGGCAGCAGTGCTGGAGCCCTGGCTGGAGCCCCAGGGTGGCCTGGAGTCACATGCTGGTGAGGGCTTGTAGTTCTGGAGCAAGATTAAGTCAGCCGTAGATCATCCCAGGGACAATATGGAGAATAAACTCAAGAAATGGAATTTAAAGTTTACCTTCAGACAAGGGAGGCAAATGCAACCAACAGGGAGGCCTGGTGACAGCGCGTCCGACATGGGAGAGCACACTGCAATGACAAACTCGGCCTCAGGCTGGGCCCCCCTGGTGCGAGTGGCTGACCGGGTTGCAGGCCAGAGCTCTGGGTGCGATGGTGAAGACAAAGGCTGGTGAGGGCTTGTAGTTCTGGGCACACTGCAATGACAAACTCAGCCTCAGGATGGGCCCCCCTGGTGCGAGTGGCTGACCGGGTTGCAGGCCAGAGCTCTGGGTGCGATGGTGAAGACAAAGGCTGGTGAGGGCTTGTAGTTCTGGAGAAAGATTATGTCAGCCAAAGATCATCCCAGGGACAATATGGAGAATAAACTCAAGAAATGGAATTTAAAGTTTACCTTCAGACAAGGGAGGCAAATGCAACCAACAGGGAAGCCTGGTGACAGCGCGTCCGACAAGGGACGGCAAACTGCAATGACAAACTCGGCCTCAGGCAGGGCCCCCCTGGTGCGAGTGGGTGACCGGGTTGCAGGCCAGAGCTCTGGGTGCGATGGTGAAGACAAAGGCTGGTGAGGGCTTGTAGTTCTGGGCACACTGCAATGACAAACCCGGCCTCAAGCTGGGCCCCCCTGGTGCGAGTGGCTGACCGGGTTGCAGGCTAAAGCTCTAGGTGCGATGGTGAAGACAAAGGCTGGTGAGGGCTTGTCGTTCTGGAGAAAGATTATGTCAGCCAAAGATCATCCCAGGGACAATATGGATAATAAACTCAAGAAATGGAATTTAAAGTTTACCTTCAGACAAGGGAGGCAAATGCAACCAACAGGGAGGCCTGGGGAAAGCTTGATCGAGAGGGCGACGCCCACTGCAACGACAACCACCCCCTAAGGCTGGGCACCCCTGGTGAGAGTGGGGGACCGGGCAGCAGTGCTGGAGCCCTGGCTGGAGCCCCAGGGTGGCCTGGAGTCACATGCTGGTGAGGGCTTGTAGTTCTGGAGCAAGATTAAGTCAGCCGTAGATCATCCCAGGGACAATATGGAGAATAAACTCAAGAAATGGAATTTAAAGTTTACCTTCAGACAAGGGAGGCAAATGCAACCAACAGGGAGGCCTGGTGACAGCGCTTCCGACATGGGAGAGCACACTGCAATGACAAACTCGGCCTCAGGCTGGGCCCCCCTGGTGCGAGTGGCTGACCAGGTTGCAGGCCAGAGCTCTGGGTGCGATGGTAAAGACAAAGGCTGGTGAGGGCTTGTAGTTCTGGGCACACTGCAATGACAAACTCAGCCTCAGGCTGGGCCCCCCTGGTGCGAGTGGCTGACCGGGTTGCAGGCCAGAGCTCTGGGTGCGATGGTGAAGACAAAGGCTGGTGAGGGCTTGTAGTTCTGGAGAAAGATTATGTCAGCCAAAGATCATCCCAGGGACAATATGGAGAATAAACTCAAGAAATGGAATTTAAAGTTTACCTTCAGACAAGGGAGGCAAATGCAACAAACAGGGAGGCCTGGTGACAGCGCGTCCGACATGGGACGGCACACTGCAATGACAAACCCGGCCTCAGGCTGGGCCCCCCTGGTGCGAGTGGCTGACCGGGTTGCAGGACAAAACTCTGGGTGCGATGGTGAAGACAAAGGCTGGTGAGGGCTAGTCGTTCTGGAGAAAGATTATGTCAGCCAAAGATCATCCCAGGGACAATATGGAGAATAAACTCAAGAAATGTAATTTAAAGTTTACCTTCAGACAAGGGAGGCAAATGCAACCAACAGGGAGGCCTGGGGAAAGCTTGATCGAGAGGGCGACGCCCACTGCAACGACAACCACCCCCTAAGGCTGGGCACCCCTGGTGCGAGTGGGGGACCGGGTTGCAGGCCAGAGCTCTGGGTGCGATGGTGAAGACAAAGGCTGTTGAGGGCTTGTAGTTCTGGGCACACTGCAATGACAAACTCAGCCTCAGGCTGGGCCCCCCTGGTGCGAGTGGCTGACCGGGTTGCAGGCCAGAGCTCTGGGTGCGATGGTGAAGACAAAGGCTGGTGAGGGCTTGTAGTTCTGGGCACACTGCAATGACAAACTCAGCCTCAGGCTGGGCCCCCCTGGTGCGAGTGGCTGACCGGGTTGCAGGCCAGAGCTCTGGGTGCGATGGTGAAGACAAAGGCTGGTGAGGGCTTGTAGTTCTGGAGATAGATTATGTCAGCCAAAGATCATCCCAGGGACAATATGGAGAATAAACTCAAGAAATGGAATTTAAAGTTTACCTTCAGACAAGGGAGGCAAATGCAACCAACAGGGAAGCCTGGGGACAGCGCGTCCGACATGGGACGGCAGACTGCAATGAAAAAATCAGCCTCAGGCTGGGCCCCCCTGGTGTGAGTGGGGAACCGGGTTGCAGTGCTGGAGCCCTGGGTGTGGTGCTGGAGACAAAGACTTGTGAGGGCTTGTAGTTCTGGAGCAAGATTAAGTCAGCCAAAGATCATCCCTGAGACAATATGGAGAATAAACACAAGAAATGGAATTTAAAGTTTACCTTCAGACAAGGGAGGCAAATGCAACCAACAGGGAGGCCTGGTGACAGCTCGTCCGACGTGGAACGGCAAGCTGCAATGACAACCTCGGCATCAGGCTGGGCCCCCCTGGTGCGAGTGGGGGACCGAGGTTGCACTGGCGGAACTCCTGGTGCGGTGCTGAAGACAAAGGCTTGTGAGGGCTTGTAGTTCTGGAGCAAGATTATGTCAGCCAAAGATCATCCCAGGGACAATATGGAGAATAAACTCAAGAAATGTAATTTAAAGTTTACCTTCAGACAAGGGAGGCAAATGCAACCAACAGGGAGGCCTGGTGACAGGTCGTCCGACATGGGACGGCACACTGCAATGACAAACTCGGCCTCAGAATGGGGCCCCTTGGTGCGAGTGGGTGACCGGGTTGCAGGCCAGAGCTCTGGGTGCGATGGTGAAGACAAAGAATGGTGAGGGCTTGTAGTTCTGGAGCAAGATTATGTCAGCCAAAGATCATCCCAGGGACAATATGGAAAATAAACTCAAGAAATGGAATTTAAAGTTTACCTTCAGACAAGGGAGGCAAATGCAACCAACAGGGAGGCCTGGGGAAAGCTTGATCGAGATTGCGACGCCCACTGCAACGACAACCACCCCCTAAGGCTGGACACCCCTGGTGAGGGTGGGGGACCGGACAGCAGTGCTAGAGCCCTGGCTGGAGCCCCGGTCTGGCCTGGAGTCACATGCTGGTGAGGGCTTGTAGTTCTGGAGCAAGATTAAGTCAGCCGTAGATCATCCCAGGCACAATATGGAGAATGAACTCAAGAAATGGAATTTAAAGTTTACCTTCAGACAAGGGAGGCAAATGCAACCAACAGGGAGGCCTGGGGACAGCGCGTCCGATATGGGACGGCACACTGCAATGACAAAATCAGCCTCAGGCTGGGCCCCCCTGGTGTGAGTGGGGAACCGGGTTGCAGTGCTGGAGCCCTGGTTGTGGTGCTGGAGGCAAAGACTTGTGAGGGCTTGTAGTTCTGGAACAAGATTAAGTCAGCCAAAGATCATCCCTGGGACAATATGGAGAATAAACTCAAGAAATGGAATTTAAAGTTTACCTTCAGACAAGGGAGGCAAATGCAACCAACAGGGAGGCCTGGTGACAGCGCTTCCGACATGGGAGAGCACACTGCAATGACAAACTCGGCCTCAGGCTGGGCCCCCCTGGTGCGAGTGGCTGACCAGGTTGCAGGCCAGAGCTCTGGGTGCGATGGTGAAGACAAAGGCTGGTGAGGGCTTGTAGTTCTGGGCACACTGCAATGACAAACTCAGCCTCAGGCTGGGCCCCCCTGGTGCGAGTGGCTGACCGGGTTGCAGGCCAGAGCTCTGGGTGCGATGGTGAAGACAAAGGCTGGTGAGGGCTTGTAGTTCTGGAGAAAGATTATGTCAGCCAAAGATCATCCCAGGGACAATATGGAGAATAAACTCAAGAAATGGAATTTAAAGTTTACCTTCAGACAAGGGAGGCAAATGCAACCAACAGGGAGGCATGGTGACAGCGCGTCCGATGTGGGACGGCACACTGCAATGACAACCTCGGCCTCAGGCTGGGCCCCCCTGGTGAGAGTGGGGTACCGGGCAGCAGTGCTGGAGCCCTGGCTGGAGCCCCAGGGTGGCCTGGAGTCACATGCTGGTGAGGGCTTGTAGTTCAGGAGAAAGATTATGTCAGCCAAAGATCATCCCAGGGACAATATGGAGAATAAACTCAAGAAATGTAATTTAAAGTTTACCTTCAGACAAGGGAGGCAAATGCAACCAACAGGGAGGCCTGGGGAAAGCTTGATCGAGAGGGCGACGCCCACTGCAACGACAACCACCCCCTAAGGCTGGGCACCCCTGGTGCGAGTGGAGGACCGGGTTGCAGGCCAGAGCTCTGGGTGCGATGGTGAAGACAAAGGCTGGTGAGGGCTTGTAGTTCTGGGCACACTGCAATGACAAACTCAGCCTCAGGCTGGGCCCCCCTGGTGCGAGTGGCTGACCAGGTTGCAGGCCAGAGCTCTGGGTGCGATGGTGAAGACAAAGGCTGGTGAGGGCTTGTAGTTCTGGGCACACTGCAATGACAAACTCAGCCTCAGGCTGGGCCCCCCTGGTGCGAGTGGCTGACCGGGTTGCAGGCCAGAGCTCTGGGTGCGATGGTGAAGACAAAGGCTGGTGAGGGCTTGTAGTTCTGGAGAAAGATTATGTCAGCCAAAGATCATCCCAGGGACAATATGGAGAATAAACTCAAGAAATGGAATTTAAAGTTTACCTTCAGACAAGGGAGGCAAATGCAACAAACAGGGAGGCCTGGTGACAGCGCGTCCGACATGGGACGGCACACTGCAATGACAAACCCGGCCTCAGGCTGGGCCCCCCTGGTGCGAGTGGCTGACCGGGTTGCAGGACAAAGCTCTGGGTGCGATGGTGAAGACAAAGGCTGGTGAGGGCTTGTCGTTCTGGAGAAAGATTATGTCAGCCAAAGATCATCCCAGGGACAATATGGAGAATAAACTCAAGAAATGTAATTTAAAGTTTACCTTCAGACAAGGGAGGCAAATGCAACCAACAGGGAGGCCTGGGGAAAGCTTGATCGAGAGGGCGACGCCCACTGCAACGACAACCACCCCCTAAGGCTGGGCACCCCTGGTGCGAGTGGGGGACCGGGTTGCAGGCCAGAGCTCTGGGTGCGATGGTGAAGACAAAGGCTGGTGAGGGCTTGTAGTTCTGGGCACACTGCAATGACAAACTCAGCCTCAGGCTGGGCCCCCCTGGTGCGAGTGGCTGACCGGGTTGCAGGCCAGAGCTCTGGGTGCGATGGTGAAGACAAAGGCTGGTGAGGGCTTGTAGTTCTGGGCACACTGCAATGACAAACTCAGCCTCAGGCTGGGCCCCCCTGGTGCGAGTGGCTGACCGGGTTGCAGGCCAGAGCTCTGGGTGCGATGGTGAAGACAAAGGCTGGTGAGGGCTTGTAGTTCTGGAGATAGATTATGTCAGCCAAAGATCATCCCAGGGACAATATGGAGAATAAACTCAAGAAATGGAATTTAAAGTTTACCTTCAGACAAGGGAGGCAAATGCAACCAACAGGGAAGCCTGGGGACAGCGCGTCCGACATGGGACGGCAGACTGCAATGACAAAATCAGCCTCAGGCTGGGCCCCCCTGGTGTGAGTGGGGAACCGGGTTGCAGTGCTGGAGCCCTGGGTGTGGTGCTGGAGACAAAGACTTGTGAGGGCTTGTAGTTCTGGAGCAAGATTAAGTCAGCCAAAGATCATCCCTGGGACAATATGGAGAATAAACACAAGAAATGGAATTTAAAGTTTACCTTCAGACAAGGGAGGCAAATGCAACCAACAGGGAGGCCTGGGGAAAGCTTGATCGAGAGGGCGACGCCCAATGCAACGACAACCACCCCCTAAGGCTGGACACCCCTGGTGAGGGTGGCGGACCGGGCAGCAGTGCTGGAAGCCTGGCTGGAACCCCGGTCTGGCCTGGAGTCACATGCTGGTGAGGGCTTGTAGTTCTGGAGCAAGATAAAGTCAGCCGTAGATCATCCCAGGGACAATATGGAGAATAAACTCAAGAAATGGAATTTAAAGTTTACCTTCAGACAAGGGAGGCAAATGCAACCAACAGGGAGGCCTGGTGACAGCGCGTCCGACATGGAACGGCACACTGCAATGACAAACTCGGCCTCAGGCTGGGCCCCCTTGGTGCGAGTGGGTGACCGGGTTGCAGGCCAGAGCTCTGGGTGTGATTGTGAAGACAAAGGCTGGTGAGGGCTTGTAGTTCTGGAGAAAGATTATGTCAGCCAAAGATCATCCCAGGCACAATATGGAGAATAAACTCAAGAAATGGAATTTAAAGTTTACCTTCAGAAAAGGGAGGCAAATGCAACCAACAGGGAGGCCTGGTGACAACTCGTCCGACATGGGACGGCACACTGCAATGACAAACTCGGCCTCAGGCTGGGCCCCCCTAGTGTGAGTGGGGGACCGGGTTGGATTGCTGTAGCTCTGGGTGCGATGGTGAAGACAGAAGCTGGTGAGGGCTTGTAGTTCTGGAGACAGATTATGTCAGCCAAAGATCATCCCAGGTACAATATGGAGAATAAACTAAAGAAATGGAATTTAAAGTTTACCTTCAGACAAGGGAGGCAAAAGCAACCAACAGGGAGGCCTGGTGACAGCGCGTCCGATGTGGAACGGCACACTGCAATGACAACCTCGGCCTCAGGCTGGGCCCCCCTGGTGTGAGTGGGGGACCGGGTTGCAGTGCTGGAGCCCTGGGTGTGGTGCTGGAGACAAAGGCTTGTGAGGGCTTGTAGTTCTGGAGAAAGATTATGTCAGCCAAAGATCATCCCAGGGACAATATGGAGACTAAACTCAAGAAATGGAATTTAAAGTTTACCTTCAGACAAGGGAGGCAAATGCAACCAACAGGGAGGCCTGGGGAAAGCTTGATCGAGAGGGCGACGCCCACTGAAACGACAACCACCCCCTAAGGCTGGGCACCCCTGGTGAGAGTGGGGGACCGGGCAGCAGTGCTGGAGCCCTGGCTGGAGCCCCAGGGTGGCCTGGAGTCACATGCTGGTGAGGGCTTGTAGTTCTGGAGCAAGATTAAGTCAGCCGTAGATCATCCCAGGGACAATATGGAGAATAAACTCAAGAAATGGAATTTAAAGTTTACCTTCAGACAAGGGAGGCAAATGCAACCAACAGGGAAGCCTGGGGACAGCGCGTCCGACATGGGACGGCAGACTGCAATGACAAAATCAGCCTCAGGCTGGGCCCCCCTGGTGTGAGTGGGGAACCGGGTTGCAGTGCTGGAGCCCTGGGTGTGGTGCTGGAGACAAAGACTTGTGAGGGCTTGTAGTTCTGGAGCAAGATTAAGTCAGCCAAAGATCATCCCTGGGACAATATGGAGAATAAACACAAGAAATGGAATTTAAAGTTTACCTTCAGACAAGGGAGGCAAATGCAACCAACAGGGAGGCCTGGTGACAGCTCGTCCGACGTGGAACGGCAAGCTGCAATGACAACCTCGGCCTCAGGCTGGGCACCCCTGGTGCGAGTGGGGGACCGAGGTTGCACTGGCAGAAATCCTGGTGCGGTGCTGAAGACAAAGGCTGGTGAGGGCTTGTAGTTCTGGAAAAAGATTATGTCAGCCAAAAATCATCCCAGGGACAATATGGAGAATAAACTCAAGAAATGGAATTTAAAGTTTACCTTCAGACAAGGGAGGCAAATGCAACCAAAAAGGAGGCCTGATGACATCACGTCCGACATGGGACGGCACACTGCAATGACAAACTCGGCTTTAGGTTGGGCCCCCCTGGTGCCAGTGGCTGACCGGGTAGCAGGCCAGAGCTCTGGGTGCGATGGTGAAGACAAAGGCTGGTGAGGGCTTGTAGTTCTGGAGAAAGATTATGTCAGCCAAAGATCATCCCAGGGACAATATGGAGAATAAACTCAAGAAATGGAATTTAAAGTTTACCTTCAGACAAGGGAGGCAAATGCAACCAACAGGGAGGCATGGTGACAGCGCGTCCGATGTGGGACGGCACACTGCAATGACAACCTCGGCCTCAGGCTGGGCCCCCCTGGTGAGAGTGGGGTACCGGGCAGCAGTGCTGGAGCCCTGGCTGGAGCCCCAGGGTGGCCTGGAGTCACATGCTGGTGAGGGCTTGTAGTTAAGGAGAAAGATTATGTCAGCCAAAGATCATCCCAGGGACAATATGGAGAATAAACTCAAGAAATGGAATTTAAAGTTTACCTTCAGACAAGGGAGGCAAATGCAACCAACAGGGAGGCCTGGTGACAGCACGTCCGACATGGGACGGCACACTGCAATGAAAAACTAGGCCTCAGGCTGGGCCCCCCTGGTGCGAGTGGCTGACCGGGTTGCAGGCCAGAGCTCTGGGTGCGATGGTGAAGACAAAGGCTGGTGAGGGCTTGTAGTTCTGGAGAAAGATTATGTCAGCCAAAGATCATCCCAGGGACAATATGGAGAATAAACTCAAGAAATGTAATTTAAAGTTTACCTTCAGACAAGGGAGGCAAATGCAACCAATAGGGAGGCCTGGGGAAAGCTTGATCGAGAGGGTGACGCCCACTGCAACGACAACCACCCCCTAAGGCTGGACACCAATGGTGAGGGTGGGGGACCGGGAAACAGTGCTGGAGCGCTGGCTGGAGCCCCGGTCTGGCCTGGAGTCACATGCTGGTGAGGGCTTATAGTTCTGGAGCAAGATTAAGTCAGCCGTAGATCATCCCAGGCACAATATGGAGAATAAACTCAAGAAATGGAATTTAAAGTTTACCTTCAGACAAGGGAGGCAAATGCAACCAACAGGGAGGCCTGGTGACAGCACGTCCGACATGGGACGGCACACTGCAATGAAAAACTAGGCCTCAGGCTGGGCCCCCCTGGTGCGAGTGGCTGACCGGGTTGCAGGCCAGAGCTCTGGGTGCGATGGTGAAGACAAAGGCTGGTGAGGGCTTGTAGTTCTGGAGAAAGATTATGTCAGCCAAAGATCATCCCAGGGACAATATGGAGAATAAACTCAAGAAATGGAATTTAAAGTTTACCTTCAGACAAGGGAGGCAAATGCAACCAACAGGGAAGCCTGGGGACAACGCGTCCGACATGGGACGGCAGACTGCAATGACAAAATCAGCCTCAGGCTGGGCCCCCCTGGTGTGAGTGGGGAACCGGGTTGCAGTGCTGGAGCCCTGGGTGTGGTGCTGGAGACAAAGACTTGTGAGGGCTTGTAGTTCTGGAGCAAGATTAAGTCAGCCAAAGATCATCCCTGGGACAATATGGAGAATAAACACAAGAAATGGAATTTAAAGTTTACCTTCAGACAAGGGAGGCAAATGCAACCAACAGGGAGGCCTGGTGACAGCTCGTCCGACGTGGAACGGCAAGCTGCAATGACAACCTCGGCCTCAGGCTGGGCCCCCCTGGTGCGAGTGGGGGACCGAGGTTGCACTGGCAGAAATCCTGGTGCGGTGCTGAAGACAAAGGCTGGTGAGGGCTTGTAGTTAAGGAGAAAGATTATGTCAGCCAAAGATCATCCCAGGGACAATATGGAGAATAAACTCAAGAAATGGAATTTAAAGTTTACCTTCAGACAAGGGAGGCAAATGCAACCAAAAAGGAGGCCTGATGACAGCGCGTCCGACATGGGACGGCACACTGCAATGACAAACTCGGCCTTAGGCTGGGCCCCCCTGGTGCCAGTGGCTGACCGGGTAGCAGGCCAGAGCTCTGGGTGCGATGGTGAAGACAAAGGCTGGTGAGGGCTTGTAGTTCTGGAGAAAGATTATGTCAGCCAAAGATCATCCCAGGGACAATATGGAGAATAAACTCAAGAAATGGAATTTAAAGTTTACCTTCAGACAAGGGAGGCAAATGCAACCAACAGGGAGGCCTGGTGACAGCTCGTCCGACGTGAGGCGGCACACTGCAATGACAACCTCGGCCTCAGGCTGGGCCCCCCTGGTGCGAGTGGGGGACCGAGGTTGCACAGGCGGAACTCCTGGTGCGGTGCTGAAGACAAAGGCTTGTGAGGGCTTGTAGTTCTGGAGAAAGATTATGTCAACCAAAGATCATCCCAGGGACAATATGGAGAATAAACTCAAGAAATGGAATTTAAAGTTTACCTTCAGACAAGGGAGGCAAATGCAACAAACAGGGAGGCCTGGTGACAGCGCGTCCGACATGGGACGGCACACTGCAATGACAAACCCGGCCTCAGGCAGGGCCCCCCTAATGCGAGTGGCTGACCGGGTTGCAGGACAAAGCTCTGGGTGCGATGGTGAAGACAAAGGCTGGTGAGGGCTTGTCGTTCTGGAGAAAGATTATGTCAGCCAAAGATCATCCCAGGGACAATATGGAGAATAAACTCAAGAAATGGAATTTAAAGTTTACCTTCAGACAAGGGAGGCAAATGCAACCAACAGGGAGGCCTGGGGAAAGCTTGATCGAGAGGGCGACGCCCACTGCAACGACAACCACCCCCTAAGGCTGGGCACCCTTGGTGAGAATGGGGGACCGGGCAGCAGTGCTGGAGCCCTGGCTGGAGCCCCAGGGTGGCCTGGAGTCACATGCTGGTGAGGGCTTGTAGTTCTGGAGCAAGATTAAGTCAGCCGTAGATCATCCCAGGGACAATATGGAGAATAAACTCAAGAAATGGAATTTAAAGTTTACCTTCAGACAAGGGAGGCAAATGCAACCAACAGGGAGGCCTGGTGACAGCGCGTCCGACATGGGAGAGCACACTGCAATGACAAACTCGGCCTCAGGCTGGGCCCCCCTGGTGCGAGTGGCTGACCGGGTTGCAGGCCAGAGCTCTGGGTGCGATGGTGAAGACAAAGGCTGGTGAGGGCTTGTAGTTCTGGGCACACTGCAATGACAAACTCAGCCTCAGGCTGGGCCCCCCTGGTGCGAGTGGCTGACCGGGTTGCAGGCCAGAGCTCTGGGTGCGATGGTGAAGACTAAGGCTGGTGAAGGCATGTAGTTCTGGAGAAAGATTATGTCAGCCAAAGATCATCCCAGGGACAATATGGAGAATAAACTCAAGAAATGGAATTTAAAGTTTACCTTCAGACAAGGGAGGCAAATGCAACCAACAGGGAGGCCTGGTGACAGCGCGTCCGACAAGGGACGGCAAACTGCAATGACAAACTCGGCCTCAGGCAGGGCCCCCCTGGTGCGAGTGGGTGACCGGGTTGCAGGCCAGAGCTCTGGGTGCGATGGTGAAGACAAAGGCTGGTGAGGGCTTGTAGTTCTGGGCACACTGCAATGACAAACCCGGCCTCAGGCTGGGCCTCCCTGGTGCGAGTGGCTGACCGGGTTGCAGGCCAAAGCTCTGGGTGCGATGGTGAAGACAAAGGCTGGTGAGGGCTTGTCGTTCTGGAGAAAGATTATGTCAGCCAAAGATCATCCCAGGCACAATATGGAGAATAAACTCAAGAAATGTAATTTAAAGTTTACCTTCAGACAAGGGAGGCAAATGCAACCAACAGGGAGGCCTGGTGAAAGCTTGATCAAGAGGGCGACGCCCACTGCAACGATAACCACCCCCTAAGGCTGGACACCCCTGGTGAGGGTGGGGGACCAAGGTTGCACTGGCGGAACTCCTGGTGCGGTGCTGAAGACAAAGGCTGGTGAGGGCTTGTAGTTCTGGAGAAAGATTATGTCAGCCAAAGATCATCCCAGGGACAATATGGAGAATAAACTCAAGAAATGGAATTTAAAGTTTACCTTCAGACAAGGGAGGCAAATGCAACCAACAGGGAGGCCTGGGGAAAGCTTGATAGAGAGGGCGACGCCCAATGCAACGACAACCACCCCCAAAGGCTGGACACCCCTGGTGAGGGTGGCGGACCGGGCAGCAGTGCTGGAAGCTTGGCTGGAACCCCGGTCTGGCCTGGAGTCACATGCTGGTGAGGGCTTGTAGTTCTGGAGCAAGATAAAATCAGCCGTAGATCATCCCAGGGACAATATGGAGAATAAACTCAAGAAATGGAATTTAAAGTTTACCTTCAGACAAGGGAGGCAAATGCAACCAACAGGGAGGCCTGGTGACAGCGCGTCCGACATGGAACGGCACACTGCAATGACAACCTCGGCCTCAGGCTGGGCCCCCCTGGTGTGAGTGGGGGACCGAGGTTGCACTGACGGAACTCCTGGTGCGGTGCTGAAGACAAAGGCTGGTGAGGGTTTGTAGTTCTGGAGCAAGATTAAGTCAGCCAAAGATCATCCCAGGGTCAATATGGAGAATAAACTCAAGAAATGGAATTTAAAGTTTACCTTCAGACAAGGGAGGCAAATGCAACCAACAGGGAGGCCTGGTGACAGCGCGTCCGACATGGGACAGCACATTGCACTGACAAACTCGGCCTCAGGCTGGGCCCCCTTGGTGCGAGTGGGTGACAAGGTTGCAGGCCAGAGCTCTGGGTGCGATGGTGAAGACAAAGGCTGGTGAGGGCTTGTAGTTCTGGAGAAAGATTATGTCAGCCAAAAATCATCCCAGGGACAATATGGAGAATAAACTCAAGAAATGTAATTTAAAGTTTACCTTCAGACAAGGGAGGCAAATGCAACCAACAGGGAGGCCTGGGGAAAGCTTGATCGAGAGGGTGACGCCCACTGCAACGACAACCACCCCCTAAGGCTGGACACCCATGGTGAGGGTGGGGGACCGGGAAACAGTGCTGGAGCGCTGGCTGGAGCCCCGGTCTGGCCTGGAGTCACATGCTGGTGAGGGCTTATAGTTCTGGAGCAAGATTAAGTCAGCCGTAGATCATCCCAGGCACAATATGGAGAATAAACTCAAGAAATGGAATTTAAAGTTTACCTTCAGACAAGGGAGGCAAATGCAACCGAAAGGGAGGCCTGGTGATAGCGCGTCCGATGTGGGACGGCACACTGCAATGACAAAATCAGCCTCAGGCTGGGCCCCCCTGGTGCGAGTGGCTGACCGGGTTGCAGGCCAGAGCTCTGGGTGCGATGGTGAAGACAAAGGCTGGTGAGGGCTTGTAGTTCTGGAGAAAGATTATGTCAGCCAAAGATCATCCCAGGCACAATATGGAGAATAAACTCAAGAAATGGAATTTAAAGTTTACCTTCAGACAAGGGAGGCAAATGCAACCAACAGGGAGGCCTGGTGACAACTCGTCCGACATGGGACGGCACACTGCAATGACAAACTCGGCCTCAGGCTGGGCCCCCCTAGTGTGAGTGGGGGACCGGGTTGGAGTGCTGTAGCTCTGGGTGCGATGGTGAAGACAGAAGCTGGTGAGGGCTTGTAGTTCTGGAGAAAGATTATGTCAGCCAAAGATCATCCCAGGGACAATATGGAGAATAAACTCAAGAAATGTAATTTAAAGTTTACCTTCAGACAAGGGAGGCAAATGCAACAAACAGGGAGGCCTGGGGAAAGCTTGATCGAGAGGGTGACGCCCACTGCAACGACAACCACCCCCTAAGGCTGGACACCCATGGTGAGGGTGGGGGACCGGGAAACAGTGCTGGAGCGCTGGCTGGAGCCCCGGTCTGGCCTGGAGTCACATGCTGGTGAGGGCTTATAGTTCTGGAGCAAGATTAAGTCAGCCGTAGATCATCCCAGGCACAATATGGAGAATAAACTCAAGAAATGGAATTTAAAGTTTACCTTCAGACAAGGGAGGCAAATGCAACCGAAGGGGAGGCCTGGTGATAGCGCGTCCGATGAGGGACGGCACACTGCAATGACAAAATCAGCCTCAGGCTGGGCCCCCCTGGTGTGAGTGGGGGACCGGGTTGCAGTGCTGGAGCCCTGGGTGTGGTGCTGGAGACAAAGGCTTGTGAGGGCTTGTAGTTCTGGAGAAAGATTATGTCAGCCAAAGATCATCCCAGGGTCAATATGTAGAATCAACTCAAGAAATGGAATTTAAAGTTTACCTTCAGACAAGGGAGGCAAATGCAACCAACAGGGAGGCCTGGTGACAGCGCGTCCGACAAGGGACGGCAAACTGCAATGACAAACTCGGCCTCAGGCAGGGCCCCCCTGGTGCGAGTGGGTGACCGGGTTGCGGCCAGAGCTCTGGGTGCGATGGTGAAGACAAAGGCTGGTGAGGGCTTGTAGTTCTGGGCACACTGCAATGACAAACCCGGCCTCAGGCTGGGCCCCCCTGGTGCGAGTGGCTGACCGGGTTGCAGGACAAAGCTCTGGGTGCGATGGTGAAGACAAAGGCTGGTGAGGGCTTGTCGTTCTGGAGAAAGATTATGTCAGCCAAAGATCATCCCAGGGACAATATGGAGAATAAACTCAAGAAATGGAATTTAAAGTTTACCTTCAGACAAGGGAGGCAAATGCAACCAACAGGGAGGCCTGGGGAAAGCTTGATCGAGAGGGCGACGCCCACTGCAACGACAACCACCCCCTAAGGCTGGGCACCCCTGGTGAGAGTGGGGTACCGGGCAGCAGTGCTGGAGCCCTGGCTGGAGCCCCAGGGTGGCCTGGAGTCACATGCTGGTGAGGGCTTGTAGTTCAGGAGAAAGATTATGTCAGCCAAAGATCATCCCAGGGACAATATGGAGAATAAACTCAAGAAATGGAATTTAAAGTTTACCTTCAGACAAGTGAGGCAAATGCAACCAACAGGGAGGCCTGGTGACAGCGCGTCCGACATGGGACGGCAGACTGCAAAGACAAAATCAGCCTCAGGTTGGGCCCCCCCGGTGTGAGTGGGGGACCGGGTTGCAGTGCTGGAGCCCTGGGTGTGGTGCTGGAGACAAAGACTTGTGAGGGCTTGTAGTTCTGGAGCAAGATTAAGTCAGCCAAAGATCATCCCAGGGACAATATGGAGAATAAACTCAAGAAATGTAATTTAAAGTTTACCTTCAGACAAGGGAGGCAAATGCAACCAACAGGGAGGCCTGGTGACAGCTCGTCCGACGTGAGGCGGCACACTGCAATGACAACCTCGGCCTCAGGCTGGGCCCCCCTGGTGCGAGTGGGGGACCGAGGTTGCACAGGCGGAACTCCTGGTGCGGTGCTGAAGACAAAGGCTTGTGAGGGCTTGTAGTTCTGGAGAAAGATTATGTCAGCCAAAGATCATCCCAGGGACAATATGGAGAATAAACTCAAGAAATGGAATTTAAAGTTTACCTTCAGACAAGGGAGGCAAATGCAACAAACAGGGAGGCCTGGCGACAGCGCGTCCGACATGGGAGAGCACACTGCAATGACAAACCCGGCCTCAGGCTGGGCCCCCCTGGTGCAAGTGGCTGACCGGGTTGCAGGACAAAGCTCTGGGTGCGATGGTGAAGACAAAGGCTGGTGAGGGCTTGTCGTTCTGGAGAAAGATTATGTCAGCCAAAGATCATCCCAGGGACAATATGGAGAATAAACTCAAGAAATGGAATTTAAAGTTTACCTTCAGACAAGGGAGGCAAATGCAACCAACAGGGAGGCCTGGGGAAAGCTTGATCGAGAGGGCGACGCCCACTGCAACGACAACCACCCCCTAAGGCTGGGCACCCCTGGTGAGAGTGGGGTACCGGGCAGCAGTGCTGGAGCCCTGGCTGGAGCCCCAGGGTGGCCTGGAGTCACATGCTGGTGAGGGCTTGTAGTTCAGGAGAAAGATTATGTCAGCCAAAGATCATCCCAGGGACAATATGGAGAATAAACTCAAGAAATGGAATTTAAAGTTTACCTTCAGACAAGGGAGGCAAATGCAACCAACAGGGAGGCCTGGTGACAGCGCGTCCGACATGGGACAGCACATTGCACTGACAAACTCGGCCTCAGGCTGGGCCCCCTTGGTGCGAGTGGGTGACAAGGTTGCCGGCCAGAGCTCTGGGTGCGATGGTGAAGACAAAGGCTGGTGAGGGCTTGTAGTTCTGGAGAAAGATTATGTCAGCCAAAGATCATCCCAGGGACAATATGGAGAATAAACTCAAGAAATGTAATTTAAAGTTTACCTTCAGACAAGGGAGGCAAATGCAACAAACAGGGAGGCCTGGGGAAAGCTTGATCGAGAGGGTGACGCCCACTGCAACGACAACCACCCCCTAAGGCAGGACACCCATGGTGAGGGTGGGGGACCGGGAAACAGTGCTGGAGCGCTGGCTGGAGCCCCGGTCTGGCCTGGAGTCACATGCTGGTGAGGGCTTATAGTTCTGGAGCAAGATTAAGTCAGCCGTAGATCATCCCAGGCACAATATGGAGAATAAACTCAAGAAATGGAATTTAAAGTTTACCTTCAGACAAGGGAGGCAAATGCAACCGAAAGGGAGGCCTGGTGATAGCGCGTCCGATGAGGGACGGCACACTGCAATGACAAAATCAGCCTCAGGCTGGGCCCCCCTGGTGTGAGTGGGTGACCGGGTTGCAGTGCTGGAGCCCTGGGTGTGGTGCTGGAGACAAAGGCTTGTGAGGGCTTGTAGTTCTGGAGAAAGATTATGTCAGCCAAAGATCATCCCAGGGACAATATGGAGACTAAACTCAAGAAATGGAATTTAAAGTTTACTTTCAGACAAGGGAGGCAAATGCAACCAACAGGGAGGCCTGGTGACAGCGCGTCCGATGTGGGACGGCACACTGCAATGACAAACTCGGCCTCAGGCTGGGCCCCCCTGGTGCGAGTGGGGGACCGAGTTTGCACTGGCAGAAATCCTGGTGCGGTGCTGAAGACAAAGGCTGGTGAGGGCTTGTAGTTCTGGAGAAAGATTATGTCAGCCAAAGATCATCCCAGGGACAATATGTAGAATCAACTCAAGAAATGGAATTTAAAGTTTACCTTCAGACAAGGGAGGCAAATGCAACCAACAGGGAGGCCTGGTGACAGCGCGTCCGACAAGGGACGGCAAACTGCAATGACAAACTCGGCCTCAGGCAGGGCCCCCCTGGTGCGAGTGGGTGACCGGGTTGCGGCCAGAGCTCTGGGTGCGATGGTGAAGACAAAGGCTGGTGAGGGCTTGTAGTTCTGGGCACACTGCAATGACAAACCCGGCCTCAGGCTGGGCCCCCCTGGTGCGAGTGGCTGACCGGGTTGCAGGACAAAGCTCTGGGTGCGATGGTGAAGACAAAGGCTGGTGAGGGCTTGTCGTTCTGGAGAAAGATTATGTCAGCCAAAGATCATCCCAGGGACAATATGGAGAATAAACTCAAGAAATGGAATTTAAAGTTTACCTTCAGACAAGGGAGGCAAATGCAACCAACAGGGAGGCCTGGGGAAAGCTTGATCGAGAGGGCGACGCCCACTGCAACGACAACCACCCCCTAAGGCTGGGCACCCCTGGTGAGAGTGGGGTACCGGGCAGCAGTGCTGGAGCCCTGGCTGGAGCCCCAGGGTGGCCTGGAGTCACATGCTGGTGAGGGCTTGTAGTTCTGGAGAAAGATTATGTCAGCCAAAGATCATCCCAGGGACAATATGGAGAATAAACTCAAGAAATGGAATTTAAAGTTTACCTTCAGACAAGGGAGGCAAATGCAACCAACAGGGAGGCCTGGTGACAGCGCGTCCGACATGGGACGGCAGACTGCAAAGACAAAATCAGCCTCAGGTTGGGCCCCCCCGGTGTGAGTGGGGGACCGGGTTGCAGTGCTGGAGCCCTGGGTGTGGTGCTGGAGACAAAGACTTGTGAGGGCTTGTAGTTCTGGAGCAAGATTAAGTCAGCCAAAGATCATCCCAGGGACAATATGGAGAATAAACTCAAGAAATGTAATTTAAAGTTTACCTTCAGACAAGGGAGGCAAATGCAACCAACAGGGAGGCCTGGTGACAGCTCGTCCGACGTGAGGCGGCACACTGCAATGACAACCTCGGCCTCAGGCTGGGCCCCCCTGGTGCGAGTGGGGGACCGAGGTTGCACAGGCGGAACTCCTGGTGCGGTGCTGAAGACAAAGGCTTGTGAGGGCTTGTAGTTCTGGAGAAAGATTATGTCAGCCAAAGATCATCCCAGGGACAATATGGAGAATAAACTCAAGAAATGGAATTTAAAGTTTACCTTCAGACAAGGGAGGCAAATGCAACAAACAGGGAGGCCTGGTGACAGCGCGTCCGACATGGGAGAGCACACTGCAATGACAAACCCGGCCTCAGGCTGGGCCCCCCTGGTGCAAGTGGCTGACCGGGTTGCAGGACAAAGCTCTGGGTGCGATGGTGAAGACAAAGGCTGGTGAGGGCTTGTCGTTCTGGAGAAAGATTATGTCAGCCAAAGATCATCCCAGGGACAATATGGAGAATAAACTCAAGAAATGGAATTTAAAGTTTACCTTCAGACAAGGGAGGCAAATGCAACCAACAGGGAGGCCTGGGGAAAGCTTGATCGAGAGGGCGACGCCCACTGCAACGACAACCACCCCCTAAGGCTGGGCACCCCTGGTGAGAGTGGGGGACCGGGCAGCAGTGCTGGAGCCCTGGCTGGAGCCCCAGGGTGGCCTGGAGTCACATGCTGGTGAGGGCTTGTAGTTCTGGAGCAAGATTAAGTCAGCCGTAGATCATCCCAGGGACAATATGGAGAATAAACTCAAGAAATGGAATTTAAAGTTTACCTTCAGACAAGGGAGGCAAATGCAACCAACAGGGAGGCCTGGTGACAGCGCGTCCGACATGGGAGAGCACACTGCAATGACAAACTCGGCCTCAGGCTGGGCCCCCCTGGTGCGAGTGGCTGACCGGGTTGCAGGCCAGAGCTCTGGGTGCGATGGTGAAGACAAAGGCTGGTGAGGGCTTGTAGTTCTGGGCACACTGCAATGACAAACTCAGCCTCAGGCTGGGCCCCCCTGGTGCGAGTGGCTGACCGGGTTGCAGGCCAGAGCTCTGGGTGCGATGGTGAAGACAAAGGCTGGTGAGGGCTTGTAGTTCTGGAGAAAGATTATGTCAGCCAAAGATCATCCCAGGGACAATATGGAGAATAAACTCAAGAAATGGAATTTAAAGTTTACCTTCAGACAAGGGAGGCAAATGCAACCAACAGGGAAGCCTGGTGACAGCGCGTCCGACAAGGGACGGCAAACTGCAATGACAAACTCGGCCTCAGGCAGGGCTCCCCTGGTGCGAGTGGGTGACCGGGTTGCAGGCCAGAGCTCTGGGTGCGATGGTGAAGACAAAGGCTGGTGAGGGCTTGTAGTTCTGGGCACACTGCAATGACAAACCCGGCCTCAAGCTGGGCCCCCCTAGTGCGAGTGGCTGACCGGGTTGCAGACCAAAGCTCTAGGTGCGATGGTGAAGACAAAGGCTGGTGAGGGCTTGTCGTTCTGGAGAAAGATTATATCAGCCAAAGATCATCCCAGGGACAATATGGAGAATAAACTCAAGAAATGTAATTTAAAGTTTACCTTCAGACAAGGGAGGCAAATGCAACCAACAGGGAGGCCTGGGGAAAGCTTGATCGAGAGGGCGACGCCCACTGCAACGACAACCACCCCCTAAGGCTGGGCACCCCTGGTGAGAGTGGGGGACCGGGCAGCAGTGCTGGAGCCCTGGCTGGAGCCCCAGGGTGGCCTGGAGTCACATGCTGGTGAGGGCTTGTAGTTCTGGAGCAAGATTAAGTCAGCCGTTGATCATCCCAGGGACAATATGGAGAATAAACTCAAGAAATGGAATTTAAAGTTTACCTTCAGACAAGGGAGGCAAATGCAACCAACAGGGAGGCCTGGTGACAGCGCTTCCGACATGGGAGAGCACACTGCAATGACAAACTCGGCCTCAGGCTGGGCCCCCCTGGTGCGAGTGGCTGACCAGGTTGCAGGCCAGAGCTCTGGGTGCGATGGTGAAGACAAAAGCTGGTGAGGGCTTGTAGTTCTGGGCACACTGCAATGACAAACTCAGCCTCAGGCTGGGCCCCCCTGGTGCGAGTGGCTGACCGGGTTGCAGGCCAGAGCTCTGGGTGCGATGGTGAAGACAAAGGCTGGTGAGGGCTTGTAGTTCTGGAGAAAGATTATGTCAGCCAAAGATCATCCCAGGGAGAATATGGAGAATAAACTCAAGAAATGGAATTTAAAGTTTACCTTCAGACAAGGGAGGCAAATGCAACCAACAGGGAAGCCTGGTGACAGCGCGTCCGACAAGGGACGGCAAACTGCAATGACAAACTCGGCCTCAGGCAGGGCCCCCCTGGTGCGAGTGGATGACCGGGTTGCAGGCCAGAGCTCTGGGTGCGATGGTGAAGACAAAGGCTGGTGAGGGCTTGTAGTTCTGGGCACACTGCAATGACAAACCCGGCATCAAGCTGGGCCACCCTGGTGCGAGTGGCTGACCGGGTTGCAGGCCAAACCTCTAGGTGCGATGGTGAAGACAAAGGCTGGTGAGGGCTTGTCGTTCTGGAGAAAGATTATGTCAGCCAAAGATCATCCCAGGGACAATATGGAGAATAAACTCAAGAAATGGAATTTAAAGTTTACCTTCAGACAAGGGAGGCAAATGCAACCAACAGGGAGGCCTGGGGAAAGCTTGATCGAGAGGGCGACGCCCACTGCAACGACAACCACCCCCTAAGGCTGGGCACCCCTGGTGAGAGTGGGGGACCGGGCAGCAGTGCTGGAGCCCTGGCTGGAGCCCCAGGGTGGCCTGGAGTCACATGCTGGTGAGGGCTTGTAGTTCTGGAGCAAGATTAAGTCAGCCGTAGATCATCCCAGGGACAATATGGAGAATAAACTCAAGAAATGTAATTTAAAGTTTACCTTCAGACAAGGGAGGCAAATGCAACCAACAGGGAGGCCTGGTGACAGCGCTTCCGACATGGGAGAGCACACTGCAATGACAAACTCGGCCTCAGGCTGGGCCCCCCTGGTGCGAGTGGCTGACCAGGTTGCAGGCCAGAGCTCTGGGTGCGATGGTGAAGACAAAGGCTGGTGAGGGCTTGTAGTTCTGGGCACACTGCAATGACAAACTCAGCCTCAGGCTGGGCCCCCCTGGTGCGAGTAGCTGACCGGGTTGCAGGCCAGAGCTCTGGGTGCGATGGTGAAGACAAAGGCTGGTGAGGGCTTGTAGTTCTGGAGAAAGATTATGTCAGCCAAAGATCATCCCAGGGACAATATGGAGAATAAACTCAAGAAATGGAATTTAAAGTTTACCTTCAGACAAGGGAGGCAAATGCAACAAACAGGGAGGCCTGGTGACAGCGCGTCCGACATGGGACGGCACACTGCAATGACAAACCCGGCCTCAGGCTGGGCCCCCCTGGTGCGAGTGGGTGACCGGGTTGCGGCCAGAGCTCTGGGTGCGATGGTGAAGACAAAGGCTGGTGAGGGCTTGTAGTTCTGGGCACACTGCAATGACAAACCCGGCCTCAGGCTGGGCCCCCCTGGTGCGAGTGGCTGACCGGGTTTAAGAACAAAGCTCTGGGTGCGATGGTGAAGACAAAGGCTGGTGAGGGCTTGTCGTTCTGGAGAAAGATTATGTCAGCCAAAGATCATCCCAGGGACAATATGGAGACTAAACTCAAGAAATGGAATTTAAAGTTTACCTTCAGACAAGGGAGGCAAATGCAACCAACAGGGAGGCCTGGTGACAGCGCGTCCGACATGGAACGGCAGACTGCAAAGACAAAATCAGCCTCAGGTTGGGCCCCCCCGGTGTGAGTGGGGGACCGGGTTACAGTGCTGGAGCCCTGGGTGTGGTGCTGGAGACAAAGACTTGTGAGGGCTTGTAGTTCTGGAGCAAGATTAAGTCAGCCAAAGATCATCCCAGGGACAATATGGAGACTAAACTCAAGAAATGGAATTTAAAGTTTACCTTCAGACAAGGGAGGCAAATGCAACCAACAGGGAGGCCTGGTGACAGCGCGTCCGATGTGGGACGGCACACTGCAATGACAACCTCGGCCTCAGGCTGGGCCCCCCTGGTGTGAGTGGGGGACCGAGTTTGCACTGGCAGAAATCCTGGTGCGGTGCTGAAGACAAAGGCTGGTGAGGGCTTGTAGTTCTGGAGAAAGATTATGTCAGCCAAAGATCATCCCAGGGACAATATGTAGAATCAACTCAAGAAATGGAATTTAAAGTTTACCTTCACACAAGGGAGGCAAATGCAACCAACAGGGAGGCCTGGTGACAGCGCGTCCGACAAGGGACGGCAAACTGCAATGACAAACTCGGCCTCAGGCAGGGCCCCCCTGGTGCGAGTGGGTGACCGGGTTGCGGCCAGAGCTCTGGGTGCGATGGTGAAGACAAAGGCTGGTGAGGGCTTGTAGTTCTGGGCACACTGCAATGACAAACCCGGCCTCAGGCTGGGCCCCCCTGGTGCGAGTGGCTGACCGGGTTTAAGGACAAAGCTCTGGGTGCGATGGTGAAGACAAAGGCTGGTGAGGGCTTGTCGTTCTGGAGAAAGATTATGTCAGCCAAAGATCATCCCAGGGACAATATGGAGAATAAACTCAAGAAATGTAATTTAAAGTTTACCTTCAGACAAGGGAGGCAAATGCAACCAACAGGGAGGCCTGGGGAAAGCTTGATCGAGAGGGCGACGCCCACTGCAACGACAACCACCCCCTAAGGCTGGGCACCCCTGGTGAGAGTGGGGGACCGGGCAGCAGTGCTGGAGCCCTGGCTGGAGCCCCAGGGTGGCCTGGAGTCACATGCTGGTGAGGGCTTGTAGTTCTGGAGCAAGATTAAGTCAGCCGTAGATCATCCCAGGGACAATATGGAGAATAAACTCAAGAAATGGAATTTAAAGTTTACCTTCAGACAAGGGAGGCAAATGCAACCAACAGGGAGGCCTGGTGACAGCGCGTCCGACATGGGAGACCACACTGCAATGACAAACTCGGCCTCAGGCTGGGCCCCCCTGGTGCGAGTGGCTGACCGGGTTGCAGGCCAGACCTCTGGGTGCGATGGTGAAGACAAAGGCTGGTGAGGGCTTGTAGTTCTGGGCACACTGCAATGACAAACTCAGCCTCAGGCTGGGCCCCCCTGGTGCGAGTGGCTGACCGGGTTGCAGGCCAGAGCTCTGGGTGCGATGGTGAAGACAAAGGCTGGTGAGGGCTTGTAGTTCTGGAGAAAGATTATGTCAGCCAAAGATCATCCCAGGGACAATATGGAGAATAAACTCAAGAAATGGAATTTAAAGTTTACCTTCAGACAAGGGAGGCAAATGCAACCAACAGGGAAGCCTGGTGACAGCGCGTCCGACAAGGGACGGCAAACTGCAATGACAAACTCGGCCTCAGGCAGGGCCCCCCTGGTGCGAGTGGGTGACCGGGTTGCAGGCCAGAGCTCTGGGTGCGATGGTGAAGACAAAGGCTGGTGAGGGCTTGTAGTTCTGGGCACACTGCAATGACAAACCCGGCCTCAGGCTGGGCCCCCCTAGTGCGAGTGGCTGACCGGGTTGCAGGCCAAAGCTCTGGGTGCGATGGTGAAGACAAAGGCTGGTGAGGGCTTGTCGTTCTGGAGAAAGATTATGTCAGCCAAAGATCATCCCAGGGACAATATGGAGAATAAACTCAAGAAATGTAATTTAAAGTTTACCTTCAGACAAGGGAGGCAAATGCAACCAACAGGGAGGCCTGGTGAAAGCTTGATCAAGAGGGCGACGCCCACTGCAACGATAACCACCCCCTAAGGCTGGACACCCCTGGTGAGGGTGGGGGACCAAGGTTGCACTGGCGGAACTCCTGGTGCGGTGCTGAAGACAAAGGCTGGTGAGGGCTTGTAGTTCTGGAGAAAGATTATGTCAGCCAAAGATCATCGCAGGGACAATATGGAGAATAAACTCAAGAAATGTAATTTAAAGTTTACCTTCAGACAAGGGAGGCAAATGCAACCAACAGGGAGGCCTGGTGACAGCGCGTCCGACAAGGGACGGCAAACTGCAATGACAAACTCGGCCTCAGGCAGGGCCCCCCTGGTGCGAGTGGGTGACCGGGTTGCGGCCAGAGCTCTGGGTGCGATGGTGAAGACAAAGGCTGGTGAGGGCTTGTAGTTCTGGGCACACTGCAATGACAAACCCGGCCTCAGGCTGGGCCCCCCTGGTGCGAGTGGCTGACCGGGTTGCAGGACAAAGCTCTGGGTGCGATGGTGAAGACAAAGGCTGGTGAGGGCTTGTCGTTCTGGAGAAAGATTATGTCAGCCAAAGATCATCCCAGGGACAATATGGAGAATAAACTCAAGAAATGGAATTTAAAGTTTACCTTCAGACAAGGGAGGCAAATGCAACCAACAGGGAGGCCTGGGGAAAGCTTGATCGAGAGGGCGACGCCCACTGCAACGACAACCACCCCCTAAGGCTGGGCACCCCTGGTGAGGGTGGGGTACCGGGCAGCAGTGCTGGAGCCCTGGCTGGAGCCCCAGGGTGGCCTGGAGTCACATGCTGGTGAGGGCTTGTAGTTCTGGAGCAAGATTAAGTCAGCCGTAGATCATCCCAGGGACAATATGGAGAATAAACTCAAGAAATGGAATTTAAAGTTTACCTTCAGACAAGGGAGGCAAATGCAACCAACAGGGAGGCCTGGTGACAGCGCGTCCGACATGGGAGAGCACACTGCAATGACAAACTCGGCCTCAGGCTGGGCCCCCCTGGTGCGAGTGGCTGACCAGGTTGCAGGCCAGAGCTCTGGGTGCGATGGTGAAGACAAAGGCTGGTGAGGGCTTGTAGTTCTGGGCACACTGCAATGACAAACTCAGCCTCAGGCTGGGCCCCCCTGATGCGAGTGGCTGACCGGGTTGCAGGCCAGAGCTCTGGGTGCGATGGTGAAGACAAAGGCTGGTGAGGGCTTGTAGTTCTGGAAAAAGATTATGTCAGCCAAAGATCATCCCAGGGACAATATGGAGAATAAACTCAAGAAATGGAATTTAAAGTTTACCTTCAGACAAGGGAGGCAAATGCAACCAAAAAGGAGGCCTGATGACAGCGCGTCCGACATGGGACGGCACACTGCAATGACAAACTCGGCCTTAGGCTGGGCCCCCCTGGTGCCAGTGGCTGACCGGGTAGCAGGCCAGAGCTCTGGGTGCGATGGTGAAGACAAAGGCTGGTGAGGGCTTATAGTTCTGGAGCAAGATTAAGTCAGCCGTAGATCATCCCAGGCACAATATGGAGAATAAACTCAAGAAATGGAATTTAAAGTTTACCTTCAGACAAGGGAGGCAAATGCAACCGAAAGGGAGGCCTGGTGATAGCGCGTCCGATGTGGGACGGCACACTGCAATGACAAAATCAGCCTCAGGCTGGGCCCCCCTGGTGTGAGTGGGTGACCGGGTTGCAGTGCTGGAGCCCTGGGTGTGGTGCTGGAGACAAAGGCTTGTGAGGGCTTGTAGTTCTGGAGAAAGATTATGTCAGCCAAAGATCATCCCAGGGACAATATGGAGAATAAACTCAAGAAATGGAATTTAAAGTTTACCTTCAGACAAGGGAGGCAAATGCAACCAACAGGGAGGCCTGGTGACAGCGCGTCCGATGTGGGACGGCACACTGCAATGACAACCTCGGCCTCAGGCTGGGCCCCCCTGGTGCGAGTGGGGGACCGAGTTTGCACTGGCAGAAATCCTGGTGCGGTGCTGAAGACAAAGGCTGGTGAGGGCTTGTAGTTCTGGAGAAAGATTATGTCAGCCAAAGATCATCCCAGGAACAATATGGAGAATAAACTCAAGAAATGGAATTTAAAGTTTACCTTCAGACAAGGGAGGCAAATGCAACCAACAGGGAGGCCTGGTGACAGCGCGTCCGACAAGGGACGGCAAACTGCAATGACAAACTCGGCCTCAGGCAGGGCCCCCCTGGTGCGAGTGGGTGACCGGGTTGCGGCCAGAGCTCTGGGTGCGATGGTGAAGACAAAGGCTGGTGAGGGCTTGTAGTTCTGGGCACACTGCAATGACAAACCCGGCCTCAGGCTGGGCCCCCCTGGTGCGAGTGGCTGACCGGGTTGCAGGACAAAGCTCTGGGTGCGATGGTGAAGACAAAGGCTGGTGAGGGCTTGTCGTTCTGGAGAAAGATTATGTCAGCCAAAGATCATCCCAGGGACAATATGGAGAATAAACTCAAGAAATGTAATTTAAAGTTTACCTTCAGACAAGGGAGGCAAATGCAACCAACAGGGAGGCCTGGGGAAAGCTTGATCGAGAGGGCGACGCCCACTGCAACGACAACCACCCCCTAAGGCTGGGCACCCCTGGTGAGAGTGGGGGACCGGGCAGCAGTGCTGGAGCCCTGGCTGGAGCCCCAGGGTGGCCTGGAGTCACATGCTGGTGAAGGCTTGTAGTTCTGGAGCAAGATTAAGTCAGCCGTAGATCATCCCAGGGACAATATGGAGAATAAACTCAAGAAATGGAATTTAAAGTTTACCTTCAGACAAGGGAGGCAAATGCAACCAACAGGGAGGCCTGGTGACAGCGCGTCCGACATGGGAGAGCACACTGCAATGACAAACTCGGCCTCAGGCTGGGCCCCCCTGGTGCGAGTGGCTGACCGGGTTGCAGGCCAGAGCTCTGGGTGCGATGGTGAAGACAAAGGCTGGTGAGGGCTTGAAGTTCTGGGCACACTGCAATGACAAACTCAGCCTCAGGCTGGGCCCCCCTTGTGCGAGTGGCTGACCGGGTTGCAGGCCAGAGCTCTGGGTGCGATGGTGAAGACAAAGGCTGGTGAGGGCTTGTAGTTCTGGAGAAAGATTATGTCAGCCAAAGATCATCCCAGGGACAATATGGAGAATAAACTCAAGAAATGGAATTTAAAGTTTACCTTCAGACAAGGGAGGCAAATGCAACCAACAGGGAAGCCTGGTGACAACGCGTCCGACAAGGGACGGCAAACTGCAATGACAAACTCGGCCTCAGGCAGGGCCCCCCTGGTGCGAGTGGGTGACCGGGTTGCAGGCAAGAGCTCTGGGTGCGATGGTGAAGACAAAGGCTGGTGAGGGCTTGTAGTTCTGGGCACACTGCAATGACAAACCCGGCCTCAGGCTGGGCCCCCCTGGTGCGAGTGGCTGACCGGGTTGCAGGCCAAAGCTCTGGGTGCGATGGTGAAGACAAAGGCTGGTGAGGGCTTGTCGTTCTGGAGAAAGATTATGTCAGCCAAAGATCATCCCAGGGACAATATGGAGAATAAACTCAAGAAATGTAATTTAAAGTTTACCTTCAGACAAGGGAGGCAAATGCAACCAACAGGGAGGCCTGGGGAAAGCTTGATCGAGAGGGCGACGCCCACTGCAACGACAACCACCCCGTAAGGCTGGGCACCCCTGGTGAGAGTGGGGGACCGGGCAGCAGTGCTGGAGCCCTGGCTGGAGCCCCAGGGTGGCCTGGAGTCACATGCTGGTGAGGGCTTGTAGTTCTGGAGCAAGATTAAGTCAGCCGTAGATCATCCCAGGGACAATATGGAGAATAAACTCAAGAAATGGAATTTAAAGTTTACCTTCAGACAAGGGAGGCAAATGCAACCAACAGGGAGGCCTGGTGACAGCGCGTCCGACATGGGAGAGCACACTGCAATGACAAACTCGGCCTCAGGCTGGGCCCCCCTGGTGCGAGTGGCTGACCGGGTTGCAGGCCAGAGCTCTGGGTGCGATGGTGAAGACAAAGGCTGGTGAGGGCTTGTGGTTCTGGGCACACTGCAATGACAAACTCAGCCTCAGGCTGGGCCCCCCTGGTGCGAGTGGCTGACCGGGTTGCAGGCCAGAGCTCTGGGTGCGATGGTGAAGACAAAGGCTGGTGAGGGCTTGCAGTTCTGGAGAAAGATTATGTCAGCCAAAGATCATCCCAGGGACAATATGGAGAATAAACTCAAGAAATGGAATTTAAAGTTTACCTTCAGACAAGGGAGGCAAATGCAACAAACAGGGAAGCCTGGGGACAGCGCGTCTGACATGGGACGGCAGACTGCAATGACAAAATCAGCCTCAGGCTGGGCCCCCCTGGTGTGAGTGGGGAACCGGGTTGCAGTGCTGGAGCCCTGGGTGTGGTGCTGGAGACAAAGACTTGTGAGGGCTTGTAGTTCTGGAGCAAGATTAAGTCAGCCAAAGATCATCCCTGGGACAATATGGAGAATAAACACAAGAAATGGAATTTAAAGTTTACCTTCAGACAAGGGAGGCAAATGCAACCAACAGGGAGGCCTGGTGACAGCTCGTCCGACGTGGAACGGCAAGCTGCAATGACAACCTCGGCCTCAGGCTGGGCCCCCCTGGTGCGAGTGGGGGACAGAGGTTGCACTGGCAGAAATCCTGGTGCGGTGCTGAAGACAAAGGCTGGTGAGGGCTTGTAGTTCTGGAGAAAGATTATGTCAGCCAAAGATCATCCCAGGGACAATATGGAGAATAAACTCAAGAAATGGAATTTAAAGTTTAGCTTCAGACAAGGGAGGCAAATGCAACCAAAAAGGAGGCCTGATGACAGCGCGTCCGACATGGGACGGCACACTGCAATGACAAACTCGGCCTTAGGCTGGGCCCCCCTGGTGCCAGTGGCTGACCGGGTAGCAGGCAAGAGCTCTGGGTGCGATGGTGAAGACAAAGGCTGGTGAGGGCTTGTAGTTCTGGAGAAAGATTATGTCAGCCAAAGAACATCCCAGGGACAATATGGAGAATAAACTCAAGAAATGGAATTTAAAGTTTACCTTCAGACAA
Source organism: Nelusetta ayraudi (assembly GCF_046127955.1). Taxonomy (NCBI): domain Eukaryota; kingdom Metazoa; phylum Chordata; class Actinopteri; order Tetraodontiformes; family Monacanthidae; genus Nelusetta; species Nelusetta ayraudi. The sequence goes on from NW_027466102.1 coordinate 543,369, forward strand.
GGGAGGCAAATGCAACCAACAGGGAGGCATGGTGACAGCGCGTCCGATGTGGGACGGCACACTGCAATGACAACCTCGGCCTCAGGCTGGGCCCCCCTGGTGAGAGTGGGGTACCGGGCAGCAGTGCTGGAGCCCTGGCTGGAGCCCCAGGGTGGCCTGGAGTCACATGCTGGTGAGGGCTTGTAGTTCAGGAGAAAGATTATGTCAGCCAAAGATCATCCCAGGCACAATATGGAGAATAAACTCAAGAAATGGAATTTAAAGTTTACCTTCAGACAAGGGAGGCAAATGCAACCAACAGGGAGGCCTGGTGAAAGCACGTCCGACATGGGACGGCACACTGCAATGAAAAACTAGGCCTCAGGCTGGGCCCCCCTGGTGCGAGTGGCTGACCGAGTTGCAGGCCAGAGCTCTGGGTGCGATGGTGAAGACAAAGGCTGGTGAGGGCTTGTAGTTCTGGAGAAAGATTATGTCAGCCAAAGATCATCCCAGGGACAATATGGAGAATAAACTCAAGAAATGGAATTTAAAGTTTACCTTCAGACAAGGGAGGCAAATGCAACCAACAGGGAGGCCTGGTGACAGCGCGTCAGACATGGGACGGCAGACAGCAAAGACAAAATCAGCCTCAGGTTGGGCCCCCCCGGTGTGAGTGGGGGACCGGGTTGCAGTGCTGGAGCACTGGGTGTGGTGCTGGAGACAAAGACTTGTGAGGGCTTGTAGTTCTGGAGCAAGATTAAGTCAGCCAAAGATCATCCCAGGGACAATATGGAGAATAAACTCAAGAAATGGAATTTAAAGTTTACCTTCAGACAAGGGAGGCAAATGCAAAAAACAGGGAGGCCTGGTGACAGCGCGTCCGACATGGGACGGCACACTGCAATGACAAACCCGGCCTCAGGCTGGGCCCCCCTGGTGCGAGGGGGGGACAGAGGTTGCACAGGCGGAACTCCTGGTGCGGTGCTGAAGACAAAGGCTTGTGAGGGCTTGTAGTTCTGGAGAAAGATTATGTCAGCCAAAGATCATCCCAGGGACAATATGGAGAATAAACTCAAGAAATGGAATTTAAAGTTTACCTTCAGACAAGGGAGGCAAATGCAACCAACAGGGAGGCCTGGTGACAGCGCGTCCGATGTGGGACGGCACACTGCAATGACAATCTCGGCCTCAGGCTGGGCCCCCCTAGTGTGAGTGGGGGACCATGTTGCAGTGCTGTAGCTCTGGGTGCGATGGTGAAGACAGAAGCTGGTGAGGGCTTGTAGTTCTGGAGAAAGATTATGTCAGCCAAAGATCATCACAGGGACAATATGGAGAATAAACTCAAGAAATGTAATTTAAAGTTTACCTTCAGACAAGGGAGGCAAATGCAACCAACAGGGAGGCCTGGGGAAAGCTTGATCGAGAGGGAGACGCCCACTGCAACGACAACCACCGCCTAAGGCTGGGCACCCCTGGTGAGAGTGGGGGACCGGGCAGCAGTGCTGGAGCCCTGGCTGGTGCCCCAGGGTGGCCTGGAGTCACATGCTGGTGAGGGCTTGTAGTTCTGGAGAAAGATTATGTCAGCCAAAGATCATCCCAGGGACAATATGGAGAATAAACTCAAGAAATGGAATTTAAAGTTTACCTTCAGACAAGGGAGGCAAATGCAACCAACAGGGAGGCCTGGTGACAGCGCGTCCGACATGGGACGGCACACTGCAATGACAAAATCAGCCTCAGGTTGGGCCCCCCCGGTTTGAGTGGGGGACCGGGTTGCAGTGCTGGAGCCCTGGGTGTGGTGCTGGAGACAAAGACTTGTAAGGGCTTGTAGTTCTGGAGCAAGATTAAGTCAGCCAAAGATCATCCCAGGGACAATATGGAGACTAAACTCAAGAAATGGAATTTAAAGTTTACCTTCAGACAAGGGAGGCAAATGCAACCAACAGGGAGGCCTGGGGACAGCTTGATCGAGAGGGCGACGCCCACTGCAACGACAACCAACCCCTAAGGCTGGACACCCATGGTGAGGGTGGGGGACCGGGCAGCAGTGCTAGAGCCCTGGCTGGAACCCCGGTCTGGCCTGGAGTCACATGCTGGTGAGGGCTTGTAGTTCTGGAGCAAGATAAAGTCAGCCGTAGATCATCCCAGGGACAATATGGAGAATAAACTCAAGAAATGGAATTTAAAGTTTACCTTCAGACAAGGGAGGCAAATGCAACCAACAGGGAGGCCTGGGGACAGCTCGTCCGATGTGGGGCGGCACACTGCAATGACAAAATCGCCCTTAGGGTGGGCCCCCCTAGTGTGAGTAGGGGACCGGGTTGCAGTGCTAGAGCTCTGGGTGCGGTGCTGAAAACAAAGGCTGGTGAGGGCTTGTAGTTCTGGGGAAAGATTATGTCAGCCAAAGATCATCCCAGGGGAAAATATGGAGAATAAACTCAAGAAATGTAATTCAAAGATTACCTTCAGACAAGGGAGGCAAATGCAACCAACAGGGAGGCCTGGGGAAAGCTTGATCGAGAGGGCGACGCCCACTGCAACGACAACCACCGCCTAAGGCTGGGCACCCCTGGTGAGAGTGGGGGACCGGGCAGCAGTGCTAGAGCCCTGGCTGGAACCCCGGTCTGGCCTGGAGTCACATGCTGGTGAGGGCTTGTAGTTCTGGAGAAAGATAAAGTCAGCCGTAGATCATCCCAGGGACAATATGGAGAATAAACTCAAGAAAGGGAATTTAAAGTTTACCTTCAGACAAGGGAGGCAAATGCAACCAACAGGGAGGCCTGGGGACAGCTCGTCCGATGTGGGGCGGCACACTGCAATGACAAAATCGCCCTTAGGGTGGGCCCCCCTAGTGTGAGTAGGGGACCGGGTTGCAGTGCTGGAGCTCTGGGTGCGGTGCTGAAGACAAAGGCTGGTGAGGGCTTGTAGTTCTGGGGAAAGATTATGTCAGCCAAAGATCATCCCAGGGGAAAATATGGAGAATAAACTCAAGAAATGTAATTTAAAGTTTACATTCAGACAAGGTAGGCAAATGCAACCAACAGGGAGGCCTGGGGAAAGCTTGATCGAGAGGGCGACGCCCACTGCAACGACAACCACCGCCTAAGGCTGGGCACCCCTGGTGAGAGTGGGGGACCGGGCAGCAGTACTGGAGCCCTGGCTGGAACCCCGGTCTGGCCTGGAGTCACATGCTGGTGAGGGCTTGTAGTTCTGGAGCAAGATTAAGTCAGCCGTAGATCATCCCAGGCACAATATGGAGAATAAACTCAAGAAATGGAATTTAAAGTTTACCTTCAGACAAGGGAGGCAAATGCAACCAACGGGGAGGCCTGGTGACAGCGCGTCCGATGTGGGACGGCACACTGCAATGACAAAATCAGCCTCAGGCTGGGCCCCCCTGGTGTGAGTGGGTGACCGGGCAGCAGTGCTGGAGCCCTGGGTGTGGTGCTGGAGACAAAGGCTTGTGAGGGTTTGTAGTTCTGGAGCAAGATTATGTCAGCCAAAGATCATCCCAGGCACAATATGGAGAATAAACTCAAGAAATGTAATTTAAAGTTTACCTTCAGACAAGGGAGGCAAATGCAACCAAAAGGGAGGCCTGGTGACAGCGCGTCCGACATGGGACGGCACACTGCAATGACAAACTCGGCCTCAGGCTGGGCCCCCTTGGTGCGAGTGGGTGACCGGGTTGCAGGCCAGAGCTCTGGGTGCGATGGTGAAGACAAAGAATGGTGAGGGCTTGTAGTTCTGGAGCAAGATTATGTCAGCCAAAGATCATCCCAGGGACAATATGGAAAATAAACTCAAGAAATGGAATTTAAAGTTTACCTTCAGACGAGGGAGGCAAATGCAACCAACAGGGAGGCTAGATGACAGGTCGTCCGACATGGGACGGCACACTGCAATGACAAACTCGGCCTCAGGCTGGGCACCCCCTAGTGTGAGTGGGGGACCAGGTTGCAGTGCTGTAGCTCTGGGTGCGATAGTGAAGACAGAAGCTGGTGAGGGCTTGTAGTTCTGGAGAAAGATTATGTCAGCCAAAGATCATCCCAGGGACAATATGGAGAATAAACTCAAGAAATGTAATTTAAAGTTTACCTTCATACAAGGGAGGCAAATGCAACCAACAGGGAGGCCTGGGGAAAGCTTGATCGAGAGGGCGACGCCAACTGCAACGACAACCACCGCCTAAGGCTGGGCACCCCTGGTGAGAGTGGGGGACCGGGCAGCAGTGCTGGAGCCCTGGCTGGTGCCCCAGGGTGGCCTGGAGTCACATGCTGGTGAGGGCTTGTAGTTCTGGAGAAAGATTATGTCAGCCAAAGATCATCCCAGGGACAATATGGAGAATAAACTCAAGAAATGGAATTTAAAGTTTACCTTCAGACAAGGGAGGCAAATGCAACCAACAGGGAGGCCTGGTGACAGCGCGTCCGACATGGGACGGCACACTGCAATGACAAAATCAGTCTCAGGTTGGGCCCCCCCGGTGTGAGTGGGGGACCGGGTTGCAGTGCTGGAGCCCTGGGTGTGGTGCTGGAGACAAAGACTTGTGAGGGCTTGTAGTTCTGGAGCAAGATTAAGTCAGCCAAAGATCATCCCAGGGACAATATGGAGACTAAACTCAAGAAATGGAATTTAAAGTTTACCTTCAGACAAGGGAGGCAAATGCAACCAACAGGGAGGCCTGGGGACAGCTTGATCGAGAGGGCGACGCCCACTGCAACGACAACCAACCCCTAAGGCTGGACACCCATGGTGAGGGTGGGGGACCGGGCAGCAGTGCTAGAGCCCTGGCTGGAACCCCGGTCTGGCCTGGAGTCACATGCTGGTGAGGGCTTGTAGTTCTGGAGCAAGATTAAGACAGCCGTAGATCATCCCAGGGACAATATGGAGAATAAACTCAAGAAATGGAATTTAAAGTTTACCTTCAGACAAGGGAGGCAAATGCAACCAACAGGGAGGCCTGGTGACAGCGCGTCCGACATGGGAGAGCACACACCAATGACAAACTCGGCCTTAGGCTGGGCCCCCCTGGTGCGAGTGGCTGACCGGGTTGCAGGCCAGAGCTCTCGGTGCGATGGTGAAGACAAAGGCTGGTGAGGGCTTGTAGTTCTGGAGAAAGATTATGTCAGCCAAAGATCATCCCAGGGACAATATGGAGAATAAACTCAAGAAATGGAATTTAAAGTTTACCTTCAGACAAGGGAGGCAAATGCAACCAACAGGGAAGCCTGGTGACAGCGCGTCCGACAAGGGACGGCAAACTGCAATGACAAACTCGGCCTCAGGCAGGGCCCCCCTGGTGTGAGTGGGTGACCGGGTTGCAGGCCAGAGCTCTGGGTGCGATGGTGAAGACAAAGGCTGGTGAGGGCTTGTAGTTCTGGGCACACTGCAATGACAAACCCGGCCTCAGGCTGGGCCCCCCTGGTGCGAGTGGCTGACCGGGTTGCAGGCCAAAGCTCTGGGTGCGATGGTGAAGACAAAGGCTGGTGAGGGCTTGTCGTTCTGGAGAAAGATTATGTCAGCCAAAGATCATCCCAGGGACAATATGGAGAATAAACTCAAGAAATGGAATTTAAAGTTTACCTTCAGACAAGGGAGGCAAATGCAACCAACAGGGAGGCCTGGGGAAAGCTTGATCGAGAGGGCGACGCCCACTGCAACGACAACCACCCCCTAAGGCTGGGCACCCCTGGTGAGAGTGGGGGACCGGGCAGCAGTGCTGGAGCCCTGGCTGGAGCCCCAGGGTGGCCTGGAGTCACATGCTGGTGAGGGCTTGTAGTTCTGGAGCAAGATTAAGTCAGCCGTAGATCATCCCAGGGACAATATGGAGAATAAACTCAAGAAATGGAATTTAAAGTTTACCTTCAGACAAGGGAGGCAAATGCAACCAACAGGGAGGCATGGTGACAGCGCGTCCGATGTGGGACGGCACACTGCAATGACAACCTCGGCCTCAGGCTGGGCCCCCCTGGTGAGAGTGGGGTACCGGGCAGCAGTGCTGGAGCCCTGGCTGGAGCCCCAGGGTGGCCTGGAGTCACATGCTGGTGAGGGCTTGTAGTTCTGGAGAAAGATTATGTCAGCCAAAGATCATCCCAGGGACAATATGGAGAATAAACTCAAGAAATGGAATTTAAAGTTTACCTTCAGACAAGGGAGGCAAATGCAACCAACAGGGAGGACTGGGGAAAGCTTGATCGAGAGGGCGACGCCCACTGCAACGACAACCACCGCCTAAGGCTGGGCACCCCTGGTGAGAGTGGGGGACCGGGCAGCAGTGCTGGAGCCCTGGCTGGAGCCCCAGGGTGGCCTGGAGTCACATGCTGGTGAGGGCTTGTAGTTCTGGAGCAAGATTAAGTCAGCCGTAGATCATTCCAGGGACGATATGGACAATAAACTCAAGAAATGGAATTTAAAATTTACCTTCAGACAAGGGAGGCAAATGCAACCAACAGGGAGGCCTGGTGACAGCGCGTCCGACATGGGAGAGCACACTGCAATGACAAACTCGGCCTCAGGCTGGGCCCCCCTGGTGCGAGTGGGTGACCGGGTTGCAGGCCAGAGCTCTGGGTGCGATGGTGAAGACAAAGGCTGGGCACCCCTGGTGAGAGTGGGGGACCGGGCAGCAGTGCTGGAGCCCTGGCTGGAGCCCCAGGGTGGCCTGGAGTCACATGCTGGTGAGGGCTTGTAGTTCTGGAGCAAGATTAAGTCAGCCGTAGATCATCCCAGGGACAATATGGAGAATAAACTCAAGAAATGGAATTTAAAGTTTACCTTCAGACAAGGGAGGCAAATGCAACCAACAGGGAGGCATGGTGACAGCGCGTCCGATGTGGGACGGCACACTGCAATGACAACCTCGGCCTCAGGCTGGGCCCCCCTGGTGAGAGTGGGGTACCGGGCAGCAGTGCTGGAGCCCTGGCTGGAGCCCCAGGGTGGCCTGGAGTCACATGCTGGTGAGGGCTTGTAGTTCAGGAGAAAGATTATGTCAGCCAAAGATCATCCCAGGGACAATATGGAGAATAAACTCAAGAAATGGAATTTAAAGTTTACCTTCAGACAAGGGAGGCAAATGCAACCAACAGGGAGGACTGGTGACAGCACGTCCGACATGGGACGGCACACTGCAATGAAAAACTAGGCCTCAGGCTGGGCCCCCTGGTGCGAGTGGCTGACCGGGTTGCAGGCCAGAGCTCTGGGTGCGATGGTGAAGACAAAGGCTGGTGAGGGCTTGTAGTTCTGGAGAAAGATTATGTCAGCCAAAGAACATCCCAGGGACAATATGGAGAATAAACACAAGAAAGGGAATTTAAAGTTTACCTTCAGACAAGGGAGGCAAATGCAACCAACAGGGAGGCCTGGTGACAGCGCGTCCGATGTGGGACGACACACTGCAATGACAAAATCAGCCTCAGGCTTGGCACCCCAGGTGTGAGTGGGGGACCGAGTTGCAGTGCTGGAGCCCTGGGTGTGGTGCTGGAGACAAAGGCTTGTGAGGGCTTGTAGTTCTGGAGAAAGATTATGTCAGCCGTAGATCATCCCAGGGACAATATGGAGAATAAACTCAAGAAATGGAATTTGAAGTTTACCCTCAGACAAGGGAGGCAAATGCAACCAACAGGGAAGCCTGATGACAGGTCGTCCGACATGGGACGGCACACTGCAATGACAAACTCGGCCTAGGGCTGGGCCCCCCTAGTGTGAGTGGGGGACCGGGTTGCAGTGCTGTAGCTCTGGGTGCGATGGTGAAGACAGAAGCTGGTGAGGGCTTGTAGTTCTGGAGAAAGATTATGTCAGCCAAAGATCATCCCAGGGACAATATGGAGAATAAACTCAAGAAATGGAATTTAAAGTTTACCTTCAGACAAGGGAGGCAAATGCAACCAACAGGGAGGCCTGGGGAAAGCTTGATCGAGAGGGCGACGCCCACTGCAACGACAACCACCGCCTAAGGCTGGGCACCCCTGGTGAGAGTGGGGGACCGGGCAGCAGTGCTGGAGCCCTGGCTGGAGCCCCAGGGTGGCCTGGAGTCACATGCTGGTGAGGGCTTGTAGTTCTGGAGCAAGATTAAGTCAGCCGTAGATCATCCCAGGGACAATATGGACAATAAACTCAAGAAATGGAATTTAAAATTTACCTTCAGACAAGGGAGGCAAATGCAACCAACAAGGAGGCCTGATGACAGCGCGTCCGACATGGGACGGCACACTGCAATGACAAACTCGGCCTCAGGCTGGGCCCCCCTGGTGCGAGTGGGTGACCGGGTTGCAGGCCAGAGCTCTGGGTGCGATGGTGAAGACAAAGGCTGGTGAGGGCTTGTAGTTCTGGGCACACTGCAATGACAAACTCAGCCTCAGGCTGGGCCCCCCTGGTGCGAGTGGCTGACCGGGTTGCAGGCCAGAGCTCTGGGTGCGATGGTGAAGACAAAGGCTGGTGAGGGCTTGTAGTTCTGGAGAAAGATTATGTCAGCCAAAGATCATCCCAGGGACAATATGGAGAATAAACACAAGAAATGGAATTTAAAGTTTACCTTCAGACAAGGGAGGCAAATGCAACCAACAGGGAGGCCTGGGGACAGCGCGTCCGACATGGGACGGCAGACTGCAATGACAAAATCAGCCTCAGGCTGGGCCCCCCTGGTGTGAGTGGGGAACCGGGTTGCAGTGCTGGAGCCCTGGTTGTGGTGCTGGAGACAAAGACTTGTGAGGGCTTGTAGTTCTGGAACAAGATTAAGTCAGCCAAAGATCATCCCTGGGACAATATGGAGAATAAACACAAGAAATGGAATTTAAAGTTTACCTTCAGACAAGGGAGGCAAATGCAACCAACAGGGAGGCCTGGTGACAGCTCGTCCGACGTGGAACGGAAAGCTGCAATGACAACCTCGGCCTCAGGCTGGGCCCCCCTGGTGCGAGTGGGGGACCGAGGTTGCACTGGCGGAACTCCTGGTGCGGTGCTGAAGACAAAGGCTTGTGAGGGCTTGTAGTTCTGGAGCAAGATTATGTCAGCCAAAGATCATCCCAGGGACAATATGGAGAATAAACTCAAGAAATGTAATTTAAAATTTACCTTCAGACAAGGGAGGCAAATGCAACCAACAGGGAGGCCTGGTGACAGCGCGTCCGACATGGGACGGCACACTGCAATGACAAACTCGGCCTCAGATTGGGGCCCCTTGGTGCGAGTGGCTGACCGGGTTGCAGGCCAGAGCTCTGGGTGCGATGGTGAAGACAAAGAATGGTGAGGGCTTGTAGTTCAGGAGCAAGATTATGTCAGCCAAAGATCATCCCAGGGACAATATGGAAAATAGACTCAAGAAATGTAATTTAAAGTTTACCTTCAGACAAGGGAGGCAAATGCAACCAACAGGGAGGCCTGGGGAAAGCTTGATCGAGAGGGCGACGCCCACTGCAACGACAACCACCCCCTAAGGCTGGACACCCCTGGTGAGGGTGGGGGACCGGGCAGCAGTGCTAGAGCCCTGGCTGGAGCCCCGGTCTGGCCTGGAGTCACATGCTGGTGAGGGCTTGTAGTTCTGGAGCAAGATTAAGTCAGCCGTAGATCATCCCCGGCACAATATGGAGAATAAACTCAAGAAATGGAATTTAAAGTTTACCTTCAGACAAGGGAGGCAAATGCAACCAACAGGGAGGCCTGGTGATAGCGCGTCCGATGTGGGACGGCACACTGCAATGACAAACTCGGCCTCAGGCTGGGCCCCCCTGGTGCGAGTGGCTGACCGGGTTGCAGGCCAGAGCTCTGGGTGCGATGGTGAAGACAAAGGCTGGTGAGGGCTTGTAATTCTGGAGAAAGATTATGTCAGCCAAAGATCATCCCAGGGACAATATGGAGAATAAACTCAAGAAATGTAATTTAAAGTTTACCTTCAGACAAGGGAGGCAAATGCAACCAACAGGGAGGCCTGGTGACAACGCGTCCGACATGGGACGGCACACTGCAATGACAAAATTAGCCTCAGGCTGGGCACCCCTGGTGTGAGTGGGGGACCGAGTTGCAGTGCTGGATCCCTGGGTGTGGTGCTGGAGACAAAGGCTTGTGAGGGCTTTTAGTTCTGGAGAAAGATTATGTCAGCCAAAGATCATCCCAGGGACAATATGGAGAATAAAGTCAAGAAATGTAATTTAAAGTTTACCTTCAGACAAGGGAGGCAAATGCAACCAACAGGGAGGCCTGGGGAAAGCTTGATAGAGAGGGCGACGCCCACTGCAACGACAACCACCGCCTAAGGCTGGGCACACCTGGTGAGGCTGGGGGACCGGGCAGCAGTGCTGGAGCCCTGGCTGGAGCCCCGGTGTGGCCTGGAGTCACATGCTGGTGAGGGCTTGTAGTTCTGGAGAAAGATTAGGTCAGCCAAAGATCATCCCAGGGACAATATGGAGAATAAACTCTAGAAATGTAATTTAAAGTTTACCTTCAGACAAGGGAGGCAAATGCAACCAACAGGGAGGCCTGGTGACAGCGCGTACGACATGGAACGGCACACTGCAATGACAAACTCGGCCTCAGGCTGGGCCCCCTTGGTGCGAGTGGGTGACCGGGTTGCAGGCCAGAGCTCTGGGTGTGATGGTGAAGACAAAGGCTGGTGAGGGCTTGTAGTTCTGGAGAAAGATTATGTCAGCCAAAGATCATCCCAGGGACAATATGGAAAATAAACTCAAGAAATGTAATTTAAAGTTTACCTTCAGACAAGGGAGGCAAATGCAACCAACAGGGAAGCCTGGGGAAAGCTTGATCGAGAGGGCGACGCCCACTGCAACGACAACCACCGCCTAAGGCTGGGCCCCCCTGGTGAGAGTGGGGGACCGGGCAGCAGTGCTGGAGCCCTGGCTGGAGCCCCAGGGTAGCCTGGAGTCACATGCTGGTGAGGGCTTGTAGTTCTGGAGCCAGATTAAGTCAGCCGTAGATCATCCCAGGGACAATATGGAAAATAAACTCAAGAAAGGGAATTTAAAGTTTACCTTCAGACAAGGGTGGCAAATGCAACCAACAGGGAGGCCTGGTGAAAGCTTGATCAAGAGGGCGACGCCCACTGCAACGACAACCACCCCCTAAGGCTGGACACCCCTGGTGAGGGTGGGGGACCAAGGTTGCACTGGCGGAACTCCTGGTGCGGTGCTGAAGACAAAGGTTGGTGAGGGCTTGTAGTTCTGGAGCCAGATTAAGTCAGCCGTAGATCATCCCAGGGACAATATGGAGAATAAACTCAAGAAAGGGAATTTAAAGTTTACCTTCAGACAAGGGAGGCAAATGCAACCAACAGGGAGGCCTGGTGACAGCGCGTCCGACATGGGACAGCACATTGCAATGACAAACTCGGCCTCAGGCTGGGCCCCCTTGGTGCGAGTGGGTGACAAGGTTGCAAGCCAGAACTCTGGGTGCGATGGTGAAGACAAAGGCTGGTGAGGGCTTGTAGTTCTTGAGAAAGATTATGTCAGCCAAAGATCATCCCAGGGACAATATGGAGAATGAACTCAAGAAATTTAATTTAAAGTTTACCTTCAGACAAGGGAGGCAAATGCAACCAACAGGGAGGCCTGGTGATAGCGCGTCCGATGTGGGACGGTACACTGCAATGACAAAATCAGCCTCAGGCTGGGCCCCCCTGGTGTGAGTGGGAGACCGGGTTGCAGTGCTGGAGCCCTGGTTGTGGTGCTGGAAACAAAGTCTTGTGAGGGCTTGTAGTTCTGGAGAAAGATTATGTCAGCAAAAGATCATCCCAGGGACAATATGGAGAATAAACTCAAGAAATGGAATTTAAAGTTTACCTTCAGACAAGGGAGGCAAATGCAACCAACAGGGAGGCCAGGTTACAGCGCGTCCGATGTGGGACGGCACACTGCAATGACAACCTCGGCCTCAGGCTGGGCCCCCCTGGTGCGAGTGGGGGACAGAGGTTGCACTGGCAGAAATCCTGGTGCGGTGCTGAAGACAAAGGCTGGTGAGGGCTTGTAGTTCTGGAGAAAGATTAAGTCAGCCAAAGATCATCCCAGGAACAATATGGAGAATAAACTCAAGAAATGGAATTTAAAGTTTACCTTCAGACAAGGGAGGCAAATGCAACCAACAGGGAGTCCTGATGACAGGTCGTCCGAAAAGGGACGGCACAATGCAATGACAAACTCGGCCTCAGGCTGGGCCCCCCTGGTGCGAGTGGCTGACCGGGTTGCAGGACAGAGCTCTCGGTGCGATGGTGAAGACAAAGGCTGGTGAGGGCTTGTAGTTCTGGAGAAAGATTATGTCAGCCGTAGATCATCCCAGGGACAATATGGAGAATAATCTCAAGAAATGTAATTTAAAGTTTACCTTCAGACAAGGGTGGCAAATGCAACCAACAGGGAGGCCTGGGGAAAGCTTGATCGAGAGGGCGACGCCCACTGCAACGACAACCACCGCCTAAGGCTGGGCACCCCTGGTGAGAGTGGGGGACCGGGCAGCAGTGCTGGAGGCCTGGCTGGAGCCCCGGGATGGCCTGGAGTCACATGCTGGTGAGGGCTTGTAGTTCTGGAGCAAGATTAAGTCAGCCGTAGATCATCCCAGGGACAATATGGAGAATAAACTCAAGAAAGGGAATTTAAAGTTTACCTTCAGACAAGGGAGGCAAATGCAACCAACAGGGAGGCCTGGTGACAGCTCGTCCGATGTGGGGCGGCACACTGCAATGACAAAATCGCCCTCAGGCTGGGCCCCCCTAGTGAGAGTGGGGAACCGGGTTGCAGTGCTGGAGCTCTGGGTGCGGTGCTGAAGACAGAGGCTGGTGAGGGCTTGTAGTTCTGGAGAAAGATTATGTCAGCCAAAGATCATCCCAGGGACAATATGGAGAATAAACTCAAGAAATGGAATTTAAAGTTTACCTTCAGACAAGGGAGGCAAATGCAACCAACAGGGAGGCCTGGGGAAAGCTTGATCGAGAGGGCGACGCCCACTGCAACGACAACCACCGCCTAAGGCTGGGCACCCCTGGTGAGAGTGGGGGACCGGGCAGCAGTGCTGGAGCCCTGGCTGGAGCCCCAGGGTGGCCTGGAGTCACATGCTGGTGAGGGCTTGTAGTTCTGGAGCAAGATTAAGTCAGCCGTAGATCATCCCAGGGACAATATGGAGAATAAACTCAAGAAATGGAATTTAAAGTTTACCTTCAGACAAGGGAGGCAAATGCAACCAACAGGGAGGCCTGGTGACAGCGCGTCCGACATGGGACAGCACACTGCAATGACAAACTCGGCCTCAAGCTGGGCCCCCCTGGTGCGAGTGGCTGACCGGGTTGCAGGCCAGAGCTCTGGGTGCGATGGTGAAGACAAAGGCTGGTTAGGGCTTGTAGTTCTGGGCACACTGCAATGACAAACTCGGCCTCAGGCTGGGCGCCCCTGGTGCGAGTGACTGACCGGGTTGCAGGCCAGAGCTCTGGGTGTGGTGCTGGAGACAAAGGCTGGTGAGGGCTTGTAGTTCTGGAGCAAGATTAAGTCAGCCAAAGATCATCCCAGGGACAATATGGAGAATAAACTCAAGAAATGGAATTTAAAGTTTACCTTCAGACAAGGGAAGCAAATGCAACCAACAGGGAGGCCTGGTGATAGCGCGTCCGATGTGGGACGGCACACTGCAATGACAAAATCAGCCTCAGGCTGGGCCCCCCTGGTGCGAGTGGGGGACCGAGGTTGCACTGGCGGAACTCCTGGTGCGGTGCTGAAGACAAAGGCTGGTGAGGGCTTGTAGTTCAGGAGAAAGATTATGTCAGCCAAAGATCATCCCAGGGACAATACGGAGAATAAACTCAAGAAATGGAATTTAAAGTTTACCTTCAGACAAGGGAGGCAAATGCAACCAACAGGGAGGCCTGGGGAAAGCTTGATCGAGAGGGCGACGCCCACTGTGTTGGTTTGGTTCTTTTATCCAATCTTATGCTACCAAACCGCGTGTTCGTTGAATGAAGAGAATAGTAGACAAATGAAATCTTAAGAAGTTTTAGTAACAGAAAAAACAAGATACTTGGTACAGAGCTCCGGAGGCTTAACCCTAACAACAACAATGTGTTATCAGATGCCAAGTCTGATCTATCTGTCCCTTACGCCATCTTAAATACAGAAACAAACAGTAATAAAATATGTAGATGTCTTCTTCCATGTCGTCCTCCTATTGGCTGTCCGATGGTGTAGCCTTCCCCGTTTTAGGCTAATCTGTGGCAGGAAACAAGTCCTTATTTGGCCGGGAGCCAAATAGTCCATCCTCCTCTCGATCTGGTCTGCTGGAAACTTTCCTGCCATAAAACCCTGAGGTGAAAAGTTTGTGTTCCCGTGCCTGAAAGGGTCACAAACTTTATGGGGGGTAACAAATGCAGTTTCTGTGCTCACCCCCACTTTGATCACCCCAAGTCACTGTTCCTGAGGCTTAATCAGTCAAACAGTATCTGTCTTTACTCCGAGGTTCTGAATGGTACTGATAAGAATGGGCAAATGATTATAAGAGGACTACATGTATTGACATTCATTACATTTAAACATTTAACTAACTATAATACTTCTAACACATACATACAATATTTGCTAATATACTAACTCTCACTGCTATAATGCATTAAACTAAATATAGAATCACAACAAAGGCCAGAGCTCTGGGTGCAATGGTGAAGAAAAAGGCTGGTGAGGGCTTGTAGTTCTGGAAAAAGATTATGTCAGCCAAAGATCATCCCAGGGACAATATGGAGAATAAACTCAAGAAATGGAATTTAAAGTTTACCTTCAGACAAGGGAGGCAAATGCAACCAACAGGGAGGCCTGGGGAAAGCTTGATCGAGAGGGCGTCGCCCACTGAAACGACAACCACCGCCTAAGGCTGGGCACCCCTGGTGAGGGTGGGGGACTGGGCAGCAGTGCTGGAGCCCTGGCTGGAGCCCTGGCTGGAGCCCCGAAGTAGCCTGGAGTCACATGCTAGTGAGGGCTTATAGTTCTGGAGCAAGATTAAGTCAGCCGTAGATCATCCCAGGCACAATATGGAGAATAAACTCAAGAAAGGGAATTTAAAGTTTACCTTCAGACAAGGGAGGCAAATGCAACCAACAGGGAGGCCTGGGGAAAGCTTGATCGAGAGGGCGTCGCCCACTGCAACGACAACCACCGCCTAAGGCTGGGCCCCCCTGGTGAGAGTGGGGGACTGGGCAGCAGTGCTGGAGCCCTGGCTGGAGCCCTGGCTGGAGCCCTGGCTGGAGCCCTGGCTGGAGCCCCGGTGTGGCCTGGAGTCACATGCTGGTGAGGGCTTATAGTTCTGGAGCAAGATTAAGTCAGCCGTAGATCATCCCAGGCACAATATGGAGAATAAACTCAAGAAATGTAATTTAAAGTTTACCTTCAGACAATGGAGGCAAATGCAACCAACAGGGAGGCCTGGGGAAAGCTTGATCGAGAGGGCGACACCCACTGCAACGACAACCACCGCCTAAGGATGGGCACCCCTGGTGAGGGTGGGGGACCGGGCAGCAGTGCTGGAGCCCTGGCTGGAGCCCCGGTGTGGCCTGGAGTCACATGCTGGTGAGTGCTTGTAGTTCTGGAGCAAGATTAAGTCAGCCGTAGATCATCCAAGGCACAATATGGAGAATAAACTCAAGAAATGGAATTTAAAGTTTACCTTCAGACAAGGGAGGCAAATGCAACCAACAGGGAGGCCTGGTGACAGCGCGTCCGACATGGGACAGCACACTGCAATGACAAAATCAGCCTCAGGCTGGGCCCCCCTGGTGCGAGTGGGTGACCGGGTTGCAGGCCAGAGCTCTGGGTGCGATGGTGAAGACAAAGGCTGGTGAGGGCTTGTAGTTCTGGAGAAAGATTATGTCAGCCAAAGATCATCCCAGGGAAAATATGGAAAATAAACTCAAGAAATGGAATTTAAAGTTTACCTTCAGACAAGGGAGGCAAATACAACCAACAGGGAGGCCTGGTGATAGCGCGTCCGATGTGGGACGGCACACTACAATGACAAAATCAGGCTCAGGCTGGGCCCCCCTGGTGTGAGTGGGGGACCGGGTTGCAGTGCTGGAGCCCTGGGTGTGGTGCTGGAGACAAAGGCTTGTGAGGGCTTGTAGTTCTGGAGCAAGATTATGTCAGCCAAAGATCATCCCAGGGACAATATGGAGAATAAACTCAAGAAATGGAATTTAAAGTTTACCTTCAGACAAGGTAGGCAAATGCAACCAACAGGGAGGCATGGTGACAGCGCGTCCGATGTGGGACGGCACACTGCAATGTCAACCTCGGCCTCAGGCTGGGCCCCCCTGGTGAGAGTGGGGTACCGGGCAGCAGTGCTGGAGCCCTGGCTGGAGCCCCAGGGTGGCCTGGAGTCACATGCTGGTGAGGGCTTGTAGTTCAGGAGAAAGATCATGTCAGCCGTAGATCATCCCAGGCACAATATGGAGAATAAACTCAAGAAATGGAATTTAAAGTTTACCTTCAGACAAGGGAGGCAAATGCAACCAACAGGGAGGCCTAGTGACAGCGCGTCCGATGTGGGACGGCACACTGCAATGACAAAATCAGCCTCAAGCTGGGCCCCCCTGGTGTGAGTGGGTGACCGGGCAGCAGTGCTGGATCCCTGGGTGTGGTGCTGGAGACAAAGGCTTGTGAGGGTTTGTAGTTCTGGAGCAAGATTATGTCAGCCAAAGATCATCCCAGGCACAATATGGAGAATAAACTCAAGAAATGTAATTTAAAGTTTACCTTCAGACAAGGGAGGCAAATGCAACCAAAAGGGAGGCCTGGTGACAGCGCGTCCGACATGGGACGGCACACTGCAATGACAAACTCGGCCTCAGGCTGGGCCCCCTTGGTGCGAGTGGCTGACCGGGTTGCAGGCCAGAGCTCTGGGTGCGATGGTGAAGACAAAGAATGGTGAGGGCTTGTAGTTCTGGAGCAAGATTATGTCAGCCAAAGATCATCCCAGGGACAATATGGAAAATAAACTCAAGAAATGGAATTTAAAGTTTACCTTCAGACGAGGGAGGCAAATGCAACCAACAGGGAGGCTAGATGACAGGTCGTCCGACATGGGACGGCAAACTGCAATGACAAACTCGGCCTCAGGCTGGGCCCCCCTAGTGTGAGTGGGGGACCAGGTTGCAGTGCTGTAGCTCTGGGTGCGATGGTGAAGACAGAAGCTGGTGAGGGCTTGTAGTTCTGGAGAAAGATTATGTCAGCCAAAGATCATCCCAGGGACAATATGGAGAATAAACTCAAGAAATGTAATTTAAAGTTTACCTTCATACAAGGGAGGCAAATGCAACCAACAGGGAGGCCTGGGGAAAGCTTGATCGAGAGGGCGACGCCCACTGCAACGACAACCACCGCCTAAGGCTGGGCACCCCTGGTGAGAGTGGGGGACCGGGCAGCAGTGCTGGAGCCCTGGCTGGTGCCCCAGGGTGGCCTGGAGTCACATGCTGGTGAGGGCTTGTAGTTCTGGAGAAAGATTATGTCAGCCAAAGATCATCCCAGGGACAATATGGAGAATAAACTCAAGAAATGGAATTTAAAGTTTACCTTCAGACAAGGGAGGCAAATGCAACCAACAGGGAGGCCTGGTGACAGCGCGTCCGACATGGGACGGCACACTGCAATGACAAAATCAGCCTCAGGTTGGGCCCCCCCGGTGTGAGTGGGGGACCGGGTTGCAGTGCTGGAGCCCTGGGTGTGGTGCTGGAGACAAAGACTTGTGAGGGCTTGTAGTTCTGGAGAAAGATTAAGTCACCCAAAGATCATCCCAGGGACAATATGGAGACTAAACTCAAGAAATGGAATTTAAAGTTTACCTTCAGACAAGGGAGGCAAATGCAACCAACAGGGAGGCCTGGGGACAGCTTGATCGAGAGGGCGACGCCCACTGCAACGACAACCAACCCCTAAGGCTGGACACCCATGGTGAGGGTGGGGGACCGGGCGGCAGTGCTAGAGCCCTGGCTGGAACCCCGGTCTGGCCTGGAGTCACATGCTGGTGAGGGCTTGTAGTTCTGGAGCAAGATAAAGTCAGCCGTAGATCATCCCAGGGACAATATGGAGAATAAACTCAAGAAATGGAATTTAAAGTTTACCTTCAGACAAGGGAGGCAAATGCAACCAACAGGGAGGCCTGGGGACAGCTCGTCCGATGTGGGGCGGCACACTGCAATGACAAAATCGCCCTTAGGGTGGGCCCCCCTAGTGTGAGTAGGGGACCGGGTTGCAGTGCTAGAGCTCTGGGTGCGGTGCTGAAAACAAAGGCTGGTGAGGGCTTGTAGTTCTGGGGAAAGATTATGTCAGCCAAAGATCATCCCAGGGGAAAATATGGAGAATAAACTCAAGAAATGTAATTTAAAGTTTACCTTCAGACAAGGGAGGCAAATGCAACCAACAGGGAGGCCTGGGGAAAGCTTGATCGAGAGGGCGACGCCCACTGCAACGACAACCACCGCCTAAGGCTGGGCACCCCTGGTGAGAGTGGGGGACCGGGCAGCAGTACTAGAGCCCTGGCTGGAACCCCGGTCTGGCCTGGAGTCACATGCTGGTGAGGGCTTGTAGTTCTGGAGCAAGATAAAGTCAGCCGTAGATCATCCCAGGGACAATATGGAGAATAAACTCAAGAAAGGGAATTTAAAGTTTACCTTCAGACAAGGGAGGCAAATGCAACCAACAGGGAGGACTGGGGACAGCTCGTCCGATGTGGGGCGGCACACTGCAATGACAAAATCGCCCTTAGGGTGGGCCCCCCTAGTGTGAGTAGGGGACCGGGTTGCAGTGCTGGAGCTCTGGGTGCGGTGCTGAAGACAAAGGCTGGTGAGGGCTTGTAGTTCTGGGGAAAGATTATGTCAGCCAAAGATCATCCCAGGGGAAAATAAGGAGAATAAACTCAAGAAATGTAATTTAAAGTTTACATTCAGACAAGGTAGGCAAATGCAACCAACAGGGAGGCCTGGGGAAAGCTTGATCGAGAGGGCGACGCCCACTGCAACGACAACCACCGCCTAAGGCTGGGCACCCCTGGTGAGAGTGGGGAACCGGGTTGCAGTGCTGGAGCTCTGGGTGCGGTGCTGAAGACAGAGGCTGGTGAGGGCTTGTAGTTCTGGAGAAAGATTAAGTCAGCCGTAGATCATCCCAGGGACAATATGGAGAATAAACTCAAGAAATGGAATTTAAAGTTTACCTTCAGACAAGGGGAGGCAAATGCAACCAACAGGGAGGCCTGGTGACAGCGCGTCCGACATGGGACGGCACACTGCAATGACAACCTCGGCCTCAGACTGGAACCCCTGGTGCGAGTGGCTAACTGGGTTGCAGGCCAGAGCTCTGGGTGCGATGGTGAAGACAAAGGCTGGTGAGGGCTTGTAGTTCTGGAGCAAGATTATGTCAGCCAAAGATCATCCCAGGGACAATATGGAAAATAAACTCAAGAAATGGAATATAAAGTTTACCTTCAGACAAGGGAGGCAAATGCAACCAACAGGGAGGCCTGGGGAAAGCTTGATCGAGAGGGCGACGCCCACTGTGTTGGTTTGGTTCTTTTATCCAATCTTATGCTACCAAACCGCGTGTTCGTTGAATGAAGAGAATAGTAGACAAATGAAATCTTAAGAAGTTTTAGTAACAGAAAAAACAAGATACTTGGTACAGAGCTCCGGAGGCTTAACCCTAACAACAACAATGTGTTATCAGATGCCAAGTCTGATCTATCTGTCCCTTACGCCATCTTAAATACAGAAACAAACAGTAATAAAATATGTAGATGTCTTCTTCCATGTCGTCCTCCTATTGGCTGTCCGATGGTGTAGCCTTCCCCGTTTTAGGCTAATCTGTGGCAGGAAACAAGTCCTTATTTGGCCGGGAGCCAAATAGTCCATCCTCCTCTCGATCTGGTCTGCTGGAAACTTTCCTGCCATAAAACCCTGAGGTGAAAAGTTTGTGTTCCCGTGCCTGAAAGGGTCACAAACTTTATGGGGGGTAACAAATGCAGTTTCTGTGCTCACCCCCACTTTGATCACCCCAAGTCACTGTTCCTGAGGCTTAATCAGTCAAACAGTATCTGTCTTTACTCCGAGGTTCTGAATGGTACTGATAAGAATGGGCAAATGATTATAAGAGGACTACATGTATTGACATTCATTACATTTAAACATTTAACTAACTATAATACTTCTAACACATACATACAATATTTGCTAATATACTAACTCTCACTGCTATAATGCATTAAACTAAATATAGAATCACAACAAAGGCCAGAGCTCTGGGTGCAATGGTGAAGACAAAGGCTGGTGAGGGCTTGTAGTTCTGGAAAAAGATTATGTCAGCCAAAGATCATCCCAGGGACAATATGGAGAATAAACTCAAGAAATGGAATTTAAAGTTTACCTTCAGACAAGGGAGGCAAATGCAACCAACAGGGAGGCCTGGGGAAAGCTTGATCGAGAGGGCGTCGCCCACTGAAACGACAACCACCGCCTAAGACTGGGCACCCCTGGTGAGGGTGGGGGACTGGGCAGCAGTGCTGGAGCCTTGGCCGGAGCCCCGGGGTGGCCTGGAGTCACATCCTGGTGAGGGCTTGTAGTTCTGGAGCAAGATTAAGTCAGCCAAAGATCATCCCAGGGACAATATGGAGAATAAACTGAAGAAAGGGAATTTAAAGTTTACCTTCAGACAAGGGAGGCAAATGCAACCAACAGGGAGGCCTGGTGACAGCTCGTCCGATGTGGGGCGGCACACTGCAATGACAAAATCGCCCTCAGGCTGGGCCCCCCTAGTGAGAGTGGGGGACCGGGTTGCAGTGCTGGAGCTCTGGGTGCGATGGTGAAGACAGAGGATGGTGAGGGCTTGTAGTTCTGGAGAAAGATTATGTCAGTCAAAGATCATCCCAGGGACAATATGGAGAATAAACTCAAGAAATGGAATTTAAAGTTTACCTTCAGACAAGGGAGGCAAATGCAACCAACAGGGAGGCATGGTGACAGCGCGTCCGATGTGGGACGGCACACTGCAATGTCAACCTCGGCCTCAGGCTGGGCCCCCCTGGTGAGAGTGGGGTACCGGGCAGCAGTGCTGGAGCCCTGGCTGGAGCCCCAGGGTGGCCTGGAGTCACATGCTGGTGAGGGCTTGTAGTTCAGGAGAAAGATTATGTCAGCCAAAGATCATCCCAGGGACAATATGGAGAATAAACTCAAGAAATGGAATTTAAAGTTTACCTTCAGACAAGGGAGGCAAATGCAACCAACAGGGAGGCCTGGTGACAGCACGTCCGACATGGGACGGCACACTGCAATGAAAAACTAGGCCTCAGGCTAGACCCCCTGGTGCGAGTGGCTGACCGGGTTGCAGGCCAGAGCTCTGGGTGCGATGGTGAAGACAAAGGCTGGTGAGGGCTTGTAGTTCTGGAGAAAGATTATGTCAGCCAAAGATCATCCCAGGGACAATATGGAGAATAAACTCAAGAAATGGAATTTAAAGTTTACCTTCAGACAAGGGAGGCAAATGCAACCAACAGGGAGGCCTGGTGACAGCGCGTCCGACATGGGACGGCAGACTGCAATGACAAAATCCGCCTCAGGTTGGGCCCCCCCGGTGTGAGTGGGGGACCGGGTTGCAGTGCTGGAGCCCTGGGTGTGGTGCTGGAGACAAAGACTTGTGATGGCTTGTAGTTCTGGAGCAAGATTAAGTCAGCCAAAGATCATCCCAGGGACAATATGGAGAATAAACTCAAGAAATGGAATTTAAAGTTTACCTTCAGACAAGGGAGGCAAATGCAACCAACAGGGAGGCCTGGTGACAGCTCGTCCGACGTGAGGCGGCACACTGCAATGACAACCTCGGCCTCAGGCTGGGCCCCCCTGGTGCGAGGGGGGGACCGAGGTTGCACAGGCGGAACTCCTGGTGCGTTGCTGAAGACAAAGGCTTGTGAGGGCTTGTAGTTCTGGAGAAAGATTATGTCAGCCAAAGATCATCCCAGGGACAATATGGAGAATAAACTCAAGAAATGTAATTTAAAGTTTACCTTCAGACAAGGGAGGCAAATGCAACCAACAGGGAGGCTAGATGACAGGTCGTCCGACATGGGACGGCACACTGCAATGACAAACTCGGCCTCAGGCTGGGCCCCCCTAGTGTGAGTGGGGGACCGGGTTGCAGTGCTGTAGCTCTGGGTGCGATGGTGAAGACAGAAGCTGGTGAGGGCTTGTAGTTCTGGAGAAAGATTATGTCAGCCAAAGATCATCCCAGGGACAATATGGAGAATAAACTCAAGAAATGTAATTTAAAGTTTACCTTCAGACAAGGGAGGCAAATGCAACCAACAGGGAGGCCTGGGGAAAGCTTGATCGAGAGGGAGACGCCCACTGCAACGACAACCACCGCCTAAGGCTGGGCACCCCTGGTGAGAGTGGGGGACCGGGCAGCAGTGCTGGAGCCCTGGCTGGTGCCCCAGGGTGGCCTGGAGTCACATGCTGGTGAGGGCTTGTAGTTCTGGAGAAAGATTATGTCAGCCAAAGATCATCCCAGGGACAATATGGAGAATAAACTCAAGAAATGGAATTTAAAGTTTACCTTCAGACAAGGGAGGCAAATGCAACCAACAGGGAGGCCTGGTGACAGCGCGTCCGACATGGGACGGCACACTGCAATGACAAAATCAGCCTCAGGTTGGGCCCCCCCGGTTTGAGTGGGGGACCGGGTTGCAGTGCTGGAGCCCAGGGTGTGGTGCTGGAGACAAAGACTTGTAAGGGCTTGTAGTTCTGGAGCAAGATTAAGTCAGCCAAAGATCATCCCAGGGACAATATGGAGACTAAACTCAAGAAATGGAATTTAAAGTTTACCTTCAGACAAGAGAGGCAAATGAAACCAACAGGGAGGCCTGGGGAAAGCTTGATCGAGAGGGCGACGCCCACTGCAACGACAACCAACCCCTAAGGCTGGACACCCATGGTGAGGGTGGGGGACCGGGCAGCAGTGCTAGAGCCCTGGCTGGAACCCCGGTCTGGCCTGGAGTCACATGCTGGTGAGGGCTTGTAGTTCTGGAGCAAGATAAAGTCAGCCGTAGATCATCCCAGGGACAATATGGAGAATAAACTCAAGAAATGGAATTTAAAGTTTACCTTCAGACAAGGGAGGCAAATGCAACCAACAGGGAGGCCTGGGGACAGCTCGTCCGATGTGGGGCGGCACACTGCAATGACAAAATCGCCCTTAGGGTGGGCCCCCCTAGTGTGAGTAGGGGACCGGGTTGCAGTGCTAGAGCTCTGGGTGCGGTGCTGAAAACAAAGGCTGGTGAGGGCTTGTAGTTCTGGGGAAAGATTATGTCAGCCAAAGATCATCCCAGGGGAAAATATGGAGAATAAACTCAAGAAATGTAATTTAAAGTTTACCTTCAGACAAGGGAGGCAAATGCAACCAACAGGGAGGCCTGGGGAAAGCTTGATCGAGAGGGCGACGCCCACTGCAACGACAACCACCGCCTAAGGCTGGGCACCCCTGGTGAGAGTGGGGGACCGGGCAGCAGTGCTAGAGCCCTGGCTGGAACCCCGGTCTGGCCTGGAGTCACATGCTGGTGAGGGCTTGTAGTTCTGGAGCAAGATAAAGTCAGCCGTAGATCATCCCAGGGACAATATGGAGAATAAACTCAAGAAAGGGAATTTAAAGTTTACCTTCAGACAAGGGAGGCAAATGCAACCAACAGGGAGGCCTGGGGACAGCTCGTCCGATGTGGGGCGGCACACTGCAATGACAAAATCGCCCTTAGGGTGGGCCCCCCTAGTGTGAGTAGGGGACCGAGGTTGCAGTGCTGGAACTCTGGGTGCGGTGCTGAAGACAAAGGCTGGTGAGGGCTTGTAGTTCTGGAGCAAGATTAAGTCAGCCAAAGATCATCCCAGGGAAAATATGGAGAATAAACTCAAGAAATGGAATTCAAAGTTTACATTCAGACAAGGTAGGCAAATGCAACCAACAGGGAGGCCTGGGGAAAGCTTGATCGAGAGGGCGACGCCCACTGCAACGACAACCACCGCCTAAGGCTGGGCACCCCTGGTGAGAGTGGGGGACCGGGCAGCAGTACTGGAGCCCTGGCTGGAGCCCCGGTCTGGCCTGGAGTCACATGCTGGTGAGGGCTTGTAGTTCTGGAGCAAGATTAAGTCAGCCGTAGATCATCCCAGGCACAATATGGAGAATAAACTCAAGAAATGGAATTTAAAGTTTACCTTCAGACAAGGGAGGCAAATGCAACCAACAGGGAGGCCTGGTGACAGCGCGTCCGATGTGGGACGGCACACTGCAATGACAAAATCAGCCTCAGGCTGGGCCCTCCTGGTGTGAGTGGGTGACCGGGCAGCAGAGCTGGAGCCCTGGGTGTGGTGCTGGAGACAAAGGCTTGTGAGGGTTTGTAGTTCTGGAGCAAGATTATGTCAGCCAAAGATCATCCCAGGCACAATATGGAGAATAAACTCAAGAAATGTAATTTAAAGTTTACCTTCAGACAAGGGAGGCAAATGCAACCAAAAGGGAGGCCTGGTGACAGCGCGTCCGACATGGGACGGCACACTGCAATGACAAACTCGGCCTCAGGCTGGGCCCCCTTGGTGCGAGTGGGTGACCGGGTTGCAGGCCAGAGCTCTGGGTGCGATGGTGAAGACAAAGAATGGTGAGGGCTTGTAGTTCTGGAGCAAGATTATGTCAGCCAAAGATCATCCCAGGGACAATATGGAAAATAAACTCAAGAAATGGAATTTAAAGTTTACCTTCAGACGAGGGAGGCAAATGCAACCAACAGGGAGGCTAGATGACAGGTCGTCCGACATGGGACGGCACACTGCAATGACAAATTCGGCCTCAGGCTGGGCCCCCCTAGTGTGAGTGGGGGACCAGGTTGCAGTGCTGTAGCTCTGGGTGCAATGGTGAAGACAGAAGCTGGTGAGGGCTTGTAGTTCTGGAGAAAGATTATGTCAGCCAAAGATCATCCCAGGGACAATATGGAGAATAAACTCAAGAAATGGAATTTAAAGTTTACCTTCAGACAAGGGAGGCAAATGCAACCAACAGGGAGGCCTGGGGAAAGCTTGATCGAGAGGGCGACGCCCATCGCAACGACAACCACCGCCTAAGGCTGGGCACCCCTGGTGAGAGTGGGGGACCGGGCAGCAGTGCTGGAGCCCTGGCTGGTGCCCCAGGGTGGCCTGGAGTCACATGCTGGTGAGGGCTTGTAGTTCTGGAGAAAGATTATGTCAGCCAAAGATCATCCCAGGGACAATATGGAGAATAAACTCAAGAAATGGAATTTAAAGTTTACCTTCAGACAAGGGAGGCAAATGCAACCAACAGGGAGGCCTGGTGACAGCGCGTCCGACATGGGACGGCACACTGCAATGACAAAATCAGCCTCAGGTTGGGCCCCCCCGGTGTGGGTGGGGGACCGGGTTGCAGTGCTGGAGCCCTGGGTGTGGTGCTGGAGACAAAGACTTGTGAGGGCTTGTAGTTCTGGAGCAAGATTAAGTCAGCCAAAGATCATCCCAGGGACAATATGGAGACTAAACTCAAGAAATGGAATTTAAAGTTTACCTTCAGACAAGGGAGGCAAATGCAACCAACAGGGAGGCCTGGGGACAGCTTGATCGAGAGGGCGACGCCCACTGCAACGACAACCAACCCCTAAGGCTGGACACCCATGGTGAGGGTGGGGGACCGGGCAGCAGTGCTAGAGCCCTGGCTGGAACCCCGGTCTGGCCTGGAGTCACATGCTGGTGAGGGCTTGTAGTTCTGGAGCAAGATAAAGTCAGCCATAGATCATCCCAGGGACAATATGGAGAATAAATTCAAGAAATGGAATTTAAAGTTTACCTTCAGACAAGGGAGGCAAATGCAACCAACAGGGAGGCCTGGGGACAGCTCGTCCGATGTGGGGCGGCACACTGCAATGACAAAATCGCCCTTAGGGTGGGCCCCCCTAGTGTGAGTAGGGGACCGGGTTGCAGTGCTAGAGCTCTGGGTGCGGTGCTGAAAACAAAGGCTGGTGAGGGCTTGTAGTTCTGGGGAAAGATTATGTCAGCCAAAGATCATCCCAGGGGGAAATATGGAGAATAAACTCAAGAAATGTAATTTAAAGTTTACCTTCAGACAAGGGAGGCAAATGCAACCAACAGGGAGGCCTGGGGAAAGCTTGATCGAGAGGGCGACGCCCACTGCAACGACAACCACCGCCTAAGGCTGGGTACCCCTGGTGAGAGTGGGGGACCGGGCAGCAGTACTAGAGCCCTGGCTGGAACCCCGGTCTGGCCTGGAGTCACATGCTGGTGAGGGCTTGTAGTTCTGGAGCAAGATAAAGTCAGCCGTAGATCATCCCAGAGACAATATGGAGAATAAACTCAAGAAAGGGAATTTAAAGTTTACCTTCAGACAAGGGAGGCAAAGGCAACCAACAGGGAGGCCTGGGGACAGCTCGTCCGATGTGGGGCGGCACACTGCAATGACAAAATCGCCCTTAGGGTGGGCCCCCCTAGTGTGAGTAGGGGACCGGGTTGCAGTGCTGGAGCTCTGGGTGCGGTGCTGAAGACAAAGGCTGGTGAGGGCTTGTAGTTCTGGAAAAAGATTATGTCAGCCAAAGATCATCCCAGGGGAAAATATGGAGAATAAACTCAAGAAATGTAATTTAAAGTTTACATTCAGACAAGGTAGGCAAATGCAACCAACAGGGAGGCCTGGGGAAAGCTTGATCGAGAGGGCGACGCCCACTGCAACGACAACCACCGCCTAAGGCTGGGCACCCCTGGTGAGAGTGGGGGACCGGGCAGCAGTACTGGAGCCCTGGCTGGAGCCCCGGTCTGGCCTGGAGTCACATGCTGGTGAGGGCTTGTAGTTCTGGAGCAAGATTAAGTCAGCCGTAGATCATCCCAGGGACAATATGGAGAATAAACTCAAGAAATGGAATTTAAAGTTTACCTTCAGACAAGGGAGGCAAATGCAACCAACAGGGAGGCCTGGTGACAGCGCGTCCGACATGGGACGGCACACTGCAATGACAACCTCGGCCTCAGACTGGAACCCCTGGTGCGAGTGGCTAACCGGGTTGCAGGCCAGAGCTCTGGGTGCGATGGTGATGACAAAGGCTGCTGAGGGCTTGTAGTTCTGGAGAAAGATTATGTCAGCCAAAGATCATCCCAGGGACAATATGGAGAATAAACTCAAGAAATGGAATTTAAAGTTTACCTTAAGACAAGGGAGGCAAATGCAACCAACAGGGAGGCCTGGTGACAGCGCGTCCGACATGGGACGGCACACTGCAATGACAACCTCTGCCTCAGGCTGGGCCCCCCTGGTGCGAGTGGGGGACCGAGGTTGCACTGGCAGAAATCCTGGTACGGTGCTGAAGTCAAAGGCTGGTGAGGGCTTGTAGTTCTGGAGCAAGATTAAGTCAGCCGTAGATCATCCCAGGGACAATATGGAGAATAAACTCAAGAAAGGGAATTTAAAGTTTACCTTCAGACAAGGGAGGCAAATGCAACCAACAGGGAGGCCTGGTGAGAGCGCGTCCGACATGGGACAGCACATTGCAATGACAAACTCGGCCTCAGGCTGGGCCCCCTTGGTGCGAGTGGGTGACAAGGTTGCAGGCTAGAGCTCTGGGTGCGATGGTGAAGACAAAGGCTGGTGAGGGCTTGTAGTTCTGGAGAAAGATTATGTCAGCCAAAGATCATCCCAGGGACAATATGGAGAATAAACTCAAGAAATGTAATTTAAAGTTTACCTTCAGACAAGGGAGGCAAATGCAACCAACAGGGAGGCCTGGTGACAGCGCGTCCGACATGGGACGGCACACTGCAATGACAAACTCGGCCTCAGGCTGGGCCCCCCTGGTGCAAGTGGGTGACCGGGTTGCAGGCCAGAGCTCTGGGTGCGATGGTGAAGACAAAGGCTGGTGAGGGCTTGTAGTTCTGGAGCAAGATTAAGTCAGCCAAAGATCATCCCAGGGACAATATGGAGAATAAACTCAAGAAATGGAATTTAAAGTTTACCTTCAGACAAGGGAGGCAAATGCAACCAACAGGGAGGCCTGGTGACAGCGCGTCCGATGTGGGACGGCACACTGCAATGACAACCTCGGCCTCAGACTGGAACCCCTGGTGCGAGTGGCTAACTGGGTTGCAGGCCAGAGCTCTGAGTGCGATGGTGAAGACAAAGGCTGGTGAGGGCTTGTAGTTCTGGAGAAAGATTATGTCAGCCAAAGATCATCCCAGGGACAATATGGAGAATAAACTCAAGAAATGGAATTTAAAGTTTACCTTCAGACAAGGGAGGCAAATGCAACCAACAGGGAGGCCTGGGGAAAGCTTGATCGAGAGGGCGACGCCCACTACAACGACAACCACCGCCTAAGGCTGAGCACCCCTGGTGAGAGTGGGGGACCGGGCAGCAGTGCTGGAGCCCTGGCTGGAGCCCCAGGGTGGCCTGGAGTCACATGCTGGTGAGGGCTTGTAGTTCTGGAGCAAGATTATGTCAGCCGTAGATCATCCCAGGGACAATATGGAGAATAAACTCAAGAAAGGGAATTTAAAGTTTACCTTCAGACAAGGGAGGCAAATGCAACCAACAGGGAGGCCTGGGGAAAGCTTGATCGAGAGGGCGACGCCCACTGCAACGACAACCACCGCCTAAGGCTGGGCACCCCTGGTGAGAGTGGGGGACCGGGCAGCAGTGCTGGAGCCCTGGCTGGAGCCCCAGGGTGGCTTGGAGTCACATGCTGGTGAGGGCTTGTAGTTCTGGAGCAAGATTAAGTCAGCCGTAGATCATCCCAGGGACAATATGGAGTATAAACTCAAGAAAGGGAATTTAAAGTTTACCTTCAGACAAGGGAGGCAAATGCAACCAACAGGGAGGCCTGGTGACAGCGCGTCCGACATGGGACAGCACACTGCAATGACAAACTCAGCCTCAGGCTGGGCCCCCCTGGTGTGAGTGGGGGACCGGTTTAAAGTGCTGGAGCTCTGGGTGCGGTGCTGAAGACAGAGGCTGGTGAGGGCTTGTAGTTCTGGAGAAAGATTATGTCAGCCAAAGATCATCCCAGGCACAATATGGAGAATAAACTCAAGAAATGGAATTTAAAGTTTACCTTCAGACAAGGGAGGCAAATGCAACCAACAGGGAGGCCTGGGGAAAGCTTGATCGAGAGGGCGTCGCCCACTGCAACGACAACCACCGCCTAAGGCTGGGCAATCCTGGTGAGGGTGGGGGACTGGGCAGCAGTGCTGGAGCCCTGGCTGGAGCCCTGGCTGGAGCCTCGAAGTGGACTGGAGTCACATGCTAGTGAGGGCTTATAGTTCTGGAGCAAGATTAAGTCAGCCGAAGATCATCCCAGGCACAATATGGAGAATAAACTCAAGAAAGGGAATTTAAAGTTTACCTTCAGACAAGGGAGGCAAATGCAACCAACAGGGAGGCCTGGGGAAAGCTTGATCGAGAGGGCGTCGCCCACTGCAACGACAACCACCGCCTAAGGCTGGGCACCGTGGGGGACTGGGCAGCAGTGCTGGAGCCCTGACTGGAGCCCCGGTCTGGCCTGGAGTCACATGCTGGTGAGGGCTTGTAGTTCTGGAGCAAGATTAAGTCAGCCGTAGATCATCCCAGGCACAATATGGAGAATAAACTCAAGAAATGGAATTTAAAGTTTACCTTCAGACAAGGGAGGCAAATGCATCCAACAGGGAGGCCTGGTGATAGCGCGTCCGATGTGGGACGGCACACTGCAATGACAAAATCAGCCTCAGGCTGGGCCCCCCTGGTGTGAGTGGGGGACCGGGTTGCAGTGCTGGAGCCCTGGGTGTGGTGCTGGAGACAAAGGCTTGTGAGGGCTTGTAGTTCTGGAGCAAGATTATGTCAGCCAAAGATCATCCCAGGGACAATATGGAGAATAAACTCAAGAAATGGAATTTAAAGTTTACCTTCAGACAAGGTAGGCAAATGCAACCAACAGGGAGGCCTGGGGAAAGCTTGATCGAGAGGGCGACGCCCACTGCAACGACAACAACCGCCTAAGGCTGGGCACCCCTGGTGAGAGTGGGGGACCAGGCAGCAGTGCTGGAGCCCTGGCTGGAGCCCCAGGGTGGCCTGGAGTAACATGCTGGTGAGGGCTTGTAGTTCTGGAGCAAGATTAAGTCAGCCGTAGATCATCCCAGGGACAATATGGAGAATAAACTCAAGAAAGGGAATTTAAAGTTTACCTTCAGACAAGGGAGGCAAATGCAACCAACAGGGAGGCCTGGTGACAGCGCGTCCGATGTGGGACGGCACACTACAATGAAAACCTCGGCCTCAGGCTGGGCCCCCCTGGTGCGAGTGGGGGACCGAGGTTGCACTGGCGGAACTCCTGGTGCGGTGCTGAAGACAAAGGCTTGTGAGGGCTTGTAGTTCTGGAGCAAGATTATGTCAGCCAAAGATCATCCCAGGGACAATATGGAGAATAAACTCAAGAAATGGAATTTAAAGTTTACCTTCAGACAAGGGAGGCAAATGCAACCAACAGGGAGGCCTGATGACAGGTCGTCCGACATGGGACGGCACACTGCAATGACAAAATCGCCCTCAGGCTGGGCACCCCTAGTGTGAGTGGGGGACCGGGTTGCAGTGCTGGAGCTCTGGGTGCGGTGCTGAAGACAGAGGCTGGTGAGGGCTTGTAGTTCTGGAGCAAGATTAAGTCAGCCGTAGATCATCCCAGGGACAATATGGAGTATAAACTCAAGAAAGGGAATTTAAAGTTTACCTTCAGACAAGGGAGGCAAATGCAACCAACAGGTAGGCCTGGTGATAGCGCGTCCGATGTGGGACGGCACACTGCAATGACAAAATCAGCCTCAGGCTGGGCCCCCCTGGTGTGAGTGGGGGACCGGGTTGCAGTGCTGGAGCCCTGGGTGTGGTGCTGGAGACAAAGGCTTGTGAGGGCTTGTAGTTCTGGAGCAAGATTATGTCAGCCAAAGATCATCCCAGGGACAATATGGAAAATAAACTCAAGAAATGGAATATAAAGTTTACCTTCAGACAAGGGAGGCAAATGCAACCAACAGGGAGGCCTGGGGAAAGCTTGATCGAGAGGGCGACGTCAACTGCAACGACAACAACCGCCTAAGGCTGGGCACCCCTGGTGAGAGTGGGGGACCGGGCAGCAGTGCTGGAGCCCTGGCTGGAGGCCCAGGGTGGCCTGGAGTAACATGCTGGTGAGGGCTTGTAGTTCTGGAGCAAGATTAAGTAAGCCGTAGATCATCCCAGGGACAATATGGAGAATAAACTCAAGAAAGGGAATTTAAAGTTTACCTTCAGACAAGGGAGGCAAATGCAACCAACAGGGAGGCCTGGGGAAAGCTTGATCGAGAGGGCGACGCCCACTGGAACGACAACTACCGCCTAAGGCTGGGCACCCCTGGTGAGAGTGGGGGACCGGGCAGCAGTGCTGGAGCCCTGGTTGGAGCCCCAGGGTGGCTTGGAGTCACATGCTGGTGAGGGCTTGTAGTTCTGGAGCAAGATTAAGTCAGCCGTAGATCATCCCAGGGACAATATGGAGTATAAACTCAAGAAAGGGAATTTAAAGTTTACCTTCAGACAAGGGAGGCAAATGCAACTAACAGGGAGGCCTGGTGACAGCGCGTCCGACATGGGACGGCACACTGCAATGACAAACTCGGCCTCAGGCTGGGCCCCCCTGGTGCAAGTGGGTGACCGGGTTGCAGGCCAGAGCTCTGGGTGCGATGGTGAAGACAAAGGCTGGTGAGGGCTTGTAGTTCTGGAGCAAGATTATGTCAGCCAAAGATCATCCCAGGGACAATATGGAGGATAAACTCAAGAAATGTAATTTAAAGTTTACCTTCAGACAAGGGAGGCAAATGCAACCAACAGGGAGGCCTGATGACAGGTCGTCCGACATGGGACGGCACACTGCAATGACAAAATCGCCCTCAGGCTGGGCACATCTAGTGTGATGGGGGACCGGGTTGCAGTGCTGGAGCTCTGGGTGCGGTACTGAAGACAGAGGCTGGTGAGGGCTTGTAGTTCTGGAGCAAGATTAAGTCAGCCAAAGATCATTGTAGTATCTGAATCTATGCATATGTCCTCATGTGATCTTATGTGTATGGCCTGATGTGAACTCAGCGGTGAACCCGCTGTGGCACTCCTTCCCTAAGGATGTTAGGGTCCATATATGGTCTTGTCGTTGCCAAGGTCCACCAAATTGAAACCAGATGGCCATTGGGGGTGCAACTATGGAATGCATACATCCTCCTCCACTTCCTGTATCTTCCTCCCTGGTTGCTGGGGGTATAAGAGGTGATGTGAACAAAGGATCATCGGAGTTTCTCACATCTGGCCCAGAGACATCCCCAGGCTTTCCATGGTGCCTGTCTGACTCTTGACTTCTTTGAAATAAACCAGTTTTTAACCAACTAAGTCTGTGTCAGTGAAGACTCCTTCAACATCTACATCACCTGAATCCACCAGAAGAATTCACCACATCATCCCAGGGACAATATGGAGAATAAACTCAAGAAATGTAATTTAAAGTTTACCTTCAGACAAGGGAGACAAATGCAACCAACAGGGAGGCCTGATGACAGGTCGTCCGACATGGGACGGCACACTGCAATGACAAACTCGGCCTCAGGCTGGGCCCCCCTAGTGTGAGTGGGGGACCGGGTTGCAGTGCTGTAGCTCTGGGTGCGATGGTGAAGACAGAAGCTGGTGAGGGCTTGTAGTTCTGGAGAAAGATTATGTCAGCCAAAGATCATCCCAGGGACAATATGGAGAATAAACTCAAGAAATGTAATTTAAAGTTTACCTTCAAACAAGGGAGGCAAATGCAACCAACAGGGAGGCATGGTGACAGCTCGTCTGATGTGGGGCGGCACACTGCAATGACAAAATCGCCCTCAGGCTAGGCCCCCCTAGTGTGAGTGGGGGACCGGGTTGCAGTGCTGGAGCTCTGGGTGCGATGGTGAAGACAGAGGCTGGTGAGGGCTTGTAGTTCTGGAGAAAGATTATGTCAGCCAAAGATCATCCCAGGGACAATATGGAGAATAAACTCAAGAAATGTAATTTAAAGTTTACCTTCAGACAAGGGAGGCAAATGCAACCAACAGGGAGGCCTGGTGACAGCGCGTCCGATGTGGGACGGCACACTGCAATGACAACCTCGGCCTCAGGCTGGGCCCCCCTGGTGCGAGTGGGGGTCCGAGGTTGCACTGGCGGAACTCCTGGTGCGGTGCTGAAGACAAAGGCTTGTGAGGGCTTGTAGTTCTGGAGCAAGATTATGTCAGCCAAAGATCATCCCAGGGACAATATGGAGAATAAACTCAAGAAATGTAATTTAAAGTTTACCTTCAGACAAGGGAGGCAAATGCAACCAACAGGGAGGCCTGATGACAGGTCGTCCGACATGGGACGGCACACTGCAATGACAAAATCGCCCTCAGGCTGGGCACCCCTAGTGTGAGTGGGGGACCGGGTTGCAGTGCTGGAGCTCTGGGTGCGGTGCTGAAGACAGAGGCTGGTGAGGGCTTGTAGTTCTGGAGAAAGATTATGTCAGCCAAAGATCATCCCAGGGACAATATGGAAAATAAACTATAGAAATGGAATTTAAAGTTTACCTTCAGACAAGGGAGGCCTGGGGAAAGCTTGATCGAGAGGGCGACGCCCACTGCAACGACAACCACCGCCTAAGGCTGGGCACCCCTGGTGAGAGTGGGGGACCGGGCAGCAATGCTGGAGCCCTGGCTGGTGCCCCAGGGTGGCCTGGAGTCACATGCTGGTGAGGGCTTGTAGTTCTGGAGAAAGATTATGTCAGCCAAAGATCATCCCAGGGACAATATGGAGAATAAACTCAAGAAATGTAATTTAAAGTTTACCTTCAGACAAGGGAGGCAAATGCAACCAACAGGGAGGCCTGGTGACAGCGCGTCCGACATGGGACGGCACACTGCAATGACAAAATCAGCATCAGGTTGGGCCCCCCCGGTGTGAGTGGGGGACCGGGTTGCAGTGCTGGAGCCCTGGGTGTGGTGCTGGAGACAAAGACTTGTGAGGGCTTGTAGTTCTGGAGCAAGATTAAGTCAGCCAAAGATCATCCCAGGGACAATATGGAGACTAAACTCAAGAAATGGAATTTAAAGTTTACCTTCAGACAAGGGAGGCAAATGCAACCAACAGGGAGGCCTGGGGACAGCTTGATCGAGAGGGCGACGCCCACTGCAACGACAACCACCCCCTAAGGCTGGACACCCATGGTGAGGGTGGGGGACCGGGCAGCAGTGCTAGAGCCCTGGCTGGAACCCCGGTCTGGCCTGGAGTCACATGCTGGTGAGGGCTTGTAGTTCTGGAGCAAGATAAAGTCAGCCGTAGATCATCCCAGGGACAATATGGAGAATAAACTCAAGAAATGGAATTTAAAGTTTACCTTCAGACAAGGGAGGCAAATGCAACCAACAGGGAGGCCTGGGGACAGCTCGTCCGATGTGGGGCGGCACACTGCAATGACAAAATCGCCCTTAGGGTGGGCCCCCCTAGTGTGAGTAGGGGACCGGGTTGCAGTGCTAGAGCTCTGGGTGCGGTGCTGAAAACAAAGGCTGGTGAGGGCTTGTAGTTCTGGGGAAAGATTATGTCAGCCAAAGATCATCCCAGGGGAAAATATGGAGAATAAACTCAAGAAATGGAATTTAAAGTTTACCTTCAGACAAGGGAGGCAAATGCAACCAACAGGGAGGCCTGGGGAAAGCTTGATCGAGAGGGCGACGCCCACTGCAACGACAACCACCGCCTAAGGCTGGGCACCCCTGGTGAGAGTGGGGGACCGGGCAGCAGTACTAGAGCCCTGGCTGGAACCCCGGTCTGGCCTGGAGTCACATGCTGGTGAGGGCTTGTAGTTCTGGAGCAAGATAAAGTCAGCCGTAGATCATCCCAGGGACAATATGGAGAATAAACTCAAGAAATGGAATTTAAAGTTTACCTTCAGACAAGGGAGGCAAATGCAACCAACAGGGAGGCCTGGGGACAGCTCGTCCGATGTGGGGCGGCACACTGCAATGACAAAATCGCCCTTAAGGTGGGCCCCCCTAGTGTGAGTAGGGGACCGGGTTGCAGTGCTGGAGCTGTGGGTGCGGTGCTGAAGAAAAAGGCTGGTGAGGGCTTGTAGTTCTGGGGAAAGATTATGTCAGCCAAAGATCATCCCAGGGGAAAATATGGAGAATAAACTCAAGAAATGGAATTTAAAGTTTACATTCAGACAAGGTAGGCAAATGCAACCAACAGGGAGGCCTGGGGAAAGCTTGATCGAGAGGGCGACGCCCACTGCAACGACAACCACCGCCTAAGGCTGGGCACCCCTGGTGAGAGTGGGGGACCGGGCAGCAGTACTGGAGCCCTGGCTGGAGCCCCGGTCTGGCCTGGAGTCACATGCTGGTGAGGGCTTGTAGTTCTGGAGCAAGATTAAGTCAGCCGTAGATCATCCCAGGCACAATATGGAGAATAAACTCAAGGAATGGAATTTAAAGTTTACCTTCAGACAAGGAAGGCAAATGAAACAAACAGGGAGGCCTGGTGACAGCGCGTCCGATGTGGGACGGCACACTGCAATGACAAAATCAGCCTCAGGCTGGGCCCCCCTGGTGTGAGTGGGTGACCGGGCAGCAGTGCTGGAGCCCTGGGTGTGGTGCTGGAGACAAAGGCTTGTGAGGGTTTGTAGTTCTGGAGCAAGATTATGTCAGCCAAAGATCATCCCAGGCACAATATGGAGAATAAACTCAAGAAATGTAATTTAAAGTTTACCTTCAGACAAGGGAGGCAAATGCAACCAAAAGGGAGGCCTGGTGACAGCACGTTCGACATGGGACGGCACACTGCAATGACAACCTCGGCCTCAGGCTGGGCCCCCCTGGTGCGAGTGGGGGACCGAGGTTGCACTGGCGGAACTCCTGGTGCGGTGCTGAAGACAAAGGCTTGTGAGGGCTTGTAGTTCTGGAGAAAGATTATGTCAGCCAAAGATCATCCCAGGGACAATATGGAGAATAAACTCAAGAAATGGAATTTGAAGTTTACCCTCAGACAAGGGAGGCAAATGCAACCAACAGGGAGGCTAGAAGACAGGTCGTCCGACATGGGACGGCACACTGCAATGACAAACTCGGCCTCAGGCTGGGCCCCCCTAGTGTGAGTGGGGGACCGGGTTGCAGTGCTGTAGCTCTGGGTGCGATGGTGAAGACAGAAGTTGGTGAGGGCTTGTAGTTCTGGAGAAAGATTATGTCAGCCAAAGATCATCCCAGGGACAATATGGAGAATAAACTCAAGAAATGGAATTTAAAGTTTACCTTCAGACAAGGGAGGCAAATGCAACCAACAGGGAGGCCTGATGACAGGTCGTTCGACATGGGACGGCACACTGCAATGACCACCTCGGCCTCAGGCTGGGCCCCCCTGGTGCGAGTGGCTGACCGGGTTGCAGGCCAAAACTCTGGGTGCGATGGTGAAGACAAAGGCTGGTGAGGGCTTGTAGTTCTGGAGAAAGATTATGTCAGCCAAAGATCATCCCAGGGACAATATGGAGAATAAACTCAAGAAAGGGAATTTAAAGTTTACCTTCAGACAAGGGAGGCAAATGCAACCAACAGGGAGGACTGGTGACAGCGCGTCCAATGTGGGACGGCACACTGCAACGACAACCTCGGCCTCAGGCTGGGCCCCCCTGGTGCGAGTGGGGGACCGAGGTTGCACTGGCAGAAATCCTGGTGCGGTGCTGAAGACAAAGGCTGGTGAGAGCTTGTAGTTCTGGAGAAAGATTATGTCAGCCAAAGATCATCCCAGGGACAATATGGAGAATAAACTCAAGAAATGGAATTTAAAGTTTACCTTCAGACAAGGGAGGCAAATGCAACCAACAGGGAGGCCTGGTGACAGCGCGTCCGACATGGGACGGCACACTGCAATGACAAACTCGGCCTCAGGCTGGGCCCCCCTGGTGCCAGTGGCTGACCGGGTTGCAGGCCAGAGCTCAGGGTGCGATGGTGAAGACAAAGGCTGGTGAGGGCTTGTAGTTCTGGAGCAAGATTAAGTCAGCCAAAGATCATTCCAGGGAAAATATGGAGAATAAACTCAAGAAATGGAATTTAAAGTTTACCTTCAGACAAGGGAGGCAAATGCAACCAACAGGGAGGCCTGGTGACAGCGCGTCCGACATGGGACGGCACACTGCAATGACAAACTCGGCCTCAGGCTGGGCCCCCCTGGTGCCAGTGGCTGACCGGGTTGCAGGCCAGAGCTCAGGGTGCGATGGTGAAGACAAAGGCTGGTGAGGGCTTGTAGTTCTGGAGCAAGATTAAGTCAGCCAAAGATCATCCCAGGGAAAATATGGAGAATAAACTCAAGAAATGGAATTTAAAGTTTACCTTCAGACAAGGGAGGCAAATGCAACCAACAGGGAGGCCTGGGGAAAGCTTGATCGAGAGGGCGACGCCCACGGCAACGACAACCACCGCCTAAGGCTGGGCACCCCTGGTGAGAGTGGGGTACCGGGCAGCAGTGCTGGAGCCCTGGCTGGAGCCCCAGGGTGGCCTGGAGTCACATGCTGGTGAGGGCTTTTAGTTCTGGAGCAAGATTAAGTCAGCCGTAGATCATCCCAGGGAAAATATGGAGTATAAACTCAAGAAAGGGAATTTAAAGTTTACCTTCAGACAAGGGAGGCAAATGCAACCAACAAGGAGGCCTGATGACAGCGCGTCCGACATGGGACGGCACACTGCAATGACAAACTCGGCCTCAGGCTGGGCCTCCCTGGTGCCAATGGCTGACCGGGTTGCAGGCCAGAGCTCTGGGTGCGATGGTGAAGACAAAGGCTGGTGAGGGCTTGTAGTTCTGGAGAAAGATCATGTCAGCCAAAGATCATCCCAGGGACAATATGGAGAATAAACACAAGAAATGTAATTTAAAGTTTACCTTCAGACAAGGGAGGCAAATGCAACCAACAGGGAGGCCTGGGGAAAGCTTGATCGAGAGGGCGACGCCCACTGCAACGACAACAACCGCCTAAGGCTGGGCACCCCTGGTGAGGGTGGGGGACCGGGCAGCAGTGCTGGAGCCCTGATTGGAGCACCAGGGTGGCCTGGAATCACATGCTGGTGAGGGCTTGTAGTTCTGGAGAAAGATTAAGTCAGCCGTAGATCATCCCAGGCACAATATGGAGAATAAACTCAAGAAATGGAATTTAAAGTTTACCTTCAGACAAGGGAGGCAAATGCAACCAACAGGGAGGCCTGGTGATAGCGCGTCCGATGTGGGACGGCACACTGCAATGACAAAATCAGCCTCAGGCTGGGCCCCCCTGGTGAGAGTGGGGGACCGGGTTGCAGTGCTGGAGCACTGGGTGCGATGGTGAAGTCAGAGGCTGGTGAGGGCTTGTAGTTCTGGAGAAAGATTATGTCAGCCAAAGATCATCCCAGGGACAATATGGAGAATAAACTCAAGAAATGGAATTTAAAGTTTACCTTCAGACAAGGGAGGCAAATGCAACCAACAGGGAGGCATGGTGACAGCGCGTCCGATGTGGGACGGCACACTGCAATGACAACCTCGGCCTCAGGCTGGGCCCCCCAGGTGAGAGTGGGGGACCGGGCAGCAGTGCTGGAGCCCTGGCTGGAGCCCCAGGGTGGCCTGGAGTCACATGCTGGTGAGGGCTTGTAGTTCTGGAGAAAGATTATGTCAGCCAAAGATCATCCCAGGGACAATATGGAGAATAAACTCAAGAAATGGAATTTAAAGTTTACCTTCAGACAAGGGAGGCAAATGCAACCAACAGGGAGGCCTGGGGAAAGCTTGATCGAGAGGGTGATGCCCACTGCAACGACAACAACCGCCTAAGGCTGGGCACCTCTGGTGAGAGTGGGGAACCGGGCAGCAGTGCTGGAGCCCTGGCTGGAGCCCCAGGGTGGCCTGGAGTCACATGCTGGTGAGGGCTTGTAGTTCTGGAGAAAGATTAAGTCAGCCGTAGATCATCCCAGGGACAATATGGAGTATAAACTCAAGAAATGGAATTTAAAGTTTACCTTCAGACAAGGGAGGCAAATGCAACCAACAGGGAGGCCTGGTGACAGCGCGTCCAATGTGGGACGGCACACTGCAATGATAACCTCAGTCTCAGGCTGGGCCCCCCTGGTGCGAGTGGGGGACCGAGGTTGCACTGGCGGAACTCCTGGTGCGGTGCTGAAGACAAAGGCTGGTGAGGGCTTGTAGTTCTGGAGAAAGATTATGTCAGCCAAAGATCATCCCAGGGACAATATGGAGAATAAACTCAAGAAATGTAATTTAAAGTTTACCTTCAAAAGAGGGAGGAAAATGCAACCAACAAGGAGGCCTGATGAGAGGTCGTCCGACATGGGACGGCAAACTGCAATGACAAACTCGGCCTCAGGCTGGGCCCCCCTGGTGTGAGTGGGGGACCGGGTTGCAGTGCTGGAGCCCTGGGTGTGGTGCTGGAGACAAAGGCTTGTGAGGGCTTGTAGTTCTGGAGAAAGATTATGTCAGCCAAAGATAATCCCAGGGACAATATGGAGAATAAACTCAAGAAATGGAATTTAAAGTTTACCTTCAGACAAGGGAGGCAAATGCAACCAACAGGGAGGCCTGGTGACAGCGCGTCCGACATGGGACGGCACACTGCAATGACAAACTCGGCCTCAGGCTGGGCCCCCCTGGTGCCAGTGGCTGACCGGGTTGCAGGCCAGAGCTCAGGGTGCGATGGTGAAGACAAAGGCTGGTGAGGGCTTGTAGTTCTGGAGCAAGATCAAGTCAGCCAAAGATCATCCCAGGGAAAATATGGAGAATAAACTCAAGAAATGGAATTTAAAGTTTACCTTCAGACAAGGGAGGCAAATGCAACCAACAGGGAGGCCTGGGGAAAGCTTGATCGAGAGGGCGACGCCCACGGCAACGACAACCACCGCCTAAGGCTGGGCACCCCTGGTGAGAGTGGGGGACCGGGCAGCAGTGCTGGAGCCCTGGCTGGAGCCCCAGGGTGGCCTGGAGTCACATGCTGGTGAGGGCTTTTAGTTCTGGAGCAAGATTAAGTCAGCCGTAGATCATCCCAGGGAAAATATGGAGTATAAACTCAAGAAAGGGAATTTAAAGTTTACCTTCAGACAAGGGAGGCAAATGCAACCAACAA
Source organism: Nelusetta ayraudi (assembly GCF_046127955.1). NCBI lineage: Eukaryota > Metazoa > Chordata > Actinopteri > Tetraodontiformes > Monacanthidae > Nelusetta > Nelusetta ayraudi. The sequence continues at coordinate 583,524 of NW_027466102.1, forward strand.
GGAGGCCTGATGACAGCGCGTCCGACATGGGACAGCACACTGCAATGACAAACTCGGCCGCAGGCTGGGCCTCCCTGGTGCCAATGGCTGACCGGGTTGCAGGCCAGAGCTCTGGGTGCGATGGTGAAGACAAAGGCTGGTGAGGGCTTGTAGTTCTGGAGAAAGATCATGTCAGCCAAAGATCATCCCAGGGACAATATGGAGAATAAACACAAGAAATGTAATTTAAAGTTTACCTTCAGACAAGGGAGGCAAATGCAACCAACAGGGAGGCCTGGGGAAAGCTTGATCGAGAGGGCGACTCCCACTGCAACGACAACAACCGCCTAAGGCTGGGCACCCCTGGTGAGGGTGGGGGACCGGGCAGCAGTGCTGGAGCCCTGATTGGAGCACCAGGGTGGCCTGGAATCACATGCTGGTGAGGGCTTGTAGTTCTGGAGAAAGATTAAGTCAGCCGTAGATCATCCCAGGCACAATATGGAGAATAAACTCAAGAAATGGAATTTAAAGTTTACCTTCAGACAAGGGAGGCAAATGCAACCAACAGGGAGGCCTGGTGATAGCGCGTCCGATGTGGGACGGCACACTGCAATGACAAAATCAGCCTCAGGCTGGGCCCCCCTGGTGTGAGTGGGGGACCGGGTTGCAGTGCTGGAGCACTAGGTGCGATGGTGAAGTCAGAGGCTGGTGAGGGCTTGTAGTTCTGGAGAAAGATTATGTCAGCCAAAGATCATCCCAGGGACAATATGGAGAATAAACTCAAGAAATGGAATTTAAAGTTTACCTTCAGACAAGGGAGGCAAATGCAACCAACAGGGAGGCATGGTGACAGCGCGTCCGATGTGGGACGGCACACTGCAATGACAACCTCGGCCTCAGGCTGGGCCCCCCTGGTGAGAGTGGGGGACCGGGCAGCAGTGCTGGAGCCCTGGCTGGAGCCCCAGGGTGGCCTGGAGTCACATGCTGGTGAGGGCTTGTAGTTCTGGAGAAAGATTATGTCAGCCAAAGATCATCCCAGGGACAATATGGAGAATAAACTCAAGAAATGGAATTTAAAGTTTACCTTCAGACAAGGGAGGCAAATGCAACCAACAGGGAGGCCTGGGGAAAGCTTGATCGAGAGGGCGATGCCCACTGCAACCACAACAACCGCCTAAGGCTGGGCACCCCTGGTGAGAGTGGGGAACCGGGCAGCAGTGCTGGAGCCCTGGCTGGAGCCCCAGGGTGGCCTGGAGTCACATGCTGGTGAGGGCTTGTAGTTCTGGAGAAAGATTAAGTCAGCCGTAGATCATCCCAGGGACAATATGGAGTATAAACTCAAGAAATGGAATTTAAAGTTTACCTTCAGACAAGGGAGGCAAATGCAACCAACAGGGAGGCCTGGTGACAGCGCGTCTGACATGGGACGGCACACTGCAATGACAAAATCAGCCTCAGGCTGGGCCCCCCTGGTGCGAGTGGGGGACCGAGGTTGCACTGGCGGAACTCCTGGTGCGGTGCTGAAGACAAAGGCTTGTGAGGGCTTGTAGTTCTGGAGCAAGATTAAGTCAGCCAAAGATCATCCCAGGGACAATATGGAGGATAAACTCAAGAAATGTAATTTAAAGTTTACCTTCAGACAAGGGAGGCAAATGCAACCAACAGGGAGGCCTGATGACAGGTCGTCCGACATGGGACGGCACACTGCAATGACAAAATCGCCCTCAGGCTGGGCACCCCTAGTGTGAGTGGGGGACCGGGTTGCAGTGCTGGAGCTCTGGGTGCGGTGCTGAAGACAGAGGCTGGTGAGGGCTTGTAGTTCTGGAGCAAGATTAAGTCAGCCGTAGATCATCCCAGGGACAATATGGAGTATAAACTCAAGAAATGGAATTTAAAGTTTACCTTCAGACAAGGGAGGCAAATGCAACCAACAGGGAGGCCTGGTGACAGCGCGTCCAATGTGGGACGGCACACTGCAATGATAACCTCAGTCTCAGGCTGGGCCCCCCTGGTGCGAGTGGGGGACCGAGGTTGCACTGGCGGAACTCCTGGTGCGGTGCTGAAGACAAAGGTTGGTGAGGGCTTGTAGTTCTGGAGAAAGATTATGTCAGCCAAAGATCATCCCAGGGACAATATGGAGAATAAACTCAAGAAAGGGAATTTAAAGTTTACCTTCAGACAAGGGAGGCAAATGCAACCAACAGGGAGGCCTGGTGATAGCGCGTCCGATGTGGGAAGGCACACTGCAAAGACAAAATCAGCCTCAGGCTGGGCCCCCCTGGTGTGAGTGGGGGACCGGGTTGCAGTGCTGGAGCCCTGGGTGTGGTGCTGGAGACAAAGGCTTGTGAGGGCTTGTAGTTCTGGAGAAAGATTATGTCAGCCAAAGATCATCCCAGGGACAATATGGACAATAAACTCAAGAAATGGAATTTAAAGTTTACCTTCAGACAAGGGAGGCAAATGCAACCAACAGGGAGGCCTGGGGAGAGCTTGATCGAGAGGGCGACGCCCACTGCAACGACAACCACCGCCTAAGGCTGGGCACCCCTGGTGAGAGTGGGGGACCGGGCAGCAATGCTGGAGCCCTGGCTGGAGCCCCAGGGTGGCCTGGACTCACATGCTGGTGAGGGCTTGTAGTTCTGGAGCAAGATTATGTCAGCCGTAGATCATCCCAGGGACAATATGGAGAATAAACTCAAGAAAGGGAATTTAAAGTTTACCTTCAGACAAGGGAGGCAAATGCAACCAACAGGGAGGCCTGGTGACAGCGCGTCCGATGTGGGACGGCACACTGCAATGACAACCTCGGCCTCAGGCTGGGCCCCCCTGGTGCGAGTGGGGGACCGAGGTTGCACTGGCGGAACTCCTGGTGCGGTGCTGAAGACAAAGGCTTGTGAGGGCTTGTAGTTCTGGAGCAAGATTATGTCAGCCAAAGATCATCCCAGGGACAATATGGAGAATAAACTCAAGAAATGTAATTTAAAGTTTACCTTCAGACAAGGGAGGCAAATGCAACCAACAGGGAGGCCTGAAGACAGGTCGTCCGACATGGGACGGCACACTGCAATGACAAAATCGCCCTCAGGCTGGGCACCCCTAGTGAGAGTGGGGGACCGGGTTGCAGTGCTGGAGCTCTGGGTGCGGTGGTGAAGAAAGAGGCTTGTGAGGGCTTGTAGTTCTGGAGCAAGATTAAGTCAGCCGTAGATCATCCCAGGGACAATATGGAGTGTAAAATCAAGAAAGGGAATTTAAAGTTTACCTTCAGACAAGGGAGGCAAATGCAACCAACAGGGAGGCCTGGGGAGAGCTTGATCGAGAGGGCGACGCCCACTGCAACGACAACCACCGCCTAAGGCTGGGCACCCCTGGTGAGAGTGGGGGACCGGGCAGCAATGCTGGAGCCCTGGCTGGAGCCCCAGGGTGGCCTGGACTCACATGCTGGTGAGGGCTTGTAGTTCTGGAGCAAGATTATGTCAGCCGTAGATCATCCCAGGGACAATATGGAGAATAAACTCAAGAAAGGGAATTTAAAGTTTACCTTCAGACAAGGGAGGCAAATGCAACCAACAGGGAGGCCTGGTGACAGCGCGTCCGATGTGGGACGGCACACTGCAATGACAACCTCGGCCTCAGGCTGGGCCCCCCTGGTGCGAGTGGGGGACCGAGGTTGCACTGGCGGAACTCCTGGTGCGGTGCTGAAGACAAAGGCTTGTGAGGGCTTGTAGTTCTGGAGCAAGATTATGTCAGCCAAAGATCATCCCAGGGACAATATGGAGAATAAACTCAAGAAATGTAATTTAAAGTTTACCTTCAGACAAGGGAGGCAAATGCAACCAACAGGGAGGCCTGAAGACAGGTCGTCCGACATGGGACGGCACACTGCAATGACAAAATCGCCCTCAGGCTGGGCACCCCTAGTGAGAGTGGGGGACCGGGTTGCAGTGCTGGAGCTCTGGGTGCGGTGGTGAAGAAAGAGGCTTGTGAGGGCTTGTAGTTCTGGAGCAAGATTAAGTCAGCCGTAGATCATCCCAGGGACAATATGGAGTGTAAAATCAAGAAAGGGAATTTAAAGTTTACCTTCAGACAAGGGAGGCAAATGCAACCAACAGGGAGGCCTGGTGATAGCGCGTCCGATGTGGGAAGGCACACTGCAAAGACAAAATCAGCCTCAGGCTGGGCCCCCCTGGTGTGAGTGGGGGACCGGGTTGCAGTGCTGGAGCCCTGGGTGTGGTGCTGGAGACAAAGGCTTGTGAGGGCTTGTAGTTCTGGAGAAAGATTAGGTCAGCCAAAGATCATCCCAGGGACAACATGGAGAATAAACTCTAGAAATGTAATTTAAAGTTTACCCTCAGACAAGGGAGGCAAATGCAACCAACAGGGAGGCTTGGTGACAGCGCGTCCGACATGGAACGGCACACTGCAATGACAACCTCGGCCTCAGGCTGGGCCCCCCTGGTGCGAGTGGGGGACCGAGGTTGCACTGGCGGAACTCCTGGTGCGGTGCTGAAGACAAAGGCTGGTGAGGGCTTGTAGTTCTGGAGAAAGATTATGTCAGCCAAAGATCATCCCTGGGAAAATATGGAGAATAAAGTCAAGAAATGGAATTTAAAGTTTACCTTCAGACAAGGGTGGCAAATGCAACCAACAGGGAGGCCTGATGACAGCGCGTCCGACATGGGACGGCACACTGCAATGACAAACTCGGCCTCAGGCTGGGCCCCCCTGGTGCGAGTGGCTCACCGGGTTGCAGGACAGAGCTCTGGGTGCGATGGTGAAGACAAAGGCAGGTGAGGGCTTGTAGTTCTGGAGTAAGATTATGTCAGCCAAAGATCATCCCAGGGACAATATGGACAATAAACTCAAGAAATGGAATTTAAAGTTTACCTTCAGACAAGGGAGGCAAATGCAACCAACAGGGAGGCCTGGGGAAAGCTTGATCGAGAGGGCGACGCCCACTGTAACGACAACCATCGCCGAAGGCTGGGCACCCCTGGTGAGAGTGGGGAACGGACAGCAGTGCTGGAGCCCTGGCTGGAGCCCCGGGGTGGCCTGGAGTCACATGCTGGTGAGGGCATGTAGTTCTGGAGCAAGATTAAGTCAGCCAAAGATCATCCCAGGGACAATATGGAGAATAAACTCAAGAAATGTAATTTAAAGTTTACCTTCAGACAAGGGAGGCAAATCCAACCAACAGGGAGGCCTGGTGACAGCTCGTCCGATGTGGAACGGCACACTGCAATGACAACCTCGGCCTCAAGCTGGGCCCCCCTGGTTCGAGTGGGGGACCGAAGTTGCACTGGCGGAACTCCTGGTGCGGTGCTGAAGACAAAGGCTGGTGAGGGCTTGTAGTTCTGGAGAAAGATTATGTCAGCCAAAGATCATCCCAGGGACAATATGGACAATAAACTCAAGAAATGGAATTTAAAGTTTACCTTCAGACAAGGGAGGCAAATGCAACCAACAGGAAGGCCTGGGGAAAGCTTGATCGAGAGGGCGACGCCCACTGCAACGACAACCACCCCCTAAGGCTGGGCACCCCTGGTGAGGGTGGGGGACCGGGCAGCAGTGCTGGAGCCCTGGCTGGAGCCCCGGTCTGGCCTGGAGTCACATGCTGGTGAGGGCTTGTATTTCTGGAGCAAGATTAAGTAAGTCGTAGATCATCCCAGGGACAAGATGGAGAATAAACTCAAGAAAGGGAATTTAAAGTTTACCTTCAGACAAGGGAGGCAAATGCAACCAACAGGGAGGCCTGGTGACAGCACGTCCGATGTGGGACGGCACACTGCAATGACAAAATCGCCCTCAGGCTGGGCCCCCCTGGTGTGAGTGGGGGACCGGGTTAAAGAGCTGGAGCCCTGGCTGGAGCCCCGGGGTGGCCTGGAGTCACATGCTGGTGAGGGCTTGTAGTTCTGGAGCAAGATTAAGTCAGCCAAAGATCATCCCAGGGACAATATGGAGAATAAACTCAAGAAATGTAATTTAAAGTTTACCTTCAGACAAGGGAGGCAAATGCAACAAACAAGGAGGCCTGGGGAAAGCTTGATCGAGAGAGTGCCGCACACTGCAACGACAACCACCGCCTATTGCTGGGCACCCCTGGTGCGAGTGGGGGACTGGGCAGCAGTGCTGGACCCATGGCTGGAGTCCCGGGGTGGCCTGGAGTCACATGCTGGTGAGAGCTTGTAGTTCTGGAGCAAGATTATGTCAGCCAAAGATCATCACAGGGACAATATGGAGAATAAAATCAAGAAATGGAATTTAAAGTTTACCTTCAGACAAGGGAGGCAAATGCACCCAACAGGGAGGCATGGTGACAGCTCGTCCGATGTGGGGCGGCACACTGCAATGACGAAATCGCCCTCCGGCTGGGCCCCCCTAGTGTGAGTGGGGGACCGGGTTGCAGTGCTGGAGCTCTGGGTGCGGTGCTGAAGACAGAGGCTGGTGAGGGCTTGTAGTTCTGGAGAAAGATTATGTCAGCCAAAGATCATCCCAGGGACAATATGGAGAATAAACTCAAGAAATGTAATTTAAAGTTTACCTTCAGACAAGGGAGGCAAATGCAACCAACAGGGAGGCCTGGGGAAAGCTTGATCGAGAGGGCGACGCCCACTGCAACGACAACCACCGCCTAAGGCTGGGCACCCCTGGTGAGAGTGGGGGACCGGGCAGCAGTGCTGGAGCCCTGGCTGGAGCCCCAGGGTGGCCTGGAGTCACATGCTGGTGAGGGCTTGTAGTTCTGGAGCAAGATTAAGTCAGCCAAAGATCATCCCAGGGACAATATGGAGAATAAACTCAAGAAATGGAATTTAAAGTTTACCTTCAGACAAGGGAGGCAAATGCAACCAACAGGGAGGCCTAATGACAGGTCGTCCGACATGGGACGGCACACTGCAATGACAAAATTGCCCTCAGGCTGGGCACCCCTAGTGTGAGTGGGGGACCGGGTTGCAGTGCTAGAGCCCTGGGTGCGGTGCTGAAGACAGAGGCTGGTGAGGGCTTGTAGTTCTGGAGAAAGATTATGTCAGCCAAAGATCATCCCAGGCACAATATGGAAAATAAACTCAAGAAATGTAATTTAAAGTTTACCTTCAGACAAGGGAGGCAAATGCAACCAACAGGGAGGCCTGGGGAAAGCTTGATCGAGAGGGCGACGCCCACTGCAAACGACAACCACCGCCTAAGGCTGGGCACCACTGGTGAGGGTGAAAGATCATCCCAGGGACAATATGGAGAATAAACTCAAGAAATGTCATTTTTTTTTTTTTTTTTTAGATTCTTTCTTTATTTGGAAAAGACAGAGAAATTGCACATTACAACAAGATAAAAGATGATACAGATTAAAGTCTTTCCATTTTTTGTTTAAGTCCTGGTAACTTGCATTCCTGGGAAACATCAAACTTATTCTTAAAACCTGTACCGGTGGAATGGCAAATACAGCTTTGTAACAAAATTTTGATACAACTTAAATTTTATGAGATGAATAGTTCACAAGAACGGTGAACAACAACAAGAACCGGAGGGTCAACCCACAGCTGCTGCCGCAAAAAGTAGAAAAATAATAATAGTAATTAACCACACAAACAAAAACCAGTAAGATCACAAAAAATCTGCTCTCATTGGGGTAATAAACAAAATCCATTTATTCCAGATTTGGTAGAACCTGTCTTGCTGAATTCTCAATTGAAAGGTCAATTTTTCCATCCTAAAAACCTCCAGGATGGTTCCAAACCAGTCATCTAGAGTAGGTAGTGTCTGGGTTAGCCATCTCCTAGTAATGGTCTTTTTACTTGCCATCAAAAGCAATTGCAATAGCTTAATCTCTTGCCTGTATTTCAAAAAAGTAACATGACCTAGGTATAAGGCTTCAAAATTGAGAGTTATTTGGGTATTAAAGACTGTGCTTAATGAAGATTGAATATCCTTCCAGAACCCTTTAAGTTTGGGGCAGTCCCAAAAGATATGGTAGTGGTTCGCTACCGTCGTTCCACATTGCCTCCAACATGACAAGTTGGTGCCTTTATATTTTTCCTGTTGTGGTGTCCTAAAATATCTGATGATGTTCTTCCAGCAATGTTCTCTCCAGGCCATGGAATTGGATGTTGACCATTGAAATGTCCATATGTTACCCCAAGTCTCCTCAGAGATCTTCATCCCAGTCTCCTTTTCCCATTTAACTTTTATGTAAAGAGTATTGTTCTTGGAGGCATGGCATATGGCTGTGTACAATTTAGAAATGGAGGTTGGTGGGGTCATTGTCAAGGCATTTTTCAGGATGTGGAAAAATTCTGATTCAACATCTGAGAGGCCTGTCATTTTACATTCGCAATTGATGTAGGAGCGTAGCTGCAGATATCTATGAAAATCAATTCATTGCAATCCGTGTTTCTCATGCAGAACATCAAAGTTGTGAACAATGTTGTTTTTGGTGAGTGACAAGAAAGTTGTAAGACCATGCCTTGACCACGATTTAAAGCTAGAGTCTTGTCTGTTGGGAGTAAAATCAGAGTCAAAAGCAAACCATCTAAACACCCTCAACATTCGGTGTAAGTCGCATTTATTAATCACCTTCTGCCAGGTTAGTGGAGTGTGGGACAGCCATGGGTTCCCAAGCTCCTGCAGCTTACGCATTAGGCCCACATCTGCAATTACGGCTTGAATTGGAAAAGAGTCAGACAGTTTGGACTCCAACTCCTTCCAGATGGCTGTATAAGGTTCGTTGCTCCAGTATAGGAGGGGGATGATCTGAGCGGCATAGTAATAGTTTTTGAGACAGGGGAGACCCATCCCCCCAGCTTCCTTAGCTAGTTGCAGCGTAGAATATTTGATTCTTGGTTTCTGACCCTGCCAAACAAACCTGGAAATCCATTTGTCCCAATCACGGAATTGTTCCTCACTTACTTCAACAGGTAAATTCCTAAATAAATAGAGTAGTCGAGGAAGTACATTCATTTTGATGGCAATTATTCTTGAACTAAAGCTTAGAAAAGGCACCAGATTCCATCTGTGCAGGTCTGCTTTTATCGTTGAAGATATTGGTAGGTAATTTGCCCGGAAGAGTTCGGAAAGATCCCTGGTCAAATATATCCCTAAATATTTTATGCTCTCATTTTCCCAGTTTACCTTATATTTGTTTAGTAGGGAAGACGGAGCTGTGAAATTTAACGTCATCACCTGGGTCTTCGAGATATTAACTTTGTATCCCGAAAGATAGCCAAAGTCAGTCAATGTAGACATCAGTTCGTTAAATGATCCCTCCGGCTCCCCCAAGCAAACCAACACATCATCTGCAAACATCGCCACCTTGTGTTCGACTCCTGACATTACAATACCTCTGATGTTTTCATTTTGTCTTATTGATTGGCCCAGGGTTTCAATGAATAGGTTGAAAAGGAGTGGTGAAATTGGACAACCCTGTCTGCACCCACGACTTAAGTTAAAGGACCCAGAAAGGTCACCGTTAACCTTGATACGGGCTGAGGGTCTATCATAGAGCGCTTGGATCACCCTAATGAATTTTTCTTGGAAGCCAAACTTCCCCAACACCTTGTATAAGAAAGACCATCTGACAGAATCAAAAGCTTTCTCCACATCTAGACTCTCAATAATTGCTGGAATTTTATCTTTTTGTATTTGTCCTATAGTGTGTAGTATTCTTCTGATGTTATCGGTTGTTTGTCTACGCTGAATAAAACCAGTCTGGTCTAAATTGATGAGTTCAGGCAGAAGCTTCTCCAATCTGCGGGCGAGAATAGAGGTGAATAATTTATAATCTAAATTGAGGACACTGATTGGACGGTAATTCCCGCATTTTGTTTTATCTTTGCCCTCTTTCGGGATGACTGAGATAGTTGCCTCTCTCCAGGAGGGCGGGATTACTCCCTCTTGTAAAATGTAGTTGAATGTCTGCTGGAGAAGTGGGACTCGTTCTGACCTGAGGTTTCGATACCACTGGGCGTTGTAGCCATCTGGTCCCACTGCCTTTCCAACCTTCAGTCTGGTGATAGAGGCATTGACTTCCTCTACTGTAATAGGTTTTATTAGAAGCACATTTTGAGAGTCCAATAATGACGGTAGATCCAGTGAGTTAAGAAAAGCATTGATGTCTTTCTCCTCAGAAACGCTAGATTCCGAATAAAGGCCTCTATAGAAAGCCTCAAAACATTCCTGAATCTTTTCCATTTTAGTTTCAATTTTGTTCGTTTTAGGATTCTCAATCCTATATATTGTACTATCTTCCTGTTGTTTACGCAATTTGTACGCCAAGTATTTTGTTGATTTTCCTCCTATCTCATAATATCTCTGCTTTAAGAAGATTAAGTTCTTCTGGGCCTCCTGTGTGTAGATATCATTAATTTCACCTTGAATTTTCCTAATTTCCTGTTTTATCGTAGAAATTGGATTGTTTACATCTTCACATTGTTTTACCTTTAGTTTGGCCTGCAATTCTGTTAGTTTCTGGCCTTTCATTTTCTTTAAATAAGAGGTGAGGGAAATCAGTTTACCCCTCATTACAGCTTTAAGTGTATCCCATACAATGGCTGGTGACACCTCCCCAGTGTTGTTAATTTTCAGAAATTCTTTTAAGTTTTCCTTAATTTTAGATACCACGTCAGTGTCATTAAATATATACGAGTTAAATTTCCATAGGGTGTTACGTTTTTTCCTAGTCACCTGAAGGGAGAGAGAGATAGGGCTGTGGTCTGATATGTCCCTTGTTAAAATTTCACATTCTCTAACCTTAAATGTATCCACCTTAAACATAAAAAAATAATCAAGCCTAGCATAGACTTTGAATGAGCCTGAATAGTGTGTATAGTCTCTAGTTAATGAGTGCAGCTCTCTCCATACATCAATTATTCCCAATTCTTCCAAATACAGGTTAACCTTTTTTGTAAGTGGAGTATCTTGATTAGTTGAATTAGAGGAATCTATTTTGGGATTAAGTCTGAGATTAAAGTCCCCACCACAGATGACTGTACCCTGGGAGCCAACCATTAAATCGAACATTTTCCTGTAAAATACCCAGTCACTCCCAGGAGGAGCGTATACATTGAGTATTGTAATTTCCGATCCCTCTATCCTCCCTGTAATCCTGACAAATCTGCCTTCGTCGTCGCTGGTTTCCGAGATATGTTCATAGTTGAGTGAACCAGAGATTAGTATAGCCACTCCTCTTTTATGCTTATGTTTGACAGAGGAAGAGAAGACGTGTTTAAAACCCTTTCTTTTCAACCGTAAATTATCAGTTTGGTTCATGTGTGTCTCCTGAAGTAGAGCTATTTGGGCCCTTTCTTTTTTCAGTTTGGACAATATCTTACTCAACTTAATCACATTCAGAACCCCATTGACATTAAAAGAAATAATCTTCACTGGATCCTCAAACATGTGGATGAACAAATTACACACTCAACAAAAAGATAGCAACAGCAGGTAACCCCCCATGAAAAAAGTAGGAAAAAAGGAAAAGGAAACAAACAGAACTGAAGCATGAATGCTCCCAGCCACAGCTCCAGCAGTGAAATAAATCCACCACTTCCCTTAGTCTCTGAAGGAGAACCCCTATTAACTCCCTGAGCTAGGGGGCCTTCAACCGTGATCCACCCCAACAAAAGAAAATTCCCACCCATTTTTACCCGACATGAATTATATTTCAACGTACAGTCCACTTCTACAACATTTGATTTTAAATCACTCTAGTTTTCTTCCCGTCTGAATACTTGCAGCCTCTCTTTGTATCCTGCCGGTCCTCCGCTCCCCCGCACGCGCCGCCTCCCCGCGCTCCGCCACGACGACCACCGCTGTAGTTTCTCTCTGAGGGTCGCCGGCGGTTCGATGATTTCCACCTGAAGCCCCCGAGTGGCCAGGTCCGCCGTCGCATCCTCCACCGTGTTGTAGATTTTTGTCCCTTCTTCAAAGAACACCTTCAAGCGGGCAGGGTAGATGGTCCGGAACCGCAGATTCTTCTCTTTTAGAATCCTCCGCACCTCCGCGTACTCCTTTCGCATGGCCATGATCTCCGGAGGGTGATCGTGGTCGAGATTTATCCTGTTGTTGTTCCACAAAAAAAACTTTTTCTGCCAAGCCAGTCTAAGCACTTCTTCCTTTACTGTAAAACACAGAAATTTGACTACGATTGATCTGGGCTGAGAGCCGTTCGGTGGGGGAGACGATAACGCCCGATATGCTGTCTGGATCTGTAACGCTGTTGTTGGAGGGATGTTGAGATTCTCCCTGAGCATCTTCTCCACAAATTGAATCATAGATGTGGCTCCAGTCTCAACTCCCTCCGGAACACCGTATAGTCTGAGAGTCTCTCTCCTCGAATAGGAATCCAAGGACAATAGTTTATTTTGAAGTTTTTCCTGCATTGTTATCATCTCAGCGAGTAAATCATCGGAGTTTTGTAGCTTATCTTCGTGGTTAGCGACCCTTGTTTCCACCTCGCAGAGCCTCAGATTGGTCTTGTCCAATTCGCCTCGAATGTCGTGCAGTTGTTGTTTGGTGTCCTTTCTGAATTCTTTAACCTCTCTTCCGACGGCTCTCAGCTCCTTTAGTATCAACGTCAAGTTTACATGGTCGTCCTCGGAGTCCAATCCAGCTTCCTCGTAGCTAGGCGCGGCGGGAGCGTCGCGGCCGAGCCCTGGGGAGCTAGCGGCGCTAGCTTCTTCTGCTAACTGCAAATCATACTCTTCGAGCCGCTCGGCAGTTGACTTTTTACCTTTTCGGGATTTTTTGGACGTCATTTGTTCCCCTTGACACTCGTTGTTGTGCACTTCGCTGGTTTGTTAATTCACTTTGAGGCTATTTTAAATACTCTCGTCGGGAGCTATCGAATTAAGCAGCCATTCCCTCAAAACCGGAACCGGAAAACAAGAAATGTAATTTAAAGTTTACCTTCAGACAAGGGAGGCAAATGCAACCAACAGGGAGGCCTGGGGAAAGCTTGATCGAGAGGGCGACGCCCACTGCAACGACAACCACCGCCTAAGGCTGGGCACCACTGGTGAGAGTGGGGGACCGGACAGCAGTGCTGGAGCCCTGGCTGGAGCCCCAGGGTGGCCTGGAGTCACATGCTGGTGAGGGCTTGTAGTTCTGGAGCAAGATTAAGTCAGCCGTAGATAATCCCAGGGACAATATGGAGAATAAACTCAAGAAAGGGAATTTAAAGTTTACCTTCAGACAAGGGAGGCAAATGCAACCAACAGGGTGGCCTGGTGACAGCGCGTCCGATGTGGGACGGCACACTGCAATGACAACCTCGGCCTCAGACTAGGCCCCCCTGGTGCGAGTGGGGGACCGAGGTTGCACTGGCGGAACTCCTGGTGCGGTGCTGAAGACAAAGGCTGGTGAGGGCTTGTAGTTCTGGAGAAAGATTATGTCAGCCAAAAATCATCCCAGGGACAATATGGAGAATAAACTCAAGAAATGGAATTTAAAGTTTACCTTCAGACAAGGGAGGCAAATGCAACCAACAGGGAGGCATGGGGAAAGCTTGATCGAGAGGGCGACGCCCACTGCAACAACAACCACCGCCGAAGGTTGGGCACCCCTGGTGAGAGTGGGGGACCGGGCAGCAGTGCTGGAGCCCTGGCTGGAGTCCCGGGGTTGACTGGTGTCACATGCTGGTGAGGCTTTGTATTTCTGGAGCAAGATTAAGTCAGCCGTAGATCATCCCAGGAACAATATGGAGAATAAACTCAAGAAAGGGAATTTAAAGTTTACCTTCAGACAAGGGAGGCAAATGCAACCAACAGGGAGGCCTGGGGAAAGCTTGATCGAGAGGGCGCCGCCCACTGCAACGACAACCATCGCCGAAGGTTGGGCACCCCTGGTGAGAGTGGGGGACCGGGCAGCAGTCCTGGAGCCCTGGCTGGAGTCCCGGGGTTGCCTGGTGTCACAAGCTGGTGAGGGTTTGTATTTCTGGAGCAAGATTAAGTCAGCCGTAGATCATCCCAGGGACAATATGGAGAAAAAAGTCAAGAAATGTAAATTAAAGTTTACCTTAAGACAGGGGAGGCAAATGCAACCAACAAGGAGGCCTGGGGAAAGCTTGATCGAGAGGGTGCCGCCCACTGCAACGACAACCACCGCCTATGGCTGGGCACCCCTGGTGAGAGTGGGGGACCGGGTTGCACTGCCGGAACTCCTGGTGCGGTGCTGAAGACAAAGGCTGGTGAGGGCTTGTAGTTCTGGAGAAAGATTATTGCGCTGTCCTCATGACAGTTTAGATAACCCTTCTCCCCGGTCAAGACTCTGGAGACTTGCGATGCGTTGTCCACAGGTTTATTGTCGAAGAAAAGTGTAAAACTAAAAGGTACAAGAAAATATATAATCAAAATTTGCATACATACAAAATATATATACTTACAAATATTTGACAACTGCACACAAAAGACAAGCAAATACAAAACAAAAACACGTACAGACGATGCAACCAAAAACACGTGATGTTTACAGGAACGAGTGCACATAAGAAAACGCTGGCAGTGTGTTTTCCGTGTCTTACTTCCGCTATAAAGTTCGCTTCAAAATTACAACAGAAACACTACCGAAAGATGCCAGTAGGTGGCAACGACGCTCTATAAATGCTTCTCTGTTGTTTCACCAAAGTTTACCTTCAGACAAGGGAGGCAAAGGCAACCAACAGGGAGGCCGGATGACAGCTCGTCCGATGTGGGGCGGCACACTGCAATGACAAAATCGCCCTCAGGCTGGGCCCCCCTGGTGCGAGTGGGGGACCGAGTTGCAGTGCTGGAGCCCTGGGTGCGGTGCTGGAGACAAAGGCTCGTGAGGGCTTGTAGTTCTGGAGAAAGATTATGTCAGCCAAAAATCATCCCAGGGACAATATGGAGAATAAAGTCAAGAAATGGAATTTAACGTTTACCTTCAGACAAGGGAGGGAAATGCAACCAACAGGGAGGCCTGGTGACAGCGCGTCCGATGTGGGACGGCACACTGCAATGACAAAATCCCCCTCCCACTGGGCCCCCCTAGTTTGAGTGGGGGACCGGGTTGCACTGGCGGAACTCCTGGTGCGGCGCTGAAGACAAAGGCTGGTGAGGGCTTGTAGTTCTGGAGAAAGATTATGTCAGCCAAAGATCATCCCAGGGACAATATGGAGACTAAACTCAAGAAATGTAATTAAAGTTTACCTTAAGACATGGGAGGTAAATGCAACCAACAGGGTGGCCTGGGGAAAGCTTGATTGAGAGGGCGCCGTCCACTGCAACGACAACCACCGCCTAAGGCTGGGCACCCCTGGTGAGAGTGGGGGACCGGGTTGCACTGCCGGAACTCCTGGTGCGGTGCTGAAGACAAAGGCTGGTGAGGGCTTGTAGTTCTGGAGAAAGATTATTGCGCTGTCCTCATGACAGTTTAGATAACCCTTCTCCCCGGTCAAGACTCTGGAGACTTGCGATGCGTTGTCCACAGGTTTATTGTCGAAGAAAAGTGTAAAACTAAAAGGTACAAGAAAATATATAATCAAAATTTGCATACATACAAAATATATATACTTACAAATATTTGACAACTGCACACAAAAGACAAGCAAATACAAAACAAAAACACGTACAGACGATGCAACCAAAAACACGTGATGTTTACAGGAACGAGTGCACATAAGAAAACGCTGGCAGTGTGTTTTCCGTGTCTTACTTCCGCTATAAAGTTCGCTTCAAAATTACAACAGAAACACTACCGAAAGATGCCAGTAGGTGGCAACGACGCTCTATAAATGCTTCTCTGTTGTTTCACCAAAGTTTACCTTCAGACAAGGGAGGCAAAGGCAACCAACAGGGAGGCCGGGTGACAGCTCGTCCGATGTGGGGCGGCACACTGCAATGACAAAATCGCCCTCAGGCTGGGCCCCCCTGGTGCGAGTGGGGGACCGAGTTGCAGTGCTGGAGCCCTGGGTGCGGTGCTGGAGACAAAGGCTCGTGAGGGCTTGTAGTTCTGGAGAAAGATTATGTCAGCCAAAAATCATCCCAGGGACAATATGGAGAATAAAGTCAAGAAATGGAATTTAACGTTTACCTTCAGACAAGGGAGGGAAATGCAACCAACAGGGAGGCCTGGTGACAGCGCGTCCGATGTGGGACGGCACACTGCAATGACAAAATCCCCCTCCCACTGGGCCCCCCTAGTTTGAGTGGGGGACCGGGTTGCACTGGCGGAACTCCTGGTGCGGCGCTGAAGACAAAGGCTGGTGAGGGCTTGTAGTTCTGGAGAAAGATTATGTCAGCCAAAGATCATCCCAGGGACAATATGGAGACTAAACTCAAGAAATGTAATTAAAGTTTACCTTAAGACATGGGAGGTAAATGCAACCAACAGGGTGGCCTGGGGAAAGCTTGATTGAGAGGGCGCCGTCCACTGCAACGACAACCACCGCCTAAGGCTGGGCACCCCTGGTGAGAGTGGGGGACCTGGCAGCAGTGCTGGAGCCCTGGCTAGAGTCCCAGGGTTGCCTGGTGTCACATGCTGGTGAGGGTTTGTATTTCTGGAGCAAGATTAAGTCAGCCGTAGATCATCCCAGGGACAATATGGAGAATAAACTCAAGAAAGGGAATTTAAAGTTTACCTTCAGACAAGGGAGGCAAATGCAACCAACAGGGAGGCCTGGTGACAGCGCGTCCGATGTGAGACGGCACACTGCAATGACAACCTCGGCCTCAGGCCGGGCCCCCCTGGTGCGAGTGGGGGACCGAGGTTGCACTGCCGGAACTCCTGGTGCGGTGGTGAAGACAAAGGCTGGTGAGGGCTTGTAGTTCTGGAGCAAGATTAAGTCAGCCAAAGATCATCCCAGGGACAATATGGAGAATAAAGTCAAGAAATATAATTTAAAGTTTACCTTCAGACAAGGGAGGCAAATGCAACCAACAGGGAGGCCTGATGACAGGTCGTCCGACATGGGACGGCACACTGCAATGACAAACTCGGCCTCAGGCTGGGCCCCCCTGGTGCGAGTGGGTGACCGGGGTGCAGGCCAGAGCTCTGGGTGCGATGGTGAAGACAAAGGCTGGTGAGGGCTTTTAGTTCTGGAGAAAGATTATGTCAGCCAAAGATCATCCCAGGGACAATATGGACAATAAACTCAAGAAATGGAATTTAAAGTTTACCTTCAGACAAGGGAGGCAAATGCAACCAACAGGGAGGCCTGGGGAAAGCTTGATCGAGAGGGAGACGCCCACTGCAACGACAACCACCGCCGAAGGTTGGGCACCCCTGGTGAGAGTGGGGGACCGGGCAGCAGTGCTGGAGCCCTGGCTGGAGCCCCAGGGTGGCCTGGAGTCACATGCTGGTGAGGGCTTGTAGTTCTGGAGAAAGATTATGTCAGCCAAAGATCATCCCAGGGACAATATGGAGAATAAACTCAAGAAATGGAATTTAAAGTTTACCTTCAGACAAGGGAGTCAAATGCAACCAACAGGGAGGCCTGATGACAGGTCGTCCGACATGGGACGGCACAATGCAATGACAAACTCGGCCTCAGGCTGGGCCCCCCTGGTGCGAGTGGCTCACCGGGTTGCAGGAATGAGCTCTGGGTGCGATGGTGAAGATAAAGGCTGGTGAGGGCTTGTAGTTCTGGAGAAAGATTATGTCAGCCAAGGATCATCCCAAGGACAATATGGAGAATAAACTCAAGAAATGTAATTTAAAGTTTACCTTCAGACAAGGGAGGCAAATGCAACCAACAGGGAGGCATGGGGAAAGCTTGATCGAGAGGGCGACGCCCACTGCAACGACAACCACCGCCGAAGGTTGGGCACCCCTGGTGAGAGTGGGGGACCGGGCAGCAGTGCTGGAGCCCTGGCTGGAGTCCCGGGGTTGCCTGGTGTCACATGCTGGTGAGGCTTTGTATTTCTGGAGCAAGATTAAGTCAGCCGTAGATCATCCCAGGAACAATATGGAGAATAAACTCAAGAAAGGGAATTTAAAGTTTACCTTCAGACAAGGGAGGCAAATGCAACCAACAAGGAGGCCTGGGGAAAGCTTGATCGAGAGGGTGCCGTCCACTGCAACGACAACCACCGCCTATGGCTGGGCACCCCTGGTGAGAGTGGGGGACCGGGTTGCACTGCCGGAACTCCTGGTGCGGTGCTGAAGACAAAGGCTGGTGAGGGCTTGTAGTTCTGGATAAAGATTATTGCGCTGTCCTCATGACAGTTTAGATAACCCTTCTTCCCGGTCAAGACTCTGGAGACTTGCGATGCGTTGTCCACAGGTTTATTGTCGAAGAAAAGTGTAAAACTAAAAGGTACAAGAAAATATATAATCAAAATTTGCATACATACAAAATATATATACTTACAAATATTTGACAACTGCACACAAAAGACAAGCAAATACAAAACAAAAACACGTACCGACGATGCAACCAAAAACACGTGATGTTTACAGGAACGAGTGCACATAAGAAAACGCTGGCAGTGTGTTTTCCGTGTCTTACTTCCGCTATAAAGTTCGCTTCAAAATTACAACAGAAACACTACCGAAAGATGCCAGTAGGTGGCAACGACGCTCTATAAATGCTTCTCTGTTGTTGCACCAAAGTTTACCTTCAGACAAGGGAGGCAAAGGCAACCAACAGGGAGGCCTGGTGACAGCTTGTCCGATGTGGGGCGGCACACTGCAATGACAAAATCGCCCTCAGGCTGGGCCCCCCTGGTGCGAGTGGGGGACCGAGTTGCAGTGCTGGAGCCCTGGGTGCGGTGCTGGAGACAAAGGCTCGTGAGGGCTTGTAGTTCTGGAGAAAGATTATGTCAGCCAAAGATCATCCCAGGGACAATATGGAGAATAAACTCAAGAAATGGAATTTAACGTTTACCTTCAGACAAGGGAGGGAAATGCAACCAACAGGGAGGCCTGGTGACAGCGCGTCCGATGTGGGACGGCACACTGCAATGACAAAATCCCCCTCCCACTGGGCCCCCCTAGTTTGAGTGGGGGACCGGGTTGCACTGGCGGAACTCCTGGTGCGGCGCTGAAGACAAAGG